>NC_136262.1:199000641-199710641 GCF_964187855.1 Myxine glutinosa
TCATACTCACACACATGATACACCAAGATACACCAAGATCGGCTTCAGCTTGAAGTCGCAGTGCAATTACCCCCAAGCATTAGCGTTAGCCGCTCCTTCGCGACTTTGTAGCCTGGCATAGTCTTCTCCTCCTTCGAGATAAAGGAGATGATGATGTAGGAGTGACGTAAAGTCACACATAATGACGTTCGCTAAACTGAAATTTACTCGAGAAGAGGGGCGTAAAGTCGGATTTGATGTAGGTCGAAATGGCGTAAAACGGGGTATGACTGTATACCCTCTTCACCCCACCTCAAATGGCTGACAAGAAACTCGCCAACCCTTCTCCCGACACTCTGCCTCCAGCTCACTGTGCTTTCCTCTCTTTCTCTCTTGCACCTCCTCCAATCCTCCATGTTCTCTTCCCAAGGTACAGACAAATCCCCTAAGATGACCTTCTTGTTGCACCTGACCAGCTGACAACGTCAGGCCACAACCTTGTCATACAGATACCCTCTGGGAATACCAATTGTGGCTTTAGGTCTGTCACCACCTGCCAATCACAAGCATCTGACAGACCTCTTGCTTTCCACCTCATCCTCTTTCCACCTCTTACCACTTGGCCCTCTTTGACAAACAACACCTCTCCCCCATCGGTCTCTTTCTCCACTCTTCTCTCTCTCTCTCTCCAAATTTATACTCTGGACATGCTGCTTCTGCTGTCTCAACAATGGATGGAGGTCCTCAATGCCAAACAGGATATAAGAGCTGTCTCCCTTGACATATCACGTGCATTCGAGACGGTCTGGCACCCAGCTCTGCTCACCAAACTCTCATCCTATGGTATCCATGAAAATCTCCATGCATGGCTTGCAGACTTACACTCTGGTCATAGTCAACGTGTGGCCCTGAATGGATTTCTCTCATCTCCCCTTCCTGTTCAGGCTGGAATTCCCCAAGGCAGTGTTCTGGGCCCTGTGCTTTTTCTGGTCTTCATCAATGATCTCTCCGACTCTCTGGAAAATCCTCTCTATCTCTTTGCTGATGACTCCACTCTCTGCCGCTCCATTCCTCATCCCTCAAGTCGGCAGTCTGCAGCCTCCTCACTCTCTGCAGACCTGGACAAAATCACAGACTGGTCAAACAAGTGGAACATGTCTTTCAATCCTGACAAATCTCACACTCTTACGATGTCTCTCCGAAAAGACCGTCTGGACAACCCTCCCATCTACTTTCTCCACAATCCTCTCCAAGAAGTTCTGTCGCTCAAGCTCTTGGGTCTCACTATCTGCCATAATCTTTCCTGGGAAAACCACATTTCCAAGCTGGCCTCCAAAGCCAGTCACCGACTGGGCATCCTCCGGCGTGCGAAGTCCTTCCTTGGCACACCTGAGCTCCTCACCACATACAAGGCTTTCATCTGCAGCTCAATGGAATACTGTTCTCCCCTCTGGGCCGATGCTCCTGCCTCACACCTAGCTCGGTTTCACGCTGTTGAAACCAAAGCTTTCAGAATCATTGGAATCTCTCGCGATGAAGCTAACTCTGAGGGCCTTTTACTCACTCACCGCAGGCAGGTTGGTGGTCTTTCTGTCTTCTACTGACTCCTCTCCGGCCTTGCTCCCCTAGCTCTCTCTGTGCTCTGTCCCCCAAATATTCCTTCAGGTCGCACAAGTTCTGCCAGCAACCCTCTTATGGTTGAATTCCCAAAATCTAGGCTATCTGCTCACCTTCACTCTTTCATTCCTCTTTTCTCCCACCTCTGGAACAAACTCCCCCACTCCCCTCAATCCCACTCCTCCCTCCAGGTCTTTAAAACAGCTGTTCACCACCATCTCTTATATTTCCCCAACCAAAACCTTGATCTTTTCTACCCCCGCTAATTTCCCCCCAAATCCACTTTTTTTGAAATTCCAACTTCTTTCCTGGAAGTCCTTGCAGTGTCCATATGTTTTATACCTCCCCCACCTCCCCCCAAGCCCTCTCCCTCCCACAGACCTCTCGATGTCCCTGCTCTCAAATGTTGTGTTTGTGTCCTACCCACTCTCTCCCCATCTTGTCTTCTGCTCCCCTTATTATATGTTGTATGTGTCGGTTTGACGTTTTGTGTGATTAATGTTCGCTCTTTCACGAGCCTCGATCTTGTATACAAAATATATATATATATATATATATCTCGATCTCAGCACCTCTTGTTGCACCATCTGCAGTACCACCGCCAGCACCTGATCATGCCGCCACTTGTTTTGTCCTTCAGCCAATGCTACTGCGCAGTGAGCATGCACTCAGTGCATGCTGTACCGTTCCAGGTGTACCGTTCCATATACTCTGTGAATGCTGCATATACAATATATATATATATATATATATATATATATATATATATATATATATATATATATATATATATATATATATATATATATATATATATATATATGGAGGCATACATATATATGCTTGGAGGCATATATATATACAGTATATATATATATATATATATATATATATATATATATATATATATATATAATTATATATATATATAATATATATATACTGTATATATATATATATATATATATATATATATATATATATATATACTAGCAGAAGTACCCGGCATTGCCGGGCGGGGGAGGGGAGGGGGAGGGGGAAGGGGAGGGGAGGGGAACGGGGGGAGAGCGAGCCCCTTGGTAAAGCGAGCGATTTTTTTTTTCATAGCGTCATAGCGTCATAGCGTTCATAGCGTTTCATAGCGTCTAGCGATTTTTTTCTCATAGCGTCATAGCGTCATAGCGTCATATCGTTCATAGCGTCATATCGTCATATCGTTAATAGCGTCATCGCGTCATCACGTGATCGCTCTGAGCGAATCCGCGCACACCTGCTCTGATTCCGTTGATTCAGTGCGCTGAAATGCGCTGAGGTAAATATGAATAAAAAATATGGATCGTCAAATATTTTGAGTTCAGCCATGTTCGTCCCAGGCTCAATGGCCATGTCTATGCCACATATCAAGCACGTAAGCCTCTCCGATTAGGAGTCTATCGGTAACATTACTGTAAAGTATCTCGACAAACTGCGATCAATTGTCGTACGCGTTTATTCACTCTGCCGATCAAGGCCCGATTCACAGCCGCGCCATCCGAGCTCTCGCGTAGGGAAGGGATACAACCCGGTCCCGGTGTAGGGATACAACGGTGAACATTTGCACTGCATACATGACATCCTCCCCTTTAAGTCCAATTACCAAGAGCAATACGTGCTAGATTTCCAGAATTGACATTTCAAAAGCAACATTTCCAAAACATGTGAAAATATGTGTGCAAACGGTTATGAGAATAATGAAAATACGTGAAAATAGAACATGTGTCAACGTGAAAAAAAAAACATCTTCAAAGATTCAACCGGTCGGGTGCTTTTCTCTCACGCATTGAGCGTCGCGGTGTACCAGTGGATACAGAGTCCGAGGTGATTCCTTTGTGTCGTGGTGTACCAGTGGATTCAGAGTCCGAGGTGATTCCTTTGGTCTCCACGAAGGGTGTAGCGTTTGCAGAGGTTTTCGGGGCATCCGAGCCGGCTGGAGCGGCCACGACGATCTCCGGCAGTGGCGGGTCGAACTGTTGTCCTGACTGACGATGCTACAGGCTCCATCGACTCACAGTGACGTTAGGTTATGTGGTCCTGATGTCGACGAATTTTGCGGCCGTCCTGCAGGCGAATCACACTGGACAGTGGACCTGGCTTCTCGATGATGTCTCCCGGTAGCCACGTCGCACCTGCACCAAAATTTCGGGCAAACACTGGATCTCCAATGTTGATACATCGACTGTTGGACGTCTTATCGTGCACCAACTTTTGATTAAGCTGGCTCTGATAAACATTTGATGATATGTCTGGTTTGAGATTGTCAAGTGTCGATCTCAAGTGTCGTTTCATCAATAACTCAGACGGAGCTGCACCAGTTGTTGATTGTGGCGTGATGCGGTATTTGAACAGGAGACGAGACAGCTTTGTTTCCAGGGATCCCTCCTGAAGTTTCTGCAATCCGGATTTGATGATTCCCACGGATCGTTCGGCCAAGCCATTTGAAGCCTGGTGATATGGGCTGACAAACTTATGTTTGATGCCGTTCCGACGTGTGAACTTGGCAAACTCGGTACTGGAAAAACACGAACCGTTATCACTCACGATCATCCTGGGCAGACCATGAGTGGCGAAACAGCGTCTGAGTCTTTCGATGACAATGGCTGACGTAGTACCACGCGTCAAATAGGCATCAATCCATTTTGTGTGCGCGTCCGTAATTATTAGAATCATGCTGCCGTTAATAGGCCCGGCATAATCGAGATGTAGGCGATGCCACGGTTCGCTGGGCCATTCCCAGGGATGCAGTGGCGCTTTCGCAGGTGTATTCCGGGTGCTCTGGCAGGGGTAACAATGTCGAACATGATGTTCGATATCAGCATCAAGATTCGGCCACCACACATAGTTTCTGGCGAGTGACTTCATCTTCACAATCCCGGGGTGACAGTCATGGATTTCATCCATGACCCTGGAACGCAGATTTTTCGGGATCACGACACGACATCCCCAGAGTAGGCAACCATTTTCCACGCTGAGGTCGTTTTTACGTGCTTTAAAAGCCGCAAAATCTGGGTCACCCTCAGGTAGCAAATGCCATCCAAGCTGTACAGCCTGGACAGTTCTGGACAGAACGGGGTCTCGTCGAGTATGAGTGCGGATCTGGCCGGAATCGACAGCACAATCTTCCAGATGATCCATCAGTGCGATAATGGATCCTGGTGTAGGCGAATCATCAACGGATTCTGGAAGGGGTAACCGACTCATGGCATCTGCATTTGTGATAGACGAACCGGGCTTATAACATATGGTGTAGTCATAAGCAGCGAGAAACAGGGACCAGCGGATGATCCTGGGCGGTAGTGTGTCAGATGTCGCCTTAGTTGGACCAAACAGACTGATCAGCGGCTTGTGATCAGTGCGAATCGTGAAATGATGTCCAAGAAGGTACTGGCGAAATTTGCCGACGCCGAAAACGATTCCCAATCCTTCCTTGTCAAGTTGGGAATAGTTTTTCTCTGCCGGGGACAACGTTCTGGATGCAAATGCAACCGGTCTTTCCGTACCATCAGGCATCACGTGCGATAATACACTCCCCACTCCATACCGACAGGCATCGCATGTCAGCACAAGATCCTTCTCTGGATCAAAATGAACGAGAACATTGGACGATTTGAGCAGATCCTTAGAGGTCTGGAATGCTGATTGTTCAGTAGACCCCCAGCTCCAGGAGACTCCTTTCCTCAAAAGCCGATAAAGGGGGCCCAAAACGTCGGTCACATTCGGGATGTAACGACCATAGAACTGAAGCAAACCGAGGTATGACTTCAATTCGGTCACATCTCGTGGAGAAGGAGCATCCTTGATAGCTCGGACTTTCTCATCTGTCGGGTGTAGACCCTCGGCATCAATCGTATGACCCAGGTACGTGACTGATGGCACCATAAACTTGCACTTGTCTCGACGCAAACGTAGGCCGGAGTCCGAAATCTTCTTCAGAACTCTCTCCAGGTTCTGTAGATGTTCCGCGTCCGTACGACCAGTAACCAGAATATCATCCTGGTAACAAACGACGTTGCGTTCGGCGGCAAACAAACTGTCCATGACACGCTGATAAATTCCAGGTGCAGATTTCACTCCAAAACTAAGTCGGTGGTACCTATACAACCCACGATGCATGTTGATGGTAAGATACTGTTTCGAATTCTCGTCCAAGCAGAGCTGTAGATAGGCGGATTTGAGATCGAGTTTCGTAAAAGTCTTGCCTCCCGTGAGACGAGCATAGAGGTCTTCGATCCTCGGGATTGGATATTTATCCAATGAAGAACACCTGTTCACGGTCATTTTATAATCTCCACATCTGCGGATGGACTGGTCCGATTTTATGACCGGAACGATGGGCGCCGCCCATTCGGCATACTGGATTTGCTCGATGATCCCCAGATTTTCAAGATGATCCAGTTCCTTGTCAATCCGCTCACGCAGGGCGAAAGGGACTGGGCGAGCCCTGCAAAATATAGGATTGGCATCCCGGTCAACCCTGAGTTTAGCCGTATGTCCTTTCAAGGTTCCAAGCTCATCCTTGAAGACATCCGGGTACGTATCCAGCACATTTTTGAGTGTGTATGCTGCGGTAGGAGAAACGTTGGCTGCCCGGAGTTGATGAATGCTTTCCCACTTCAGTCGAATTATGCTCAACCAGTTCCTGCCGAGTAAGGAAGGGCCCTTTCCAGGAATGACGATCAGGGGTAGGTGAAACTCACGGTTATCGTAGCCCACCGTGACATCACATGTACCGCAGGGAACAATCTTCTCACCTGTATAGGTGGAGAGTCCATAGGTAGTAGGTTTCAGATGGGGTCGGTCAGCATCACTCCACAGGTTTGTGAAAACAGCATGGCGTCCTGTTGTCACTGTTGTCACGTCCTGTTGTCACGTCCTGTTGTCACGTCCTGTTGTCACGTCACTGGTGCGGCATATACTAATTCGATGGAGCCTGTAGCATCACTCCACAGGTTTGTGAAAACAGCATGGCTGATGAGCGAGACGGCCGCACCAGTGTCGACCTCCATTTGCAATGGTCGATTGTTGACGACAACATTGGCAAGAAGAGGGTCCCGCCTATGGTGAGAATCAATATGAAGCAGGTCATACGATTCTGAGTTGTCGGAAACAGAGCTCACCTGGTCAAGCTTGGGTTCCTCCGAACCGATAAACTGATGAATCTTGTCAGCAGCTTTTCCTTTTCCCGATTTGCGAGTGATGCAAGCTGGAGCAATATGGCCAGTTTTCGAACAGAAATGGCAGGTGGCATCTTTGAACCGACACGTCTCCGGAGGGTGCTTTCCGTTGCACCGAAAACAGTTGTTGTGGGTTTGAGACTGCACTGGCTTCTGACGAGGAGCCTTGTTCCAACGTTGTGGCTGAACATGATCCAACCGATTCACAGCAGGGCTGGTACCAGATGAGCGAGTGGCACCGATGCTTGTAGCGTTGCGTTCAGCACTTTCCATGGAAATGGCGGTGTCTCTGGCATTTTGGAACGTCAGTCTTCTCTCAGCAAGCAGGCGTCTACGAGTGCGGTCATCGGACATGCCAACCACCAGCAAATCACAAAGCATGTCATCGATCGTGTCCCCAAACTCACACAGATGTGACAGTTTTTTGAGGTGTGCAATGAAGTCTGCGATCGACTGACCTTGCTGCTGTCTGCACATGTAAAAATTAAACCGACACAGGATGACTGAAGGAGATGGGTTGCAATGTTCCTTCAAAGCGGCCTTGAGCTCTGCATACGTGAGCTCCTGGATTGTCCGAGGCCGAATCAGGTTTTTAACGAGTGTGAACGTCTCACCTCCGCAAACGGACAGGAAGACGGCCTTCATCCGGCCTTCGGTCGCAATGCCGTTCGCCTCGAAGTAGAAAGACAACCGCTCAGAATACGTGTCAAAATCCCCCTCATGAGGGTCGAATTCATCGATATGGCCGAAAGATGTCATGGTCTAGATGTTTATCCTCGTCGCCATGTAAAGTATCTCGACAAACTGCGATCAATTGTCGTACGCGTTTATTCACTCTGCCGATCAAGGCCCGATTCACAGCTGCGCCATCCGAGCTCTCGCGTAGGGATACAACCCGGTCCCGGTGTAGGGATACAACGGTGAACATTTGCACTGCATACATGACAATTACACACACACACACAAACTGTGTTTTATATATATAGAAGATATATATATATATATATATATATATATATATATATATATATATATATATATATATATACATATATATATATATATACATATATATATATATATATATATATATATATATATATATATATATATATATATATATATATATATATATATATATATATATATATATATATATATATGCTTACACTCACCATTTCGGAATAACAGTGTAAACCTTTTAGGAACGAAATACTAAAAAGTTCCTTTGTATGTTCGAACAGTCATTATGATATACTAATTCGAGGACAAAGTGTTGAATAGGAAAACGAACTAGACTGATTTCAATTGCTCACTTTGTGGCTCGAAAAGCTCTTATACTGTCATTGGATACAATCAGAAGGGCATATAGTTCATTATGTGCCAACCAAAATGCTCTCTTAATTACAGAAGCAAATCAGAGCTGGTTAAGTATGCGACTGTGCACCCAATGTTTGACATTTCTACAACATTTCACCGAGAGTTTAATTATTTGCATTAATTCCACAGCAGATTTTCAGGCTGCAAAAGGGAATTCATCACCTCCCAAATTGTTCCATTTATCGTGTTGCCTCGCCGACACTTCTAAGCCATGGTTAAGCCAGATTTAAATAATTCTAAGTCCAATTTTTACAATTTTTTTTATCATACAGTCTGAGATAACCATGCACGAAAGACGATGTTGTCTTTTAACTTTAAAAGCATTGAAATTGACTTTAAACTTTTAATCTTTAAACTTAAGTTAACTCTAAAAGCACTAAAACCATTACCATAGAAAAATACGATGGTGCAGTAATTATCGCTTCGGTAAATGGCACACGATGACAATCATCAGCGAATAAATCAATGACAGGCAGAAGAAGGGTAAATGTGAAGCTTCAAATACTAAGCATGTCTCCAGATGGCGCTGCTTATAATTTGGAACACCGTCTGCTTTAGCGCGTTTGCTTGAGTTCAACTGTACAGGTGTTTGCAGACTGCGGCTCTGCATCTTTGGCATATTCTGATGATAATTAAGCCAACGATACGTTCTCGCGTGACGATGATTGGCACGGCTAATATCAGACTGTATCGAGCAGGTTTGCACACGTCCATTAAGATTATTTTTGTTATTTAGCAGGATTATTTTCCGACGAAGCATCTGGACACTTTTTGGATCAACAAAAGGAATGAAATGAAAGCAGGAAGCATTTCATGTACATACAGAGCTTTTGCAAATGATTTCAGCTCATCGTGGCTTCTTTCTTCTTTTTTTTCTTTTTGGACTAGTTCCAATACCTCTGATGTCTGATCATTCACTTCAGATTCTGTCATAATCAGAAGATTCTCTCTGATCATCTGAATGTTCGATTTAATTCCCAGTAGTCCAGCAATGAAACCTCTCATGCACCATCTGTACAGCCCAGTAGGTAGCTACCTAAGCCAGAGTTGACTAAAATTACTTTGGAGTTGCACATTGATCAGTCAGCTACAGACTGATTAATCAGACTACGCTTGCAGACTGCAAGCATGCACTGGGGTGTACCTATCCTATGTGCAGACATAATAAATAAATGCTTTATATTTTTGATGAAGTGTATTGTGAAAGAGCTTTATTTATTTGATGAAGTGTATTGTGAAAGAGCTTTATTTATTTGATGAAGTGGATTGTGAAAGAGCTTTATATATTTGATGAAGTGTATTGTGAAAGAGCTTTATTTATTTGATGAAGTGTATTGTGAAAGAGCTTTATTTATTTGATGAAGTGTATTGTGAAAGAGCTTTATTTATTTGATGAAGTGTATTGTGAAAGAGCTTTATATATTTGATGAAGTGTATTGTGAAAGAGCTTTATTTATTTGATGAAGTGGATTGTGAAAGAGCTTTATGTATTTGATGAAGTGTATTGTGAAAGAGCTTTATGTATTTGATGAAGTGTATTGCGAAAGAGCTTTCTGTATTTGATGAAGTGGATTGTGAAAGGGCTTTTTATATTTGATGAAGTGTATTGTGAAAGAGCTTTATGTATTTGATGAAGTGTATTGTGAAAGAGCTTTATGTATTTGATGAAGTGGATTGGGAAAGACCTTTATATATTTGATGAAGTGTATTGTGAAAGAGCTTTATGTATTTGATGAAGTGGATTGGGAAAGACCTTTATATATTTGATGAAGTGTATTGTGAAAGAGCTTTATGTATTTGATGAAGTGTATTTTGAAAGGGCTTTTTATATTTGATGAAGTGGATTGTGAAAGAGCTTTATGTATTTGATGAAGTGTATTGTGAAAGAGCTTTATATATTTGATGAAGTGGATTGGGAAAGACCTTTATATATTTGATGAAGTGTATTGTGAAAGAGCTTTATTTATTTGATGAAGTGTATTGTGAAAGAGCTTTATATATTTGATGAAGTGTATTGTGAAAGAGCTTTATTTATTTGATGAAGTGGATTGTGAAAGAGCTTTATGTATTTGATGAAGTGTATTGTGAAAGAGCTTTATGTATTTGATGAAGTGTATTGTGAAAGAGCTTTCTGTATTTGATGAAGTGGATTGTGAAAGGGCTTTTTATATTTGATGAAGTGTATTGTGAAAGAGCTTTATGTATTTGATGAAGTGTATTGTGAAAGAGCTTTATGTATTTGATGAAGTGGATTGGGAAAGACCTTTATATATTTGATGAAGTGTATTGTGAAAGAGCTTTATGTATTTGATGAAGTGGATTGGGAAAGACCTTTATATATTTGATGAAGTGTATTGTGAAAGAGCTTTATGTATTTGATGAAGTGTATTGTGAAAGAGCTTTATGTATTTGATGAAGTGGATTGGGAAAGACCTTTATATATTTGATGAAGTGTATTGTGAAAGAGCTTTATGTATTTGATGAAGTGGATTGGGAAAGACCTTTATATATTTGATGAAGTGTATTGTGAAAGAGCTTTATGTATTTGATGAAGTGTATTGTGAAAGAGCTTTTTATATTTGATGAAGTGGATTGTGAAAGAGCTTTATGTATTTGATGAAGTGTATTGTGAAAGAGCTTTATATATTTGATGAAGTGGATTGGGAAAGACCTTTATATATTTGATGAAGTGTATTGTGAAAGAGCTTTATGTATTTGATGAAGTGGATTGGGAAAGACCTTTATATATTTGATGAAGTGTATTGTGAAAGAGCTTTATGTATTTGATGAAGTGTATTGTGAAAGAGCTTTATATATTTGATGAAGTGTATTGTGAAAGAGCTTTATGTATTTGATGAAGTGTATTTTGAAAGAGCTTTATGTATTTGATGAAGTGGATTGTGAAAGAGCTTTATATATTTGATGAAGTGTATTGTGAAAGAGCTTTATGTATTTGATGAAGTGGATTGGGAAAGACCTTTATATATTTGATTAAGTGGATTGTGGAAGAGCTTTATGTATTTGATGAAGTGGATTGTGAAAGAGCTTTATGTATTTGATGAAGTGGATTGGGAAAGACCTTTATATATTTGATTAAGTGGATTGTGAAAGAGCTTTATGTATTTGATGAAGTGGATTGTGAAAGAGCTTTATGTATTTGATGAAGTGGATTGGGAAAGAGCTTTATGTATTTGATGAAGTGGATTGTGAAAGAGCTTTATGTATTTGATGAAGTGGATTGTGAAAGAGCTTTCTGTATTTGATGAAGTGGATTGTGAAAGAGCTTTATGTATTTGATGAAGTGGATTGTGAAAGAGCTTTCTGTATTTGATGAAGTGGATTGTGAAAGAGCTTTCTGTATTTGATGAAGTGGATTGTGAAAGAGCTTTATATATTTGATGAAGTGGATTGTGAAAGAGCTTTATGTATTTGATGAAGTGGATTGTGAAAGAGCTTTATGTATTTGATGAAGTGGATTGTGAAAGAGCTTTCTGTATTTGATGAAGTGGATTGTGAAAGAGCTTTCTGTATTTGATGAAGTGGATTGTGAAAGAGCTTTATGTATTTGATGAAGTGTATTGTGAAACAGCTTTATGTATTTGATGAAGTGTATTGTGAAAGAGCTTTATATATTTGATGAAGTGTATTGTGAAAGAGCTTTATATATTTGATGAAGTGTATTTTGAAAGAGCTTTATATATTTGATGAAGTGTATTGTGAAAGTGCTTTATATATTTGATGAAGTGTATTGTGAAAGACCTTTATGTATTTGATGAAGTGTATTGTGAAAGAGCTTTATGTATTTGATGAAGTGTATTGTGAAAGAGCTTTATGTATTTGATGAAGTGTATTGTGAAAGACCTTTATATATTTGATGAAGTGTATTGTGAAAGAGCTTTATGTATTTGATGAAGTGTATTGTGAAAGAGCTTTATGTATTTGATGAAGTGTATTGTGAAAGAGCTTTATGTATTTGATGAAGTGTATTGTGAAAGAGCTTTATGTATTTGATGAAGTGTATTGTGAAAGAGCTTTATATATTTGATGAAGTGTATTGTGAAAGAGCTTTATATATTTGATGAAGTGTATTTTGAAAGAGCTTTATATATTTGATGAAGTGTATTGTGAAAGAGCTTTATATATTTGATGAAGTGGATTGGGAAAGACCTTTATATATTTGATGAAGTGGATTGGGAAAGAGCTTTATGTATTTGATGAAGTGTATTGTGAAAGAGCTTTATATATTTGATGAAGTGTATTGTGAAAGAGCTTTATATATTTGATGAAGTGTATTTTGAAAGAGCTTTATATATTTGATGAAGTGTATTGTGAAAGTGCTTTATATATTTGATGAAGTGTATTGTGAAAGAGCTTTATATATTTGATGAAGTGTATTGTGAAAGACCTTTATATATTTGATGAAGTGTATTGTGAAAGAGCTTTATATATTTGATGAAGTGTATTTTGAAAGAGCTTTATATATTTGATGAAGGGTATTGTGAAAGACCTTTATATATTTGATGAAGTGTATTGTGAAAGAGCTTTATGTATTTGATGAAGTGTATTGTGAAAGAGCTTTATGTATTTGATGAAGTGTATTGTGAAAGAGCTTTATGTATTTGATGAAGTGTATTGTGAAAGAGCTTTATATATTTGATGAAGTGTATTGTGAAAGAGCTTTATATATTTGATGAAGTGTATTTTGAAAGAGCTTTATATATTTGATGAAGTGTATTGTGAAAGAGCTTTATATATTTGATGAAGTGGATTGTGAAAGACCTTTATATATTTGATGAAGTGGATTGGGAAAGAGCTTTATGTATTTGATGAAGTGTATTGTGAAAGAGCTTTATATATTTGATGAAGTGTATTGTGAAAGAGCTTTATATATTTGATGAAGTGTATTTTGAAAGAGCTTTATATATTTGATGAAGTGTATTGTGAAAGTGCTTTATATATTTGATGAAGTGTATTGTGAAAGAGCTTTATATATTTGATGAAGTGTATTGTGAAAGACCTTTATATATTTGATGAAGTGGATTGTGAAAGAGCTTTATGTATTTGATGAAGTGTATTGTGAAAGAGCTTTATGTATTTGATGAAGTGGATTGTGAAAGAGCTTTATATATTTGATGAAGTGTATTGTGAAAGACCTTTATATATTTGATGAAGTGTATTGTGAAAGAGCTTTATGTATTTGATGAAGTGTATTGTGAAAGAGCTTTATATATTTGATGAAGTGGATTGTGAAAGAGCTTTATGTATTTGATGAAGTGTATTGTGAAAGAGCTTTATGTATTTGATGAAGTGTATTGTGAAAGAGCTTTATGTATTTGATGAAGTGTATTGTGAAAGAGCTTTATGTATTTGATGAAGTGTATTGTGAAAGAGCTTTACGTATTTGATGAAGTGGATTGTGAAAGAGCTTTATGTATTTGATGAAGTGTATTGTGAAAGAGCTTTATGTATTTGATGAAGTGTATTGTGAAAGAGCTTTATGTATTTGATGAAGTGTATTGTGAAAGAGCTTTATGTATTTGATGAAGTGTATTGTGAAAGAGCTTTACGTATTTGATGAAGTGGATTGTGAAAGAGCTTTATGTATTTGATGAAGTGTATTGTGAAAGAGCTTTATGTATTTGATGAAGTGTATTGTGAAAGAGCTTTATGTATTTGATGAAGTGGATTGTGAAAGAGCTTTATGTATTTGATGAAGTGTATTGTGAAAGAGCTTTATATCTTTGATGAAGTGTATTGTGAAAGAGCTTTGTATATTTGATGAAGTGTATTGTGAAAGAGCTTTATATATTTGATGAAATCGATTGTGAAAGAGCTTTATATATTTTATGAAGTATATTGTGATTGAGCTTTGTATATTTGATGAAGTGTATTGTGAAAGAGCATTATTTTTGAGGAAGTGTATCGTGCTTGCATTCTGCAAGCGGCTAACTAAATAAATCAAGATGATTGATGAGAATGAGCTGTTTATTTCACTTTTCCTTTACGTAGAGCCTTGTGTGAGAGCTGGAATGGAATGGAAAGGGGGAAACACCAATAACAGAGTAGAAGTGAAAGTGAGAGCGATCAGGGGCGGAATGAAGGACTCGTCGGGTGAACAAGCTTGACACAATTTGAAACATATCAAGAAAACGGAGGGGGAAAGCAAGGGATGAAAGAGACAAGGAACAAATCAACTGACAACTAAGAAGTAATGAGGTGAGGAGGCAGAGAAAAATCACAATTAGCTGGAAAGGGGGATTGCTTGGGAACGGCGTCATTTGGGGTATAAGAGATCAAAAGCTTTGATGGGGGTGACTTGAGGCAGTGGTGAACATCTGTCTTGAAGCCCTAGAGGAGAGAATGTGACTGAACAGACTGGGGAGCTTGGTTCCAGAGGCAAGAGAAAAGAGAAGAGGAACTAATGAGTGGAGGTCAGCAGTGAGCCTGGATTTTTGGAGTTTAACGCGAAGAGAGTGACCTCCAGACTGTGTTCGCACTGTGGAAACCTTGGAGGGACAGAGCCAAGAGAGGGCAGAGGGTGAAAGACCAAAAAGGAGGCAGTAGAATACAGCAAGGCTACCAAACTGTCTGTTATGCGAAAGTAGCAGGCCAAGACACTTAACTTTGTCATGGAAGATCTCAATGATTTTAAGGGATTTGCTTTTCACAGCATCAAGAAGGGAAAGGTATGAGGCAGGGGCACCAGCACAGAGGGGAGAGCAGTACTCCATCAAGCTGAAAATGAAGGCCTTGGAGGTGGTCCAAAGTTCAGATTGGTCAAGGGAAGACGTTGCATGCATGACAGTTTTCAGGGAGAGTAATGTTTAATGTAAGTATATCGAAAGTTATAAAATAAAACTATTGTTTAAACTATAATGGGTTGCTAGGCAACAGAAAAAGGTACAGTTTACACACTGAGTGGTTACTAAAAAAACACTTAGAGGCCCCTCTTCCTCGGAGGCGCAGATGTAATTGTTCACCACCAGGGTGACACAAAAACGCAGGGAATAATAAATGATATTTTTCGGATGTTTTGGAGAATACATTTTGGCAATGTCATCTGTGTATTAGTATTTTCGAATGTTCGGCCTTGTGTCTGCATTCAACTTGCCGGGGCAAAGTGATCTTTCTTTATATTTGGGTTTTCCAACAAAGTGGCTTGTGAAAAGGGTGAAAATCTGCATTGAGGAAAACGTGTTCTGAATGTTTGTTATAACCAGGGTGCCTGATACAGAGATCCAACTGTAAATGGAAACATGCAATAATTAAAATTTTGCATTGTAATACCCAAGCTACCCGCGGTGTCCTACCATTGTACACCGTCTTTAAACGATAGATGCTCATGACTTCTGACTACTGTAGACCATCCATAAATCACGAAAACCCACAGACTCTTCTCTAATCCTACCACCATAAACTGAGAAACACTGGTGAGCACTCGCTTTAAGATCACGTGACATGCCATTGTCTTCAGTCACATGACCCTTCATGAACTGGAGCGAAGCTCCATGGCATACTTTTGTTTTGAATACTGTATTTTCATTTCATATAGACATTTTTGTGATTCTTTTCCTGGAATATTTGTTTCAATTTGCATCGGTATGCAAAATTTCAGCTTTCTAGCCCACCTGGAAAGTACAAAACATTTTTGAGTGAATGAGTGAGTGATTGGCAAGAAATAGCATTTTATCCCCCATTGGTCTGAAATGGGGGCTTATGGATTAGGCCTCGTCTGTGCGTCAGTGCGTCCGTGCGCAACCATTTCTCGGACATGCATTTACCGAGCTTGTCCAAACTTGGGATACAGATAATAAATTAAGGCTGACATATGCACATCATTTGTTTTTGAGATAAGATCTAAGCTGGCCGACCAGCAGCCATTTTGTTACTTAATCGTGTCCCCAACCAAATTATTGAACATGCATGGTCCGATTTTGTTCAAACTTGGCATAAGCACACATATGTCGGCATATACGTGCACCTCACTTTATTTTGCAATCTGACCAAAGATGGCCGACTGGCAGACTGGTGGACATTTTAGTTGGAAAAAACCCAATATTAAACACGTCCTCAATAATTTCTCAGATATGCATTTACCGATCTTGTTAAAATTTGGCACACAGATAATGAATGAAGGTTTACATATGAACGTCAATTTGTTAGATCAGCTCCAAGATGGCCGACTGGCGGCCATTGTGTTACTTAAACGTGTCCCCAACCATTTCTCAGGCGTTGACCGATGTTCAAACTTGGCACAAAGACAATACATGAGAGTATACATATGCAGAAGGTTTTGCTTTGTAATTCGACCAAAGATGGCCAAGTTGCGGCCTTTAGCTCTGCACAGCAAAATTCCACTTGGCTATGACATCTTATGTCTTTTTCTCCTTGTTTTATATATGATAATGAACCTCCAAAGAATCTGGTGCTCTGCCAATTCCCAAGCTGTCAGACCAATTGAATGAAGTTCTCCTTTTGACCTTTGACTTTTGTTTTTCCATGTTTATTTTTTTTTGATTAATAAAAACTGCACCCTTTTGCCATAATTTAATATGACTAGGGCGTGCCCGTACGTGGGTGCAAAAAAACATGCGTGCAAACAACAACAACAAAAAAAAACTTTGAAACCACGTGGCAGTAACGACCACAGAACCCCCCCCCCCCCCCTCTATTTACATGAAATGGTTTGGTCCATTCGCAAAGCCAAAGCGAACGGCTTGCGAGTACGGTAGAACCCCCCCCCCCCCCTCTATTTACATGAAATGGTTTGGTCCATTCGCAAAGCCAAAGCGAACGGCTTGCGAGTACGGTGACCATACCTTGGGAACCACTTGTCCGATTAATTTCAAACCTTGAAAAGGCACATCCTCGGGTCCCCAGCAATATACCTGGCAAGTTTCAAGTATATCGGACCCGTGGTTGTCGAGAAACAGCGGTCACAGACACACAGACACACAGACACACACACATACACACATACACACAGAGATTACTGGAATTATAGATAGACTAGGGCATGCCCGTACTATATATATATCTAAAATTATATCCCCCCCCTCTATTTACATGAAATGGTTTGGTCCAAAGCGAACGGCCTGCGAGTACGGTGACAATCCCCCCCCCCCCCCCCCTCTATTTACATGAAATGGTTTGGTCCAAAGCGAACGGCTTGCGAGTACGGTGACAATCCCCCCCCCCCTCTTTTTACATGAAATGGTTTGGTCCAAAGCGAACGGCTTGCGAGTACGGTGACAATCCCCCCCCCCCCCCCCCTCTATTTACATGCAATGGTTTGGTCCAAAGCGAACGGCTTGCGGAGTTTGGTAAAGAAATCGCCATAGCTCGGTAACTACTTGTCCGATTAATATGAAACCTTGAAAAGGCACATCCTCGGGTCCCCAGCAATATACCTGGCAAGTTTAAAGTATATCGGACCCGTGGTTGTCGAGAAACAGCGGTCACAGACAAACACAGACACACACACAGACACACAGAGATTACTGGAATTATAGATAGATAAGGTATTACTCATACAAATAAAGTTTAACACAAGGGCAAGCTTTTATCACCTGTGTTCCCTCATCATATATGAAATTGTGCCTCTTGTGATTCTCCTATTTCTATTTCAAGCATTTGGTTTTTCAATGGCACTCATTTCAAATCCTTTTGCTTTTATGACATTTCTTTCGAGTCAGGTATAAACAGTAATCTTTCATATCCAAAATATCCGATACTGATTTATCTGTAAGCTGCCCAACTTGTACTATATTTTCTGAGTGTACGACTACATTTCCATCTGCTCCTGACAAACAGCTATGCGTTTCGACGGTAAGTACATGGATTACGCTGCCAAACTGTCAAAACAATTTACCGCATTCAACTCAATCCCAATGGAAAAAACTCTGGCACAACAAAATCGTTTGTACCATATATTTTAAAGCTGTTCTCAATTATCCGGTTTGCATCAAGTGTATGAGAAAGAGAGTAAGCAAAGAAAGAGTAAGTCTTTATGGCACAGGCCCTTTTGTGCATTGCTAGCAATAAGCTTTCAAACAATCAACTATCATGTTTAAATTGGCTTTCAAACCTTTTTTGTTGTCACACTGAAAGTGATGATCCGAAGATTTCTCGGCCATTTGCCTTTTGGAAGTCCCTGGAAAAATGTTTTTCACCTTGATGGATGTAGTTTGCTTGTTGTGAAATCCTTGACATTGTCTATCATTTGTTGGGGTGGTGGTGGCAGGAGGGATTCCCAACCCCTGACAAAGTATCACAGCCCTCAATACGAGTCGTGGACATTCCCGTGGCTAAGAAATCAATCCTGGGTGAGTGACCGTCTGTCCCAGGGGTGCACTTGTCTGTTCTGAGCATCCATGATCCAGAATCTAAGCCATACAAGTAAGGGCAATGCAACAAGGCCTTACCCACTCAACCATCGAACTGCTTATTTGTCCATCTGCTGATGCTGCTGACGGCATCAGCCCACGGGTCCTAAAATCCTGTTCTTCCGCTCTTTCACTCCCTCTCTCTGTTCTTTTCACTCTCTCTTTTGCTCAAGGTCAACTGCCATCTGCTTGGAAATCAGCCAACATCACCGCTTTGCACAAAAAATGTGCAAAAACAGATCCTAGCAACGACAGACCAATCAGCCTTCTCCCAATTATCAGCAAAGTCATGGAATCCATCATTGCTTCGGATATGAAATCTTTCCTCTTCTCCAATGGCTTGATCTCTGATCATCAATTTGGTTTCAGACCTGGTCACTCTACTCTGGACATGCTGCTTCTGCTTTCTCAACAATGGATGGAGGTCCTCAATGCCAAACAGGAAATTAGAGCTGTCTCCCTTGACATATCACGTGCCTTCGATACGGTCTGGCACCCCGCTCTGCTCACCAAACTCTCCTCCTTTGGTATCCATGGAAATCTCCACGCATGGCTGGCGGACTTCCTCTCTAGTCGTAGTCAACGTGTGGCCCTGAATGGGTTTCTCTCATCTCCTCTTCCTGTTCAGGCTGGAGTTCCCCAAGGCAGTGTTCTGGGCCCTGTGCTTTTTCTGGTCTTCATCAATGATCTCTCTGACTCTCTTGAAAATCCTCTCTATCTCTTTGCTGATGACTCCACTCTCTGCCGCTCCATTCCTCATCCCTCAGATCGGCAGTCTGCAGCCTCCTCACTCTCTGCAGACCTGGACAAAATCACAGACTGGGCAAACAAGTGGAACATGTCTTTCAATCCTGACAAATCTCACACTCTTACGATGTCTCTCTGAAAAGACCGACTGGACTACCCTCCCATCCACTTTCTGAATAATCCTCTCCAAGAAATTCAGTCACTCAAGGTTTTGGGTCTCACTATCTGCCATGATCTTTCCTGGGAAAACCACATTTCCAATCTGGCCTCCAAAGCCAGTCGCCGACTGGGCATCCTCCGTCGTGCGAAGTCCTTCCTTGGCACACCTGAGCTCCTCACCACATACAAGGCTTTCATCCGCAGCTCAATGGAATACTGCTCTCCCCTCTGGGCTGGTGCTCCTGCCTCACACCTAGCTCGTCTTCACGCTGTTGAAACCAAAGCATTCAGAATGATTGGAATCTCCAGCGTTGAAGCTAACTCCAAGGGCCTTTCACTCACTCACCGCAGGCAGGTTGGTGGTCTTTCCGTCTTCTACCGACTCCTCTCCGGCCTTGCCCCCCCCCCCCCCCAGCTCTCTCTGGGCTCTGTCCCCCAAATTTTCCTGCAGTTCGCACAAGATCTGCCTGCAACCCTCTTATGGTTAAACTGCCAAAATCAAGACTCTCTGCTCACCTTCACTCCTTCATTCCTCTTTTCTCCTGCCTCTGGAACAAACTCCCTCACTCTCTTCAATCCCACTCCACCATCCAGGTCTTTAAAACAGCTGTTCACCACCATCTCTTATCTTCCCCCATTCAAAACCTTGATCATTTCTACCCCCGCTAATTTCACCCCAAATCCACGTCTTTGAAATACCAACTTCTGTCCTGAAAGTCCTTGGTGTCCTTGTGTTTTATACTTCTCCCACCCCCCCCCCCCACCCCCCTTCCCACGCCTCCTCCCCCCAAGCCCTCTCCCTCCCACACATCTCCCGATGTCCCTGCTCTCAAATGTTGTGTTTGTGTGCTTCCGGCTCTCTCCCCATCTTGTCTACCGCTCCCTCCTTTTATATATTTTGTTTGTCTGTTTGATTTGTTTGTGAAATAAATGTTAGCTCTTTCACGAGCCTCGATTCTGTATACAAAAAAAAAAATCTATACTGTGGGTAAATTGTGTAGAAACACCAGCAGGGTTTGGGCCTTTCCTAGTATTCATGCCACACTGAAGATGTTTGTGGAAAATACAATCAAATGAACTTAGATACCAGAACACCTCCTTTTGCTGCTCACACTCTGCACAGCAAATGATGATAGGTAAATTTATTTTGCTGCTTGGAACACTCGTGATTATTATTTCATGAAATTGTATTGTTTGTCTTGTATGTCTTGGAGCCAGAAGTCTGTGAGGTGCTGGGTAGTTTCACCAACCAAACAACCACGTCTCGGAAACATGTTGCGGATGATGTTAAAAATAAAAATAAGATCACCAATCACCATGCACAATGCCAAGCGTCGGCTGGAGTGGTGTAAAGCTCGCCGCCATTGGACTCTGGAGCAGTGGAAACGCGTTCTCTGGAGTGATGAATCACGCTTCGCCATCTGGCAGTCCGAAGGACAAATCTGGATTTGGCGGATGCCAGGAGAACGCTACCTGCCCGAAATGTATTCGATTTGTTTATTTACCTTACCTATTATCATAAATTTCATTGGCATTGAAAAGCATTTTTGACACTCATGATGTCCATCAAATGATAGGGCTAATTGAATTTTCTTGCAGCAATATGTTTGAGAAAATTCGATGCGAATACACCAAGGAAGTTGGACTTTGTGGATTTCCAACGAAAATCACAAACTAGAGGCGGAAGTGCGTCGTCGTCACTCTACCTCCTTACATAAATTGTCCCACTGCAAGCTGAGCTACGATTGTTGCCGAATGTGTGTTGAAGATTAAGATCTGATAAACATTTTCAGCTAATGTGACGCAGTTGATATAGCTGAACGGCAGTGCCGAGTTTTGGAGTTTTTGAAACGCCGTCGCGTTCCATGGAGACCTGTATCCATTAACCTGATCAATCGAAACAAGACTTCATTGGAATGGATGTGAGCAGCTTAGTAATGAAGAAGGAAAACAAATGTCGAATATTGTCTCCCTGTGATCTCCACGATATAGACCGGCTGATTAATGACCATTAACCTCATCGTCTCCCTAATTTGAGGTTGACATTTACAGGACTCCAGGCACATAATCTCACATCGCTTTTCATAATACGACGTTCTGATGGTGAAAAGTACTCTGGATAGAGACGGTTATACTCTTGAGAACGAGTTTCAGGAACTGATCTCAATTTGTATGTAGTTGGTTGAGTTATTAAAGAGCAAATATTCCACCGTTGATGAAACTTGCTCCTTTCGGAACAAGGCAAGGGAGGCCAGGGATGTTTTATCACCAAATCCAACATATTTCATGTGAACTCCGTTAATACACTCCAAACCCACCTCCTTCAAATTCTGGGTTTTTTTCCTGAAAGTCCGAGCAGTGTCCATCTTGTTTATCCCGTGTACCCAGCCCCAGCCTTCTCTCTTCCACAGATCTCCCGATGTCCCTGTTCTCTACTGTTGTTGTGCTTCCCTCTCTCTCTCCCCCCAATATTGTCTCCCACTCGCTTTATTATATGTTCCATGTGTTATCTCTTACACGAGCCTCGACTTGGTATACAAAAAAGAAAAAAAAACAAGACTTGTTCTTCACATTTGGTGGGAACATTAAAGAGCGCAAGCCTGATTGGCCAATTTCCCTTCGATATCTTGCGTCTCCTCCATTTCCTTCTATAATATTTAACTTGCGTAAAATCGTCGGAATGCTTCTCCAACACAAATCTCAGACAAATCCTCCTGGGCAAAATTCACCTAAGTCAATGAGAGTGACCTATTGGATTTGGAATCTGGGATAAAGAATAAAAATCAAATTTCCAGTTTCTTGCTTCGGAAAAATGAAAAATTTCTGGAACCACGTGGATAATTTGCCATTGTGCAGGTGTTGTGCCTCCTTGCAAGCTGAAATCAGGTTCGTCACCTGTTTGTCTTTATAGCTTTTCTGTATTATCACAATCTGCCCTTTATGTAATCTGTTACCCGCCAGTTTTCTTGACAAAACAGTTATCGGTTCATCGCTTAATTGTCTTTCTTCTTTTAAAGTCAATATCACAGTATCTGCCCTTTGCTTATTTATCCACATATTTTTCTGCTCATTTAGAAGCCAGACAAGGCCTATAAAACTATTCCTGGCTACATTTGGTCCTGCTTGTCACTTACTTACCTGATTTCAAAATTGATTTCATTATTTTTTTCTATTCAATTGAATTTTTTTCCGAATTTTCCATTCATATTTTTACCTCCACCACCAAAGGTGGATGGAGGTTATGTTTTCACCACTGTCTGTCTGTCAGTCTGTTTGTGAACAAAATATCTCAAAAAGTTGTGGAAGGATTTGGACGAAATTTAGCAGAGGTAGCGTATGTAACAAGGACGAAATGATTAGAATTTGGTGAGGATTCGGATCCGGCTACTATTATTTTTTAAGTTATTCTTCACCATTGCGAGATAGGGCCAAAAACTATACATAGCAGCTCAAAACGTTGTGGACGGATTTGGACGAAACTTGGTGGACCGCTTGGATGTCTGACCAGGACGATTCGATTCGATTTTGGTGAAGATCTGAATTTGGATTCGGATATGAGAATTATTTCATTTTTAAGTTATTCTTCACCATTGGGAGATAGGGCCAAAAACTATACATAGCAGCTCAAAACGTTGTGGACGGATTTGGACGAAACTTGGTGGACCGCTTGGATGTCTGACCAGGACGATTCGATTCGATTTTGGTGAAGATCTGAATTTGGATTCGGATATGAGAATTATTTAATTGTAAGTGATTCTTCACCATTGGGAGTTCGGGCCAAAAATCGATACATTGCGGAATATCTCAAAAGGTTATGGATGGATTTGGACGAAACTTGGTGGACAGGTTGTGTGTGTGACAAGGAAGAATCGATTCAATTTTGGTGAAGATCCGGATCCGGATCCAGCTAGTATAATTTTTTAAGTGATGCTTCACCATTGAGTGATATGGCCAACCAGGTGGAGGTATGCTCTCTACTGAGGGCCGTTCTAGTTAACAAATGTAACTCTTACTTTGGTGGTGGAGCCACACTCAGTGGCCGAGTGGTCAATTTGTCCACTCTGAGGCTGGGAGGTCGGTGGTTTGAACCAGATTCCGGCCGAATCATACCGAAGACCTTGCGTGCTGCTTCATTGCTCGACGCTCAGAATTTAAGGATAAGGCACGGACAAACTACCTTGGGTCGCCTATCATAGATTGGCCTAATGATTGAACATCGCTTGTTCTATGATAATATAGGTAATGCATTTTTAGTTTTGTCCACCTGAGATGGCCTTCGCACATCCACTGTGGGTTGCCATTGCGATTCGCTCATAGCCCAAGGCGGACATCACTGCAAAACCGTTGAATCTCTACTCGGTGTACAAAGATTATTTGTTACCTTTACAAAAGCAGTGCTTAAATATTGGCTGTTGTTAGACATTGTTATTTATACAGGACAGGTAATTCTGTGTTATGAAACATTAATTTATCAGGGGAGGCTTTCATAGTTTGAACAATGTTCCCTCTTGCTCAAAATGAAATTGTGTGAATCACTTATCACATTTGAATCGTATATGGTTGTACATGGTGTCTTTGTGTGGCACAGAGAGCTTTTTATATCATTGGAAAGAACACGTGTCGTGTATAAAGGCACACAGAGTATAATGAAACTTTTGTGTTGATTGGATGAGTTATTATGACAAAAGCCGAGTAAGATTATCTGCGGCATGAAAGCAATTTCAGTGATGGGCTCGATGATATTTCCAGATTGTTCTGTGTTGTCTTGCTGTGCCTAATTGGCTGAAATCCATATTAACTCTGTGTTAGAATCACAGATTTCTTGTTACCCTCCCTGTGTATGGGATATTGCTCATCTCCACCACTCCTTTCTTCCTCTTTGCTCATTGGCCCTCACTGAGTGCATCCTATTTGTTCTTCCCACCAGTCTTTCAAGAAGACTGCCGTTTCCTATTTCTTTTTACGGCGTAACCAATAGGGCAATGCCGTCTGTAACAGCGTTTGTCTGTCCGTATGTATGCATGGATGTATGTATGTATGGATGGATGTATGTATGTATATATATATATGTGTATAATGTATATATATGTATGGATGTATGTATGTATGTATGGATGGATGTATGTATGGATGTTTGTATGTGTGTATCAATGTTTGTATGTGTGTATGGATGTATGTATGTTTGTATGTATGTATATATGTATATATGTATATGTATGTATATGTTAGCCCTGGTGTTGGGCTAGCGGCTAGGGTGCCAGCTTAGGATAACCAAGGATCTTGGGTTCGAATCCCGGTCGATCGCTGAATTAATGCCAGGGGGGTTGACTCAGCCTGTCATCCTTCCGAGGTCGGCTAATTGAGTACCAGTTCACTGGTAATTCCCTGTGTGTCGTAAAAAGGCGACAAACAGGGTTGGCGGCAGGAAGGGCATCCGGCCGTAAAACATTGCTTCAAAAAGGGGACCAAAAAAAAAAAACAACAACAACCACGGTCCCCGAAAAAGGCCAACCCCTGCTTTGCGGGGAAAAATGGCCTCTAAACGGTGGTTTTATGTATGGATGTTTGTATGTTTGTATGTGTGTATGGATGGATGGATGGATGGATGTTTGTATGTATGTATATATGTGTATGTTTGTATGTTTGTATGTATGTTTGTATGTATGTGTGTGTGTATGGATGTATGTATGTATGTATGTATATGTATGTATGGATGTTTGTATGTCCAATCTGCCGTCTGTAAACAGCGTTTGTATGTACTAGTGAGATACCCGTGCTACGCACGTGTGGGAGGCCAGAAGCAAACAGGCAATGCAGACACGGTGAATGCTAAAGCATGAAACCAATAAATTCCACATTCCTGCAGCACCTTCAGTCGCACGTCAGACATGGACAGCAAATTCGTGAAGGACTCCATGAAAAACGTACCCGTTCACAAACAAACGGGTACGTTCACGCATAGAAACATTGATCGTGGGACCGTAGCGAATCTGCATATGGCGATCCGCGAAGTTCACGTTCAGAAGGCAAAAACCATCACGGCATGTCGTCATTGACATGAACTCGATATCTCTTTTTTAATTCCAAACAACATAACTCCAATTAATCACAAAATAAACTTTTAACAACATTGTTAATGTTTCCTTAATTGTAAAAACTACCAAATGAACAGTTAAAAGGCTTTTGAGCCGATAGGTGTTACGGCCTTGGCAATATCGATGGAGACAGCGATCTGTTCGCGTATTTACCGCCCAAATAGCTATGTGGAATTATCTCATGTAGAGCTTAAACTCACGTCGTTTGAACTTTGGCCGACGTCATTATTTACTTTTAATGATGTTTATATATGAATGATGTTTAATGATGTTTATATTGGTTTTGGGGTCGTCCTTTCCGCATATCTCGTGGGATTGTAAGTTGGAGAGACGGCCCTGATGGCGGGGAGGGGTTTGGAATTCTCTCAAGCAGGGATTCAACCCGTGTCCTCATAAAAGGTCTTTGTCCGATGTCACCGAGTTCGACCGGTGCAGATGTGCAACGATCGGTGCAGCCGTTTGTGCGGTACCCGGGAAAGCAACATCGTCACAATGAGAACAATGAACGTTATGCGAACGCGAATGTTATGCGGGAGTCCCAACCTGAGAATGCTGGAGACTAAAGCTGATATTGGGAAAACTAAATAGCCTATTTTACTCCTGGAGATCCCAGGATTATCCACCCAAAATATCTTTGCGATCGGTTCAGCAGTTTTTACGGTACCTTCGAACAGACATACAGACAGACAGACAGACAGACGGATGGACATTTGGTGAATTATAGTAAGATGTATGGATGTATGTATGTATGGATGTATGTGTGTATGTATGTGTGTATGTTTGTATGTATGGATGGATGGATGGATGTTTGTATGTCCAATCTGCCATCTGTAACAGCATTTGTTTGTATGTATGTATGTGTGTATGTATGGATGTATGTATGTATTTATGTATTTATGGATGGATGGATTTATGTATGTGTGTATGTATGTGTGTATGTATGGATGGATGGATGGATGTTTGTATGTATGGATGTATGTATGGAGGTATGTATGGATGGATGTTTGTATGTCCAATCTGCCGTCTGTAACAGCGTTTGTTTGTATGTATGTATGTGTGTATGTGTGGATGTATGTATGTATGTATGTATTTATGTTTGTATGTATTTATGTATGTATGGATGGATTTATGTATGTGTGTATGTTTGTGTTCATGTATGTGTGTATGTATGGATGGATGGATGGATGGATGTTTGTATGGATGTATGGATGTATGGATGGATGGATGGATGTTTGTATGTCCCATCTGCCGTCAAAAAATTCGCACCTCTATATTTATGAAACCGCTCCATGGGAAAAAAATTGAAAGTGACTCATTGTTAAGTACTCTCCATAGGATAGGGAATAACATATGTTAATGATTATGTCATAGGTGCCTTCATTATGATGTCATAAATCGACAAGTAGAACACTTAATCCGATCAGTATGAATCAGTCAGTGGTTCGGCAGCCATATTTTTTTGCCTGTAGGGTAATGCCATTTGGAACAGCGTTTTGTTTGTCCGTCTGGTGTATATATGTATGTCCCACACATACATCCACCAATCAGAGCTGAGGATCTGGTCACATGACAGAAAAACAGCAGATCCTCTACTCAACAGTCTCAAGCCCAGCAACGCTGTTGTTAGACTGTCGGTCTTGTTTATACAAGGGTCGAGGCTCATGGAGGAGCTAAACGACATCAAGCAGCAGGTTCACCAACTCCCGAAAGGTGTGGGGTAAGAGGTCGGTGGATAAGGAGGAAAGGGACATAGAGAGATGATTCCCCAATCTGGAGAATAATGGAACTAATGAATGCGTACGACGGGAGAGTTTACAACCTACAGCAGTTGTTCGTCACCCCGGCCATTGTCATTTTGTTGATTTTATACCCTTTATTATACACAGCTCATACATGACTCTACACACTCATATAAAGGATAAACATAAAATGACAACACCCTGAGTTTCCTTGTGTATGATGAATAGTTATTTTGATAGTTTTGGGTACTTCGACTGATTGCTAAAATAAAAAGAGAAATGATCACTGCTCATGACATCGAAACTTGTCTCCTTTGCCACATATTAATAATTTATCTGTACAATATTTGAAGGAGACAGAACTTTAATAAAGGAGGCAATTACGAGGGGATTTGAGTGCGATGTTTAAAATAACTAGGGCATGCCCGTACTATATATAAGCTAGGACGTGCCCGTACGTGGGTGCCCGTTCCTTGCCAAAAAAAAAAAAAAAAAAAATTTGTGTAGGGGTGTGTGTGTGTAAACATCCTAGGGCGTGCCCGTACGTGGGTGCAAAAAAACATGCGTGCAAACAACAACAACAAAAAAAACTTTGAAACCACGTGGCAGTAACGACCACAGAACCCCCCCCCCCCCCCCTCTATTTACATGAATGGTTTGGTCCATTCGCAACGACCACAGAACCCCCCCCTCTATTTACATGCAATGGTTTGGTCCATTCGCAACGCCAAAGCGAACGGCGAACGGCTAAATCGCCATAGCTCGGTAAGTACTTGTCCGATTAATTTCAAACCTTGAAAAGGCACATCCTCGGGTCCCCAGCAATATACCTGGCAAGTTTAAAGTATATCGGACCCGTGGTTGTCGAGAAACAGCGGTCACAGACGAACATACAAACACACATACACACATACACACATACACACAGAGATTAATGGAATTATAGATAGATGAAGGGTGTGGACAAGATAGGTGCAGGGGGAGTTTTCAGCAGAGTGTGCAGTGTTAAGACAAAGGGCGATAGCTTGAGGGTAAAGAAGATGGGAGTTAGGAACGTTTTAAGGCAGGGTCTTTCAGTCGTGTGTGGATGTGTGACAATACTGGAGTGGCTGCAGCGCAGGCACAAATGGGCCGAATGGTCTGAGTGCACCAAGGTTTATTGTGTATCTCACTAACCCCTAGTGCAACATGCAGCTATCCCAGGGGGAAGGAGACCACCTTTAGAGGCCATTTTTCCCCGTAGAGCGGGGGTTGGCCTTTTTCGGGCACCGTGGTCCCCTTTTTTGAAGCAATGTTTTATAGCCGGATGCTCTTCCTGCCGCCAACCCTGTTAGTCGCCTCTTGCGACACACAGGGAATTACCAGTGAGCTGGTGCTCAATTTGCCGACCTCGGAAGGATGACAGGCTAAGTCAACCCCCATGGTGTTAATTCAGCGATTGACCGGGATACGAACCCAGGAACCCAGGATCCCAAGTCAGCACCCTAACCGCTAAGCCAACACCAGGGTGAAGGGAAGGAGGTATTTGGGCAAGATGCCATCACAACCTCACATTCGGGCCACAGCTTTTGAAGAGCAATGACTCAGAATTGAGCAGGCACCCGTATGACTGTATCAACAGATGGCTGCTTAATAAACGCCTCGAATAAATCAATCGCTGGTCCATGCATCCTGGTGGTCGTGTCTCGAGGTTGATGCTTGTAATGAACCCTATGTATAAAACGCAGTTAATTATAGTCTGCATAAACAGTGATTTGTAAACCTTGTTACTTTTTAAGATGCATGTTTTGGCAGATGTGATTTCACAGCATTGTAAATTATGAGTCACTTAAACCCTCAGCAATACTTGTAGTTCGCCCGACGGAGGGCAGTACTCATGTTCCCTAAGAAATGGTGATGTATTGGGACATTGACAATCGACTCTCGGAGTGTTTTTTTTTTTCTTCACACGATGCAAATCATTCATGATGAGCGGTTTTCTACTTGGTTCCTCTTCTGTATGAAATTATTTCACTTGAGGCAAGCAGGAAGAGCATCGAAGATTTGTTGCAAATCAGATGTTACGGAATCGCGGTGATGCGTGCGCGGTGAAGGAGGCTTCCACTTATTGGAAAAATGCCACGTGTATGAGGACTACACAATTAGCTCACTCAAAACTAAAACGGAGAAATGTCATCGTCAAAATTTATGGAAAAGGCAAAAAAAAAAAAAGGAAAACGCTGCAAGGCATCGCAAAACGGAGTGATTGTGTGAAAACAAGGCTCATGTTTGATGCTTTGGTCACTGGGTGCAGCCATTCCTCCCAGGTTCAAAAACGAAGGCACTAACAACTAGTATAGTTGCACCGTTTTCATATTGCAAAAACATGATTCCTCCCCCACCCCTTATTGGGAGGGACTGGCACGTGATCCTAAGCAATACCAGATCTGAGCCTTACCTGCTGGACAACTAGAGAGTATGGTGGGGCAAGATTTCACCCCCTTCCTCTCCCCTGCAAACACCATATCTATCTACCTCCATGTAAAGGGGGACAATAAGACCAGCTGCAGATCTTAAAATATCTTCCACCCTGGTTATATGTTTAGTACGTTCAGGTCCGAATCCAGATCTGGCCTATCAGTGCGATACAAAATGTAAACTTTTCAGCCTGGTGGAGCAGCCACTGAGTGCCATTCTAGTTGTTTCTGCTTAAAGAAGGAAATACATTGAGTGAAATCTCACATCACTCGATTTTCAAGGTGTGGTATCCAAAGCAAATCAACAAGTACTGAGAATCATCATCTGTAATTGTAATGTTTTTAAGGGATAGAAAAAAGACAAACGTTGTTTGACAACAGAACTGATATAAGGCTCAGATGTCGTTATACATCCATCAACAGTAGGAAAGTCACTCGACCTGCAGCTGGTACCATGGCTCTCTCCCCTTCCCCTCCCTCATACCACCCCCATCACTACCTTATTCCAGACTCCCAACCCACCCCTTCCCCTGCATACTAACAAACATCAAAAAATATCACTCAGAGTTGAGCAACAAAGTCATTACAAATATATGAGCAAAACGGCAAATAAAGCAAATGGAAAGGTAAGAGAATGGTGAATCGGTGATGTACCATTACCAAGTAGATTGTAGAGAGCTCGCCAAGATGGTTAAGCACTGAAGCAAGCACGCCAACAAAACTGTTGAGGTGCCCGGAGTGTCCACTAATGTCCGAATTGGACAAAAGAACACTCTTTTGTAATAGTCGGCACTGCTGCTAAGGTCAATTGTGGAGTTAAAATTTTGAAATTCGATTCAGGTGAAGAGATTATCGAGCTTATCCCATGTTACCGGTAAAGCGTGTGCAGAAATTAAATAAAGACATGAACACTGGCGTTCATAAGCATTGCGACGTATACAGGAATACAGCGATTTGTAGGTATGAAGATCAGCGATATTATGATTCATAGATATGAAGCTTTATTATACAGAAACCAACCTGTCTGAGGCAAGTAATATTTGAGCTGAGCAGAAAAAATGGCAGAATTAAGACTAGGCCATGAGCAGGTTGGAGCTTTCATTCAGTTTTGTTCCATTGGAGGGGCGTTACTTATCTACGCTTGAATAAGTTTCAGACAAAATGTTTTCTCATTAATATAAAAAGCTTGCATTAATGAATTATGTACGATTGAAATGTACCTTTTAACCCTATATACTGCTGAGACCCCTTCGACCTTTGAAGACCCTTTAAGGCCCCAAAAATCCTTAAGACCCCTAAATACCCAGAAGACCCAAAAGTCCCAGAGGACCCAAAAGATGTCGAGGTCTCAAAATATGCCGAGGAACCAAAAGACCATGAGGACCCAAATACCCCAAAGACCCAGATGACCCAAAAGTCCCTGAGGACCCAAAAGACCCAAAAGGACCCAAAAGACCACGAGGACCCAAAAGACCCCCGAGTATGGAAGGCAGGTATGAAAATTTGGACCCAAAGGACCCGAGGACCCAAAAGCCTTCAAAGCGGTGAAGCTCAATGAAAATTTGGGTCAACGGACGAACGGGCCCACTAGTGACTAGTACATCAAAAACGTGGCAGATAATGACTTTTGATAAATTGCAATAATCCAGGCATGACTATTCCCTCCGGACGGTCGACATTCTTGCTTCCTCTTTGAAAACCCTGTTCTGATAGCTGTCAGAAACTGCAGTTTAGACTGTCTGACGTGTGTAGTCTTGAAGCAATTGGTGGGTGCATGGAAAAGGCTGAAAATGCAAATGTCACTCCTCAAAACCTTATTTACTGAAGTACGTGATTACAATAACTACACCGGAACTATTTTTTATTACAAGACCTGGATACTTCATTTGACAGACATTCACAGTGGGTTGTTTTGATGTATGCATAATTACTTCTCTACCGTGATTAGTTAGGGATCTGTGATGTGTTGAAAACTAGGGTGGTTGCGATTATTTATGAGAAATCGCTGTTTCAGTCATGATAATTATTTTAATAAAGCAAGGGAAACCTTATTATTTTCAATTCTGAAAGTATATTGTCCAGTCTTCAAGTTCACCAAGTACAATAGCCCATTTATTAGTGGTGTTGGATATGAGTCCTTAAAATGGCCGAATTGCCATAAAGCGTCTTTTTGGACCCTGGTAGCAAAGGGTCCCTTTTTGGACCCTTTTTGGACTTCAACACGCCACAGCGCCGTGTTGGACAGAAATCTCATGGAGAAATTTTTAGCCACAGTCCACCATATAGTTGTCGATTCATATGCGAAATTTGAAGTAGCACCTCAGTCATGGAAGAAAAACCAATTTCTAGCTGCTTTTCCACCTGCTGCACATGGCCTAGACACCGAGCTGAGTGAGCTGAGTGAGCTGGATGCAGGCTGAAAAAAAGCTGAGCCTGTTTCTAGTTGGTGAAAATTTTAGTGTAAATGATCTTCAAAAGGGTTTTTTAACACACCCAAAAACTCAGTTTTCATTCACGCACTCCCTTGGAGGTCGAGAAGTATGCATACACACTTTGGGGCCGCTAGGTTTCATGGTTTTGGAGTTATGGAGGAGACATACACACACCCTGCCTTTTATTATTATAGATAACATGTAAATAAATGAGTTGGTAGATACTGATACAGATACACCCACTCTCTGTTTTTCTTTTTCTTTGTCCTCTGTGCCCTCTTTTTTGAAATTCAAATATGGTAACCCTAAATTAACTCAGTATAAATTCTGAACGGAAGGTGAAATTAAATCTACCAATATAACTCTAAATTAACTCAGTATAAATTCTGAACACAGTATGAAATTGTTCAAACCCCTAATGTGACAGTTGACATTAGTCAGACCCATCAATGTGATAATTGGTGTCAAGAGTGGGATTTGTTGAAATATCTCAGAAATATAAATTGAAAGTCAAATTTAAGAACAAAAACCTCGGCTTGGCCAGTATCAATTGGCATTGTCAAACGTAAAAAGATATTTTCGTTTCAAATTTGGTCACATGGACAAAATCGCAGACATCCACCAAATGGCCGATTGCATTGAACATATGCTCTGAGTGAGTTGGGGATGGGGCTAGGTGAGGAGGTTAGGGTTGGCACCTCCACAACTCCTGACTACATTTGGAGCCCTTCTCCTATGAGCACTGAATGGTCAAGTCAGGACGCGGGTGTGATGTCGACTCAGGTCATGCTGGCAGCTATATAACAAATGATGAATTAAAGTAAAAATGATTTGAGAAAATGAATGGGAGACAAGAAGATAGAAATGAATAATTTGAAAGAAAAAAAGGAAACTAAAATTGTTAGAAGTATGAGGAGAACAACAGAGGTGGGGAAATGAATTGCAACAATGATATTTTTGGGGTACAGGCATGGGCACAATTTAAGAGTGGAATGGAAGATTGGGTTTGTTAGGAACGAATAACGGAAAATGCCAGAGGGATGTGTTTGGTGGGCAATGAGCTGGACCAACAACACGCTGGTGTGGATGTTGCTTTGCTCCAAAGAGTACAGACAGCCCCCATGACAAAGCAATCGGGGGGGGGGGGCGTTTAAAGAAGACAAACCCATTAGGGCCCTGCAGTGTGGCCGGTTATGGTTGGTTCACTTCATCGTCCTTTGCTTTAGCTTTCTTCATCTTTGGACTGACTGTCACTGGCAGAGGGAAGCAATGCGGGACCATGCTCATGGGCGCACGTTTAGGCCCTGCAGAGGTCATGCCAACGTAGCCGGGACTAAAAGTGTACGACCCAACGACAGCTCTGGTGTATGCATGGGTGGTCAGAACCTGAGCCGGTGAGCCCTGTGTTCGAGCATATATATATATGTATGTGTATATATATATATATGTATATATATATATATATATATATATATATATATATATATACATACATACATACATACATACATACATACATATATATATATATATATATATATATATATATATATATATATATATATATATACACACATACATACATACATACATACAAATATATATATATATATATATATACATATATATATATTATATATATACATATATATATATACATATATAATATATGTATATATGTATATATATTGTTACGGATTCGTCACTTCCGTTGTGGTTTTCATCTACTGTAAACATTTTTGATTCCATATACTATTATTGTTGTCGTTTAGGGGAAATAGAGATTACTATTTTCAAAAGGTAAAAAAGTTAATGTTTTAAATGAAACCGGAACCTGACGACGACGAAGAGGAAGAGGAGGAAGAGAAGGCAGAGCGAGTGAGTCGGACAAGAAGCCGAGCTGCTTCGAGGTCTGGAGCGAACGATTGGCGAACGAGGGTCACGAGTGAACTATGGGTTTCCCGGGAAAGGGATTCCTGCGACAGAGTTCTCATCGCTGTGACAGATAAACTTGCGTGACAGGTTTTGCGGTTGATTCTGGAGAGAATCATCAGAGTGCCGTTACGCCACGAGAACGGGCCGTTGGCCATTTTTACCTCGCGCAGGATTTGCGCTTTGCTCAAGGTTTTTCAGCTCGCTTCAACCATTTTCACCGCATTCAGACGTTAATCTGGTGTGTGTGTGCAACGCGGATTTTGAGTGGGAAATCTGCGGTTCGCCGAGTGGGAGCCGTGGAACGTCCACACCCGAGGGTGTGATTTCCCAGTTGCCTTGAGGGCACCTTTGCGCAGCTTTGGCAGCGTGACTGTGACTGTCATCCGAATGGGATTCTGGTCTCGATTAGACATCGTTCTGACGATTACTGGAGCATATCAACTTTGGCTTGATGCCGGAATAGAGACATTGGGAATGTTCTTCTTTTCGCTCACTTGGAGCACAGTGAGTTATATTGTACGAACCTGATGGTACCATCATAGGAAATATATATTGGTTGTACAATTGATTACTATTGTTGTTGTACTGTTATTCTTGTGTGATCTTAATACAATACTTGTTTGTTGGTAACAATTGGTGTGGTTTCACCATTGATCTTTGACATTCAGAATAACACATCTTTCTGCCGTGACTCCTCTCAGGGCTCGGAGGTACACCGTGACCGGGGTTTGGGTAGGAGCACGTAACAGAAATTGGGGGCTCGTCTTTGCTGATTAAATTCTCTAACATTCGTCTGGGATAGAATTCCCTAACATTCCCAAAATTCCCAAATTTGGAATTTTTCTAGCATTCCCAAATTTTTCAAAAAAAATTTGAAATTTTTTGTGTAAAGGTTAACAGGTGTCAACTGATAGTCACCATGGTGTTTGACGCAGAAAAGTTTCCGGCGTCCCCTAATGAGGCATAGTTCCAAGCGTTAAAAAGATCGGAACTCTTGATATTGGCCAAATATTTTAACTTGGAGGTCCGAGTTAATATGAAGAAATCAGAGATGCAGACATTGGTGGTAGAATCTCTGGTGGGACAAGGAACATGGAAAGAGGTGGCCTTGGATTGGTTACCCGAGGAAAAAGAAAATGTGGAGCACCGGAAAATGGAGATTCAACTGCAGAGCCAGAAAGGTTAAAAGCAGAGGAAAGGAAAGCAGAAAAGGAAAGAGCAGAACAGGAACGAGAACTCGAGGAGAGAAGAGCAGAGTAAAGGAGAGCTGAAGAAGAAAGAAGAGCAGAGGAAAGGAGAGCTGAAAAGGAACTCGAGGAAAGAAGAGCAGGACAGGAACGAGAACTCGAGGAGAGAAGAGCAGAGGAAAGGAGAGCTGAAGAAGAATGAAGAGCAGAGGAAAGAGCAGAGGAAAGGAGAGCCGAAAGGGAGTTAAAGGAACGTGACATGGAGTATCAGAAGGAACTTAAACTCAAGGAGCTGGAATTACTGGGAGAACGGAGAGAAGTAGTATCCATGCCGGCTAGTTCGACAACTAGTCAGAACACTTGGGATGTTGGTAGGCATGTGAGGCTGGTTCCACTCTTCAATGAAAAGGAGGTAGCCAAGTTTTTTTTACACTTTGAGAAAGTGGCTCAAATGCTAAAATGGCCTGTGGGGTCCTGGACTATGTTTGTGCAAAATGTTTTGGTGGGTAAAGCTCAAGATATATTTTCGGCTTCACCGATTGACCAATGTTCAGATTATGAGAAAGTGAAGAAAGCCATTCTCAAAGCCTATGAATTGGTCCCTGAAGCTTACCGGCAAAAATTCAGGAATGTCAGGAAGAGGGAGAGTGAGACCCATGTGAAGTTTGCCAGAATGAAGGAAACCATGTTTGATCGGTGGTGTGACTCGAAGGGGATTGGGAAAGACTTCAATCTGTTGCGACAATTGATCTTGGTGGAGGAATTCAAACAGTGTGTCCGCGCGGACATTAAAGTACATCTGGATGAAAAGAAAGTACCAGAGTTGTATGAGGCAGCAACCGTGGCAGATGACTATGCCTCGACACACAGGATGGGGTTCCACAAACCTAACTTCCCGCCTAGAGTTAGCCAGGGGAGTTATGGTAAATCAAGTGCGGAGAACAAATATTCATGGAGGCGGCCTAGAGATGACTATGGGGACAAATCTGATACCGCGACGTTTAGGGATCAGAAGACTACAGTTCCAAGACAGACTTATCTTCCGGGGGCCCGAGGCAGACCACGAGTTTTTCCTCCGGGCCTACTTGCGCTTTTTGCAAGAAACCTGGGCATTTTATGTCCCAATGTTACACCCTGAAAAGGAAAAATCAGGAGTGGAGTCAGACTAGTAGAACTCCGAATGCATTGGCAAATGCGAGAAATCGTCCTTGGAGGACAGTGCCTTGTGAAGGTTCCCATGCCAAAGTTACGGCATCACAGAACGACCTTGTTCAAGAGGGTTACAAACCTTTTACTTCAGAGGGGTTTGTGTCACTGGATGGAGACTTGACTAACCAGAGACCTGTTAGGATATTGAGGGACACAGGAGCACATCAATCTTTGATGCTTGAGGGCATTTTCCATTGTCAGAGAAGACTGGAACTGGTGTTATTGTTCTTTTACAGGGGGTTGGTGGCTATGTTAAAGCTCCACTTCATGTCATCCATTTGAAGTCTGATTTGGTGTCAGGACCGGTCACCGTAGGTTTACAAGCCACTCTACCTGTAGAGGGAATCTCTTTTGTTATCGGGAATGATTTGGCCGGTGGTCGAGTTTCTGGTAATCCGATGTTTGTTGAAAAGCCTAGTATGGAAAATAACACCGCACAGTTAGAGCAGGAGATTCCGGGTATCTTTCCATCCTGTGCCGCGACTTTCCCGACTGCAATTGACTCGTTTCCCGACTGCATGGATCATCAGCTGGGCACCGTTCTTCCTCGAGGTTTCGATCCTTTCAGCCCAGGACCTCTCCAAACAGCGGATCCACAACCTCGATCATGGATCCACATCAATAGATGGTACATCAGTAGATCCACAACCTCAGTTGCGTCCAGGCAGTCAGTCAACCCATCAATGCAACATCACTTATTCCAACTTTACTCGCAATAGGATTTAATGTGTTATCAAATATTTATAACTTTCCTTACACACTCGATAATATGATATCATTAAATCATTCACATCTTACCCTTAAATACATCAATCTACCAACCAGCATGACCACACCACCTACCTTTCTATCAAACTGCACTTCGAATGTTAAAACTGTCATTTATAACGGTTTTTTGCATGCTGCCGTATCCTAGCAACCACTGATTCCTAGCAACATTGATTTGTAGTATATTTAATTATTATATTGTACTGTATTTCCATAAAGATCTCATGAATAATATTTTTAATATTCGTATTGTATTTTACTAATTAGATTTGGTGCCTTTTTGTGATATTAAAGAAAACTTGTTTTAATCTACCAACTGCAGCCCCCTGTGCTAACATACGTCTGACTAGTTGTTGTAATTTATTGACCAGTTCAGAGCTGTGTGTGGTTGCTCTTACAGTCCGAATTATTTCACCTGCAACCGTACCATAAAATAGCTTTTTGGGAATGTTGCTGTCTTAGAAAGGCATTCGGACAATGTGGAATGGAACACACACACACACACACACACACACACACACACACACACACACACACACACACACACACACACACACACACACACACACACACACACACACACACACACACACACACACACACACACACACACACACACACACACACACACACACACACCTAGTCCATTTAAAGTAGATGATATGGAATATGGAGTATGATATGCTGTGATCAACAACATTTCTTTGAAAAATTATAAAGTACACTTCCAAGACTGTGCCACATCTCATTGCCCACCACTGGTGGGCCGAAAAGATTACTCCCACCCTCCAGGCGGGATCAGTGCCTGCTTGTAGTTTCAATAAATTTACGCTGTATGCATTTTAATGAAGCATCCTGTCGATTATCTCTATTGTGAAGCATAGTACATGTTAAATTCCTGTTTTATAAAACTTCACACTGAACTGTAACTTACCATCTGTTTACACTTGATTGTGAATCTTCAAATCTCCCTTAGTACCCCCACTGGGCCGCCATCCTGGCAAAATTCCAAACTCTTTGTTTGGGTCAGGTGTAGGGTTAACTAGCATGTCTCGTTGGGATCCTCCCTGCTCTAAAACTACAACATTGGCCACATGACGCTCTTTAAATGGTAAGCCTTCAGTGGAGGTTCAGTGAACATCAGATGAGATTACCGGTCCACAAGCGGCATTTTCTAACCGGTCTCCCATCAAGCAAAGGTGTTACAAACACAAAGCTTCCCTGATTGTCACACTCCGTTTTTGTTTGTTTGTCTGTCTATCTGGTTTCTGTTCTCTTATATATTTTATATCTGGAGAATGCAACATTGTAGGGCCACCAAACTTGTCATACATAATGGGGCCCCCCATGGGTTGTTATATGGGAATGGGGTAAGAGGCCATTCAGGTAGGGTTAAGGGGAGATCATTGTGAAGGCTTTTGTTATTGCGACCAAATAGGACACATAATTAGGAGTAAAATGGGTGATTTTAGTGTGGGAAAGGGACATATTGTGAGGGTTCTCTATATTGGAGTCCGGGTATTTACCTCAGCCATATGGTCCGCAATGCTACTAAAAGTGGCTTTCATAGATCGAGGCCCATGAGGGACTTTTTGTATACAGAGTCAAGGCTCATGGAAGAGTTGATATATAACCAATTATTTCTCTACACAATGAGCATGATCGCTCCTCTTTGTGATATTTAATGGAATTCCTTGATACAAGTGCCCTGCAAGTGAGTGACCAACCAGCAGGCAAGTGGCCGTCACCCATTCGGCCTCGTAAGCCCGGAATGCCATTATCGCACCCGCAGCAAGCTGCCTTCGGCCAAGAATGTCCTTGCAGAATGTCCAATGTGTGCATTAGGAATCATGAGCCGCAGCGGCTTAGAGTGGACTTTGGCCTCAAAACTTATGTACAAAAGTGGTGCGGAATACAGATGTGCAAGGAACGTTGCATGGAGATGAGATTGGGCCTGAATGGCAGAGAGCAGTGGCCCTATCTATTCAGACTGTAAGGCAGGAACCTCGAAAAAGCAGATAACGATTGTGACTGCCACGCTGCATCAAACCAACGCCACACTCATAATATAAAATAGAATGTTCGTCGAGAGTTACCTGCTTAAGCTTCAAAGGATGTCGGAATGAAATCATACCAATGCATGGTGAGGAGTTCTGGAAAATTCCGGAGGCCTTGCTGTGCTTTATGAAGATGGTGGGAGAAGGGGAGGGTGGGAGGATGAAATTTGATGGGAGGACATGGCTACCAGAGCTCAGGGTGGAAGCGGTTCGTGGATTTGGCTGAAAAAGAGGAAGGCAGCTGGGGAATAAATGAGTTGATGAGAAATCTATCGGCAGTAGGAGCCGGATTTGGAGGAAATGGTTTCTCAGGTACATTGTGCCTGAAATCTGATTTGCAGCGGCATAGACAGCTTGGCTGGGCAGAACGCAGACATCATTGTATTCCATAGAAAGAGGTTATTAAAGAATTTCCAACGATTTGAAAAATTTGTACGGCCTATTGGATACGTATGTTCCTGATGCTTTTATGGAACATCTGCTTGCTCTTTCATTTATTTAATCCTGTATGACATCTTATCTCTCAATGGTATTGACACCAGAATCATGCAGCTTATAAGATTCTTGCAACTGCTGGGGCAAATCACATCTATGTTCATGTTTTCGACTTCACCGATGCCAAGATACTATTTAGTTCTCTTTTACTTTAACTTGCCAAATGGACGAATGTGGACAGGTTAAGATGGGAAGAGATCCCCGCAGTACAGAGACCACCACTAAAAAGGACTTGGTGTCAAAGTTGGGAGACTTGGTGTCAAAGGAGAAAAAGGACCCACAAGTTAAACCCACAAGTTTAACATTCCAATCCGGATTCCGCTCCAACCACAGTACTGAAACTGCTCTCCTCAAAATCACCAACGACCTTCTCCTCTCCTCTGACGCTGGCAACCTCAACATTCTCGTCCTCCTCGACCTCAGCACTGCCTTTGACACCATCGATCACACCATCCTCCTCACCCGACTTGAATCCACCTTTAACGTTACCGGCACTGCCCTCTCTTGGATTAAATCATACCTCTCTGACAGACGCCAGTTCATCTCCATCAATAACTGCAAATCCCCCACTGCTCCCCTCCCCCAAGGTGTCCCCCAAGGTTCAGTTCTTGGCCCCCTCCTCTTCATCCTTTACCTGTCCCCCCTCGGTCACTTAATCCGCCGTCATGGTCTCCAATTCCACTGCTTCGCCGATGACATCCAGCTTTTCATCTCCACCAAGTCCGTCTCCACCGACACCCACTCTATCCTGACAAACTACATCTCTGAAATAAAATCCTGGCTTCAAATCAACTTCCTCAAGCTTAACTGTGATAAATCTGAAATAATCATCATTGGCCCAAAAACGCTCACAAAATCCACCCATAACTTTGCCCTCAACATCGACGGTATCCCAGTATCCACCTCCCCTCTCATCCGGAATCTTGGCGTCATCTTTGACCAAACCCTCTCCTTCGACAAATACACTAAACAGATCACAAAGACAGCCTTCTTTCACCTGAAAAACATCGCCCGTCTCCGCTCATCCCTCTCCTCCACGGCTGCAGAAACCCTCATCCACGCCTTCATCACCTCCCGTCTGGACTACTGCAATAGCCTCCTCTATGGTTCACCCTCAACAATCACCAATAAACTCCAATACATTCAGAACTCCGCTGCCCGTCTACTCACCCATTCCCGGACCCATGACCACATCACCCCCGTCCTTTACCAGCTTCACTGGCTCCCCATCTCCCAGAGAATCCAGTACAAAATCCTCCTCTTGACCTACAAAGCCCTCCATAACCTGGCCCCATCCTACCTGGCTGACCTCCTCTCCAGACACACTCCCACCCGCAACCTCCGCTCTGCTGGTACCAACCTCCTGACCCCCCCCCCCCCCCCCCCCATCCAGACCAAATTCAGATCCTGGTGGGAGAGGGCCTTCTCCATCGCTGCTCCCACCCTCTGGAACTCACTACCTCACACCATCAGAGACTCCTCCTCACTCACCACATTCAAAACATCACTCAAGACCCACCTGTTCAGCACTGCATTCAACATTCAACCCACAGCATTTAACCCCTGACTATCACTTCTCCTTCTCCCTCCTTTTGCTTTAAATATTTCCCTATTGATTCTTGTCTTTTTGCAATTGTTGTTTTCATGTTTTGTTATGCATTATGTTTTGCACTCTGTCAAAGCGCCTTTGGGCTTCATGAAAAGCACTATAAAAATAAATGAATTATTATTATTATTAAGTAATGATAAAAAAAATTAAAACCTTGTTGCTTGAATTCTGCAAACCATTATTTATTTATCTTCCACATCTCACCAAGAAAAGTGACGTCAAACTCGGTGACATGATGGCTGGAGAGGCCGCTCTGAGTCTGGAGATCTGCTGTTTGAACCCCGGCCGAGTCATACCAAAAACTTTAAAAATTGCAAGGGCTGCAACATAGTACATGCCATTATTATTATTATTATTATTAGTAAAAAGCCTGTCAAAAATGACAGGTTGGAATCGTTTATTCGACGGTGTAGCCTCATGAGCGTGCCAAAGTCTGAAGCCTCGGCCTTGTGTCAGGTGTGATTATATCTTATTTATTTATTAGACATCCTACGGATGTAAATGAACATTCATTTTGCTCTGCACACGTGACACGTTGCACATCACGCGCAGCGAATTTCACTACCCTGTGCCTTGTATTTATTTTTTTTTAAACGATTCTGTACACCGCCCTTGAGGCTCAGTTTGCAAGCCCCCGTCTACAATTCCAATAGAAGAGACATAATTACTCTTTTATGGAAAATGTTTTTCGAATTTGTTTTATCCTCAAAAATAGACCATAGTGAACTCACATTCGAGCTCACAAATTCGCCTTTAAAACCTACCCTTATAAAGGGGGACAGACACCTAAACAAACACACAAACTGACATGTTTTATATGGTAGATTAACTTTTGTGCCCTTTGACCTTTGGAATTATTTTTTGGACCCCTCAAATTGTTGAAAATTAATAATCACTTTGCATAAGTAGTTAAACTAATCAGGAATCTAAAATTCAGCTTCTTAGGTTTTGAAAAGTATTTCCTGCAGCTATTAAGCTCAAGGCCCGAGTGTTGGGCTAGTGGCTAGGGTGTCAGCTTAGGATTCCTAGGATCCTGGGTTCGAATCCCGGTCGATCGCTGAATTAACGTCAGGGGGGTTGACTCAGCCTGTCATACCTTCCGAGGTCGGCTAATTGAGTACCAGTTCACTGGTAATTCCCTGTTTGTCATTAAAGGCGGCAAAAAGGGTTGGCGTCAGGAAGGGCATCCGGCCGTAAAACATTGCTTCAAAAAGGGGACCGAAAAACAACAACAACCACGGTTCCCGAAAAAGGCCAACCCCCGCTTGCGGGGAAAAATGGCCTCTAAAGGTGTTTTTTTTTTTTTTTTTATTAAGCTCAAGGCCTGAGTCGACGCAAGGTCGGATCGGGTAGTAAATAAAACAACAATGTGCTGAAAATGCTAAAACCATATTTGAGTTCCAAATGCTCATAAAAGCCACTTTCACGTACATACATCCACAATTTGTTTTTTCTCTTTGTCTTCTGGTCGCATTATCGTGAAAAATCGTTTTTCCTGCAGCTCTTCAACTACTCTGCCAAGAAAATGTGCAGCACAATGCGAACAGGTACAGCCAGGTACACAATGAAAGCTCCAAATGCTCTGAGCGAGCCTTTCACGTCCCTTTGAAGCAATTGTATAATGATGCACAATGTCGATGATAAGAAACTTTTTTGTTGAACAACTTGAATGACTGTCACATTCCTGGGTGGCCAAGAATTCTCCAAACCGCAATGCACATACTCGGTGACCTGGGACGCAATGGCTCAGGACCGACTCCAAAAAGTAAGACAAAAGCCACCATAGCCTTACGTGTCCACATGCGTGTTGTGCGGAGGATCTTTCAGCACGGACACATCATTGGTGCCAATAGGGATACAAGACATGATAACGAATTGTGACTGCCACGACATGATAACAATGACAAGACATGATAAAGAATTGTGACTGCCACGACATCGCACGTCCTAGTGATAACAATGACAAGACATGACAACGAAATGTGACTGCCACGACATGATAACGATGACAAGACATGACAACGAAATGTGACTGCCACGACATGATAACGATCACAAGACAGGATAACGAATTGTGACTGCCATGACATGATAACGATGACAAGACATGACAACGAAATGTGACTGCCACGACATGATAACAATGACAAGACATGATAACGAAATGTGACTGCCATTAGATGATAACAATGACAAGACATGACAACGAAATGTGACTGCCATGACATGATAACGATGACAAGACATGACAACTAAATGTGACTGCCACGACATGATAACGATCACAAGACAGGATAACGAATTGTGACTGCCATGACATGATAACGATGACAAGACATGATAACAAAATGTGACTGCCACGATATGATAACGATGACAAGACATGACAACGAATTGTGACTGCCATGACATGATAACGATCACAAGACATGATAACGAAATGTGACTGCCATGACATGATAACGATCACAAGACATGATAACGAATTGTGAATGCCACGACATGATAACGATCACAAGACATGATAACGAATTGTGACTGCCACGACATGATAACGATCACAAGATATGATAACGAATTGTGACTGCCACGACATGATAACGATCACAAGACATGATAACGAATTGTGACTGCCACGATATGATAACGATCACAAGACATGATAACGAATTGTGAATGCCACGACATGATAACGATCACAAGATATGATAACGAATTGTGACTGCCACGACATGATAAGGATCACAAGATATGATAACGAATTGTGACTGCCACGACATGATAACGATCACAAGACATGATAACGAATTGTGACTGCCATGACATTATAATGATAACAAGACATGATAACGAATTGTGGCTGCCACGATATGATAACGATAACAAGACATGATGACGAATTGTGACTGCCACGATATGATAACGATCACAAGACATGATAACGAATTGTGACTGCCACGACATGATAACGATCACAAGACATGATGACGAATTGTGACTGCCACGACATGATAACGATCACAAGACATGATAACGAATTGTGACTGCCACGACATGATAACGATGACAAGACATGATAATAAATTGTGACTGCCACGACATGATAACGATGACAAGACATGATAATAAATTGTGACTGCCACGACATGATAACGATGACAAGACATGATAACGAATTGTAACTGCCATGACATGATAACGACAAGACATGATAACGAATTGTGACTGCCACGATATGATAACGATCACAAGACATGATAACGAATTGTGACTGCCACGACATGATAGCGATCACAAGACATGATAACGAATTGTGACTGCCACGACATGATAACGATGACAAGACATGATAATGAATTGTGACTGCCACGACATGATAGCGATCACAAGACATGATAACGAATTGTGACTGCCATGACATGATAACGATCACAAGACATGATAACGAATTGTGAATGCCACGACATGATAACGATCACAAGACATGATGACGAATTGTGACTGCCACGACATGATAATGATCACAAGATATGATAACGAATTGTGACTGCCACGACATGATAACGATCACAAGACATGATAACGAATTGTGACTGCCACGATATGATAACGATCACAAGACATGATAACGAATTGTGAATGCCACGACATGATAACGATCACAAGACATGACAACGAATTGTGACTGCCACGACATGAAAACGATCACAAGATATGATAACGAATTGTGACTGCCACGACATAACGATCACAAGACATGATAACGAATTGTGACTGCCACGATATGATAACGATCACAAGACATGATAACGAATTGTGAATGCCACGACGTGATAACGATCACAAGACATGATAACGAATTGTGACTGCCACGACATGATAACGATCACAAGACATGATAACGAATTGTGACTGCCACGATATGATAACGATCACAAGACATGATAACGAATTGTGGCTGCCACGACATGATAACGATCACAAGACATGATAACGAATTGTGACTGCCACGATATGATAACGATAAGAAGCCATGATAACTAATTGTGACTGCCACGATATGATAACGATAACAAGACATTGAAGGAACTGCGCTCCAACGCGAGTCGAAAGAATTGACGCGACCAAAGACGGAATTCGTCCGAGTTGCTTTATTGAAACAAAACAGCTCAGGTATTCTGACAAGCCCGTTTATCGGGCAGCAATATATATACACATTTATGTCGGGAAGTTTGCCCGGCAAAAGCTATACCGGGCATGCCCGGGTATCAAGGGCGAGCCTTGGAAAGGCGAGTCTGGACCTGCCCGGGCGTGTTTGGCTGCGGCCTGGCAAGTCGAGGCTGGGCGTGCCCGGGCGCTCTGGACGAGCACTGGAAAGGTGATAGCGGGCATGCCCGGACGCTCTGGGCGAGCCCTGGAAAGGCGATAGCGGGCATGCCCGGACGCTCTGGGCGAGCCCTGGAAAGGCGATAGCGGGCATGCCCGGACGCTCTGGGCGAGCCCTGGAAAGGCGATAGCGGGCATGCCCGGACGCTCTGGGCGAGCCCTGGAAAGGCGAGAGCGGGCGTGCCCGGGAGGTTCGGGCGTGCCCGGGAACAGTGAGTCCGGGCATGCCCGGGAGAGGCGCGGCTGGCCGTGTTCTGGTCGGTGCAAGGCGATTGTGTGCATCCAGCGGTAACCGCTACACACGCCCCTCCAGAATCGACCTGCACCGGCAGGGTCAATTTAAGGGGGGTCCGGATGACCCGGCCGAAGCGACCCCTGGAGGGTCGTGGGGAGGGGTCCGATGTGGTGGTGGGTGGTCGAGCGGGGGGAACTGTGGACGGGGGGCGGCCTCGCCGCGGAGGAAGGGCCAACCGTGGTGGTCAGTCGACGTCCATGTGCGCCGGTTTGAGGCGGTCCACAGAAATCCGGTCCGGCCGGCCGCCGAAGTCGACGATGAAAGACTTGTCGCCCCGTCGCAGGACCCGGAAGGGCCCGTCGTACGGCGGCCGGAGTGGCCCCCGGTGCGCGTCATGACGCACAAAGACGTACTCCGCTGTGCGAAGCGCCGGGGGGACGTAGGACTGGGGGCCACCGTGGCGGGACGTCGGCACGGGGGCAAATCGTCGGGCGGCCTCCTGGAGGTCCGAGCGCTGGCGAGCAGCGGACCAGGGACTGGTAGCGTCGGGCACGAATTCGCCCGGGACGTGGAGCGGCTGGCCGTAGACGAGCTCGGCGGCGGACGCCTGGAGGTCTTCCTTGGGGGCCGTGCGAAGGCCCAAAAGGACCCACGGCAGCCGGTCGGCCCAACCGTCGTCCTGAAGGCCGGCCATGAGTGCGGCCTTCATGGAGCGGTGAAACCGCTCGCACAACCCGTTGGCTTGGGGGTGGTAGGCCATGGTGCGGTGCAGCGTGACCCCCAACGAACGGGCGACCGCGCCCCAAAGCTCAGACGTGAACTGTGGGCCACGGTCGGACGAGATGTCCGCTGGTGCGCCGAAGCGCGCGACCCAGGTGGCGATGAACGCCTGCGCCACGTCGGCGGTGGTGGTGGTGGTGGAGGTGAGGGGCACGGCCTCCGGCCACCTGGTGGTCCTGTCCACCATGGTGAGCAGGTGGGTGAACCCCCGCGAGGGGGGCAGGGGACCCACCAGGTCCACGTGGACGTGGTCGAAACGCCGTTCAGGCACGGTGAAAGGTGCCAGCGGGGCCTGGGTGTGACGGTGGACCTTGGCTCGCTGGCAGGCCGTGCAGGCGTTGGCCCAGTCGCGGATGTTTCGTCGAAGGCCGTGCCAGACGAAACGCGCCGACACCAGCTTCTGAGAAGCTATCCGGCCCGGGTGAGAAAGGCCGTGGATGGAGGCGAAGATGCAGCGCTGCCAGGAAACGGGCACGATGGGGCGAGGCTGGCCCTGGGAGACGTCGCAGAGCAGGACGGTGCCCGCGAAGGGGATGTCGGCCAGGCGGAAGCCCGTGTCCGCCGCGCGGAGTGCCTGCACCGAGGCGTCGGTGGTCTGGTCGGCCGCCATGAGCGCGAAGTCCACGCCGAGGTGGACCGCGTTCGCGCTGGCCCGCGAAAGGCAGTCGGCCACGGCGTTGTCTTTGCCGGCGACGTGCTGGATGTCCGTGGTGAACTCCAACACGGCGGAGAGGTGGCGCTGCTGGCGGGCCGACCACGGCTCCGTGACCTTAGCCATTGCGTAGACCAACGGCTTGTGGTCGACGAAAGCCGTGAACGGGCGGCCCTCCAGGAGGTGTCGGAAATGGCGAACGGCCAGGAATAGCCCGAGCAGCTCGCGGTCGAACGTGCTGTAGTTTAACTCGTTCGGCCGGAGTTGCCGGCTGAAAAAAGCAAGTGGCTGCCAAACCCCGTCCACCCATTGCTCATGGACGGCGCCCACCGCGTAGTTGGAGGCGTCCGTAGTGAGGGCGATGGGCGCGTTGAGCACCGGGTGAGCCAGCAGCATTGCGTCGGCGAGGGCCCGTTTGGCGCTGGCGAAGGCCGCGTCCATGGCCGCGGACCAAACAATGTCATGCTTGGCCGGCTTGCCCCGGAGGGCCTCGTAAAGGGGCCGCATGTGCTGAGCAGCGCGGGGCACGAATCGGTGATAAAAATTCACCATGCCGAGGAACGCTTGGAGGGCCTTGATGGAACGGGGACGCGGGAACGTGGTGATGGCCTCGACCTTGGTCGGCAGCGGCACGGCCCCGGTCTTGGTGATGCGGTGGCCCAAAAAGTCAACGGTCGTCGCGCCGAAGTGGCATTTGACCGGGTTGACAATTAAGCCGTGCTCGCTGAGGCGACCGAACAGTGTTCGGAGGTGGAGGAGGTGCTCGGCGCGGGACGTGCTGGCGACGAGGATGTCGTCCAGATAGACGAAAAGAAACGGCAGGTCGCGCAGCACGCCGTCCATCAAGCGCTGGAACGCCTGGGCCGCGTTCTTGAGGCCAAACGGCATCCGCAAAAATTCGAACAGGCCGAACGGCATGATGACGGCCGTCTTCGGGACGTCGGCCGCCCGGACAGGTACCTGGTGGTAGCCCCGTATCAGGTCAATTTTCGAAAAGATGACCCGTCCCGCCAAACGGGCGGAAAAGTCCTGAATATGCGGGATCGGGTACCTGTCGGGGGTGGTAGCGTCATTGAGATGGCGGTAGTCGCCACACGGGCGCCACCCACCCCCCGGCTTTGGCACGATGTGCAGTGGCGAGGCCCACGCGCTATCGGAGCGCCGCACGATGCCGAGGTGCTCCAATGCGTCGAATTCGGCCTTCGCCACGGCAAGCTTGGCTGGGTCGAGGCGGCGGGCCCTGGCGTAGACCGGCGGGCCCGTAGTGGGTATGTGGTGCTCGATCCCGTGCCGCACCGCGACGGCCGAAAACGTCGGCCGCGTGAGGGCCGGGAATTCCACGAGCAGGCGAGCGAACTCGTTCGTTGCCGGGAGGGCGCACGGCAGTTCAGTCGGCGCGGAGCTGCTCATTGTGCACGCCAGGGAGCTGAAGGTCTCGGCATGGACAAGGCGACGTCGTTTGACGTCGACCAGCAGCCCGTGCGCGCAGAGGAAGTCGGCGCCCAGCAAAGCCACGGGGACGCTGGCGGTAACAAAAGTCCATTGAAAGCGCTGGCTGCCGAAGCAGAGGGTGACGACGCGTGGGCCGAAAGTGCGTATGGCCGAGCCATTAGCAGCGACCAAAGAGGGGCCGCAAACTGCGTCCAGCCTGTCCTGCTCGGAGGCGGGTATGATGCTCAGTTGGGCGCCGGTGTCGCACAGGAAACGCCGCCCAGACGCTTTGTCCCGAATAAACAGCAAGTTGCCCGAGTGGCCGGCGCTCATGGCTGGGAATGAACGCCGGCCCGGCCGTTTCCCGACCTGCCGAAAGTGCACGGGGGCCGGCACGTCCGAGCCTTGTGTCCGAACCTGGCGTGGTAATAACACCACGCCCGGTCAGGTGGAGGCCCCGGCCGTCGTGTCGGAAGCGGGCGGTGCAGCGTGGCGGCCGCCAGTTGCACCGGCAGTTCGGCCTCCAACCACGCAGGGCGCTCGGGCGTCATGGGCGTCGCCTCGGACGGCGGCGGGCTCCAGGTAACCGCGCCGATGTGCTGGCCCGCCGAGGAGATCTTATCGGCTTCCCTGGCGAGGGCGCGGGAATCCGTGATCAACGTGCCAGCCAGGGCGAGGCGTACCGGGTGAGGCAGCTGGCGAAGGAACAGCTCGCGGAACAGAAAATCCGGAGAGTGCTCACCGAGCAACGAGAGCATATAGTCCATGCGCTCGGACGGGCGCGTGTCGCCGAGCTTGGGCAGGTCAAGCAGGCGCCGTGCGCGTGCTGCCGGTGAGAGGGCGAAAGCGTCGAGGAGGAGTGTCTTCAGCGCGTCGTATTTGTCAGCAGCCGGCGGGTGCTGGAGGAGGCTCAAGGCGCGGGCCGCGGTGGCGGAGCCGAGCGCCGCCACAACATGGTGGAAGCGGGTGTCGTCCGCGGTGATGCCTCGCAGGGCGAACTGAGAGTCCGCCTGAGCGAACCAAACAGCCGCGTGAGCCTCCGAGAAGGTAGGCAGTTTAAGCGTCACTGCTGTATCCATGTCGGTAGGTCACCAATGAAGGAACTGCGCTCCAACGCGAGTCGAAAGAATTGACGCGACCAAAGACGGAATTCGTCCGAGTTGCTTTATTGAAACAAAACAGCTCAGGTATTCTGACAAGCCCGTTTATCGGGCAGCAATATATTGTTGCGAATATGGAATTTGGCCTCCATATCCGCTTGTAAATATTCCCCTATTTTCTCCAATACTCCCCAACTTTCCCCAATCCCCCATTCCCTAGTCCCATTGCATGTAAATAACAATCAGTAGAGCCGACCTTCCCCTTATTCCCCCATTAAATGTCGTGCCCAGGTCCACCGCACCACACGTAGACAACTTTCGGACATCTTCCTAGTTATTCTTATTCTATGTCAGTTAAGGCCTCGTCTCCATTAATTATGACTCTTCGTTGCACCAGAATGTGATTATATGGCATCAGTAGTGAGTTTAGGACCTTTCCCATACCTCCTTCCATCTTCTTCCCCAACAATTACAACAACAACAGAGGAGATGGCGGCGGAGCGGGGGAGGATGCGTCCTCACACCGGCTCGATTAGCTCCAGACCATGCGCTCCACGGGGTTACCACGAAGGGGCTCCTTGTCAGCTCCTCGTCAAGGGCGGAGCCTGGTAAACCCCCCGCACGCACCCAATGAGAAGCAACGTGCCGATTCCACGAGGCGGAGCTAACGAGCCGAGGGCGTGTCACTCCCCGCCGGATATACGCGGCCCCGCGCCGGATGTGACGTGAGATGCGCCTCAGCTTGGAGACTGGAGAGAGAAGCCACCGCCACCCCCAGCGCGACGATACCTCCCCGCATCTCTGGACCGGACCGAGTCGATTCTGCCTTGAGCCAAGAGTGCACCTTGAGCCATCGCTACCTGCCTTTCCTTGCCATCAATCCCCGTGTGAGTCAGCATTTTGTCCCGTGTGTCTGTCGTCTGTCCGGGGTTAATATAAGAGTGTGTCTAAGTGCCTGTCTTCCTGTAATATACCTCTAGCCCCTGTAATCTAACCTTTTCCGCCTTAATATAACCTCCTCCGGAGGTCTTGAGAACTGAACCCCTGGTGTCGTATTGTGTGATTGTAATCCAGCCGGGTGTCTTCTTTTTCTTATTGAGCTAGCGTAGCGCGACTTCGTCAACGTCGAGTATAGTCGGGTAATTTGTGCGGACACGACGGCCATTCCGCTCGGCCCACTTTAACATCAAAGTCGTGTCTGTAACAATATATACACATTTATGTCGGGAAGTTTGCCCGGCAAAAGCTATACCGGGCATGCCCGGGTATCAAGGGCGAGCCTTGGAAAGGCGAGTCTGGACCTGCCCGGGCGTGTTTGGCTGCGGCCTGGCAAGTCGAGGCTGGGCGTGCCCGGGCGCTCTGGACGAGCACTGGAAAGGCGATAGCGGGCATGCCCGGACGCTCTGGGCGAGCCCTGGAAAGGCGATAGCGGGCATGCCCGGACGCTCTGGGCGAGCCCTGGAAAGGCGATAGCGGGCATGCCCGGACGCTCTGGGCGAGCCCTGGAAAGGCGATAGCGGGCATGCCCGGACGCTCTGGGCGAGCCCTGGAAAGGCGATAGCGGGCATGCCCGGACGCTCTGGGCGTGCCCTGGAAAGGCGATAGCGGGCATGCCCGGACGCTCTGGGCGAGCCCTGAAAAGGCGATAGCGGGCATGCCCGGACGCTCTGGGCGAGCCCTGGAAAGGCGAGAGCGGGCATGCCCGGGAAAGACGAGACCGGGCGTGCCCGGGAGGTTCGGGCGTGCCCGGGAACAGTGAGTCCGGGCATGCCCGGGAGAGGCGCGTCTGGCCGTGTTCTGGCCGGTGCAAGGCGATTGTGTGCATCCAGCGGTAACCGCTACAACATGATAATGAATTGTGACTGATTCGGACGAAATTTGGCAGAGATGTACCGGATGTGACAAGGACGAAATGATTAGACTTTGGTGAAGATCCGGATTCGGCTACTAGAATTTTTTAAAAGTGAATCTTCGACATTGGGAGATAGGGCCAAAAAACGATATATAGCAGGATATCTCAAAAAGTTATGGATGGATTTGGACGAAATTTGTTGGACCGGTTGGGTGTGTGACAAGAACGATTCGATTCTATTTTGGTGAGAATCCGGATCCGGATCCAGCTAGGAGAATTTTGTAAGTGATTCTTCACCATTGAGTGATGTAGCCAACCAGGCGGAGGTATGCTCTCCACTGAGTACCATTCTAGTTAACTCATGTGTCCTTGGAGCTTTGAAATTATTTTTGGACATCTCAAATTGCTGTAAATTAATAATCTATCGCCATGTGTATATAATCCCATGTGTATTGTTTTGTATCTTTATAATTCATGTGCAGGACACTGACGTCTGCCTACTGTCTCTATCCGCTGCGTGTCATATATAAGCTCCTCCATGAGCCTTAATCGATCACTGTTGGAGAAAAAGAAGTGTTCTTCGAGTGATTCTAAAGGTTTATAAATGGACGTGCATCAGTACTCGATAATGAACATGATTGTTCATAACGGTGGATTTTGGGCAAAGTGTGTGACATGGCAGAAGAACCGTGTATATTCGTAGTGGAAGTGTGGAAACCATTTACTTGATCATCTGTGAAATTGAATCAGACGAAAACTGCCATCCTGGTATGGTGCAAGGAGGGGATGCTGCATCTCGGTGCATACTTGATCTTCTTTGATGAAGACATGATGCTGCTGTCTCGTATGCAGTTATATTATCCCATAATAAACATCCCATAGTGTCATTGTGTGCTGGAATACACAGGCTAAATTCCCTGCCTCATGTGTCAATGGGATTTGCAAATAGGTTCATTATAAAAGGGCTGTGGATTAAGTGAATATAGCAGGAATGGAATTGGTCAATGTTTGATAAGTAAATTGAGAGACAAAGTTCAAAGAGGTGTTGGTATGACACAGGTATTATATGCGATAAATTGCTTCCTCCTGCGTCTAAAGTTTCTTTGAACTGACCTGTTTCAGGTTTTGTTGTGAAAGAAGCACATCTACACACATTGAAGGAAACATGATGTTGGCCATATTCCCAACAGATTGAAAGCAGCTCAAAGTGAATGACCTGTTCAACATAACAGAAGTACGAGTACGAGAGAGCAGGTGGAGGTGTACATACACCAGTCTTATTCCGTTGAGGTTTTATTGGTCGGTCTTGTTTATAACGCACGAGTAAATACCACGCGTCGCTTCGCTGATGGGAATACTAAGGCTTACCAAAGGAAATTGAAATATCCTCTGCCACCACCACCAGGCGCTACACGGTACACATTTAGATAGAGGATTTGCACACCCCCTTCCCCACCCCCATATCCTCGCGTGAGGACTTTGTTACCGCAGCCTATGTTACCAACTTACCCCACACACAAAGTTGTATTTGTACCCCGAGTTTGGAGTTTGTAACTTGAAAGATATGGCCACAAGGAACAAAACGAGAGAGAGAGAGAGAGAGAGAGAGAGAGAGAGAGAGAGAGAGAGAGAGAGAGAGAGAGAGAGAGAGAGAGAGGGAGAGGGGGGGAGGGGGAGGGAGAGAGAGACAGACAATGGCATATATATATATACAAAGGAATTTAACCAAAGAAGCATACTCACCCTATGATATGACGCTGACGTCATGTGCATAAATTATACCATGTGCACGTCAGCGTCATGGCATAGGGTCAGTGTGCTTCTTTGGTTAAATTTAATATTCCTGACTGCAAACCTCCTAACTGGTGTTGAGCAGGGCAAAGACAGTATTCACGTGGCAGGCGACACTTGTTGCTAACACGTCGTGCAGCAATTGCTGGGGTGAGACTCGATCTGTGCCTTGCTTCCTTGTCATGTTAGGGGGTGCGATTTGTATGTGTATGTATTGTCGAGTGTCGACCCTATAGTGAACACCGCAGCTTGACACGGATGACCAAATGAGCTTTAACTCCAAGGTGTTCAATCCAATGGCAGACCTTCGTTACACGGAGGGAAAGTAGAAAGATGAACTTACCTTCACGGATCCCACCGGCAGTCTTCGAACCTGCGATAATTAACTCAAAACCGACACAGGATTTAACTGTACAAAAATACCGGCTTTATTAAAGAAATGCCGATAACAAAATAATGCACGATAAAACCTATGATTCCTAAATTGGACGTCCCCAAATAGACTCAAATACAGACAAAGGGAACAAATAAATAACTGGAAAATAAATAGGTATTAGTGTGGGCATTTAGCTCTGAGCGGCTCTTGAACCTCGTCAAGAATCATCCCGGATCGTCACAGGCCTCCACACCCTTGCGTAGGAATCACAGGCTGCACTCCTGCGAGCGGGAACTAGGCCTCGCTGTGTCGTCCGCTCCTCTCCCGCCGAGTGCGAAATCAGCAGGCCGTGCCCGTTCCACTCGTCCCAGACGGACATCGATCTTGTTCACCAACACTGAGGTGCCAAGGAAAATAAAATGCGGCCACGCCTTCAATTTGAACCCCGTGCAAAGAGAGCATGCAAATGCATCCGCCTTCCACCAACACCTCCAAGTCCAGCTCAATAGGCACCGTGACTGTGACCGTTCGCTATGGAGGCCAGCTTGGAGAGAGAAAAGCCACAGGAAACTAAAATGTCGGAGAGACGACCGCTCGCCATAAAAACCAGAAAAACGAGAGCGCCAAGAGACAAAATCTCTGCCCTCTGACTCCTTTGTACTCAAGGCTCTAACGTCATCCAACGTGTCTGCGTGTCCGCTCCTATCAGCTAGTACCATCTCATTGCTCTTGGTGTTCTGCCAATCTCTGCTCTTCGGGGCATGGCCTTACAGCCCTGCCTGCTTGATGTGGTGATGTCGCAGCTGGCAGTGCCAGCGGTATTGTTCAACATCTTGTTCTGGTTGCTTTTATTTAGTGTTATGAATGTGCGATTGCCTGGCTTTGTGTGTGTGCTGCTGATGTCACAAGGAACAGAGGAAAATTAACAGAGGCCATTACATAGAGGGGATTCATCACCCATAATCCCTAACTAATTAACATGACCCCACTCCTCGTGATGGGAACGAACATACAAGCTTACACGGCATCCGGTCTAAACGAATTTCCGACTTATGATGCATGGGGTTTCTTCTTCTTCATGACAGTCGGAGCACACTACCTATACAATTCTACCTGGACTAAGGTAATCATTGTCTACCCACCCCCACCCCCACAAACGTAACAATATAAACGAGGGCCAGTCAATAAGTAACCTTAAAATGGCGATATAAATTTGAGAATGTAGTGTGTGTAGTTGTAGACGACATATGTTATATCAATGGGGAAGAGTCTTATTTTGCCCATTTTAGATCTGGCAACATTAAGCGTATGACGTCAGTAGAGCAGTTCCAAGATGACGACTATCTCAGAAACATGCACCAGGCAGGAGCAACGTTCTGTCATCTGTTTCTTGGGAAGTGGGGGTGTGAATCCCAGTGAAATCCATCGCAGAATGAAGATGCAAGAGGTGATGCATGTTTATCACTGCATCAGGTGTACGACTGGGACAGGAAGTTTAAAAGTGGAATGTCCAGTGTGGCAGATGCTGCAAGCTCGGGCCGGCCTCACACAGCCGACAGACCAGAAATGGTTGCAGGAGTTGCGCGTGTGCCAAGGGAAAACCATCGCATTACGCTGGATGAAGTGGTCTCCGAATTGAACATTAGCCATGGTTCAGCACACCATCTAATTCACAACGTGCTGGGGTTCCACAAATTATCTGCAAGGTGGGTGCCTTGACAACTCATGCCTGAACTGAAAGAACGGCGAGTGGACGCATGTGAAGAACTTCTGCAACGTTCCAAAACAGAAGGCGACGCTTTCTTACAGTGCATAGTGACTGTGGATGACAGCTGGGTCCACTACTTTCAGGCAGAAACGAAGAGGGCAAGCAAAGAGTGGCGCCATTCAACTTCACCGAAGCCCAAAATATTCCGCACAGAGCCGTCCGCTGGAAAAGTAATGCTGACACTCTTCTGGGATAGCCGACGCCCACTTGTAGAGCATTACATGCCCAGAGGGACCACAGTCACCAGTGCATCATACTGCGACCTCATTAAAAATCATCTGAAACCAGCAATCAGATCAAAACGTCATGGACTACTCACTACTGGTGTTTTGCTGCAGCCTGACAATGCTTGGCCCCATACTGCCCGCGCTACAACTGCAACAATCGAGGACCTGCATTTTGAGTGTCTTCCTCATCCACCCTACTCGCCAGACCTCGCCCCTTCAGATTACCACATCTTTGGGCCACTTAAAGAGGCGCTTGGTGGAACCACATTCCGATCCGACGAAGTGGTCCAAGAGGTGGTGCACGAATGGCTACACAAACAGCCAAAATGTATTTTTTTTTCTAGAGGAATCCAGGCTTTAGTAAAGCGCTGGAAAAAATGCATTGAATGCAATGGAGATTGTATTGAAAAATAACAGCTGTTACACACGCACATGCAATAAACAAGTTGTGAAAAATATTTTAAGGTTACTTATTGACTGCGCCTCATGTATATATTTATATATATATATATATATATATATTTATATATATATATATATATATATATATATATATATATATATATATATATATATATATATATATATATATATATATTGTTGCGAATATGGAATTTGGCCTCCATATCCGCTTGTAAATATTCCCCTATTTTCTCCAATACTCCCCAACTTTCCCCAATCCCCCATTCCCTAGTCCCATTGCATGTAAATAACAATCAGTAGAGCCGACCTTCCCCTTATTCCCCCATTAAATGTCGTGCCCAGGTCCACCGCACCACACGTAGACAACTTTCGGACATCTTCCTAGTTATTCTTAGTCTATGTCAGTTAAGGCCTCGTGTCCATTAATTATGACTCTTCGTTGCACCAGAATGTGATTATATGGCATCAGTAGTGAGTTTAGGACCTTTCCCATACCTCCTTCCATCTTCTTCCCCAACAATTACAACAACAACAGAGGAGATGGCGGCGGAGCGGGGGAGGATGCGTCCTCACACCGGCTCGATTAGCGCCATTGACCACGCGCTCCACGGGGTTACCTCGGAGGGGCTGGCTGTCAGCTCCTCCTCAAGGGCGGAGCCTGGTAACCCCCCGCACCCAATCAGAAGGGCGGACCGATTCCATCTGGGGCGGCGCTAGCGAGCCGAGGGCGTGTCACTCCCCGCCGGATATACGCGGCCCCGCGCCGGATGTGACGTGAGATGCGCCCCGAGCTGGAAAAAGAAGGACCTGCGAGCGCTGAGAGAGAAAGGCCCGCCTGTGAAAGAACGTCCCCTCCGAGCGCTGTGAAACCTCCCGCATCTCTGGACCGGACCGGGTCGATTCTAACCTTTGAGCACAGGTGCACCTGGAGCCATCGCTACCCGCCTGTCCTTTCCATCAACCCCCGTGTGAGTCAGCCGTTGTCCCGTTTGCCTGTCGTCTGCTGGGGAATAATATAAGATTGTGTCTAAGTGCTTGTCTTTCTATGTTGTACCTCTAGCCCCTGTAATCTAACCTTTTCCGTAACGAATATAATCTCCTCCGGAGGTCTTGAGAACCGTATCCCTGGTGTCGTCATTTTATAACCCAGCCGGGTGTCTTCTTTTTCTTATTGAGCCAGCGTGGCGCGGCTTCGTCAACGTCGAGTATAATCGGTAACTTGTGCAGACGTGGTCATACCAAAACCGCTCGGTAAACTAACATCTAAGCCACGTCTGTAACAATTGGTGTCGAGGAGTGAGATTCGGACCCGGGACTAAATTAGGTTAGGCCCAAATTTTGGGAGGGAAAATCGAGCCGGAGCGCGTACGGCGCTCGACCAAATCGATCCGGAGCGCGGTCCCGCGGTTACTGCGCTCGACGAAATTATAACGGCGAAATTTCGAATTTGTGTTACGAAACTCGAATTTTGAAAGTCGCACCATGTCGGATCAAGACGGCTGGGGTCCGGTAGGGGAGAGTGAAGCAAGGGTCGGTCCAGGACCAAATTGAGGGACATGAGGGACATGAGGAGAGCGAAACAGCGAGGGTAGCAGGCACGCAAAATGGCGCCTCGCAAGAGCGCGCGGTAGCCGAGCCCGCTGTATCAACGGGCTTTAACATGCAGCCGATTGACTACAGGCCCTCATTGCGCAGCTACAGGCAGCTGTACAGATGAGTATGGGGAGCCAAATTGAGCGATTGGGTGAGCGGTTGGGGAACCGGATGGATGCTCAGAGTGAGCAAATGGGGGTAATGAGGGACGAAGCGAGGGGTACCAGTGAGGGGTTAGACAATAATTTTGAGGAGTTAGACAAGAAATTTGGAAGTTAGACAATAATTTTGAGGGTTAGACAACGGGATAAAAGAAGTGAAAAATGGGTTAATGGGGGTAGAAAATAGAATGGCTGCCCAGGAGAATCAGATAGAGGGAGTGAAAAATGGGTTAGAGGGGTTAGAAAACAGTATGGAAGGCAAATTGAGGGACATGAGGGACCAAGCGGAAAGGGAAGTTAAACAAATGGAGCAGCAGATAGAGGGGGTCAGAATGGGGGTAGAAACCAAACTGGATGCTCACAGGGAGGAAATGGAGCGGATGAGGGTGGCATCTGGGCAGGAGATGCAAGTGATGGGAGAGGAGATCAGAAGAGGAGTGGGTGAGGAGGTCGGAGGAGTGCGCGAGGAGGTGAGGCACTGTAAGGAGCACATGGAGAAGGAGGTGAGAAAGGGGACTGTAAAGTTACAAGGGGGCATAGAGGACCTGACGCAGGAGGTGGAGCAGCTGACGGTGGGACAAACGGAGTTAGTGGAGCAGGTTCAAAGGAACACTGCGGTATTAGGAGGGTTAAAAGCGACACAAAACGACATAAAAAACGACTTGATAGCGACAAAGAGGGAATGTCAGATGGTACGTGAGGGACTGACAACGAGGTTGGACGAGGTGATAGAGGTAATGGAGACGAAGGACCGGCAGGTGAGGACGCACATGGAAACGGTCAAGGTAGCCTTGGAGGACGAGCTTGAGGAGACGTACCGGGGAATAAAAGAGGTGAAGCACAAATTAGAAGAAGTGGAAGAAGGGATGAGCGAAATTAAGAAGCGACGGAGAGGGGATAAGAAAGAGATAAAAGAGGAGATAAAAGACTTGGTCCAAAGTCTGTGTTTGGATCGTGATGATGTGCTCATTAACCGGATGAGGGATTCGCAGGTGATGGAGGAGAAGCGAAGAGGAAGAGGACCCGGTGTAAGTGGTGACCAATATGGTCGTGCGTATGATGCGCCAGGTGATTTAAGAGGCTTGGGGGTCGAGATAGACCCGGGTGTTCGTGAGAGGCCGTTGGTGAAGTGTGCGACAGGTCTGGTGTGCGAAAAAGGAGGTGTGCAAGAAAGTCCGACTCTGGGGTGTGTGAGGAAAAAGTGCGTGCCAAGGAGTGAGTGTGCTGGCGAGAGTGAGTCGGTCGTAGCGCGTGTGCGAGGGAGCACGTGGAAGCGCGGTGTGGTGAGTGTTACAGAGGGTGTGACCGGAGAGTGTGCGCAAGAGTGTGCGCGAGAAAGGTGTGTGACGGCCAGGTGCATGAGGAAAGAGTGCGCTGTCAGAAGTAAGGAAGAGTGTCCACCTGTGGTGAGTGTTACAGAGGGTGTAACGGGAGAGTGTGCGCGAGAAAGGTGTGTGACGGACAGGTGCATGAGGAAAGAGTGCGCTGTCAGAAGTAAGGAAGAGTGTCCACCTGTGGTGAGTGTTACAGAGGGTGTAACGGGAGAGTGTGCGCGAGAAAGGTGTGTGACGGACAGGTGCATGAGGAAAGAGTGCGCTGTCAGAAGTAAGGAAGAGTGTCCACCTGTGGTGAGTGTTACAGAGGGTGTAACGGGAGAGTGTGCGCGAGAAAGGTGTGTGACGGACAGGTGCATGAGGAAAGAGTGCGCTGTCAGAAGTAAGGAAGAGTGTCCACCTGTGGTGAGTGTTACAGAGGGTGTAACGGGAGAGTGTGCGCGAGAAAGGTGTGTGACGGACAGGTGCATGAGGAAAGAGTGTGCTGTCAAGAGTAAGGGTGAGTGCGTTGTCACGAGTGGAGGTGAGAGTGGTGAGAGTGACATGGAGCGTGAGTTAGTTGTGACAGGTGAGCGAGGATGTACACCTGGGATGGTAGGATGCACGCCTGAAATGGTGGAGCGTGAGTGGGAATGCACGCTGGAGTTGGTGGTGAGGCACGTGGTTGGGTGTGCGAATGAGGGCACACCTGTGATTGTCACAGAGGAGGTGACCGAGGAGGGGGCGCGAAGCGGTGTATTGGTGAGGTGTGCGAGCAACGAATGTGTGCCAAAGTGTTCGGTGGTCAGGTGTGTGACCAAGGCTGTGAGTGGAATGGGTGTACCTGGGTGTGTAAGGAACGGTACAAGGAGCATGGGCACGGCTGGATGTGTGAGCAAGGAACGGGCTGCGGGGTGTAAGCGTCCCGGTGAAGCATCGACGTTAGACGGGTTAGAGGTTAGAGCGACTTTTAGCCGAATCGGGCCCTCGGTGCGTGCTGGGCCTCGCTTTGAACGGCCGCGTCCGTGCTCCACTAGGCGGAGCGGGCGGCAGGATAGGAAGGGTCGTCATGGCGACCACTTTTTGGTGAGGCATTCCGGCAGGCCGAGATCGAGCCATGGGATGGCTCCGTGCCGAGATGGTGCGTGGGATCTCGGCCCGGGTAAACCTCCTTCCCTGCACCGAGTGCCGGACGCATCCAGCCGCTGGCACAAAACAACCAGCATCCATTGCTTGGCTTTACGAAGCCGGGCTTTGGACAGGAATTGGCGCACCGAGAGGCATTAGTGAGTAGACGGGTGATGAGGTTAGTGTTTTGGACCCAAAATTAGAGAAAAACAAAATTTGATGATTGGCAAGGGATTGGCAGTAGTGATTGGCAGATGATGGGCAGTGATTGGCAAATTTTTGATTTATTGAAATTTGATGTGCAAAATTGGTAGTGAGAGACCCCCGATGTGGTGGGATGGCAAATCCACCATCCCTCACAGGTGGGGGCAAATGCGCTATAGATTATGGGGTGTATGGCAGTGAAAACTAGCCCGGGTGGGTTAGGTTATATTGTAGGGACCTAGAAGATGACAGTAGGTGACGATAAGGGTTAGTTAGTGACTGATACCTGTAGTGGGGACGCAGGTAGTTTAGTATGGAGGATAATGACGAGGGAGCGCAATAGTTTAAAGGGACGACTGGGAAGCGCAAGTTTCAGAAGGGAGTAGTTAGCTGAGATGATGCCGTGTGTGTGAGAATTGAACAGGTGTGATTGCACAGGTGTGCAACTGGACAGGTGTGTGGAGCAGTGTATGAGTAGTGAGTGTGTGGATCAGCGCGAATGCGCTTGGGGAGAGAAGGGTGCAGGTGGCACCAGGTGGGAGAGCACAGGTGTGCAAGTACAGGTGTGTGGAGAGAGTTGGAGTAAGTGGTACGGAGTGGTGTGCATGGTGCGAAGGTGTGGATGGGGGAAGAGTGGACCCCCTTTCACGAGTACCCGGGGCGGGTAGTGTAAGTGTTAGGTAGAGGGTACAGGTAAATTGTGGTTGGATATTGGCACTTGTGGTGCGGTTGCAGAATGGTGTTGTGAATGGGTGCATTAGTGTTGTGGAAATGGCTGGGCGTGTAGCCTGTTAGTGCGTGTAGTTGGTTGGGCACTCCACCACTGTGAGGATGTCGGCCAGGTGAGGCCGCAGGTGGGCTCTGGGAGCCGGTAGAGTTGTGGATGGGGCCCGAGGATCCGGAGGACGGACCCGGGTAGCCCAGTGCCAGAGAGGGCACCGAGTGGGGAGAGAGCCAGAGGGCCTTCCCCAGGTAGTTAGGTTAGGGTGAGGAGCAGGTAAGCTCGGAGGCAACTGCAGTGGTGGAGGTGTGCAGGTGGGTAGACCCACTGGGAGAGGTACATGCCACAGCCCAGAAATTGTGCGAGGGCACCGGGAGATGAATCGGGGGAGTGAGACCCCAAATTGAAGAGCACCACAGTCTGGCCAATGGGAATTGGTTTTTAGAACCCATAGTGTAAGAGGGCCAATGGTTTGGCCGGAGAAAGACCCCGGGTAGTGTAAAGTTGTTAAAGTCATTTAGGAGATAGTTAGGATTGATGAACCTGTCGCACCATACGCAGCCACTTACCTGAGGTGATGATGATGACTCCACACCTGTGTTTTCTTTGTTTTGTAGCAGGAAATGAGATTGCTGTGGATTTGTGAGACGCATCACGACGTGGATGAGACATTGGGGTGACTCCATCTCTCCCTCCCTAGGAGGGACTGATGATGAATTGGTAATGGCAAATTTTGATGAGAGTTGAAAATGGCAAATTTGATTGGTTAGGAGGGAGAGAAGACGAATTTGGTTTATGGGAGGAACGGGGAAGACAGTAGGGATGTTTGTTGATTTGTAAAGTAGATGTTTATGGGTAGTGTTGTGTTTTGTGGATACAGTAAGGGGTAAGGGAGGGGCCATGTAGGTTACCTGGTGGGGGGGGGGGCGTACGATAGGAACGTACCTGTCTCACCTGGTTCCCATGTGCCCCCAGTGTGCATCACCTTACATTGCGTGCACTTTTGCGCCCTTACCACCTTACTCACTTGTCTGCTTCTTTTGTCTCCCACCTCCGAGGATCTGGCTTTGGGGAAGAGAGAGAGGAGAGAGAGGTGCTGGCTGCGCAGTTGTGGGCCTGCACTTTCGCTGTTTGCTGCCGGGATCGATACACCATATGGACCGCAATGTTTGTGGCCACCCACAATGGACCGCAGTTCGTTTGCGGCCAAGCACCACCCGGGGATGGACCTATGGGTCAACGTGGCACCTATGCCATAAAGGTGAACCACTGTTAATTAACACCACTGAAGGCCACACGAAGAGCAAGAGACACCTGCAGGGTTAGGGGTTGTCGAATTTATTTTTATTCCAATGAACAATGGTGACTGCACCGATTGGTGGTGGGGTGGTGCTTTTGATGCTCGGGAAGGGTGCTCTGCACGTTATTAAAGGCCGTCGGCCACAGAGCACTCGTGGGTTGGTGTATCGATGCTGGCAAGCGTGCTCTCTCTATGCATAACATCTGCATGTGTTCCTCCAAAAACAGGTCCTGGATCGTAGTGTAGATATCAGCGTAATCTTGTAAATAATGCTCCCTACCGGCTGTATGTTTAGTTTGCGAATTCTTTCCGGATTCGGTTATCCTGTGGGTGTGTTTCTGTGAGGAGAAGGGTGCAACGTCGCAGGGGGACATATTTACTCATTCGTGAATATCTGTAAAACTGTCGCACTCAGGGTAGAGTTAATAGTAGAGGGAACTACATTGCGTGCCACACTAAAGTAGGTAAAAATTTATCGGGTCGGGACGCCCCGAGGGTAGAGAAGGGTGCAATGTTGCGAATATGGAATTTGGCCTCCATATCCGCTTGTAAATATTCCCCTATTTTCTCCAATACTCCCAACTTTCCCCAATCCCCCATTCCCTAGTCCCATTGCATGTAAATAACAATCAGTAGAGCCGACCTTCCCCTTATTCCCCCATTAAATGTCGTGCCCAGGTCCACCGCACCACACGTAGACAACTTTCGGACATCTTCCTAGTTATTCTTAGTCTATGTCAGTTAAGGCCTCGTGTCCATTAATTATGACTCTTCGTTGCACCAGAATGTGATTATATGGCATCAGTAGTGAGTTTAGGACCTTTCCCATACCTCCTTCATCTTCTTCCCCAACAATTACAACAACAACAGAGGAGATGGCAGCGGAGCGGGGGAGGATGCGTCCTCACACCGGCTCAATTAGCGCCATTGACCACGCGCTCCACGGGGTTACCACGGAGGGGCTGGCTGTCAGCTCCTCCTCAAGGGCGGAGCCTGGTAACCCCCCGCACCCAATCAGAAGGGCGGACCGATTCCATCTGGGGCGGCGCTAGCGAGCCGAGGGCGTCACTCCCCGCCGGATATACGCGGCCCCGCGCCGGATGTGACGTGAGATGCGCCCCGAGCTGGAAAAAGAAGGACCTGCGAGCGCTGAGAGAGAAAGGCCCGCCTGTGAAAGAACGTCCCCTCTGAGCGCTGTGAAACCTCCCGCATCTCTGGACCGGACCGGGTCGATTCTAACCTTTGAGCACAGGTGCACCTGGAGCCATCGCTACCCGCCTGTCCTTTCATCAACCCCCGTGTGAGTCAGCCGTTGTCCCGTTTGCCTGTCGTCTGTTGGGGAATAATATAAGATTGTGTCTAAGTGCTTGTCTTTCTATGTTGTACCTCTAGCCCCTGTAATCTAACCTTTTCCGTAACGAATATAATCTCCTCCGGAGGTCTTGAGAACCGTATCCCTGGTGTCGTCATTTTATAACCCAGCCGGGTGTCTTCTTTTTCTTATTGAGCCAGCGTGGCGCGGCTTCGTCAACGTCGAGTATAATCGGTAACTTGTGCAGACGTGGTCATACCAAAACCGCTCGGTAAACTAACATCTAAGCCACGTCTGTGTCTGTAACAATATATATATATATATATATATATATATATATATATACATATATATACACGAGCAGAAGTACCCGGCATTGCCGGGCGGGGGAGGGGAGGGGAGGGGGAACTGGGGGGAGGGGAGGGGAGGGGAACGGGGGGGAGGGGAGAAGAGTGGGGGATGGGGCGGGTGAGGAATGGGAGGAGGGGAGGGGGGAGGGGGGAAGGGGGGAGGGGAGAGGGGGGAATGGGGAGGGTGAGGGATGGGAGGGTGAGGGATTTGAGGGGGTGGGGGGAGGGGGAGGGGTGGGTGGGGGAGAGGGAGGGGTGGGAGGGGGGAGGGGGAAGGGTGGGATGGGGGGAGGGGGAAGGGTGGGAGGGGGGAGGGGGAAGGGTGGGAGGGGGAGGGGGGAGGGTGGGAGGGGGAGGGGGGGAGGGGAGGGGAACGGGGGGAGAGGGGAGAAGAGGAGGGGAGGGGAGAATGTTGGGGGAGGGGAGGGGGAAAAGGGAGGGGAGAAGGGGAGTGGGTAGGGTGGAGGGGTAGGGTGGAGGGGGAAGGGAGGGGGGAGGGGGTAAAGGGAGGGGGAGGGGAAAAGGGAGTGGGAGGGGGAAAAGGGAGGGGAGGGGGAGGGGGAGGGGGAAAAGGGAGGGGGGAGGGGGGAAAGGGAGGGGGAGGGGGAGGGGGAGGGGGAAAATGGAGGGGGAGGGGGAAAGGGAGGGGGAGGGGGGAAATGGAGGGGTAGGGGGAGGGGGGAAATGGAGGGGGAGGGGGGAAATGGAGGGGGAGGGGAGGGGGGAAATGGAGGGGGAGGGGAGAAGGGGAGGAGAAGGGGAGGGGGGAGGGGGGAGGGGAGAAGGGGAGGGGTAGGGTGGAGGGGTAGGGAAGGTGGGACGGAGGGGGGAGGGGGAAGGGGGAGGGAAGGGGATGGCCAGTCAACAATGACGTTGCAGTTCTCATGGTCGGAGAGCAGCACAACAATCGGACATAGTCCTGCATATTCGCAACAGCAAGAAGTGGGTTTTTTGGAGACTCACCGATCCTGTGACGTCCTCCAGTACCGGCGTTGCCGGGCGGGGGAAGGGAGACCCGTACATTCCCAACCCGTACAGTCGCCCTCTCGACTCAAGCTCACTCGGACAAAAGCCTCGCACAAATTACACCGTGAAGGCCCAATGTCTATGCCACAAATCACGGGCGCACTGAATTGAAAATATATAGAACGCTCATACTCCGCAAAAAGTGAAGCCGCCGTGTCGCCATCTTGGTCAGCACGACTCGACCAACTCGCTTCGCGGATCTCGTTTTATGCGGCAATAAACTGCTCCAATCGGTTACGGAAGGGTTGTGGAAAGACGTTTCACAGCTGTTTCAAAGACATTTAATTCATATCGCACAAAATCGATACAAAACACGATCGCATAAAAGGTGAAAAAACATGTGACGTGTGACGGGATGGAACATCACGTGATCGCTCTGAGCGAAACGGCTCGACCAACTCGCTTCGCGGATCTCGTTTTGTGCGGCAATAAACTGCTCCAATCGGTTACGGAAGGGTTGTGGAAAGACGTTTCACAGCTGTTTCAAAGTCATTTAATTCATATCGCACAAAATCGATACAAAACACGATCGCATAAAAGGTGAAAAAATGTGTGACGTGTGACGGGATGGAACATCACGTGATCGCTCTGAGCGAATCAGTCTGGCGGCGGTAATGGGACATCACGTGATCGCTCTGAGCGAATCAGCGAGCTGCTCTGGAACCAGCTGAGATTAGCGGGTACTTCGCTGAAATGCGCTGAGGTAAATATGAATAAAAAATATGGATCGTCAAATATTTTGAGTTCGGCCATGTTCGTCCCAGGCTCAATGGCCATGTCTATGTCAAATATCAAGCACGTAAGCCTCTCCGTTTAGGAGTCTATCGGTAACATTACACACACACACACACACACACACACACACACACACACACACACACACACACACACACACACACACACACACACACACACACACACACAAACTGTGTTTTATATATATAGATATACTGAAACGCAAAAGAAACTTACCACCTTTGAAACCTTTAAATATCAACAATAACACCGCGTGTAGTAAATGTGTGAACTTATTTGTGGACAATAGTGTCCTCACTGTCAGACAAAACGGTCACGGATGGTCACTTGAACCTTAAATGGTCACTTCATAGCACAGCTGTTGAACAGCCGTTTTGACTGTCAGTGATTAGCCAAGGGGTACGGGATGATGTTAATGAGCTGCACGTGATGTCTTGATATTGGCTTTAAAAAGGCCAGTGCAAAATGGGCATTTTGACCGAAAATTTTGACCATTTTGACCATTTTGACCAACTTCAAAAAGACCGAAAACGCAAAAGAAACTTACCACTTGTTTGAAATGTAATAAAATTGTAACAGTTCAAAATAAAACAAACCAACAATTGCTAATTGAAACATTGGCATTTTATTGATGACATGTCAAGTTTTTGACCAAGATACACCATCTCATCAGTTTGTTCTACAGTACAGAACAGCACAGGGTGCAATGTCAGTCCCCCTTTCAATAGCGTGTGTGGCCACCATTATTTTGGATACAGGTAGTGCATCGTCGGCGTATACTGCCTACCAGTCTTTGGATGGATTGCTGTTGGATTCCTGTCCCACTCAGTCCTCAATGTCTGAAGCAGCTCTGCCCGTGTCCTGGCCCCTGCCAACTACGCGTCTCCCAAGCTCATCCCACAGGTGCTCTATGGGATTCAGGTCAGGGGAGAGCGCAACCCACTGCATGGTGTTGAAGTTCTCACCTTGGAGAAATGCATAGGTAAAGCGAGCAGCATGGGGACGAGCGTTGTCACGCTGAAAGGTTCTCAGTTCTGGGTGGTCTAGCAGGAATGGCAGCAGATGAGGTCGCAGGATGTTATCCACATACCGCTGGGCGTTAAGATTCCCATCCACAACCACCAGTGGCGTCCTGTACCGGCCTGATATGGTGGCCCACACCATCAAACTTGGGCCACCCCACCTGTTGGCTTGACGCACGCAACAATCGGCATATCGCTCGCCAGTTCTTCTCCAGACACGCTCACACCCATCAGGACTGTCCACACAGAACCTTGACTCATCGCTGAAAGCGACCTCGTTCCACTGCGCCAAGGTCCACTGCTGATGCTGCTGGCACCATCTCTGTCGATTGCGGCGATGGGCAGCCGTCATCACGGGGCCTCTGTATGGTATTCTGGCAGTCAGACCATAGTCATGCAGTCGTCTTCGTGCAATATCATTGGAGATCCGTGGGTTTGCACGCCCCGGAGTTTCTGCCGCAGTGCGGGATGCTGGACGGAATCGATCCCGCAAGTGACTTCGGACCATCTGCCTGTCCTGCCTTGCAGTGGTGACTCTTGGCCTCCCTGATCGAGGTCTGTCATCTGCAGAGTTGTGGAGGGTGTCTCTGTCCACCAGGGCCGATATCGTCTGGTGTGAACAGCCAAGGCGACGTGCCACCTCACGGTAGCTCAGTGCGCCTTGCAGCATGCCCAGGGCACGCTGCCGTTGATCCCTTGACAATCGTGGCATGTTGATTGAAATGCCCATTTTGCACTGGCCTTTTTAAAGCCAATATCAAGACATCACGTGCAACTCAATAAAATCATCCCGTACCCCTTGGCTAATCACTGACAGTCAAAACGGCTGTTCAACAGCTGTGCTATGAAGTGACCATTGAAGGTTCAAGTGACCATCCGTGACCGTTTTGTCTGACAGTAAGGACACTATTGTCCACAAATAAGTTCACACATTTACTACACGCAGTGTTATTGTTGATATTTAAAGGTTTCAAAGGTGGTAAGTTTCTTTTGCGTTTCAGTATATATAATATTATATATATATATATATATATATATATATATATATATATATATATATATATATATACACACAGTGCATTCAAAAAGTATTCTGAATGCACTGTGTATATATAGACACATGAAAGCCGACAGAATCTTGTTTCTCACAGTCTGAGAGTCCTTCAGGTGCTTTTTTCAAACTCCAAGCGGGCTTTCATGTGTCTTTCACTGAGGAGAGGCATCCGTCTTGCCACTCTGCCATAAAGCCCAGATCGGTGGAGTGTTGCAGTGATGGTTGTCCTTCGGGAAGTTTCTCCCATCTCCACACAGGATCTCTGGAGCTCAGCCAGAGTGACCATCGGGTTCTTGGTCACCTCTATTAGCAAGGCCCTTCTCCCCCGATTGCTCAGTTTGGCCGGGCGGCCAGCTCTCGGAAGAGTCCTGGTTGTTCCAAACTTCTTTCATTTAAAAATTATGGAGGCCACTGTGCTCTTGGGAACCTTCAATGCAGCAGAATTTTTTTTGTAGGCTTCCCAAATCTGTGCCTCGACACAATCCTGTCTCTGAGCTCTGCAGGCAGTTCCTTCGACCTCATGGCTTGCTTTTTGCTCTGATATGCATTGTCAGCTGTGAGACCTTATATAGACAGGTGTGTGCCTTTCCAAATCATGTCCAATCAATTGAATTTACCACAGGTGGACTCCAATGAAGGTGTGGAAACATCTCAAAGATGATCAAGAGAAATGGGGAGCACCTGAGCTAAATTTCAAGTGTCATAGCGAAGGGTCTGAATACTTATGTAAATGTGATATTTCAGTTTTTTCTTTTTAATAAATTTGCAAAACTTTCTAAAATCCTGTTTTCTCTTTGTCATTATGGGGTATGGAGTGTAGATTGATGAGGGAAAAAATGAATTTAAACGATTTCAGCATAAGGCTGCAACATAACAAAATGTGAAAAAAGTGAAGCGGTCTGAATACTTTCTGAATTCACAGTATATATATATATATATATATCAAGCAGTGTAACCTGGTGGCAAGAAATATCTAATTCCTGAGAAGGCCAGACCACTTGTTAAACAGTTTGGGGAGGGTATTTATTCGAATTTCTTTCCAGGAACTCTTCATTGAAAGACACTGCGGGATTTAACGTCCATCTGAGAGGCCGCGCGCACACAATAATCCAATGCCCTCCCTGTCTGTGAAACACAACTCGGACAGTTTTTAGTCGGGACAGGAATTTTATGCGACGTTAATATGCTTGATCTCGGATTTTCGGTACTGGGTGCAACCGGAAGTGACTTGGTTTGGTGGTTATGTTGGTTAATGAAGAGATTGGCATGGATTCAGAACGCCTCAGCCATCTTCTCCTTTCGCACTAATAAAAGACGAAACAGGTCAATGGTCAGTGCCTTAACTCTGCACCAACCTGTCGGTTCTTCAAAAAATGTCAGATTTAAATTACAGTATATGGGTGTTCTACTGAAAATGGAATATTGAAAAGTACCCACGTGTTTGTGAAAACGCCCCAGGCCCGAAACAGAAAGACCATTAACAAAATTAGCAAAAACTTTTTTTCTCCTTATTTTATGTGCAGCAATTTTAAATGAATTTTTACTACAAATTAAAATAATTTTACCTCTAAAATGAACAATCACAATTAGCATATTGTATCATTCAAATTATTTTTTAAATTGAGAACTTTTCACTTGGACCTCCAAGTTCAAATCGTTGTTGTGCAGTTTGCATCAAATAACCGTTACCCCATTTGTCCAAGATAAGTAGGTTGCTGGTTGTACCATAAAATAATAGTTGTAAATTATCCCTTGTATTTGTAGGTTATTGGCAATTTTAACCCAAGTGTAGCAAAGTGACTTTAGCTGGAGGGATAGCCGAGAGGTATCCACATAAAAGCTCTCGAGCCTGGGTTTGAATCCCGACTGGTTTTGTTTGTTGGTGTTTCACAGGCAGAGTGATTCATCAATGTGTTCCGTCCCTCGGATGAACGTTAAACGCGTCCCATCGCGACCCATCTGCCGGCATTGGTTGGTGGACCTTAAATATCCCGCGGTGTCCTTTGCGAAGAGGAGGCGAGCTGTCGCGACAATCCTGGCATCCTAAGCAAATTACAAAATCCTGCATCTTCATTGGAGTATCCTGTGTTGGAGTGGCGACCCATCTAGAGTTGTAATATTTGTCAATAAACCACTTTGTAAAGAGCATGGCAGTGTGTGTGTGTGTGTGTGTGTGTGTGTGTGTGTGTGTGTGTGTGTGTGTGTGTGTGTTGTGTTTGTGTGTGTGCGTGTGTGTGTGTGTGTGTGTGTGTGTGTGTGTGTACTGTGTATGTGTGTGTGTGTGTGTGTGTGTGTGTGTGTGTGTGTGTGTGTGTGTGTGTGTGTGTGTGTGTGTGTGTGTGTAAGGTATGTCTATAGAAGTGAATTATTCCTTTAGGATCTCAGGCTATCAGTCTCAAATGATTTCAACAATCTCCTTCACAAAGAAGATCAGATGAAATCTGGAGCACATACAACGTGCTCGAAGAGAATAAATGCCACTGCGTTTTTAATATGTGGGTTACTTCCCCCACAACTCGATTCATAGCGCCTTTATTGATTTTTGCAAACCATTTTCACCTGGTGGAAATCCTTTTCGATCCATACCCGTCAACAGAGGTGACGAAAACGTAACGACGAAGTATGTCATTCGTCCGCACTACGATAACTTCCCACATATTTTACACTCTCCAGCTGGGTTCCTTCCAGAAGGAGGTTGAGCAATAGTTTCTAGCAATACTTGATTCAATTGCAAAAGGGACTTCTGGTATACATTATACAGCCGCAATAAACAATAGGCAAAGTAAAATATAAATGATCGTTCGACATCGAGTTTGTTGCTCTGCACATTGCAGGGTGAAAGGAGCACACGAGCAAAGAACAAATTAGCATTTTCTAACGAACAAAGTAACTCTAAAAATACAGCAGTTCAAAAAAGAAGAAGCTGCAGCTTAAATAGCTTCACAAAAGCTGCCAAGAGTTGTAACATCAAAGGCTTTCCCTCTGTCGACATTAAAAGTTCTAATCCTCAGTTGATGCAGATTGAAACGCTGGGGAAGATTGGTGTCAAGTATTTACTTCTCCAGAATTGTCGCTTGGTGAAGGATCACTCATTCTACCACGTATTAGAAATCACTAAACATGATCGGGCAGGTCGTTGGACGAAGAGAAAATAATACGGGTGGAAATTGTTTTTATTTTCATAAGATCATACAAATTATGAAGCCTGGTGTTGGCTTAACGGTTAAGGTGGCTGGCTTGAGATCTCAGGGTTTTCGGTTTGAGTCCTTGTCATGCCATTGAATTAACACCACGTGAGTTGACTCAGCCTGTCATCCTTCCGAGGTCGGCAAAAAGAGTACTGGCTTACTGGGAAGAATGAGCCATTCGAGGATCATGTGTCAGAGTGGCGAACTGTCCAGGATTGTGCGCAATAGCCTAGAAACTGCTCCGGCAGCTCTATGCATCTGAAGATGAAACTAGAACAATGCGACTATGTCGCCAATATGCCTCCGGCATAGTCCCACACCGGGTATATGCCATCGTTCACTGTCCTAAAAATAAACAAGTTTGATTTAAATCCCTTCAACTGTTCTCAAGTATCACCTTTTTACCAGACATGACAGGTTTCACATCGATAGGTGAAGCGGTTTCAGAGAAGGGATATTTTTTAATATCGGCTTTCAAGCTAATATGGCTGCCATACCACATGACATAAAAAATGAATAATGAATGAATGATCGTTTTAAGGCCATTTTCCCCGCATTTTCCCCGCTAGCCATACCACATGACATATGACCTTAAAATGTACACTCTGCATATGTCTGGGTAGGTGATCACATGTGTGAAGTTTTGTGTTTATTGGATAAGGTTCGTTTTTCTATGCAAGATGGCTGCCAAACCACGTGACTTACGACATAATCATTTTCAAACTATATCCAACAGTGCTGTAGGATGATATTTGTAAAATTTTGCATCGATGCCAAAATATGGCTGCCAAAACATGTGACCTATGATGTCATAAATTTAATATTTCAATACAAATGGGTCAAAGATCATGTGCATGCAATTTCAGATTCTTAGGATAAGGAATTCGATTAAAACATTTTTGGCTGGTATACCACTTTACCTATGATGTCATTATTATCATGCTTTTGTTCCCCATTGGAAGTACTTGACAATGTGCCAAGTTTCAAATTTTTCCATTCAGCGGTTTCCGAGAAATATATTTTTAATTATTTGCTTTTAATCCAAGGTGGCTGCCATACCACGTGACCTATGACATCACAATTATCAAAAAAAAACATTCTGCATGGGTGTCACTCCTACCCTGAAAGTTTTGTCTCAATCGGACATCGGACATCTCAATCGGACGGTTGCTGAGAAATACGTGGTCCGTACGGATGGACGGACAACCCGAAAACATAATGTCGGCGGAGGCCTAAAAACGAGTGGTCTTTTAACAATTATGCCAATTGACATCTTTTGCTATAATGATGTTCATGTTTTTTGATGCAGATGTCGAGGATCGCGCAATAACGAAATGACATAGGATGGAAGAAATGGCAGTATTGGTGAAGAACACGGGTCCACTGCGTTGCATACCCAATGAGGTGCGGCTGCCATACCACGTGACCTATGACACACATAAGGAGGAGGACATGCCCATTGATTCAAAGCCCTTCCCAAAAATGTCTTTCTGGTCTCGTATTCCTGAATTATCTTTGCGATGTTTTGCTCATGTATCATTTTCTTCTGTCCAACATTTGTTGTGGACAGTGATTGGAGGTCATGGTACGGAGAGAGGATGTCACACACATGGATAAGGGGATAAATGGAGGAGTGAAAGGACAAGCCGGAAAGCCAAAAGGTCATGGTGCACGTACAGGGAAAGAAAAATGATCACTGCGTCACAAGGTCGGACCGAAGATGATTGTATTGTAGGAAAGAACAGGACTGAACATTGTTTGGAAGATTGTGCCTCATACAGGTGAACAATGGGACAATCATATAATTTCATCAGTCTTTTCAATACCCTGATAATTATGATAGCAGAATTTGTGATGTAATGGTTAGTGTCTGCCCTGAGTCTGGGAGGTTGGTGGTTTGAACCCCGGCCGGATCATACCAAGACATTCAAAATGGGCCCTGATTGGGCCGACAGCCATCTCTTGAGGTTGTAGTTCAGACCTCTGCTGATTTGGGGGACCGCCCCCCCCCCCCCCCCCCCCCCCTCGGAGCTCCCTAATCCGAAATCGAAAAATCCAAGACAGAGTTATCCTGTGGACCATCAAGTAGAAGTGTCAAGAGAAATCAGTTGGTAAATGAGGGACGACCTGGGCTCCAAGGTTTCAGGGGGTAACCCTCTCTCCTCCAAGGAGCCCCAATGATCCAAATTTAAAAATTTTGAAAACAAAATATCAAAGACTGAGTGATTGTGTGGACCATTGAGTAGAAGGGCTGTATCGGCTTTCAGAGCAATCGGTTGGTAAATAAGGGATGAGTAAGGATCCGAAGTTTCAGGGAGTAACCCCCTCCCCCTGGGAGCCGCCATAATACAAAATCGAAAAATCGAAGTCTTAGCAATTGTGCGGGCCACTGGCTTGTATTCATGTCTCAAGTTTCAGACCAATCAGCCGGATGATAAGGGAGATGTAGCAAAAATAGCAAGAGGTTAACGGACGGACAGACATCTGGACATCATGACACATTTTATAAGTTCATCTCCGAGAATCAAGATTAGATGACCCAATAATACTTTCCAACAATGAATAATTTTGTTAGGATTCGGAGCAGCAGGACATCTCAGCATCGAGCCGTCTTGTCTCGGATCAGTTGCTGATGGTGACTGATTTAACTTCGGAAGCTGGCCTTCCTGATTCCATTTTCTCTCGGCTGTGGACATTAAGGTTCCAACAGTATCCTTTGAAAAGAGTACGCCATTTTGTGCCGGTGCCTCGGCCAAGTTCCCTGCTAGGTTTCAGTGCGTAATTAGCAATACCTGCAGTCACAGTTTGTGATCAGTCATACGTTAAAAACATGAAAATAATAAAGAGGAGACGAGAGCAATAGGACATGGATATGATCGACGTGACGTGCCAAATTATCTGGAGCTCTGCCTAAATTATTTGGTGATTAATCATTCATTTATCTTTCAACCAAACTTATCTCCACATTAATTGGAACCTCGAAATTAACTCGAGAATAGGTTGAGTGTCTTGCTGGCCAAAACTAAAATTAATGAAACCCTTTACTTTGAAAAGTAAAGATGAGTTGTGATGTGATGCGATTCCCAAAATTTTTGGGAATTTTGTGAAATTTACACAAAATAAACTTTCTGTTTTATTGTGAGACCTTTGCAGTCCTGGAAAGACGAAAAGCAAGTGTCTGCAAACTGGCACATGTGAAGTTACGATACCAGGGAGCCGGCATCAAGGAAAGCTCAGATTGAACATGGGAGTTCAATCATCGAGGTTTTCTCATTAAGGAGATCACCGGGTTTAGCGGAGCATGACATGCTTCAAATTCACGGAATTTGGAAGAATGGTGTTCGTCTCTCCGCAAACCCGCAGAGCAAATGTGAAGGGGTACAGTGAATCCACCACCATGTTCATGGGTGACGTTTCTTCTCTGGTTTTAGGCAATTCAGCTAATATCATGATGTTACGCAAATTCAGTGGAAAACTATCTACCTGATCATTCTTCACAAGATCCAATTTTGCTTGTTGTCATTTGTGCGAATTATTTAGCTGAAGAGGAGGAGGTGAATAAGATGTGGTAAATAGTGAGCAAGAGAGGAAAGGATGTGGGAGGAAGAGGAAGGAGTCATGGGTGGTTAGGGTTATGGAATGCAGGTGGAAATTGGGAAATGAAGAAGGGCAGGTGAGAGATGGTCTCGGCAAGTCAACGAGACGGTGATGTGGTGAAGGTGGTGGAGCAAAAATCCCATTCATAATGATTCCTATTAACAAGTAATGGTTTATGTTCAAAGTTGGACTGTATACTACCTGCACATGTCAAGCATTTGATTATGGCTTGACCTTTGCACACTGAAAAGAGATTCAAAAAGAAGGTTTCTTTTTGTCTCAGGCTTATGGAGGAGCTTGAACATATATTACACCTACGTGGGATACAGACTGTGAGACGTCTGTGTACCTTTACTTGAATTTCAAGGACGTTTGGAGACTATGGACAAATCCATACAGTTACCTTTCACATAGCTACAAAGGTCCAGACACCATAGAGAAATTTTTTTTTACTCCAAATAAAATGCAACTTTTTTTATTTTTTATTTTTTGCCCAAAACACTCCCCAGCACTCACTGATGAACTTCTGAAAGTTTTACAAAGATCCGTTCAGCCATCTCTGATAAACATGGCGACACACAGACAAACAGCCCTCTTTATAGTATCGATTTGGGTGGGTTACGGTTGCTAACATTGCAAAAAGGTTACCAATTTCATCCAATCATGATGAAAAATGAGGAGGCAAGGGGGTTAAATGGGTCTACGAAACAGATAGATATTTGCGGAGGTTGTTCCTTATCGAAAGTTCCAGGAAGTTTGGATGGATAGACTCCTTAAGATTGCTTCAAATGATACGACACCGGCTAGCTGGAGGCCACTTGGTCTCGTAGCACCCCAGCTTGGTTGTGGAATTGGCAAAGGCTAGTTGCATTGCCCTTATCGGTGTTGATTTGATCCCCATGGCTGCTCGGCGGGCACTTCCTCCTCCTGCGACGGAGTGGCAACCAGTCCACAATTGCTTCTTAGGCACGGAATCATTCACGACCCATTGTGAGTGCCCCCATTGATAGGACAAAAGGCAGACGAGAATCCACACCACGGCTGCAGCTTACAGCCGAGGCTACGTGGCCAAGATGCGAGGCGGCTGGTGTCCTCCACTTCAACACTTCTCAATACATGTCTGCATGAAAGCAACATTCTGCTTGTAGCTCATTCTTCGGAATATCTCATCAGTCTTCTGCTTAAATAATCGGTCTTGGGAATGAGCAACACAGAAGGGAAAGAATCGGGCAATTTATTGCAATGAAGCGTGTCTGCAGTCAGCTCTAATAAAGACTAAATAATATTAGCGCATAAATCATGGGACTGCGTCTGGTCCTCAAATATATCTACTTACTTTCTTGCAACAGTATGCTCTTCCACGCTTAGAGTTCTTATCCCTAGAATTTTCTAGGTTTGATTATAATGTTTGTTGTAAAAAAAAATTTTTTTTAGCCCTGAGGGCAAACTCACTGGTGGTAATATTAGAACCTCCCTTACAACATGCATATTGCAACTGAATCCATATTGGAATTTTAGCTCTCCGGCCTTTCTACTTTACTCTCCTGTAAGCCTGGAGCTACCCAAGGAAGATAACAATTGCTTCCTTTTATACATCTCTTGCCTCCATCTTCACCAAGATTTATAGCAATGGTTTATGATTAATTCGTAAACATAAAAACCGTTTTATTCTTCACTAAATTCCTTGTTTAAACATGTAAGGAGACAGCTAAAATATGTACTCAAAAAGGACCGTTTTTTTCATCACATCTGCTGTATGCTTCATGTATATCTCCATCCCTTCTGCCTATTCCAACTGTAGATGCAGTACTCAAGGTACCGTGTTTTAAGTTGACATTTATGGTTGACATGGAATAAACTATGCTTATGAATGTTAAACTCAATAAAATAAAAAACCGAGCTCATTCATTGAGAAAACTAGGCAGCAATCAAGACTTTCCTCTCACTAGAATTCACTTACACATGAAATAATAATGTACAGTGCTTTACATTAGTAGGCTAGGTGAAACAAAATGCCCTTGGCAGGAAAGGTGGGGCAGATTTCCCCTCTCCCTCCCCACATATAACTGCCTCGTTTACACTCTCTGATGACTGCATAGAAGGCAATTGGAATTTATAAAATTTCAGTACAATGAATGGTATCGAGTTCTCTTGGCTAGACACATGTATGGATGTATTATTATTTTTATTATTATTTATGTTGGAGGCTCCAGGTACGGACTATATAGACCTCATCGAGGCCAGGCCTTAAATAAAAGAGAAGAAAAGTGTATGGTGGTGTTTGTTTGCAAGAAAGAGAGATTGAAGCAAGCGCTCTTAAGTCAGAACGGTGGTACTACTCTGGGCAGTTGCTGTCGACAACCTACTACCGACCAAATGTATATGTATATATATATATATATATATATATATATATATATATATATATATATATATATATATATATATATATATATATATATATAATTTCAAAACACACCTGGTCACAAGTCTGCCTCACTGACAGGATCCTCAATAGAGGTCCTCAGAAACATCCCGTTTCGGCCCTTCAACCTCGATACGGTCAGCTAAGGTGGACCAGCAGGGGCACATACGCCTCCACATGCAGCAGCTACACCTGGATGCATACATACCCCACCCCCAGCTAGTGACTACAACAACCAACAACAAAACAAACTGACAACAAACACAACAACAAAAACAAACAACAACAAAACAAACTACAACAAAGTAGCACCACTACAAACTACAAACACGACAGCAAACACAAAATAGTATAAACTACTACAAAGCACAGACTACAACAACAAAACCACCTCCACTCCCAGAATTCACAGCCCCTCATCCACACACCATTTTTTTTTTTTAAACGACCACCAATCCTTACAACATGCACCACTCAAACAAAAACACATTCATGCAAAACCACATCCACTCCTGCCCCCCCCCCCCCACACACACACACACACACACACACACACACACACACACACACACACACACACACACACACACACACACACACACACACACACACACACACACACACACCTCCATCTCTCTTCAGCACTCAGTCACTACCCCTTTAGGCTGAAATGAACCACCACCCACAACCTCAACCGACAACATTCGACGTGCCTCCATAAACTTCCTCCATATCCAAAGTGAGCCTTTCAAGGAAACCTGCGCCACTTTGTCACACATCCTCCTTCTTTCTGTCCCACACACTCCAAGCCGAGAAAGAAATGCAGAAAAGGAATTGCCAATATACCCTCTTCAAATGGCTGACAAGAAACCCGCCAACCCTTCTCCCGACGCTCTGCCTCCAGCTCACTGTGCTTTCCTCTCTTTATCTCGCGCACCTCCTCCATGTTCTCTTCCCAAGGCACAGACAATTCCCCTAAGATGACCTTCTTGTTGCACCTGACCAGATGACAATGTCAGGCCGCAACCTTGTCATACAGACCTCCTCTGGGAATACCAATTGTGGCTTTAGGTCTGTCACCACCTGCCAATCACAAGCATCTGACAGCCCTCTTGCTTTCCCACCTCCTCCTCTTTCCACCTCTTACCACTTAAACCTCCTACTTCGACCTATCTATATATATAAAGTAGAGTTGGCCTCTGTGTCTGTATCCTGATCTATCTATGATCTCTAAGATCTCGAGAACCCGTGGACGGATTTGCGAGCGGAAAGTACTGTTCGACTCGGGATGGTCCCAGGAATGTCACGGAGACATAAACATTTAAAAAATTTCGGGTTTTAAAATTAGCGTATTATTAGCACTAGCAGAAGAGAGAGGTCGAAGGGAGGGAGCGGCAGCGCTTCTAGCGCTTCTGACTACAGCACACCTTAAAATTAAAAAAACTTCGGGTTTTAAAATTAGTGTGTTACGCGTAATTAGCGCTAGCAGAAGAGGGAGGGAATCTAAGGGAGGGAGCGCAGTGCTCCCTCCAGCGCTTCTGTTAGCGTAATTAGCGTATTTCGGAACGTTAATTTTTCAACTTCATTATTCGGAATCAGTACGTCCCAGAGAACCTTCGTAACGTTAATTTTTCAACTTCATCCGATTGACATGGGACCAACGGCATGTGACAAAGAGTGAAACATACAGGCTACATTTATTTGACGACAATGAGTTCCGACTTCCGACCTCGGTGGGATGACAGGCTGAGTCAACCCCCCTGGTGTGAAGGGGGAGGAGGAGGGGAGGGGGAAGAGAAGGGGAGGGGAACGAGGGGGAAGGGGATGGGAGGGGGGAGGGGGAGGGGGAAGGGGGAGGGGAGGGGGAAGGGGGAGGGGAGGGGGAGGGGAAAGGGGGGAGGGGAGGGGAGGGGCCCTTCTTCCCCTGGGCACCCCCGCACCCTTCCCTCCCCCCTTCCCCTCCCCCCTCCCCCCCTTCCCCCTCCCCCCCATTCCCCTCCCTCCTCCTCTTCCCCTCCCTCCTCTCCTCCCCCTCCTCCCCCCTTCCCCCCCCCTCCCCCCCGTTCCCCTCACCCTCCTCTTCCCCCTCCCCTCCTCCTCCACTCCCCGTGCAAAGCCGGGTACCTCTGCTAGTATATATATATACTAGCTGAGGTACCCGGCTTCGCCCGGGTTGAATAAGAATAAGACAAATATATGATGAAAAGAACATGTATATTTTAGAGCAATATCACAGTACATTTCCTACATGACGTTTTGTCAATTTTCAATTTCTCAAAAACCTCTTGGTATACAACATTTCTGGTTTTCTTACTTGGTGCCAAGACATAAAGATTGCTTGGTTTTCCAACCCTCGAGCAGCCCACGTACAGCTGGCCATGGGAAGTACCCGGCATTGCCGGGCGGGGGAAGGGATGGGAGGAGGAAGGGGAGGGGAGGGGAACGGGGGGGGAGGGGAGGAGAGGGTGGGAAGGGGAGAAGAGGGGGGGAGGGGAGAAGAGGGGGGGGAGGGGAGAAGAGGGGGGGAGGGGAGAAGAGGAAGGGAGGGGGAGGAGGAGAGGGGAGAAGAGGAGGGAGGGGGAGGAGGAGAGGGGAGAAGAGGAGGGAGGGGGAGGAGGAGAGGGGAGGGGGAGGAGGAGAGGGGAGGGGGGAGGGGGGGAGGAGGAGAGGGGAGGGGAGGGGAGGGGGGAGGGGAGATGGGGGAGGGGGAGTGGTGGGGGAGGGGGGAGGGGGAGGGGGAGTGGTGGGGGAGGGCGAAGGGGGGGGGATGGGGAGGATGGAGGGGTTAAGGGGGAGGGGAGGGGAGGGAGCTAAAGGGGAGGGGAGCGGGGGAGGGGGAGGGAGGGAGGGGAGGGGAGGGGGGAGGTGAGGGGAGGGGGAGGGGAGGTGGGAGTGAGGGAGGGGGAGGGGAGGGGGAGGTGAGGGGAGGGGGGAGGGGATGGGGAGGGGGGAGGGAGAGGGAGAGGGGGAGGGGGAGGGGGATGGGAGAAGGGAGGGGAGGGGGAGGTGAGGGGGAGGGGGGAGTGGAGGGGGAGTGGAGTGGAGGGGGAGTGGAGGGGAGGGGGGAGTGGAGGGGGAGTGGAGGGGAGGGGGGAGTGGAGGGGAGGGGGGAGTGGAGGGGAAGGGGGAGGGAGAGGGAGGGGGAGGGGGGGAGGGGAGGGGGGAGGGGAGGGGGAGAGGGGGAGGGGGAGGGGAAGTGGGAGGGGGGAGGGGAGGGAGGGGGGAGGGAGGGGGGAGGGGAGAGAGAGGGTGGAGGGGAGGGAGAGGGGAGGGGAGGGGGGAAGGGGGGCTTCGCCTGGTTGAATAAGAATAATACAAATACATATATGATGAAAAGAACATGTATATTTTAGAGCAATATCACAGTACATTTCCTACATGATGCTTTGTCAATTTTCAATTTCTCAAAACCTCTTGGTATACAACATTTCTGGTTTTCTTACTTGGTGCCAAGACATAAAGATTGCTTGGTTTTCCAACCCTCGAGCAGCCCACGTACAGCTGGCCATGGGAAGTACCTGCATTGCAGGGTGGGGGAAGGGAGGGGAGGAGGAAGGGGAGGGGAAGGGGAGGGGAGGGGAACGGGGGGGGAGGGGAGGGGAACGGGGGGGGAGGGGAACGGGGGGGAGGGGAACGGGGGAGGGGAATGGGGGGGGAGGGGAGGGCAACGGGGGGGGAAGGGGAGGGGAACGGGGGGGGGAGGGGAGGGGAAGGGGGGGGGAGGGGAGGAGAGGGTGGGAAGGGGAGGAAGAGGGTGGGGAGGGGAGGAGAGGAGAGGGTGGGGAGGGGATGGAGAGGGTGCGGTGGGGAGGGAGGAGAGGATGGGGAGCGGAGGAGAGGGTGGGGAGGGGAGGAGAGGGTGGGGAGGGGAGGAGAGGGTGGGGAGGGGAGAAGAGGAGGGAGGATGAGAATAGGGGGGGAGGGGAGAAGAGGAGGGAGGAGGAGGAGGAGAGGGGAGAAGAGGAGGGAGGGGGAGAAGAGGAGGGAGGGGAGAAGAGGAGGGAGGGGAGGAGGAGAGGGGTGGGGGAGGGGAGGAACGGATAGCTTGGCAAGCGATAGCAGGATTTTTACTTTAATTTTTACCTCAATGAGGGCTATATATATAGTCCGTGCTTGGAGCATTCAAGTTCAACATAAAGGCTTTTAATGAAAAATAATGCAGATGTATAACAATCCACCAATTCAAGTTCAAAAATGAATGCAGATCCTTTACTTTGCGATACAAACGCCAATTCCCGCCATTTCCACTCACGATCAAGGCCTCCACAGTCCACAGTGACCGCGCCTCTTCTTCCTCCTACAACTTTGTCTCACTTCTTTCACTCAAAATGCACGAAATTCTGCCGCATGAAATTATGTAGAGGCCTCGTCGGGGGGATGTAAGGTAGATAAGGAAGGCGTTGTAACAGAAGAATCAAAATAAAAGTGGAGAACAAGGAAATGGGAGCTATTCTGGACCGACAGCCAAACCCGACAAACCATTGCAATACACCCCGAACGTCTAGCGCCGCCACAAACTACACCATGGAATTGCAGCTGACGCGGTTTTTTTAAACCATTGATATTAAAATAAAACGTAGCCTAAAACCACCGGGATTTTATGCTGATTCCGAATCTGTGTCTAAAACTTTTCTCCGATGTGTAGTTCTTGAGTTATAAGCGGACATCCAGACAGACACACACACACACACACACACACACACTCCTCCTTTACATATATATATATATATATATATATATATATATATATATATATATGTATATGTAATATATATATATATATATATATATATATATGTATATATAATTATATGTATATATACATTATATTATATATATATATATATATATTATATATATATATACAGTCACATGACAAAGTAAGTACACCCCATGTAAAGTTTTGACTTTTTCAACATATTTCAACATACAGCTATTTGATCTTCATTTCAACAATATTGATAGATAAAGGTGATATAATATAACAAATATCATGAAACATTTACATTTTGTATTCCATTGTATAATTTAAATAAACATAAATGCAAATTTCGCATGTGGAAACAGTAAGTACGCCCCTACATTTATCACTACTTCAAATACCTAAAATTAGAATCAGGTGCACCAGCTCAGGTGCAAATGATTAGAACATCGTTAGAGAGGATCTTGGAGGAACCTGTCTTATTTAAACCTCAGACATTTAGTTTGGTTTGCTCTTTGTTGTTGAAGTGTGTGGCGTCACCATGCCGAGATCAAAAGAGCTCTCTGAGGCCTTCAGAAAGAAGGTTATAGATGCCTACGAGTCTGGGAAGGGATTTTAAAAGATCTCCAAACAATTTGAAATCAATCATTCGACTGTCCGGAAGATCATCTACAAGTGGAGAAGATTCCAAACAACTGCCAACTTGTTCAGGCCAGGCCGCCCCAGCAAGTTCAGCACGAGAGCAGACCAGAAGATTCTGAAAGAAGTCTCTAAGAACCCCAGAATGTCATCACGGCACCTACAGGTAGCTCTTGCCACTGTTGATGTGAAAGTGCATGAGTCTACCATTAGAAAGAGGCTGCACAAATTTGATCTGCATGGGAGGTGTGCCAGGAGGAAACCTTTTCTGTCCAGAAAGAACATCAGGGCAAGACTAAAGTTTGTCAATGAACACCCAGGCAAAGACCAGCACTTCTGGAACAATGTGTTCTGGACAGATGAGTCAAAGGTGGAGCTATTTGGCCACAGTACCAGAAGACATGTTTGGCAAACCCAAAGACAGCATTTGACCACAAGAACCTGATACCAACTGTAAAGCATGGTGGTGGAAATATTATGGTTTGGGGCAGCTTTGCTGCATCAGGGCCTGGGCAGCTCACCATCACAGAATCCACTATGAATTCTTCATTGTACCAGAGGGTGCTTGAGGATAATGTGACGCCATCTGTCGGAAAGTTGAAACTCAATCGAAGGTGGACCTTGCAACATGACAATGACCCTAAACATACCAGTAAATCCACCAAGGAATGGCTGAAAAGAAAGAAATGGAGGGTTCTGGAATGGCCAAGTCAAAGCCCGGATCTAAATCCCATCAAGATGTTGTGGGTGGATTTGAAATGAGCTGTTCATGCAAGAAACCTCTCAAACATCGCACAGCTGAAAGAATTCTGCATGGAGGAGTGGGCAAAATTTTGTCCCAGTCGATGTCAGAGACTGGTAGACAGTTATAAGAAATGCCTACTTGAGGTTGTTTCTGCCAAAGGGGGCAATACCAACCAACTATTAGAGCCAAGGGTGTACTTACTTTTTCCACATGCGAAATTTGCATTTATGTTTATTTAAATTATACAATGGACTACAAAATGTAAATGTTTCATGATATTTGTTGTATTATATCACCTTTATCTATCAATATTGTTGAAATGAAGATCAAATGCCGTGATGAAGCTAACTCCAAGGGCCTCTCACTCACTCACCGCAGGCAGGTTGGTGGTCTATCCGTCTTCTACCAACTCCTCTCTGGCCTTGCCCCGCCAGCTCTCTCTGGGTTCTGTCCAGCAAATATTCCTACAGGTCGCACAAGATCTGCCTGCAACCCTCTTTTGGTTAAACTGCCAAAATCAAGACTCTCTGCTCACCTTCACTCCTTCATTCCTCTTTTCTCCCGCCTCTGGAACAAACTCCCTCACTCTCTTCAATCCCACTCCACCCTCCAGGTCTTTAAAACAGCTGTTCACCACCATCTCTTATCTTCCCCCATCCAAAATATTGATCTTTTCTATCCCCGCTAATTTCACCCCAATTCCACTTTTTTGAAATACCAACTTCTGTCCTGGAAGTCCTTGGTGTCCTTGTGTTTGATACTTCTGCCACTCCCTACCCCCAAGCCCTCTCCCTCCCACACATCTACCTCCTCTTAAATGTTGTGTGCTCTCAAGTGTTTGTGTGCTTCCCCTTCTCTTGTCTTCCGCTCCCTCTTTTTATATATTTTGTTTGTCTGGTTGATTTGTTTGTGAAGTAAATGTCAGCTCTTTCACGAGCCTCGATTCAGTATACAAAAAAAAAAAAAAAAAAAAATAGCTGTATGTTGAAATATGTTGAAAAAGTCAAAACTTTACACTTACTCTTTCACGTGACTGTACAACAAAAATGAAAAAAAAAAAAAGGCATTTTCCCTTCTATCCTGACAAGTGCCCCAGTTCCTGTTGATGTGAAACATCCCCATAACATGATGCTGCCTCCACCATGCTTCACAGTAGTGTGGTGCTGTTTGGAAGATGTGCTGTGCTGGGTTTGAGCTAAATGCAACATTTTGCATTTCGGCCAAAAGGTTCCATCATGGTTTTGACAGGCCACAAACCTTTTTGCCAGATGCCTTCAGAATCTCCCGAGTGTTTTTGTGCATATCTCCAACGAGACTCAACGTGGGCTTTTTTCAGTAATGGCTTCCTTCTTGTCACCCTTCCGTACAGGCAGACAATTTGTGGAGTGCTTGGGATATTGTTATCACATGCAAACAGTGACCCGTCTTTGCCATAAATGCATGTATCTCTTTCAAAGTTGTCATTGGCCTCTTGCTGGCCTCTTTGATCAGTCTCCTCCTTGCTTGGTCATCCAGTTTGGAGGGACGGCCTGATCAAGGCAGGGTCTTGGTGGTACCAGACGCCTTCCAATCCTCAATGATTCTCTTGACTGTGCTCCAAGGGATATTCAAAACCTTTGAAATATTTTTATACCCATCCTCTGATCTATGCCTTTCCACAACTTTATCCTGGAGATCTTTTCAAAGCTCCTTGGTGCTCATGGTTGAGTCTTTGCTGTGAAATACACTATCCAGCAGAAGAAACTTACAGGAACAGCTGATTTTATTCTGAAATAATCACAACCACTACAATTTCACACAGGTGGAGGCCAATTAAATTGGTGTGTGATCTTGAAGGTGATTGGTTATACCTGAGCTTATTTACAATTGCTATTATAAGAGGGAGGGGTGGAAGGGGAAGGGGTGACCACCTAACCAACCAAGATTTTCTAGTTTAATATTTTCAATTAATTTTCTGAAATTTGTAGAATTTTGTTTTTCACTTGGAAGTTGTGGGTTACGATGTGTAAATATCGTTGGAAAAGTCTGATTTAATGGATTTTAATTCCAGGCTATAAGGCAACAAAGGGTGAAAATTTTGAAAGGGGGTGTCGACTTTCCATAGGCAATGTATATATTTCGTTGGAATGTGGTCGAATGTTATAGAAAATATTATTGTGAATTAATTTTTTCATGTAAACAATGTTAGTTGAACAGAAATTAATTATTGCCCAACCATATTCTACTTTGGCAATGCTAAACTTTAAAACTGCCATCTCGTCTCAAGTTTGGAGTTTCAAATTACTTTAAAATACTTTTACAAAGAACTTGTCATGTTGACCTTTCCTTTCATCTTGGATTATCATATCTACTCTCCCTTTTCCCAGACCAGTGAACTTCCATTTACAAGCAAAGTCATGAAATCGATCATTGCTGCTGATATCTAGTCTTTACTTTTTTTCAAACAGCCTGATCTCTGACCACCAGTTTGCATTCTATCCCGGCCATTCAACACTGGGCATGCTGGTGCTCCTCTCTCAGCAATGGTTTGAGGCTCTAAATCTGTATTAAGAGATCAAGGCCATCTCATTGGACATATCTCAGGCATTCGACACAATCTGGCATCCTGCTCTGCTTGCCAAGCTCTGCCTGTAGCGTGGAAGACCATCCCATTATTGGATTTCTGACTCCCTCCACTCATTCAGTCAACATGTTGCGATCACTTGAACCCTCTCTTGCCCTTTCCAAGTGAAGGCTGGAGTTCTCCAAGGCAGTCTTGGCCCCAGTTTTATTCCTCATCACATAAAGATTTTTCCGATGCTCTGGATAACCGTCACTTCCTTTTTGCATTCGACTCCATATTGTGTCATACCTCATCCCACTGCTCGGCTGCATCGCCCTTTACTGATCTGGAATTGATTAGATGCTAGTCTGATAAATGGAACATATTTTTCAATTCTATCTGACATGATTTGAAGGCGAGATGGGATGAACCTGTGCATGAGAGAGAGCAAGGTTTCTGTATAGGAATTCCAGACTGAGTTAAAATCAGGGGCAGTAGATATGGGAGACCAGTCCTGAAGAGAGATGGCTGCTTGCAATCCCTGCCAATCTCCATGAGTGAAATGCCAGACTCGCCGGCATTGAGGCAGCTCGATGAGAATAGCCAGAGAGATGTTAACTTTCAAAAGCATAATGTTCAGATGAACCAATTGGAGCAGAGGAAGAGCAGAAGAAATTTGCAAGAGTCGGAAAGTTTGTCATCAACAAGTCCAGAAGGGAGTATTTGCCATTGGAAGAAATCTGGGATGGAAATATCACAGATTGAGTCAGTCCCATGGAGTCACAGAAGACCTTTGCTGAACTCCCATGGCTGATGAGAGAGGTACCAACACTTAGCTTTTAGAAAAAAGCACTGTTCTTTCAAATGAATGTCACAAAAATGATTGCAGAATTATTCTACAATTATATAAATATATATATAAATGTATTTACTATTTATACATCAATATATTTTTTATTTCATTTTCCTTTGTTATTATTTTTGAGAAATATGCCTCCCAAACACTGTCTTTCTATTTATTTAGTTTTTTTTGTATGCAAAATCTAGGCTCATATTGAAGAGTGAGGTGACAGCTAAAGGACAAACAGGCAGCAAACTGACAGTGGGGAAACAGGTGGATACAACAAGCAAGGGAAAGAATGAATAGTAAACTAGAACGGCTCTCGGTAGAGAGCAAACCTCCACCTAGTGAACAGTTTACGTTTTGTATCTCAGAATATACCAGAAAATCACGAAACAGAAATTATATAATGTAGAAACATTCTTCACCAAAATTGAATCGAATCGTCCTTGTCACACACACAACCTGTCCAACAAGTTTCGTCCAAATCCAACCTCAACTTTTTGAGATATCCTGCCATGTATCGTTTTTGGCCCGATCTCCCAATGGTGAAGAATCACTTTTAAAATTCTAGTAGCCGGATCCGAATCTTCACCAAAATCTAATCATTTCGTCCTTGTCACATCCGCTACATCTCTGCCAAGTTTCGTCCTAATCCGTCCACAACTGTTTGAGATATCTTGTTCACAATCCGACAGACAGACAAACAAACAGGACAGAAAGTCAGACAGGGGTGAAAACATAACCTCCATCCACCTTTGGTGGCGGAGGTAAAGAAGAGAGGAGGAAACACAATAACCTGCAAGTAAGAGGGTTGAGTTTGGGGGATGAAGTGGTTGATGGGGTGGATTGCAACCTGAGTATTTTTGACCTTTCAAGGAATGACCTGTATTGAAGCAGCATAATGGTATTCCCAGTTGGCTTTGAAGTCCTGATTTGCTATATGGTCAGCTCAGGAGAGGTCAGCTCAACTTTATATGCTGTGTGACAGCACAAAACCTGAACCAGGAAGCAAAGCGAAGTTAGATGCCTCATTTGCATACTTAACCATCATCAGTAGCATCATTATACTCGTATATAATGGCCGCTTTGGTATGACAAATCGGAAAGATGTATCAGAAGGTATAGAAAGCCCCAACCAAGTAACGGATTGCAACTTTCTACAGTAAGATTCACGGATCCCATTCCCCATGAGAGAAATATCTCCTTAAATTACTAAGAATAGTAATCTATGAGGGCGACTGAGGGATGGGGAGAGGTAGGGGGGGAATGTGAAACCCCATTTTTCAGAAGTGGACTGGAGGAGTACGATTGCTCACCATAGTTTATGACACAACAATGGTTTTTCTCTCTCATCTCATACCTGTTATATTCTGCAATTACTTTGCAGTTTTTACGTTTAAATCACAATGAGAGAGAGAGAGCTGGGATTCAGGTTGGCCCATTTTGTGTTTCCCATCTAAGCAGATAGCTCATGATGGATGGATCCCAGGTTCAAATTCCATATCCTGCATGTTGTTTTGTCCATCAACACCAGAATGTCCTTGAAATGCATGTAAAAGTACACTGATCTCGTATTGTGTCTTTCCTGCATTTTGATTAGTTGGACAAGCTTCTCCGCCATAGCTTCATACACTGTAGAATAAAATTGAGGGCATTTGTCTTTGCAGAGTTATACAGAGTCAAAGCTCGAGGAAGAGCTAGAACATGGAACGGATCATGATGCAACATAACAAAAGAAACAGTAGAAAGAGGAGGAGGAAATGTCAACAGCAGGTCCAAGGGAGGAAATAAATGGAAACTGACAACAATGGATGGGTGTAAAGTTGAGAGGTAGGAGACAATGCAATGGGTGGATAAGGTGGATACAGAAGCAAAATTTGGAAGGGGGTGGTTTAGCGGTTTATCAAGTATAGAAAAGATCATGGTTTTGGAGAGGGGATGATCTGAGTTAGTAGTGAACAGTTGTTTTGAAGATGTGGAGGGAAGATTTGAGATTAAAGAGAATGTGGAAGTTGGTCTCACAGATGGGAAAAGAGGAACAAATAAGTGGAGGTGAGCAGTGATTCTGGATTTTGTGTGTTTCACTAGAAGAGGGTCGCTGGTGGACCACGTGCGCCCTGCAGATAACTTGGGGGAAGAGGTAGGGGAGGAGAAAGAATAGAGAGGGCAGAGGGTGCAAGACCAGAAAGGAGGAGGAATAAGACAAAGAGACCACTCACCTGTCTGTGATAGCAAAGTGATCAGCCCGTAGACCAGCTTCACCACAGGAGATTCCAATAATCTTGAACGCCTTGGTTTTCATGACGTCAAGCTGAGTAAGGAGCAAGGCAGGGGTGCCATCCCAGAGCGGAGAGCAGTACTCCATCAAGCTGTGGTTGAAAGCTTTGTAGGTGGACCAGAGTTCAGGTGTGCCAAGCAAGGACTTTGCACAATGGAGGATACCCAGGGGTGTAGAGAGGGTGGGTCGGGGGGGGGCTGGGGGTTGGGGGGTCACTGCCTCAGGTCCCGGGTCCATTGAGGGGCCCGAGCTTCTCCTGTAATTTTTTTTGAAACACTACAGTGAAACCCTCATCAGCTCATCCTCATTTCCTCATCGTTACATTTAAACCAAGAAGCTGATTTTGCTTTTCTTGCCAGAAACAAAACATCATTTACCGCTGTTAATGGTACAGTTTCAAACTTTACAGAAAATGGTTATTAACCAGAAATGTGCGTTACAAAGAAATGGGTTTGTGTCATATTTGTCAAAAAAAAATAGTAACCATCTTCTCACGTATTTTTTTCAAATCTTATGGAAAAAATAGTATTCAACAGTCGAGGGTGTGAATTGACTCGATTGGTCCAAACATCCTGCTTTCTCCTTTATTTTCGATCATACAGCTAAATAAAAGTGACCATTTGGTTTTCTCAGTAAAATATTCAGGTAAATGACACGGATGAATAATAATTTTGTCCTTGTGTGCATTTTATTATATACTGTTTCAGGCCGTTTGTCTGTAGCAGTGCATGACGCTTTGGACAATTGGACCGCACTGTATGGTCCATACTCTGCAACACGTTCGAGGTGCACCAACTTCAACTTGTATAATATATTTGTTAATACTTTATTTATTTACAACACTTGTACTGTGAGCTCAAAAGGCTGCTGCTGCGATTTTGCTTTGTTGATGTGCTTGTTGATGTGACTGGCTTTGCATGCCAACTTTGCAATGTGGTTTGCCCAAGAAAGATCATGGCTGCAAGTGAGACCCAATAATTTTAGTAACTGAACTTCTGTGAGAAGGTTGTTAAGAGAGTACCTGGGAGAGTTTGCCATACGGTCCTTTTGGAGAGGGAGAGAGGGAGAGAGGGGTAGAGAGGGGTAGAGAGGGGTAGAGAGGGGTAGAGGTATTTCTCAATGTTAAAATACATATTCCAAGTGTTTGACCAGTTTGTGATTTTGTCAAGTTCTGAAGAGTGGGAAGAGGCTTCTGCCTGTCTATCTGAAGGATGTGGGATGCCACGGGTGGAGTCATCAGCAAAGAGATAAAGAGGATTTTCCAGAGTCAGAAAGATGTGGGATGCCACGGATGGAGTCATCAGCAAAGAGATAAAGAAGATTTTTCCAGAGTCAGAAAGATAATTATTGACGAAGATTAGGAATAGGACTGGGCTGAGAACCATGTTGGGGCACTCCAGCCTTGGCAGGCAGAAATGAAAGGCTACTGTTGAGGGCCACGCGTTGGCTATGAGAGTGGAGGAAGTCAAAAAACCAAGAGTGGACTTGACCTTCGAGGCCATGGACAGAGAATTTGGAGAGCATTGTGGGATGCCAGACAATGTCAAAAGCTCGAGACATGTCTGGAGAGATGGCCCTGAACTCATGTGTGACATTGAGGAGAGGTTGGGGTTGGGCATGTGACAAGGTCAAATTGATTAGATAAGTAGGGAGATGTTAGCTTAATTATTGTACTGTCTAAATGTGCATCATACAAAATGTGGCGCGTTGTTCAATAAATAGTCAGGGTTTGAGGTGAAGGAATTGTATGTGAAGCCTTCTGTTAACACCCGGGTGTGTGGCACCATGTGTGGCCTTGGGAAAGAGAGATAAGGGGCTTAAAATGGTGTGTCATAAAAGGACAGGGAGAGGGGAGGAGTTTTTGTGGCCTTGAAAGTGGGGAGTTTGTTTGGTGGGGGAGCTCACAAGAGTTTGTTGGGTGCAGGGAGTGTGGAGTTTGCTTGTCTGAGGAGTGGTTTTGTGGTTAGCTCACCTGTTCATGCTCCTGCTTCATCTCCTGTACGTGTTCTTGCTTTGCCACCTGTTTGTGTCACTGCTTCATCACCTGTTTGTGTTCCTGCCTCGTGTTTCTGGTTTGTCTCCTGCTTGTCTCTCAGGTTCATTGTCCTGTATCGTCGCGTTCTTGCCTGATCGCCTGTTTTTGTTGCCTGATCGCCTGTTTCATTGCTTCTTCGCCTGTGTCATTTCTCCTGCCCATGTGCCTGCTTCGGCATTTGCTTCGTGGCTGCTTGGACGCCATCTGCATGGACCCCTCCGCAGGAGATAAGGCCTCACCCAGTTTTTCGTTCCCTTTCCAGTCTGTGCTGAAGTCTGATGTGTGACGCCCTTGATTTATTTATTTGTCTTGTAAATAATTATTTATTGTGAATTACGTGTTTCCCCTTTTCCCCCCTCAACCATCCATCATTCCCGCCATTGTGATCATTCCTCCCCTGTTATTGTGGTGGGAAATAAACCCTGATAAATCAGAGCTAAGGTTCTCGTGTATTTCTTACAATCCCCACTTTGAATCCACCATTAATTCATGCAGTCCAAGGGAGTAAAAGCTAGCTCAGTCTATCTGACCAGTGGCATTTGTTAACAGACTGCTGGACACGACAATATACAGTCACATGAAAAAGTAAGTACACCCCATGTAAAGTTTTGACTTTTTCAACATATTTCAACATACAGCTATTTGATCTTCATTTCAACAATATTGATAGATAAAGGTGATATAATATAACAAATATCATGAAACATTTACATTTTGTAGTCCATTGTATAATTTAAATAAACATAAATACAAATTTCACATGTGGAAAAAGTAAGTACACCCCTACATTTATCACTACTTCAAACACCTAAAATTAGAATCAGGTGCACCAGCTCATGTGCAAATGATTAGAACATCAGTTAGAGAGGATCTTGGAGGAACCTGTCTTATTTAAACATCAGACATTTAGTTTGGTTTGCTCTTTGTTGTTGAAGTGTGCGGCGTCACCATGCCTAGATCAACAGAGCTCTATGAGCCCTTCAGAAAGAAGGTTATAGATGCCTACGAGTCTGGGTGGGGATTTAAAAAGATCTCCAAAGAATTTGCAATCAATCATTCGACTGTCCGGAAGATCATCTACAAGTGGAGAAGATTCCAAACAACTGCCAACTTGTTCAGGCCAGGCCGCTCCAGCAAGTTCAGCCCGAGAGCAGACCGCAAGATGCTGAAAAAAGTCTCTAAGAACCCCAGAATGTCATCATGGGACCTACAGGTAGCTCTTGCCACTGTGGATGTCAAAGTGCACGAGTCTACCAGTAGAAAAAGGCTGCACAAATTTGATCTACATGGGAGGTGTGCCAGGAGGAAACCTTTGCTGTCCAGAAAGAACATCAGGGCAAGACTAAAGTTTGCCAATGAACACCTTGGCAAAGACCAGCACTTCTGGAACAATGTGCTCTGGACAGATGAGTCAAAGGTAGAGCTACTTGGCCACAGTACCAGAAGACATGTTTGGCGAAAACCAAAGACAGCATTTGACCACAAGAATCTGATACCAACTGTAAAGCATGGTGGTGGAAATATTATGGTTTGGGGCAGCTTTGCTGCATCAGGGCCTGGGCAGCTCACCATCATAGAATCCACTATGAATTCTTCATTGTACCAGAGGGTGCTTGAGGATAATGTGAGGCCATCTGTCGGCAAGTTTTTTGTCGGCATTTTTGGATGTCGATGTCGACATCGGTGTCGATGTCGACATCGATGTCGACATCTTGTCAGCATTTTTAGGGTGACATAGTCACAATTTCGGTCTTCGAGGCCGGCCGATAGGCACAGTGTGACCAGAAGGGACGAGGTTCTCCTGACCACGTGGCCCTCGACTTGGTGGGGTTTGTCCGCACAATGTGGGCGCTTCCAGGATGAACTTTAGCCGGGGAGCGTTTGGGCACCCCGGTCTGATACTGCCGCCCACGCGCAGAACAACGTGTGAGTGCACGTGGGTCCCGGCGGTCCCACTGGCCTAACGCTACCATGTTTAGACAGCGAACTCCGTCCCCGGGCACCGGCACCTACTCCCGGAAGTTTGAGAGAATAGCGGCGCCGGGCACGGTAGGACACCCGCGGAGCCCCGGCGGACCAGGGACGCGCGAGCCTACGCGTTAGCGTGCTACGGCGGAATCAACGGCTTCGGCCACGGCCGGGCCGATACTCGGCCCGGTCACACCGGAAATGGACTGATTCGACGCCCGCGCTGGAGAGGTCGCGGGCGACTGAGATGTATTAACAAATTAATTTAATTAATTTGAGACGTCCGATTTCTAGTGTTTGGAAATTTGGAAGAGCTTGACCCTAGCCTTTCCCTTGCGAGGGCAAGGAGGAACTTAACACTTGACACTTAAGCTTAGTTTGAAGTGCACCCTGACCAGCGCTCACGGTGGGACGGCAAGGCAACCAGAAGGGACGAGGTTCTCCTGACCACGTGGCCCTCGATCTGGGAAGCGAGAGGTGTTCCATTAGTGGATGCGCCCCTCACGCCCGACTTTTGGGCGGCCCCGACAGGCCGTTTGTTTTGACGTTCCGTGACAGGCCCCGCACCCCCACCTCCGGGCCGACCGGGCGACCGGAATGAATCCCGGTGTCCTGATCCGAACCTTCAGAGCGGGCCGGCTGGGGAGTGCCTGGCACCCCGTACCTGCACTTTCCGTCCCTGCGGTCCCAAATACCGGAACCACCCGAATACCACTTTATTCGACAAAATGAGGTGCGGCCTACATCTAGGCAAGGCCGCGTGACGTCATCGCGCTTTCACCTTAAAAGACTTATTTGATACTAGGGCATGCCCGTACTATATATATATCTAAAATTATATCCCCCCCCCCTCTATTTACATGAAATGGTGTGGTCCATTCGCAAAGCCAAAGCGAACGGCTTGCGAGTACGGTGACAATCTCCCCCCTCTATTTACATGAAATGGTTTGGTCCAAAGCGAACGGCTTGCGAGTACGGTGACAATCCCCCCCCTCTATTTACATGAAATGGTTTGGTCCAAAGCGAACGGCTTGCGAGTACGGTGACAATCCCCCCCCTCTATTTACATGAAATGGTTTGGTCCAAAGCGAACGGCTTGCGGAGTTTGGTAAAGAAATCGCCATAGCGTGCACAAACGCGCAGGAAAGCGAAAGAATCGCAAATTAGTTTTAATTAGTTTTAAAACATAGTTTAACGCCAACATAGCGGTGTGGAAGTGTAACTCAGTGTAACATATTGATTGGCCCTGGTAACTTATTAATTAACCTGGTAACAAAGCAGATACATTTTATGTGTATGAACAATGTAATCTCTTGAAACACCTGGTCAAGGCCCCAGGCTAGAGCACCCGCCCCCTGCTGTGATTTCCATTTACACAGCAGGAGGGGAGCGAGCTGATGCCAGGACTCGGTGCGATGCATGACCTCGGGACATTAGCGGAGAGGAGATTAAGTCCAGTTTGGCGATATAACGAGAGCAAACGTTGAGTAAAGTACACTTGTCCTCAGAAGCCCTGCCCGACGGAACGATGGAATGAACGAGTACTTGCTACGTGAAGCGCTGACCGAACGGGAGTGTCGGATGGAGAGAAGGACCAGCGAAAAGAGTTAACCTGATCCATTATATTATGCGGTATCATTTTGGTAATTGGATGAAGTGAATACAGTTTAATAAACGAGACCTTTTGTAACCTGTGTCCGGTCTTTGGAGTCCTGTGAGTCCCCCAGTAAATTCCCTGACAATCTTGGAGGCACCGCTGCGATCAATTGTACAAGCAAGTCTTCTTTAAAAGGTGAGTGTGTCTTGTCTTGTCCAATATGATTTACGAACTTGGAAGTTATGGGTACATACATGGGGGAGCAGGTGGACTGGGGCTTCTTTGCGCACCGATGCCGCGATATAGGTGGCGTGAGCCATCACGAATGGGATTTCGATAAACGACTGTAGCAATTTATTCGTTTTTTCTAAATGATTTCTGTAAATACGTATTTTTGCGCTGGTTATTAAAGGGCCTTACTGTAACCTGGAAGCAAACGAAGCAAGTGTGCACCTTGCGACCGCTTGCTTCCAGGACGTGTAAGGCCGGTACACTCGTTTACCCACCAGCACACGGATAAAGTACTACTTTTTTTTGCACTTGTTCGAAGCACTTGACTTGATCGGCGCTCGGCGAGCGACAGGGAACCGGGAAACGGAATTATATTTATATATATATATATTTCCAATATGGTACACCGGCCACAACGATTTTAGCGATTATCCGAGTTTTTTTTTTTTTTTAACGATTTCTGTAAATACGTATTTTTCCTGCGCTGTGTAATTCTTCTGACACGCGCCACGAAGAAACGCACCACTGATGTACATGAAGCGACTTGTTTGCCGGTTCGGTAAGGTCCGTCCGTACACGTGTACAATCGTGTACACCCGTTTTAAATAAATAATTTTTTTCAGTTTTCCCGCCATGCCTATAAATTCATGACAGACAACCCACCCTCATGCCGGTCCAGAATTATGATGAAAGATGGCGATTGAGAAAAAAATTGCATCAAATTTTGTCCAGGTCCATCAAGAAGCCTTTGAGACATGCTTCACGGTTGAATAAAAAACCACCGTTTAGAGTACTTCTTTTTTTTGTTCAAAGCACTCGACTTGGAGCCAGCGACTTGCTCGGCGGGGGATATAATTTTAGATATATATATAGTACGGGCATGCCCTAGTGAGAGATAATTACAGGAAATGGTGTTTGTGAGTAACAACCACCCTCTGGTCGAGGCTCATAGAAGGGGTGATGCTTACTGATTCGGCACGCTCACAAAATATGGGATTTTAAATGGCAGAGATGCCACGAAAGATCAGGAAGGGAAGGAATGGAAAATTTGTCAAGGTTTGAAATTAATCGGACAAGGGGGTCCCAAGGTATGGTCACCGTACTCGCAGGTCGTTCGTTTTGGCTTTGCGAATGGACCGAACCATTGCATGTAAATAGGAGGGTGGTTCTGTGGTCGTTCGTTTTGGCTTTGCGAATGGACCAAACCATTCCATGCAAATAGGAGGGTGGTTCTGTGGTCGTTCGTTTTGGCTTTGCGAATGGACCGAACCATTGCATGTAAATAGGAGGGTGGTTCTGTGGTCGTTCGTTTTGGCTTTGCGAATGGACCAAACCATTCCATGCAAATAGGAGGGTGGTTCTGTGGTCGTTACTGCCACGTGGTTTCAAACTTGTTGTTGGAACTTGCTGTTGGCACTTGTTGGAACTTGTTGGAACTTGTTGTTGGAACTTGTTGTTGGAACTTGCTGTTGGCACTTGTTGGAACTTGTTGGAACTTGTTGTTGGAACTTGCTGTTGGAACTTGCTGTTGGAACTTGTTGGAACTTGTTGTTGGAACTTGTTGTTGGAACTTGCTGTTGGAACTTGTTGTTGGAACTTGTTGGAACTTGTTGTTGGAACTTGTTGTTGGAACTTGCTGTTGGCACTTGTTGGAACTTGTTGGAACTTGTTGTTGGAACTTGCTGTTGGAACTTGATGTTGGAACTTGTTGGAACTTGTTGTTGGAACTTGCTGTTGGAACTTGTTGTTGGAACTTGCTGTTGGAACTTGTTGTTGGAACTTGTTGGAACTTGTTGTTGGAACTTGTTGTTGGAACTTGTTGTTGGAACTTGCTGTTGGCACTTGTTGGAACTTGTTGGAACTTGTTGTTGGAACTTGCTGTTGGAACTTGCTGTTGGAACTTGTTGGAACTTGTTGTTGGAACTTGTTGTTGGAACTTGCTGTTGGAACTTGTTGTTGGAACTTGTTGGAACTTGTTGTTGGAACTTGTTGTTGGAACTTGCTGTTGGCACTTGTTGGAACTTGTTGGAACTTGTTGTTGGAACTTGCTGTTGGAACTTGTTGTTGGAACTTGCTGTTGGAACTTGTTGTTGGAACTTGTTGGAACTTGTTGTTGGAACTTGTTGTTGGAACTTGTTGTTGGAACTTGCTGTTGGCACTTGTTGGAACTTGTTGGAACTTGTTGTTGGAACTTGTTGTTGGAACTTGCTGTTGGCACTTGTTGGAACTTGTTGGAACTTGTTGTTGGAACTTGTTGTTGGAACTTGCTGTTGGAACTTGCTGTTGGAACTTGTTGTTGGAACTTGCTGTTGGAACTTGTTGTTGTAACTTGTTGGAACTTGTTGTTGGAACTTGCTGTTGGAACTTGCTGTTGGAACTTGTTGGAACTTGTTGTTGGAACTTGCTGTTGGAACTTGTTGGAACTTGTTGTTGGAACTTGTTGTTGGAACTTGCTGTTGGCACTTGTTGGAACTTGTTGGAACTTGCTGTTGGAACTTGTTGGAACTTGTTGTTGGAACTTGCTGTTGGAACTTGTTGGAACTTGTTGTTGGAACTTGTTGTTGGAACTTGCTGTTGGCACTTGTTGGAACTTGTTGGAACTTGTTGTTGGAACTTGTTGTTGGAACTTGCTGTTGGCACTTGTTGGAACTTGTTGGAACTTGTTGTTGGAACTTGCTGTTGGAACTTGCTGTTGGAACTTGTTGTTGGAACTTGCTGTTGGAACTTGTTGTTGGAACTTGTTGGAACTTGTTGTTGGAACTTGCTGTTGGAACTTGCTGTTGGAACTTGTTGGAACTTGTTGTTGGAACTTGCTGTTGGAACTTGTTGTTGGAACTTGTTGTTGGAACTTGTTGTTGGAACCCATACTTATTTAATTAATTACATTTCTTATTACATTACAGTAATTACATTACAGTAATTACCTGAGGTAATTACAGTAATTACAGTTCCGGTAATTACAGTAATTACAGTAATCATTACAGTAATTGCAGTAATCTTATTACAGTAATTACATTACATTAACTCAGGCACCTTTTGAGTAAGGAAGCTGATATTTGGACATGACACTGACCAAGTGATGTGGCTGTCAAGGAAAATATTGATTTATTGATTAATCATTTAATAAATTAACTCGTTGATTTATAAATGACTTATTTAATTAAAATTCCTGAGAGATACATCTTCGGATGAAATACTTGCAGATTGGTTATGCTATGAGCCAATTGATTAAGGAAAATATTTTGTGATGGCCATATTGGCAATTTCGTGGCCATATTCGTGGCAACTCAGTTAGTGCCACTGCACCTTTAAAATGCATCCCTGCGTTCATTTTTCGATCGATTGAGTTGAAATTTTGAACAATCGGATCTGGACTGTCGTTGTTAACGACTCTAGCACGCACTCGTCCAATCAGGATGGAGCGGTATGGTCCCCGGATCATCACTGCCCGCAGTTTTAATTAATTTTACTTTTTCCCTTGGGCATATAATTTTGAAGACATGCATGTCATGATAGAGGAAATGTTTGTTCTGTTAAACGGAATAAATGTTGTTTATTTGTGTGGGTGTGTATTTTTGTGTATTTGGATATATTTTCACGACTAATTCCAGTTATCGTCCTGCAAAAGGTCTGCTCGTTCTTTTCCTTTGAGTCGTAAATTCCTGTTGAATTCTCATTAAAAAGCGGAATTAAGTACGCTGTGTGATGATGGAGATCCTTGATGACGAATCAGGAATAGTGAATGAGCAGACAAATATCACGGATGGTACACCAGATAGGGAAAATGTAGATGAAACCCCTTTTGCTCAGGTGCTGTGTAGCGCTGCACAAAGATCCATATGAGCGGGGCCTGGGTGCTGTGTAATTAGTACACAAAGAACCAATTACTAGGGTGCTGAATAAACACAAAGATCCATTTTTGGAGCTGGTTCTCCCGGTGCTGTGATTTATTCAAAGAACCAAAATCTTGTAAGAATTAAGATATGATTTGTCGACATCATAAATACTTTAATATATGTAACGATTTTTGTAACGATCATCCTGCAAAAGGTCTGCTCGTTCTTTTCCTTTGAGTCGTAAAATCCTGTTGAATTCTCATTAGAATGCGGAATTAAGTACGCTGTGTGATGATGGAGATCCTTGATGACGAATCGGGAATAGTGAATGAGCAAACAAATATCACGGATGCTGCGGCTGGAGCAGGGGAAGCGATTTTTGAATTGTTCAGTGATTATTCGATATTGTTATGACTTATTGTCAATAGGTATACTAAGTGGCCATGAGGTAGCCTGTTGCTATGTACAGTTTTATTCTATTGTTGATTATACCACATAGCTGTGGTGATAAAGGAAATGTTCGTTTAAATAGATGATTATGATAGGACCATGACTATAAAATCATGATGATTATTATGAATGATATCATAGGGTTCAAATGCAGAATGCTGCATGAACTTGGGAAAGAACTTTCAAGCCCTATGGGATAAATTGGGTGTTACAAGCAATGGAGCTTCAAAATTTAGCATGATTGAAGGAATTTTACAGTCTTATTTCAGTAGTTTTACGAAATTTAAATTGCCAAGAGATTTTGGGTACTATTAAAGAAAAAAAATGATGAGATATTTTTTCCAATGAACTTTAATATCTGCCATCCATTTTGGCTGTCTCACGAATGAAGGATGAGTTGCCTTTAGTGGTTGCAAAGAAAATTTGTGGAGACCAGGCAAAATGGGGAAATATGTCAGATATGACCCTAGGACAGGACGGTGATTCATCAATTGACATGAGGTACGAACCAGAGGTGACGACCGATGAGTCGATCTCAGTCAATGGATGGACCTGTCCTGACATCATTGGGGAAAGGGCTTATGCAAGGAGTCATTCAAAATGATTAATTTGATTTATTGATGAATATTGATGAATTAATTGAAATTGAATAATTGATTGAATTGTTAATTGATTGAATCTAATTGATTGAATTTAATTGCATAAATTGAACTGAATAAATTGAATTGAATATATTGATTGTTTGATTGATGAAAATGCGGTCTCAAGAAAGAAGCTTTGATATCTTTGCGAGATATTATCAATGTGGAGACAACCTGGGAAAATTGAGCAAGGTGGTGAGTTTATATACAGATATATATGTGCGGTTACCATTGTGTGATTTCCCCGTCAAACAGAGCGGACACCTGAGGATTCACCCACTTCATACTGACCCTCCGGCTCATCTGCAAATACTGATCTGTGAGATTGGATTGTGCAAAAGCCACAGCTGAGGGAGATTCTCTGGAAATCACCGTGCGAACAGGTGGAGAGATCCTTCCTGGAGGTACGAGTGAAGCTTTAGAGGAACCTGGAACAAGCTACAACGCATCCAACGCTACTTTGATAAAAGGTGGAACAAACTCCAGTAGATTTATTTATAGGACATATAGTATAGGTGTGTACAGGTGCATTCCAAAGCGCAGATCCTAGTAATCTACCTGGTACATTGAGGGAATATTGAGTGTTATTCACATACAGGCAAAATGGGAAATGGAGTCTGCAAGGGTAAACAAGGTCAGCTAGACTTGTCCCAAAGAGGCGCTTGCGTCAACCACATGTATCAGCAATATGGTCCACATTCACTTAAAGATTTGGAATCTTGGCATGAATGGACAAAAGGGAGAAAGAAGGAATTCCCCAAGGATGGCACGTTTGACAGGAACACATTGGAAACACTCAGAGAAGAATTAGAAGCAAGAGACAGACAGAAGTTGAAGGTGGATTGGAAACCATTTTATTACTGGGACATCGAGTCTAGAGACAGGGAGACCAAAACGAAAATGGGGGGTGTGAAGAAAGAAATGAAGCAGATACAACATAGGTTGGAAAAGGTATCCACTCAAATGCCTCTTGAAGTTAGCAATGGAAAGCGATCCCAGTCCAGATTGTACCCAGACGCAAGGTCATATGAGATAAATGAACTAGAAGAGGAAACTCCTCCACCCTATCGGCGACATATTGTATATCAGCCACAGGAAGTACAGGCACCCGTACCTCTACCTGCCGAAGGGCCAGTACAGAGTGAAACGATTGGCTCTAGCCGACAGAAGACAGGTGAAAGCAGTGCCCCAGTTGAGGTGACTACCCCAGAGGGTGCAACTGGAGGACAGGAACCGACTCAAAGTGGGCAAGCGATACAACCAGCTGCAACAACTTCAACATACTCCCCATTGCACCATACAAGGAGTAAGGGCCCTGTGATGAATGCCAATCTATCCAACGATCAATATGATTTGCCAATGAACATTCAAAACTTGACTCTCCCACAGGAAGGTTTTGAACAATGTGGCGTTATGAATTTCCCGCAACGGCAATTTCCAGGGGCAAATGAGGAACGCCCAGATTTGATGTATAGACCTTGGCAAATACACCAATTGAAGGCATTACAGAGCGATATGCCATCAATCAAAACAGATCCACTTCAATTCGCAGAAGAGCTACGATTGATTGTGGAAACGCAATTGCCGACTATAAGAGACATGGAAATACTCTTAAAGTGGGTAATTCCAAATACCACCACTTTGAAGACATTAATGAGTGAGGCAAACTGGGTACATGCAGTAAATGGAGAATTAGACATACCCACGGAGGCTAAAATGACACAGATAAATAAATTAATAGAGGCCATACAAAAATTGCCGCCCGTGACTGATTGGAATAAAGTGGTTACGTGCAAACAGAAAACAGGAGAGGATGCTAGTGATTATTTAGACAGATTGCGAGATGTTTTTCGACTATATTCGGGAATAGACCGGGCACAAATCGACAATGCCCTAAAACCCCTTTTTATTAATGGTCTGTTGCCGAAATTGAAGAGTGAAGTGGAAAGACAGTGTATTGCTTGGGAAGGCAAGCCGATGTAAGAAATATTGAATTATGCTTTGCATCATCAGCGAATTCAGGCCAGGAACAGTGCTATAAATGCCGAAAAATTGATGCAACTACAGACACAAGCCCTGATGATTACGAACCAACGCAATAGGTTTTCTATGCAACAACGTAACAATGCAACAGACAACAACTATGAATCAGGAGATAACCAGAGGTCAGAATGGCAACCCAAAGACCCAGACATGCAGCCCAGAGAGACAAGTCAACAAGTGGACAGAGCAGGTAACGACAGAAGCCGGTGCTTCAACTGTGGAGAGATGGGACACTGGATAAGGAGATGCCCATATCTGAGCAGAAGACAATTTCGACAGGGAAACCAAGGACAAAGAAACCAAGGACAAAGAAACCAAGGACAAAGAAACCAAGGACAGGGACACTACCAACTACCACCACCTCAGCCAACATATAGGGCTCCATTGAAGAACGCCCCAATTAAGGGAGGACCTCAGCAGAATAGATGGTCTGAAACGCCCTTCTGACTAGACCAGAATGACCAAGTGGCAGCACTTCCGTTAATTTCAAGGTCGGCTGCACAGGAACCAAATGTTAGTTTGACAATAGGCGGACGCAAGGCTCCTTTCCTAGTTGATACGGGAGCCACTCGTTCCACGTTGCGTCGAGCAGATTTTCCCAATATACCATTGTCAAAACACTATACGACGGTGGTAGGAGTATCAGGGGTTCCCATACATACGCCTGTCACAAAGGAATTGCGTGTCCAACTTGGCCCATTGACTGCACAACATGCCTTTCTTGTGGCATCGGGCGTTCCAGTAAATTTGATGGGAAGAGATTTATTGTGCAAATTGAACTGTACTGTCATATGTAAGAAAAACGGAGTGTATCTAGAAATGCCAGAACATTCCCACGACTTCGTCATTGATATGCTACAAAGCGCAATAGAACCAAGAACACATCGATGGGAAATCAATGATACACAAAAGGCAGAACTTTTGTACCATAGTTTTATGACATTGAAGGTTGCAATGCCCAAAGTACAGGAGTGGGTAGACAGCCACTTGATGGATTCTCTGAAATGGCAGACTGATCTTCACTGTACGACATGTCATGACCCTATAGGGAAGGAGGTGTCCTATGCAGAGAACGTTTCTAGATACCTGGACACAAGGTATGATGTACATATAACATCACTGTGGGTAGGAGAACAGGGAATTGGCATGTCAGTGTCTTTGACGCCAGATCAACAACTCCTGTGGAATCAACCAGAAACAACAACCCCACACGTCACCTTAGCGGTGGCACAAGGATATGAAGCAAAAGATGTTGGAACAATGATTGCAACTTTGAAAGATTGCAAAAACATGAGATACATGGGAGAAATTCAACAAGCCCCACTTTATGACTTAGATGGAGAAGGATTTTGCTGGCAGCTTGTAGAGCAGGCGCTTTCTTCAACCTTCATCATGATTGATGAACCAATTAACACTAAAAATGTTGGGCTATACCTACTCAGCTCCGACACCAATGGGGATCCGGACCCACTCGATCAAATACCAACATGCTTGTGGACAACGCATCCGAATGATGTGGGACGAATCAAGAGTGTGGCACCGGTAAGGATCACAGTAGATGATTCTAAGCCACTGCCTAGAAAGCGCCAATATCCATTGAGACCAGAGGCAAAAGCTGGTATTGCACCAGTGATTCGATCATTGGCGGATCAGGGAGTTATAGTTCGCACCGTGAGCATGTGCAACACTCCTATTTTACCTGTGAAGAAGCCAGGCAAGACTACCTGGAGATTTGTACAGGATCTTCGAGCAATTAATGATTGTGTCATCCCAGCCTATCCGGTGGTCCCTAATCCCATCACTGTACTGTCAAGTATTCCAAGCAATACAAAGTTCTACTCCGTGGTGGACTTATGTTCGGCGTTCTTTAGTGTACCCATTCATGAGGATTCGCGTTATTTGTTCGCGTTCACGTACGAAGGCTCACAATTCACTTGGACTGTTCTACCACAAGGGTACACAGAGAGCCCAACTTTGTTTTCACGTGCTCTACATGAAGACCTCAGCGACATTGAGTTTCCTGGAGGCTCAGTGATGGTACAATATGTTGACGACCTTCTCATATGCTCGACTTCAAAGGAAGCATGTAAACAGGACACTGTTGTGCTACTGACAGCATTAGCAGACAAAGGCCACAAGGCCTCAAGAGATAAGTTGCAATTCTGTAAGGAAGAGGTGAAATACTTAGGACATATTCTGAAAGGAGATACGAGACGACTTTGCCCTGAACGTGTAAAGGCGATCAGGGCACTCCCAAAACCTACAACTGTCAAGCAGATGAAATCTTTCCTGGGGACAACAGGGTTTTGCCATCAGTGGATTGCTGATTATGCATCACTGACTCGCCCTCTGCTGGACATCAGCTTACCAAACAGTCCAATTCCTTTGAAATGGACCCCGGAGGCTGAACGAGCTTTTACGACATTGAAAGATACCTTAGCATCAGCTCCTGCTTTAGGACTGCCGGATTATGAGAAAAATTTCTTTCTCTACTCACATGAGAAAGGAGGATTTGCCCAATCGGTGTTGGCGCAAAAACATGGGGGAAAACTGCGCCCTATAGCGTATCACAGCACTCGATTGGATCCAGTAGCACGAGGGTTTCCACAGTGCTTGCGAGCAGTGGCAACAGCATCGTATGCAGTAGAAGCCACAGCTACAATAGTCCTGGGGTGCCCCTTAATTCTCCTTGTTGAGCATGCCTTGGCGACGGTTTTGCTGAAGGCAGGAACACAGCACCTTTCAGCATCAAAGGCTACAACGTATGAACTAGGATTGTTGGCACCGTCAAACCTCACCATTCAGCGTTGCCCAACGCTGAACCCAGCATCTATGTTGCCAACAGAGGAAGATGGTGAGCCCCATGATTGTGCAGAGGTATTGGCACATGCACTAGTGCCTCGCATTGACTTGAAGGACATTCCCATCCCAGACGCAGATCTGGTACTGTATGTTGACGGATCATCATCAAGAGCATTGGACGGTACACTACTGACAGGATATGCAGTATGCACAAATGCTGAGACATGGGAGAGTGGGAAATTACCAAACACTTACTCGGCTCAACAGGCAGAACTGTATGCATTAACTAGAGCCTGTCATTTAGCAGAAAGCCAGAGAGTAACCATTTATACAGACTCCAGGTACGCGCATGGGGTCGTTCATGATTATGGTGCTCTCTGGAAACAGAGAGGATTTTTGACATCTTCGGGAAGCCAAATAAAAAACGGGAGGTTGATTGCTAGCCTCTTGGAAGCAATCCTTCTACCATCGGCCATTGCAGTGGTAAAATGTGAGGCCCATACACAAGGAAGAGATGAGGTCTCACAGGGAAATGCAAGGGCGGATGAAGCAGCGAAGCTTGCGGCACATTTGGAACAAGACCCGGTGATCATACAGGGACCTGTAAGGGTTCCTGAAAATACCCCGACGCTGCAAGACATCAGCGCTATGCAAGAAGTGGTGGAAGACCGGGAAAAAGAGGTGTGGGTACAGACTGGATGCACATTTGACAAAGAATCTAAATTATGGACTACTCCTGATGGACGTGTTGTCGCCCCTCGCCAATTGTTGCCATGGATTGCTCGTCTGGCTCATGGAGTGAGTCATACAGGTAAAGGAGGAATGTGTGCATCAGTGTTAAAACAATGGTATGCACCTGGGTTTACACGTGTGGCAGAGCAATGTTGTGCTACATGTCAGGTTTGTCAGACGTATAATCCAGGCAAAGGTGAAAAGACTACACCAGGAGCTCATCCCGCACCGACAGGTCCGTTTGTACATTTACAGATGGATTTTATCCAAATGGAAAAGTGCGCTGGATTTCAGTTTGTCTTAGTGATTGTAGACATGTTTACAAAATGGGTAGAAGCTTACCCTTGTCGACATGCAGATGCCAAAACAGTGGTGAAGATTCTGTTGAAGGACTTCATATGTCGCTTTGGAGTTCCTTGCAGGATTTCTTCTGATCAGGGTACGCATTTCACAGCAGATGTTATTAAGGAATTGGGTAAGACAATGCAGATAAACCTTCATCTTCACTGTCCTTATCACCCCCAATCGGCGGGAGCAGTGGAACGACACAACGGAGTAATAAAGAACAAGCTGGCCAAAATCTGTGCGGACACTAACTTGAAATGGCCAGATGCCATTCCACTTGCACTCCTCGCAATGAGGGCTACTCCCAATAGGAGAACGGGATTATCCCCGCATGAAATCTTGATGGGGAGACCAATGCGGGTACCTCATTCACCTCCCCTGATGATAAAGGAGATGGATATTCACCAGATGGATGATTTGATGTACTCTTTCTGTATTGAATTGACCAAAATCGTGAAGATGTTTCATTCCCAGGTGAAGGAAGCTTTACCAGAACCTGCAGAGAATGAGTGTCATTCTTTTCAACCTGGAGATTATGTGTACATCAAAATTTTCAAACGAAAAACTGCGTTGACACCACGATGGTCAGGACCACATCAGGTGCTGTTGACAACGCATACTGCAGTAAAATGCCAAGGCAGACCAAGTTGGATTCATGCCTCTCATTGCAAGCGAGCACATGGTGCTAAAGTGGATGGCCCCACAGAAAACGAGGCTGCACCTAGCAGCCCAGCAGAACATTCAGTGGCGGATAAATGATACTCGTGATTTACATTCATTTGAATTACATTTTAACGCCCCTTGTAGTGATTGATTTATTTCATCATATAGTAGTCCTACTTGAGTTAGTGACATTTATTTGCCTACATGACATACAATTACCTACTGATATTAGTACAGCATCAGTGATAATGTAGCACAATTACACTCATGATCAAGGGAGTTAGGTGGACCCCGGGATATAAGGGAATCAGGGAAAGGCAAATAATCAGACTTATGTTAAATAATAAGGAATTTTTTAGGGATTTTCTTTCATTAACCTGTTAGGAAGTTTGTTAGTTACGATGTTGAATTTTATTGCCATGTAATTATGTTATAGGTACGGACATATACAAGGGGTAGCTCACATGTTTTACAGATGGATACAGGTGGGACAAAGGGAAACACCGTATCAAGACAAGCCGACCAATCAAGGGAAACCAGAGACTTCTACTTCAGATACTCCTTGAAAATGGTGATATTTATCCTAGGAATGGGTTCTCTGGTAGTGGGGACTCTGTGTTGTATGGATTATTTTGGGGTAATGAGGGAACAAAACGCAACACCAGCAAATGATACACAGATACATGATCATGCGGAACGACAAAAGCAGAAGAGAAGTTTGATGAAGGATAAAGACACACCTTTAGAATCCGATGGATTACACGGGATTAATACTTTTTTACATTTAGCCCATACAAGGGCTGCTATAGCAAATGAAAGTAATTGTTGGATATGTACACAAATGCCGCATTCTAGTGAGATCGGAGTACCATTGGAGGCAGTTCCTTTTGGTTGGGCGGAATTATGTAGCCGCTTCCCTCACACCCTGATAGCATCAGATTTTAACGGCCAACTGTCCGGGGAAGAGGGATGGAAGAAAGGGGGATATAATTGTAACCAATTTGAGGACAGTTATAGACCTACATATGATAAGAACAAAATGCCCTCTTACATGACCGTCCAGCAGCAAATAACAGGATTAATGTGTATCACCAGACCCCAAACGCCTACGCATAACAGGTCTATGGGAACCTCTAAATGCCACAATTATGGTCACGAAGAAGGCTGGATGAGAACACCTGTCCCACTAGGACCAAATGGCACGAAGGGTTTAGCTTTATATTGGGAAGGTATGTGGGGAATGGACAACACATGGACATATAATAATACGTATTTTATATGTGGACACAAGGCATATCCGTATCTTCCCTCGGGATGGTTCGGAACATGTTTTCTGGGGTTTGTGCTTCCACACATGCGCCTGTTAACAAAGTCACCAACGCATATCCTGCATTCTAGGCAGAGAAGAACTATTAGCATGGGGGAATGGATTGGAATGGTAATATTTCCATTTTATGGAACCTGGAAGGCAGGGCGAGAACTCAGGCACATGGCATTGGCTATGGAGAAGTTGGCAAATAAAACAGCTAGTGGATTGGAAAAACTTACAAGAGAGCTGGCAGCAACAAGAACGATGGCATTGCAAAATCGTATGGCATTAGATATGCTGTTAGCAGAAAAAGGAGGTACATGTGCAGTCATCGGTACAGATTGCTGTACGTACATACCTGATGAGTCAGAAGAAATTTATAACATAGCCGATACAATCAGACAAGAGGGAGCAAGATACCACGATTATATAAAAGGGGGTGCCTTTGCATGGTTGGGAAACACATTTGGAGGGGTGGTAGCTAAGATACTCCAATATTTGTTTGTTGGTTTAGTAGTTATATTGGCAATTGTTTTAGTGGTGGCTTGCTTGAAAGCCTTAGTGACGGTGTGTTTGAATATGGTAACCAACAACACGATGATAACGCATGAAGTGACAAATGAGGAAAGAAATGTGGAACCAGAAAAGGAAGACTTTTATGGCGACATAAATACTGAGATTAAAAGACTAAATCAAGTGATGTTGCAAATGAATACAGTAGAATTAAGATAATGGCATAACGACAATGTTATGAGTTGTGTCAATTACAATATCAATGAACTCATATCACCACGAGTGACACACTGTTAGAAAAAAAAAAAAAAAAAAAAAAAAAAAAAAGAGGGAAAAGAAAAAGTGGAGAGGAATTATGGTAATAATACATTATGCTTAATTTGTTGGTTTGGAAAAATTGTTGTTGGGAATTAGGTATTCCCGTTTGTGATTGTAATCATATACAATGCTATTCTTAGTTTAGTAATAAAATACATACCTGATTGAATATTATTTGTGTGACGCATATAAATGAATATAACTTTTTGAGTTAAGGAAAAACAACAAATTGTTGAATGTGAAACTGTCGGAAGATATACATGATTATGCTGATTTCATGGTAAGATGTACCCTATCTGATTCAGTGTGTGCGGAAAGCAGATTCAGATATGACTGAGCATAAAGATAAGACGAGATCACATTTTGGAGGGATTGCTAACGGAATTGGGAAGAAGTTCGAGAAAGAAAATTTGTGACTAAAAAAATGAAGTTAATCGTGGCATACACCCTCTTTCTCAAAGAATGATGAAGACATTCTCCCGTGTAACTTGGAGATGAATGCTTACCTTCACCAAGGAAATTTATGTGACCATTTGCCTGGATCACACTGCAACATATGAAAGAAAGGCGATCACTTACTCTTGTTCGAAGACTTCGAACATTCACCACATCAGAAGTTGCAGGACAACGACATTTTACCTGCAACCTCTGTGAAATGCGGGGACATATGTTATTACTTCACCAACGTCCGGGGAACCAGCATGGAGCTGCAAAAACGGCTGTGCCCTTGTCACAACAGCTGTGCACGATTCTGCTGGTTGCTCCTGGTAAGGACCATGAATGACCTGAACACCATGGTCCCAACATCAGTGTGGATGCATCCGGCATCCCTGTTCCACATCTTGCTGGCCAATCATGGTTCACAGCAAAAAGTGGCAAGAATGCTACATGGAGAGAAGGGTCAGTCTATGACTCCGCAGTGTTACCACAACAGCGAAATCCTACACGAAGTAGTGCAGGAGCTATGAAGATATTAGGAGAAAATGCTTCATACCTGGATTCAAACACAAGTGATCAGCCCTTCCTTTCAAACAAAGTCAACATTTGTGTGGAGGCAAACGTTTTTTGCCAGATGGTGCAGATGCTGTACAAAACTTGAAAATGAAGTGAAATTGTTGTATCTTGGTGATGGTGAAGTGTTGTTTTGAAAATATATTTGTGATGCAAATGCAATAGATTGAACGATATGGAAGAAGTCAATGACCAACGAAATGTTTTGTGATTCTTGCAGGATGACGGTGTATGCCTAAGGGAATTTGATTACCAAAGTGATTGATTATTTACTTATACTTGTAATGATGTTTACTAGTAGTGATTGATTGTTTACTTATATTGATGTTTAGATTAATGGTTAATATAAACAAAAACAAAAAGATGAGGGAATTGTGGAAGTGTAACTCAGTGTAACATATTGATTGGCCCTGGTAACTTATTAATTAACCTGGTAACAAAGCAGATACATTTTATGTGTATGAACAATGTAATCTCTTGAAACACCTGGTCAAGGCCCCAGGCTAGAGCACCCCCCCCTGCTGTGATTTCCATTTACACAGCAGGAGGGGAGCGAGCTGATGCCAGGACTCGGTGCGATGCATGACCTCGGGACATTAGCGGAGAGGAGATTAAGTCCAGTTTGGCGATATAACGAGAGCAAACGTTGAGTAAAGTACACTTGTCCTCAGAAGCCCTGCCCGACGGAACGATGGAATGAACGAGTACTTGCTACGTGAAGCGCTGACCGAACGGGAGTGTCGGATGGAGAGAAGGACCAGCGAAAAGAGTTAACCTGATCCATTATATTATGCGGTATCATTTTGGTAATTGGATGAAGTGAATACAGTTTAATAAACGAGACCTTTTGTAACCTGTGTCCGGTCTTTGGAGTCCTGTGAGTCCCCCAGTAAATTCCCTGACAGCGGCAACATAGTTTGCCAACGTGAAATAAATGAATACGCTCTCAAATGTGCCGTCCGAGGCAGAGTCTGTTCGGCATGTTCGGCACACGTGATAACTCGCTGCTCTCTGATTGGTTGAATCGTTTTTTGGACATAGCTCGGTAACTACTTCTCCGATTAATATGAAACCTTGAAAAGGCACATCCTCGGGTCCCCAGCAATATACCTGGCAAGTTTAAAGTATATCGGACCCGTGGTTGTCGAGAAACAGCGGTCACAGACACACACACAGACATACACACAGACAAACACACACACAGAGATTACTGGAATTATAGATAGATAAGTTAATATTTTGATATAAGCCTTAGAAAACCAACCCTATATAAGTCAATACCTCCAACAACATGTCTTTCAATCCTGACAAATCTCACACTCTTACGATGTCTCTCCGAAAAGACCGACTGGACAACCCTCACATCTACTTTCTGAATAATCCTCTCCAAGAAGTTCTGTCACTCAAACTTTTGGGTCTCACTATCTGCCATGATCTTTCCTGGGAAAAACACATTTCAAATCTGGCCTCCAAAGCCAGTCGCCGACTGGGCATCCTCCGTCGTGCGAAGTCCTTCCTTGGCACACCTGAGCTCCTCACCACGTACAAGGCTTTCATCCACAGCTCAATGGAATACTCCTCTCCCCTCTGGGCTGGTGCTCCTGCCTCACACCTAGCTCGTCTTCACGCTGTTGAAAGCAAAGCATTCAGAATCATTGGAATCTCCCACGATGAAGCTAACTCCAAGGGCCTCTCACTCAATCACCGCAGGCAGGTTGGTGGTCTTTCCGTCTTCTACCGACTCCTCTCTGGCCTTGCCCCCCAGCTCTCTCTGGGCTCTGTCCTGCAAATATTCCTACAGGTCGCACAAGATCTGCCTGCAACCCTCTTATGGTTAAACTGCCAAAATCAAGACTCTCTGCTCTCCTTCATTCCTTCATTCCTCTTTTCTCCCGCCTCTGGAACAAACTCCCTCACTCTCTTCAATCCCACTCCACCCTCCAGGTCTTTAAAACAGCTGTTCACCACTATCTCTTATCTTCCCCCATCCAAAACCTTGATCTTTTCTATCCCCGATAATTTCACCCCAATTCCACTTTTTGAAATACCAACTTCTGTCCTGGAAGTCCTTGGTGTCCTTGTGTTTTATACTTCTCCCACCCCCCACCCCCTTCCCACGCCTCCTCCCCCCAAGCCCTCTCCCTCCCACACATCTCCCTGCTCTTAAATGTTGTGTGCTCTCAAGTGTTTGCGTGCTTCCCATTCTCTTGTCTTCCGCTCCCTCTTATATATTTTGTTTGTCTGGTTGATTTGTTTGTGAAGTAAATGTCAGCTCTTTCACGAGCCTCGATTCAGTATACAAAAAAAAAAAAAAAAGTTGAAGCTCAACCGAAGGTGGACCTTGCAACACGACAATGACCCTAAACATACCAGCAAATCCACCAAGGAATGGTTGAAAAGAAAGAAATGGAGGGCTCTGGAATGGCCAAGTGAAAGCCCGGATCTAAATCCCATCGAGATGTTGTGGGGGGATTTGAAATGAGCTGTGCATGCAAGAAACCCCTCAAACATCGCACAGCTGAAAGAATTCTGCATGGAGGAGTGGGCAAAAATTTCTCCCAGTCGATGTCAGAGACTGGTAGACAGTTATAAGAAACGCCTACTTGAGGTTTTTTCTGCCAAAGGGGGTAATACCACCTATTAGAGCCAAGGGTGTACTTACTTTTTCCACATGCAAAATTTGCATTTATGTTTATTTAAATTATACAATGGACTACAAAATGTAAATGTTTCATGATATTTGGTATATTATATCACCTTTATCTATCAATATTGGCCTCCGCTTCTGGTCCGGTCCGGAGAGAACACTGGCATCGCTTGCTCACCGCTTCTCCGACTGGGCCATTGTCTTTAGCTTGCTTTTCTGGTGGTCGTGGCGGATTTTTGGCCATTGAGTCTGCCCTCTGCATGGTCCCGGCTCTGCTCCTAGCTTTGCCTGCCCGGCTCCTTCTCTGTTTCCACGGGCCCGCTCCCGTGGGTTGTGGCCATTGTTTGCAGCAGGGGTGGTGGCGGTTTGCCGCCGTGATCTTGATTAGCGGCGGCAGTCATTTGCCGCTGCATTTGCCGCTTTGCCTCCTCAACCTTGGCCTCGTGCTCATCTCTTCGCTCCTGTCTGCCCTCTGCTCGGTCCCGGCTCTGCTCCTAGCTTTGCCTGCCCGGCTCCTTCGCTGTTTCCTCGGGCCCGCTCCCGTGGGTTGTGGCCATTGTTTCGCCTCCTCAACCTTGGCCTCGTGCTCGTCTCTTCGCTCCTGCCTGGCATGGCTCTGCGGTACTCCGCCGCAAGGTTTCTTCTGCTTAATACCCGCTCCACCCCATCATGCATCTCTGCAATCAAATCCAATGGACTCCTGCGACGACCTAGGTACATTCACCGTGGCTCCGGTCGTAAGTTTGTTCATTTACAATCAGGTCACTCCATCCCCGTCCTCTGGTCGGCTCAGCGCACTCCCACTCATCGTCCCAGCGCACCTGGTCACAGCAACGCACACAATCGCACCTCCTGTCTGCGAACCCTGGCCAAATCACCTGAGTTCATCCCCGCCGTACAAAACAACATCAAGCTCACCCTGTTCAATACCCGGTCCCTCAACAACAAAAGCCTCATCCTGAACGACTACATCCTGGAAAATAAACTGGACTTTCTCTGTCTCACTGAAACCTGGCAACAACCTCTGGACTACTTCGCACTCAACCTCACCACACCCAATGGATATTCCTACATCAATAAACCATGCTCGGAGGGCCGAGGTGGTGGAATTGCCGTTATTCACCGACAAGACATCAGGACCAGCCTCATCTCCATCGCATCTGCTCCATCATTTGAACACCTGGCTTTTAAACTCTCTGGTCACACAGAGTCAGTCATGGCTGTTGTCTACCGCCCGCCCAAACCACACCCATCATTCCTGTCTGACTTCTCCTACTTTCTGACCCAGCTATGTTCCCTCTCCCCCTCAATCCTCCTCCTTGGTGATTTCAATATCCACATGGACTCCACTGACTCCACGATAACCACTGACTTCACTGATTTACTCACCTGCTTTAACCTCACTCAACATGTCAACTTTCCTACACATAACCGTGGTCACATTTTGGACCTTGTCTGCTCTACTGGATTAATTTTGCACCATCTCTCTGGCTCCGACCTCACCCTCTCTGACCACTTAGCCATCACTATGACCATCAACATCCCCGCCCCAACACCAAGGCATTATCGCACTATCAACTTCCGTAAGCTAAACGCTCTTTCACCTATCTCATTCTCATCCACCCTCTCTGAAAAAATGTCCACTTCTCCCTTCGTTGACCTCCACAACCCTTCTGATCTCACTGACTACTACAACCACACTCTCTCCTCCTGCCTTGACCAACTTGCGCCTATAAAAACCAAAACAGTTTCTTTCACCCATTCTGCTCCCTGGTTTACCCCTGAACTCCGCCTGATGAAAACTCGTGCTCGCCAACTTGAAAGACTCCGCAATAAAACAGGTCTCACAATTCACTCCCAAGCCTACAAGGACCACATACAACACTACAAAGATGCCCTCTCCCACGCCCACTCCGCCTACTACTCTCAAATTATCCACTCTGGCTCCGGAAACCCAAAAGCACTCTTCTCTACAATAAACAAACTCCTCAGCCCCCTGAACACCACCACCCAGTCATTCACAGTAGACAACTGCATCTCCTTCCTTTCATTCTTCCAACGCAAAGTTGAAAACATCTACAACAGCTTGACCACCGCCGCACCCGCTCCCCCTCAAACCACCTGCCCCCCCCTTATCCTGCCATCCCCTGTCTCAATTCTCCCCAATCTCCCCTACTGACCTCTCTGAACTCCTCATAGGAATGAAAACTGCCACCTGCACTCTTGACCCCATCCCCTCCAGCTTTGTCAAGGCCTTCCTTCCTGCTCTCTCTCCACTTATCATTGCAACAATAAACTCCTCCCTGTCTACAGGCATCGTCCCACCATCCCTCAAAATTGCTGCTGTTACCCCCATTCTGAAAAAACCTGGACTAAACCCTGACACCCTAAACAACTTCAGACCTATCTCCAACCTACCCTTTCTGTCGAAAGTTTTGGAATGCGCTGTAGCCGCTCAACTCAAACATCACCTCTCTGCCAATAACCTGCATGAAACATTCCAATCCGGATTCCGCTCCAACCACAGTACTGAAACTGCTCTCCTCAAAATCACCAACGACCTTCTCCTCTCCTCTGACGCTGGCAACCTCAACATTCTCATCCTCCTCGACCTCAGCGCCGCCTTTGACACCATCGATCACACCATCCTCCTCACCCGACTTGAAACCACCTTTAATGTTACTGGCACTGCCCTCTCTTGGATTAAATCATACCTCTCTGACAGATGCCAGTTCATCTCCATCAATAACTGCAAATCCCCCACTGCTCCCCTCCCCCAAGGTGTCCCCCAAGGTTCAGTTCTTGGCCCCCTCTTCTTCATCCTTTACCTGTCCCCCCTCGGTCACTTAATCCGCCGTCATGGTCTCCAATTCCACTGCTTCGCCGATGACATCCAGCTTTTCATCTCCACCAAGTCCATCTCCACCGCCACCCACTCTATCCTGACAAACTGCATCACTGAAATAAAATCCTGGCTTCAAATCAACTTCCTCAAACTTAACTATGATAAATCTGAAATAATCATCATTGGCCCAAAAACGCTCATAAAATCCATCAATACCTTTGCCCTCAACATCGACGGTATCCCAGTATCCACCTCCCCTCACATCCGGAATCTTGGCATCATCTTTGACCAAACCCTCTCCTTCGACAAATATACTAAACAGATCACAAAGACAGCCTTCTTTCACCTGAAAAACATTGCCCGTCTCCGTCCATCCCTCTCCTCCATGGCTGCAGAAACCCTCATCCACGCCTTCATCACCTCCCGTATGGACTACTGCAATAGCCTCCTCTATGGTTCACCCTCAACAATCACCAATAAACTCCAATACATTCAGAACTCCGCTGCCCGTCTACTCACCCATTCCCGGACCCGTGACCACATCACCCCATCCTTTACAAGCTTCACTGGCTCCCCATCTCCCAGAGAATCCAGTACAAAATCCTCCTCTTGACCTACAAAGCCCTCCATACCCTGGCCCCATCCTACCTGGCTGACCTCCTCTCCAGACACACTCCCAACCGCAACCTCCACTCTGCTGGTACCAACCTCCTGACCCCCCCCCCCCCCCATCCGGACCAAATTCAGATCCTGGGGGGACAGGGCCTTCTCCATCGCTGCTCCCACCCTCTGGAACTCACTACCTCACACCATCAGAGACTCCTCCTCACTCACCACATTCAAAACATCACTCAAGACCCACCTGTTCAACACTGCATTCAACATTTAACCCACAGCATTTAACCCCTGACTATCTCTTCTACTTCTCCCTCCTTTTTGCTTTAAATATTTCCCTATTGATTCTTGTTTTTTGCAATTGTTTTTATGTTTTGCTATGCATTATGTTTTGCACTCTGTCAAAGCGTCTTTGGGCTCCCTGAAAAGCGCTATATAAAATAAATGCATTATTATTATTATTATTATTAATATTGTTGAAATGAAGATCAAATAGCTGTATGTTGAAATATGTTGAAAAAGTCAAAACTTTATATGGGGTGTACTTACTTTTTCACGTGACTGTATATATATATATATATATATATATATATATATATATATATATATATATATATATATATATATATATATATATATTGGTGCGGTTTTGAGAACCCCTCACTTGTAAATGCTTGTAAATAATAACACTTGTAAATATCCCAGCATTTAATAAGGTCGCACCCATAGTTAGGCCATATGCAACACGTAGGTCACCATAGGACTTTAGTTATTTCCTTTATATGTGTTTCAGATAAGGCTGTGTTCCCAATAGTTGCATCTGCATTGCATTAATTAAATAAGATGGGCCCCATTCCGTCCATTTTGCCAGCCTCTCTCTCCAAATTGTATTACGCTCCTCTGCCAGCCGCAGCCGCCTCAGCGCTCGCTCCAAACGCCAATACACACGCGGTCAAGCTTGGAGAAGAAGGGGGCGGAGCGCCAAGAACGAGGTGTGGCCACATCAATTCACCATCAGGGCGTGGCCGGTAAGCCCCCACCAGCCAACCAGGGCTGATGTAATCTGACCGACGGGCGTGGCCTGGCGGAGCGCGGAGTGATATTGGAGCGCGTTATATAAGCGCAAGCGGCGAGGACTGCTTGGAGGACCGCGAGGGGATCTCCATTAAGGGAGAACGGCGCCACGGACTCCTTGCTTATTGTACAGAGACATCTGTGTGAGGGAGCCATCGATTGTAATGCTATAGAGAGATCTGCACAGGGGACCGTTGCTGCTGGAAAAGACTGCGCGGGGAGAGCTCAATTGTACGACCTCCTTTCGTAACGAACTGCGCCACGAGCCATTGCTCACGGAACTGTGCGAGGGTACGCTCTGATACGAACATTGCGAGAGAGAGTTGGCACACATATTACGTACGCCGCATCCCAGTCCCCCGCTATATCTATAAGGTCCGGTCACGCGCCAACGACATGAAAAGCTGCCTGCCATTCTTCGCCGCGGACCCGGACCGGAGCCTGGAACCATCTGCTTGGACCTTCTCCTCCTACCACTACCATCCCATGTGAGTCTGCCTGTTTGTCCAGGGTTGTAAGTAAGACTGTATAGTTGAACTTGCCCTGTGTCCTTTTGCTCTGTATATTGCTTTCATTTCCTCTTCTTTTGGGTTCTTGTATATAATTAATAAACCCACTCTTTGTTCTTCCCTTACTCTGGTTTCCTCTTATTCGATCGCCTCCATCCTTGCTTTCAATTGAGAACCTGTGGCACGATTTGGAAACCGCTCAGGATCGGGTTTAGTTTTATTGTTAACGGCTCAGGCCGCGAATTGCTAACTGCTCGGCAATTTTCATCTTGTCCGTGGTTCGAGCGGGAGTTATTTCCCTGCTCGCGGTCAGGGTTAGTACATAGGTATTTGGGACTCCATTGACCAATCACCCTAATCACCCAATCACCCTAGCTTTCAATAGTGAAACCACACCAAATCACCCTAGCTGATTCCGACCGGGAGGAGCGTCATAATTTCCAGGACTGGGGGACAGCCAGCTTAAAAGACAAGGGGATTAAGCGCTGACCTCCGAATCCATGACTATATATATATATATATATATATATATATATATATATATATATATATATATATATCGACAAAGAAATATGCGGGGATGAAACAAAGACAGACATTACAAAACAAATATAATAACAACCAGATTTTTAAGGCCATTTTCTCTGCTAGAACGGAGGTTAGCCTTGCGGCCCCCATGACAATCATCGTGGTTCCCTTTTTGAGGCAATGTTTTTATGGTCAGATGCCCTTCCTGATGCCAACCCTTTTAGTCACCTCTTACGACACGCAGGGATACGGTGTACCTATTCTAAACCAGGGCACACACCAGCACATTCATCCCAGCAAGCTGGTACTCAATTTGCTGACCTTGGAAGGATGACAGGCTGAGTCAACCCCCCTGGCGTTAATTCAGCGATGAACCGGGATTCGAACTTAGGAAGCCAGCACCCTAACCGCCAAGCCAACACCAGGCTGCCAACACAAGGCTGCCAACACCAGGCTGCCAACACCAGGCTGCCAACACCAGGCTGCCAACACCAGGCTGCCAACACCAGGCTGCCAACATGAGGTTGCCAACACCAGGCTGCCAACACCAGGCTGCCAACACCAGGCTGCCAACACCAGGCTGCCAACACCAGGCTGCCAACACCAGTAAAGTTAGAAGTACAATAACTAATATAATATCGTTCGGTCCATCTCCCAAGTCTAACTCGGCACTGAGGTTTCTGTTTCAACGGGAGCATGCCTATATATATATTATATATATATTAGGCCTGGGCAATAATGGAAAAACCTATATCACGATAATGGACCTCATTACCTCATACAATCCCATGTCATGACAAAAATGTAATGAACAAATAAATAAATGAAACACAAGACACCATCCTTCCCGCTCCATTCATTCCAACGAGAATGTTGAGAGGAGGGAAAACGAGATTACTTGCTTGTCCTTGTCCTCATTGTCAAAACTCCACACACTGAGAACGCTCATGTTCTCGATCTTTGACATGATGTTGCCTTGGGGTTTTAACTTCACGCACAGACAAAGTGATCTCAAGCGGATCGACGATTTCAACGCCGGAAGATTTCAAATCAGTCATTATGTGACTTCATCAATGGGGAACCGCCAGTAATGTGTCCCATACAGCTGCTGTTGCACCTTACTGGGAGCGATAAGCACCGCCTGCCACACGGTAACATTATCTCTGGTATCCTCCACTCATTATAGGGAGTCGACCTGGATGTGGTTGGGAGTAACTAATTAGTATCTGTAATTTAGTTCTCCAACCGAATGAGCGAACGTCATGACGTCATCGCCACTATGTCCGCATTGCCCCCCAAGCTCCGGAGGAGCCATCCAGCAGTGCGTCATTATGGATGTTAAATTCAGATACTGTCACAAGTGTATGTAAAACTCACAGTTACCGACCTGGATTCGCCCTTGTTGGGGCTTCATCAGGGCAACGCAGTGAGCCTTCCATACACTTGTGACTGAAAACTTTAGGTTTTTATATCAGTCATTATGCAACTTCATACCATCAGTGGGGAACCGCCAATAAGGTGTCCCATACCCATAAGGTGTCCCGGAGCTTGGCAGGCAATGCGGACATGCATGGCGATGACGTCCTGATGTTCGCTCATTAGGTTGGAGCACAAAATTACAGATACTATTATATACTTTTTTTTCTTCTTTTTTTTCTTTTTTTTTTTTTAAACGGAGTCCTCTACAATCTCCTGGTCTCGGTAACCTCCGAACCCCGAGAGGAACCCCGGCAGAAAAATATTTTACCCTGTGTTGAAAATCAATAGTGAAACCACACCAATGATTATAAATGAACAAACTTGTATTATAAATCACACACAGGTAATACAGTACAGCAAATGGCCATTAAGAGTGCACTCTATATATATCTTATATAAAGTCAAGTGACTCAATGCTCTGCCAGCAAATGAACGGACACTCCTCAATGTCTCTATGACTTTTCCCAAGACGAATGGGATTCGCTCCAGCGGTCGATGGAACGAAATCCGGTCGAAGCCCGAATCTCACTCTCCAGTCGATATCCGAAGCGTGTGCAGTGGGCAAGGATGCTCTTCCAGCCAAACTGTACAAAGGCGCCCTCCAGAGGCGCACCTTCACCGCTCCCTCAGCAAACCGCAACATAATTGGAGACAAAGCGGTCTCACCCCCTCATCCCCGACAGACGGTAGGATGTTGGGGATGAAGATGACACTAAGCAAACGTTCACCGGTGTCTGAAGCACGGGGTTCAAAATGGCTGACGGCTCTGGCTTGAGCCGATGCGACAAGGCAAGGATTCGTCGGAATCTCAGCGCCCCAAATCTGTCTACGCAGATTTCTCCACTCCAGCGAATATTCTTATCGCCGGATGTCCCTTCCAGGAACTCAAAATCCCTTCACGGCTGTCGGTAAACCTGGCCCGTTCCCGAGCGCTGACGTCACCGTCCTCTCCGACTTGTTTCGCCCTGCTTCCTCCTCTTCACCTCATTGTCTTCTCTTCGGTTTCCTGTTTCACTTACAGTTATCCTTTTTAACTTTTGATAACCGTTCGTGAATAATAAACCTTGTGAAACTAATAATAATACATAATATCAGAAACATGTCCAGTGGGTGAAGACCACAATAACGGAAGTCACGAATCCGTAACAATATATATATATGTATGTATACCGTGGGAGTTGTATGCAGATGATCTGGTGTTGATTGCGGAAAGTATGGATGGACTGAAGGAAAAGATGAACAAGTGGAAGGAAAGTATGGAGACAAAAGGTCTGAAGGTGAATATAGGAAAGACAAAGGTGATGGCAAGTGGTTAAGCATGTGGTGAGGTGGAAAGAACTGTGAAGTGGCCGTGTGCTGTGTGCAGGAAGGGTTGTCGGAGTGAACTCCATTCAATGTACAATGTACGCTGAGTGGGTTCATCAAAAATGTAATGGTCTGAGAGGGTCATTAACCAATGTGGCAGCTACATTCAAATGTAAGGTGTGCACAGAGGGAGCTGCAGATGGAGGAAATGTTGAGTTGGATCTTGGAGACGGCGTGAAGCTGAAAGGTGTGAAAACATTTTGCTATCTCGGAGACATGCTGAATGGAGAAGGTGGATCAGACTCTGCAACGGTTGCTCGAGTGAGATGTGCATGGAAGAAGTTTCGGGAACTGAGTGGCGTGCTGATGAGGAGGGGAGTGTCGTTGAAGCTGAAGGGAAAGGTGTATGCTGAATGTGTGAGAAGTGTTATGATTTATGGGAGCGAGACATAGGTCATGAATGTAGAGCAGCAACGAAGGCTGGAAAGGGTGGAAATGCGAATGGTTCAGTGGATGTGCGGCGTGTCGCTGAGAGAGAGGAAGACAAATGATGAATTGCGAAAGATGATGGGAATATTGCCTGTGATTGATGCTGTGAAGAGGACCAGGTTGAGATGGTTTGGTCATGTGTTGAGGAAGGATGAAAGTGACTGGTTGAGAAGAGTGATGGAAATAAATGTAGAAGGAAGTAGAGGACGGGGAAGACCGAGAAAGACTTGGCTAAAGACGGTGGAAGAAGACATGCGGGCAAGGGGGTTAACAAGGAGAGATGCAGAAAATAGGGGAAAATGGAGAAGATTGTCATGGGACCGCAAGGCTAACCCCCGCTCTTGCAGGGAAAATTGCCTTAAAATGCATGTTGTTGTTGTTGTTGTGTATATATATATATATATATATATATATCCACAAACGCATACCATTAAAATTAAATAACATGGTGGATGGAACAATATTTCATTAAAAATCTTGCAACATTCCATCATCTCGTGATATGTGATGGAGGGACAGACTGACTGACGTGTATTTTTATATAGATAGCTGATGGACAAATAACCATCAGTTGGCAATCATATTGCAGCCTTAATGTAGGCTTAATGGCCTCCTCCTGTATTGAAGTTCCTTAAAAGGGAACTCGTATTATTATTACAATTACATCATTATTATTATTATTATTATTATACGATTATTATATTGCAGATTTTGAACCTATTCCAGCTTTGAAATAATTCGTAATTAGAATAATTTACAGAACTAAGGAATGATTTGAAGGATCAGAATTGTAACAATTAACTTTATCATCTCGTGTTATTTTGACTCAAAATTATACCTTCTGTGTTTTTAAACAGAGGGAAGCGTTTGTCTCCACTGTCCCTCATTTGTCTGAAACCATCTCCTGCAAACAGCAGCATTCCTGCTCTGCGTTTTACAAGTAGGTGGTCTCTCCCAACCCATCCTCAAAATCCCACGTCACTCTTTGCCGGATAATCTACGGTCACTTGAACGCTTGTTTGCCAAGAGGAGCTAGCACCGGCCATCAGAATGTCACATGTTGGGAATGGGGTGACATCCAAACTAAAGCTGCCATTTGCAAACGCAGCCACGCAGCAGTGGACACATTTTTTTTGTCCTTGAAACACAGGGAGACCGAAATTCTTCGCCACCGCAGGCGCTTTAGTGGAAGAGCGAGCAATGTCTGCAGGCGAGGGAGATGTCAAAATTTCAAATCCATTCGCCAGTTTACCGAGAGATACAATAATAATTTGATATTTGAAAAAACAGAATCAAAACGTTAATGGTGACATGGTGGCATTTCACAGCAAGCAATTTCTTGCCATTCCAGGTTTGAAATGTACTCTCTTCTCGACAGTGCCTGGTTTGATGAAAATTTACTTCAGTGAAAGAAGAGCACCGATAATGTTTAAACGACGTTTATCTGTAAACTACAAGCTTGTTATAAAATCCTCCGTCGCCATGTATATTGAATCGATACGCCTTTCTCGCCATTAGATTCCGTTGGAAATTGTTTTTGTTCCGAGTAGTTTGAAAGTAATGACGTCAATTGACCGTTTTTCTTCTTCTCTCGTTAAATTGAAGGTGTTATTCCGAGAATGAGCCGTTATTAGGGGTTCTGAGTTAATCAAAATAAAGACCAGTTACTGCACTGTAGTTACAAGACGGAAGCCAGATATTAACAATACATATACCTACACCCACATGCACGCACACATACATAAAAAAACACACACATGCACACACACATACACATACACACACATATATACACATACACATACAAACACATACATACACATACACACACACACACACACACACACACACACACACATACACATATACACACACATACACAAATATAATACACAATTTACTACTATAATTCAGCTTTTACCCGCGGCCGTAGAAGATTGACTACTATAATTCTGCATTTACTCGCGGCCGTAGAAGATTGACTACTATAATTAATTCAGCTTTTACTCGCGGCCGTAGAAGATTGACTACTATAATTCAGCTCAGCTTTTAATTGCGAAATGGACCCAGCCCGGCCGACGCGACCTCGACCGATCTCACCACCTAGCCTATAACCTTCCCGGGGCCCGTCGCGACATTTTTGGTTCTTTTTTAATGAATTGACTACTATAATTCTGCTCAGCTTTTAATTGCAAAATGGGCCCAGCCCAGCCGAGGCGGCCTCGACCAGCCTCGCCACCTAGCCTATAACCTTCCCGGGGCCCATCCCAACATTTTTGGTTCTTTTTGAATGAATTTACTACTATAATTCAGCTTTTACTTGCGGCCGTAGAAGATTGACTACTATAATTCTGCTCAGCTTTTAATTGCAAAATGGGCCCAGCCCAGCCGAGGCGGCCTCGACCAGCCTCGCCACCTAGCCTATAACCTTCCTGGGGCCCGTCCCGACATTTTTTGTATCAGAGGTTTCCTCCTATCTTTCACCGTTCAGGAGATTAGCGCGTGCAGACAAATAAACAAACAAACAAACAAACAAACAAAAACTTTCTTTTGTATATATAGAAGATGTAAACACATACATCCTTATACATACACATGCAGATATAAACGCACCTATACAAACACATGCATAGATATAGTGCATTATGTACTTGTAAAAGCTATTTCATATTTGAAGTTAGAACCATAATCTATAAGCATCAGCTGGCACCGTTTTTCATCGAGATTTCAATCGTTTCAGCCCAGAACCTCCAAACAGCAGATCCACAACCTTGGCCGCAGGTCCACATCAGTAGATTAATCAACATCAATGTACCCATAACCTCAAAGTTGTGTCCAGATAGTTAATCAACACAGCAATGCAATATCCTTATTCAAACTTATATAATTACTACTTCTGTTTAAAATATTAACACAAACTAATAACTTAAATCAAAATCACTTTATATGATAATATACTAAGCGATAAATACTCCACCCGATAGACATGTCCATAACACAGCACGTCCATGCACTCATCGACTCAAAATGCCATTCAAATATTCAAACTGTCATCCACAACCAATTCCACCACACTGCACTGCGTATCCTAGCAACCACCAACCAATCACATTAATGCTAATTTATAATACATTTTATACTTTTTTTTAAAAACCAAAACACCTCCATTATTAAATACTTGTATCAAATGCAATGCAATAGGAACTTGTTGACATGAAAACCAACCAAACTTAGACAAAAGGTGTCGATGGAGTCTAAAGACATTCTCATTCTCACAAAACCTGATCAAACAATCAGCCAAATATCCTCCATTTTACATGATGGAAAATACCTTCTGAGCACGTTCCACAAAATCATCCTTCACTGAACAAATTCTTGCAAAACTAAGTAACTGAGATGAGAAGACATTGTAACCCATTGGAATTGGTTCATTGCCACCTGGAAAGGTGTGCAAGACTACAGGGAAACTGAAATCATCAACTTTATGATACACACTTGTACTAAAGCCATTTATGATAATTTATGATATTCACAATTTTTATGATAACACAGTCATTGCCATACATTACTCAAGCATCGTTCAAGCAAAACGTTCACCTCATCGAATGCTCTGCAGTAATTACAGATGTAATTCAATGGAATTGCTCAACTCATAATTTGCTAACGGCCTAAAGATCTTGTCATAAGTAATTATATGAACCGTTCAAATGGTATAAACAAAAATTTTAAAATCGTGCTTTTGATTAATTTTGCTGCCGGTAAAATCTCATGATCTAATCAGCAATCTCTAAAAAAATTTAGTAAACGCCTTACGGTTGTCGAAGCTTCAATTTTTAGATTTTCAAGCAAAAATTCAATTCAAAAAATTCAAAAAAAGAAGCACTGTTCTTGAAAGCAAAATTCAATTTTTAGCAACAAAAGCAATTTTTAAATTTTTTTTTTTAAAAGAAAAACTGAGGTTTTTGCTTTTTTTAGTGTATCCGGTGAGAAAAAGGGATACTTTGTGTGCAGGGAAAACTAGATATGCATACAAACTGAAGGGAACACCCACTAGTATGGCTGCAACTCTTTCCATATGCAGCTCAAGGCTGTGGAATGACGTCATTAGGTGAGGGGTGCCTTTGCAGCTGGTGCAGTGCTACCTGTATGTTGGAGTAGCGATGTGGGATCTGTTTGGGGTTCTGGCGATAGCTCGCCTACTCTTCACGAAAGACACTGTGAGATATTTAACGCCCGCCAAATAACACCGGCAGACAGGATGCAAGTTTATCGTCCACCCAATACAAGGGACGGCACACACATTGATGAATCGCCCTGCTTGTGAAGCAATGGGATGACAGTTTATAGTTGGGCCGACATTCGATCCCAGGCTAGACAATTAGAGGTGAGTGTGCGTATCTCTCGGCCATCCAGCCAGCCAACTAGTATAACTCTGTGATGACTTTTTTACTCTGCTTGTCTGCCAGTCAAACAACATTGAAAATCATTTCAAACAGGAAACTTACTGTTTTGAGGGACATAATAAAGGACACAAACAACAGACACGAATAACTAATAAAACATGTTAAATAAGGCAGTGTAAAAGACTGCATCAACGGCCGCAAACTTCCGGAATTCATTCCCCCCCCCCCCCCCCACCCACACACACCTTCTGGTGAAACTACCTAAATCCACGATCACTGCTCACCTCCACTCATTTTGTTCCTCTTTTTTCCCTACCTGTGGAATCAACTTGCACATACACTACCAGTCGAAAGTTTTAGAACACCTCAATTTTTCCAGTTTTTTATTGAATTTTAAGCAATTCAACTCCAGTGAATAACTTGAAATGGTACAAAGGCATACCATATATAAACCATTATAACCCTTGAAAGTGTAGGTCTTTCCTTTTAGTCAGGTTCACTATGTTAACAAATATGATTTCGTTCAAAATTTTGGGATTAGCAAGCCTGTACATTTTTGGAATCATCAGAGCATGGACAATCCCAAAATCAATGTTTGCATTTGCACAGACACCTGCATGGCCGCCATTTTGGATTTTCAAAATGGCTGCCATAAAATACATATTTTGCGCTATCTCGGCTTCTAGTCAACCTTGAAACTTAATTAAATATGCTACTCCTATGTTTTCTGGGTCAAGGAATCCAATAAAGGCCTCAAAATAGTGCTCAGGATTATAGAAAAGCAACAAACAAAGGTAATTGAAAACCATTGTCTTTATATTTGTGATATAACTGTATTACATAATACATGATATTGCAAGTCCTTTGAAGTTATAGGTAAGGGTTTATAAAGCAATAAAGCAGCCTTGTTAGTATCAGATTGAACTATAAGTCCTATACACAGGATCTACTAGGTCTATACCGTTCAGGAATATGCTTTTACAGATCTTCATCACTGTCCTGAGTGTCATTTTCGCAAAGGTGTCTACGCAAATGCCAACATTAATTTTTGGATTCCTCATGCTCTGAATATTCCAAAAATGTATAGTTTTGCTAATCTCCAAAAAATTTGAATGAAAAAACATAGTGAACCTGACTATTTAGAGAAATTGCAAAGAAAGCCAAGGTGTCAGTGAGTACAGTTTCCTACACCATCAAAAAGCACTTGGAAACTGGAGGAAACCCTGACAGGAAGAGGTCTGGCAGACCCAAAGCCACAACAGAATCAGAAGACAAGTTTCTGATAGTCAACAGCTTGCGTGATAGGCGGCTCACAGGACAACAGCTTCAAGCACAGCTTAACACTGGTTGAAGTAAGCAAGTCTCAGTTTCAACTGTGAAGAGAAGACTTTGAGCTGCGGGTTTGACAGGTCGAGTGGCATTAAGAAAGCCATTGCTTACATGGCAAAATAAGAAAAAGAGGCTTGCCTGGGCCATGAAGCACCGCCAGTGGACTACTGAAGACTCAAAGAAGGTCTTATGGACCTATGAATCAAAATTTGAAATCTTTGGTTCATCACGCAGGGTTTTTGTACGCCGTCAAGTCGGTGAAAGGATGGTTCCTCGGTGTGTGACACCATCTGTCAAACATGGAGGAGGAAGCGTGATGGTCTGGGGCTCTTTTACTGGATCCAGAGTCGGCGACTTGCACAGAGTGACTGGCACGCTGAACCAAAAGGGCAACCACAGCATTTTGCAGCGCCATGCAATACCCTCTGGTATACGCCTAGTTGGTCAGGGGTTCATCATACAGCAAGATAATGACCCTAAACACATATTCAGGCTATGTCAAAACTACCTTTGAGGAAAAGAACAAGACGGTAGGCTTCAAATCATGGAATGGCCAGCACAGTCTCCAGACTTAAACCCCATCGAGCTGGTTTGGGATGACCTGGACAGAAGGGTGAAAGCAAAGCAACCTCCAAGTGCAACATATTTGTGGGAACTTCTGCAAGTGTTGGGAAGAACTTCCCGAACAATATTTGATTTCCATTGTAGAAAGAATGCCACGAGTGTGTTCGGCGGTTATATCTGCAAAAGGTGGCTACTTTTCCGAGTCAACAATTTAAATTAAATTTTGTTAAACAAAATGATTCCACGATTTCTTTTTAATCTCCAATTGTTTATTTGTTCTTTGCTTAATTTCAGAGCACATTGAGACATTAAACTGCGTAAATTTCAATAAAAACCGGAAAAATTGAAGTGTTCTCAAACTTTTGTCCGGTAGTGTACTTTTCAATCTCATCCTTCCCTCCAGGTCTTCAAGACAGCTGTGTTCACCACCATCTCAGATCGTCCCCAATCGAAAATCATGATCTTTTGTACCCTCATTATGTAGCACAAATCTCTCCCTCTTCCATTTGACCAGTTTTCCCTCCTTGGAGTTTCCTTCTGTATTTATCTTTTCCACCCCATGCATCCTCTGTGTCCATCTTGTCCACCACATGCATGCGTATTTTGCATCCTGTTTTTGTCTGTTACGTCCTGATCCTTTCAGTGCACTAGTCTTTCATGAGCCTCGACTAAATATACAATAAAATTTAAATCAAATGCTAAAGCACTGTAGAAGACAAAATCGCCTTTTAGCGCTTTCAAAACCCTTCCGTTTAGCAGTACTTGGACATGTTAAATATGGGAGTGTATAAGACGCCATCAACAGCTGTAAACATCCGGAATTATTTTTCTTAACAACCTTTAAAATATTTATATTAAAATATTGTGGCATTTCACACCATCACAACCAATCAAACGTGCCGCTCGTAGACCCCACCCATCGTTATTTTTCGTTATTTTTCATGAACGTATCATGAACTCTCTCGTTATTTTTATTTACCTGCATGTACGAGGTATTAATTGTAACATTTTCACAGGAAATGCCACAATCGGACTTTATAGAAACACACCGTCATGCCGATTTAGCTCTAAAAAGCAATAATGCCGAAATAATACATTCTGATATATTTTTATTTTTATAAAATGAGATTATCACACACAGAGTTATTTATTTAAAGTGTATCAAACGAAATGTATGGATCAGATAGCATCACAGAGAAACAGCTCATCCATTGGGGAAACTTGCATAATTCATGAAATAGTCTCAGACTAATCTTCCTTTTTGTGGAAACTTTTAACATGTAAAGTTCCTAAATAATTAAAGAAGAGGATTATTAACATTCTAGGGCTATGCACACACCGGACATGAGATATGGCTGCACAAGTTGCCTGCACAAGGTGTTGCAAAGAGACAAAACTGCCTTCGTATCAAACAGTTGCGTTGCTTTTAAATTGTAACCCTTACAATAAGATGCATCAATTACATCATGTCACACAGTTGCTCCAGAAATGTCTGTATAAGTCATATATTAACATATATTACTCGTATACGTGTACATATTAATCTGATAGGACATTGTAGAGGTAGCGCACTTTAACTTTGTGCTGTCTTGCAAAAATAAGGCAAAATAGGGCAAAATGGAGAAGATTGCCATGGGCCCTCGCTCTAGCAGGGAAAATGGCCTTAACATGCCTGTTGTTGTTGTTGTTGTTGTTGTTTGTTGTCTAGTCTGGGTTTGATTCCTGACTATAATATGTCAGGTTTGTACTTTGCATGCTGGGAGATGCCTCATAAATTGCAACTGTCGAGGCAGCCCTTGTACTGCCATTCGTAACATATAACCTAGTGCTACCCACCGCATGGATGGGTTGTCCGCTACTGGCTTGCCATTGGAGAGGGTAACTGTGACACCCTACAGGACTAAAAACCACACCTGACAAAGGGTGGAAGAGCTCCCTTTGGGAGCCAACAACCATCCAGGAAGGAGATGGTGTCTCCTAAAAAAAAAAAAAAACACCCATCCAGTTGTACCGGTTTGTGACAGGAAGGGCATCCGACCGTTAAAAAAAAAACATAAACAAAAAGCTCCAAACTCCAACATTATTCTTGGATCTGGTGGTTTCGGAAGGGATAGGGCATCCCCTTCAAGTGGCATATGGTATATTGTGTGTACAGGATACAAAATGGACTGGGAAGAGTACAAAAGTACTAGGAGAATGTTACAAATTGTATCACTGTGGAGTGCAGAGAAAGAGAAATTGAGTTAGAGTCATATTGAAGGAGGCGTGGTAAGGGAATATACATGGGTTGTTAGGGTTAGGTTTGTCCTTTTTTGAAAAATGGCCGCCATTGTTGTCACAGGATAAATCTGCGATGGCCATATAGCCAAATATCTTCCTTAGGGCATACTCCAACTGTGTGCCAACTCTCGTGCTTGTATCATCAAAGGCACAATTCTCCCAAATATTTCACCTATCTGCCGTACTAAAAATTGGGCGCCATTTTTATTGGACACATCTGTGATGACTCTAATAGTCAGAATATTTAACTGTGTACCAAATACCATGCTTGTATGATTCAAAAAACAGTTTATACAAATTAATATACCATATACCATAATACACCATATAGATGGCGGCCATTTTAAAAACAATGTTGTCACAGGACAAATATATGATAACCCTATAGTTAGGGGTCTTTAATTATGTGCCAAATGTCAAGCTTGTATGACCACAACAACCGTTTAAACACAGTAATGTACCAAATATATATAAAATAACAAGCAATGGAGGCCATTTTGAAAAATGGCCGCCATTGTTGTCACAGGACAAATCTGCGATGGCCCTATAGCCAAATATCTTCCTGAGGGCATACTCTAACTGTGTGCCAACTCTCGTGCTTGTATCATCAAATCACAATTCTCCCAAATATTTCACCTATCTGCCGTACTATTTGCCAGCTTTCCACTTTTACTTTTGGTATAGTGTAGCAGCATAGCAAACCTGTTGTGCATTTTGTGATGCAAGCACCAAATTTGGCACAAATGTACATTAATATGTTGCGAACATTTTCAGATATTGGGCCACTTGAAATTCCGTAATTTTTTTTTTCAAATTTTTTCAAATTTCGTAATTTCAAATTTTTCGGGTGACACCGTCACAATTTCGGTCTTCGAGGCCGGCCGATATAGTGGGGCGGCTTAGCCCAAATATTCAAAAGAATTGTGCATTTTGTGATACAAGCACCAAATTTGGCACAAATGTACATTAATATGTTGCGAACGTTGTGTGGTCAGCAATGAAGACGAGAGTCTGAATTACATGTATGCAAAAGACCTTGTGAACCAGTGAAGCAAATACACGGGTAAGCATGAATTAAATCTAGGGCATGATATAATTTCCATGATGTTTACCTCTACACTCAATGGTGGAAGGAGGTAATGTTTTGATCCCAGCTTGTCTGTATGCTGTTTGTCTGTTAGTCCACAAAATTCCAGACAAAGCTTGTAGTAGTGGTAGTTGTAGTGGTAGTGGTGATAACAGAAATTGTTATATAGAACTGAACTTATATTATTATTATATGCAGAAAATAACTTCATTTCTATATGCCCTGCAGAGGACAGGTTAATTGGTTTATGCACTGAAGGGGTCACCCTGGTGTGCACTGCTGTGTTCTGCCTCACTGAGTTGTTCAGGTATGATGTACTCAGCACAAGCTTCCGGTCGGCCCGGAGGTGGGGGTGCGGGGCCTGTCACGGAACGTCAAAACAAACGGCCTGCCGGGGCCGCCCATAAGTCGGGCATGAGGGGCGCGTCCACTAATGGAACGCCTCTCGCTTCCCAGATCGAGGGCCACGTGGTCAGGAGAACCTCGTCCCTTCCGGTCACACTTTGCCTATCGGCCGGCCTCGAAGACCGAAATTGTGACGGTGTCACCCGAAAAATTTGAAATAACGAAATTTGAAAAAATTTGAAAAAAAAAATTACGGAATTTCAAGTGGCCCAATATCTGAAAATGTTCGCAACATATTAATGTACATTTGTGCCAAATTTGGTGCTTGTTTCACAAAATGCACAATTCTTTTGAATATTTGGGCTAAGCCGCCCCACTATACCAAAAAACCCAACTTCTCATATTATCTAAGCTGATGAAACGGGGAAGTGGCGTGGGGTAAGGGGGTGGGGGGGGGGGGGGTGGGGAGATCTGAAAAGAGTGTTGAGCAAAACGTTCACTTAAAAAAGTATGAAAAAATGATCAAGGGGACTAAGGATATGAGGACTACATCAAGCTATTATGGGTCATTCACATTCAAAGGCGACGCTACCTGCTTAGCTTGAATGGGCCCATTAACGCTTTATGTGACATTTCCTGAACGTGGTTTTTCTTTTACTCCAATACAATCACTCAAATTATCTCCGTTTGATCTCTCCCTCTCTCTTTTTCCTGCAATCCATACTTCTCTGAGCAGCCATTTTCACTTTACTTTGCCTTCAATTGGTCATTTGTGTGCTGTTCAGGCCATTTTTCCAGATTTGGGGTTGGCAAGCAGAGGGAGGGTTGCTTTTGCAAAAAGCGTTTGAATGTATGTATGAGAGATTGGTGAATTCTGGAGGATTGGAGGACAGGGTTAAATGTGCCGATATGGAAGGGAAAGGGGGATGTTCAAGATCTGGGGAAGTACAGGAGCATTTCACTCCTCAACATGTCATGAAGGTGCTGGAGAAGATTCTCGACAGGAGGATAAGGAAGAGTGTGGAGATGGAGACTGGTGAAGAGCAGCAGGGGTTTAGAAAGGGCAGGGGAATGACAGATGGGATGTTCACTCCTGAGACAGCTTGTGGAAAAGAGGTTGGAGTTGCAAGGTGAAATGGCATTAGGATTTATGGATCTGGCGAAGGCCGGCGACACTGTTCCAAGAGAGATGGTGATGGCGTCACTGAGATGGATGGGAATGCCGGAAGTAGAAGCTAGGTTGGTGGAAGGGAAGGGGTGTACAAGGGAATGAAGGGAAGATTTTAGTTGGTCCTGGGATGTCGGAGGAGTTCAGTGTGAACATCGGTTTGAGGCAGGAAAGCGCTCTCATGCCACTCTTGTTTATCATGGTGATGGAGCTGGTAAGCAGGAAGGTGAATATGAAAGATATTCTGGGGATGATGTTGTATGCAGACAATCTGGCTGTTATGATGGAGAGTGGTTGGGAGATGCAGGAAGTACTGGGGAAGTGGAAGGAGGCATTTGAAAAACATGGGCTGAAAATGAACATGGATACGACAGACGGAAGTGATGTGGGTTGAGCAGCAGAGAAAATAAATGAATATCAGGTTAGAGGGGAAGGAGATCATACAGGGCAATATGTTTTGAGTATCTGGGTGGAATAGTGACCGGAGATGGTAAGACAGAGGCAGAGGTGGGCAGACAGAAATATGCCAAGGACATTGAAAGGAAAAGTTCTGATGTCGTGTGTAACTCAAGCCTACCTTTACGGTCTGGAGATGGTGGCATTGACAGAGACAACAACAGAGGCTGCAGGTTTGTGAGAACAACTGGGTCAGGAGCATTGTGGGAGTGAAGAGGGCAGATAGAAGGTGGATGGATGAACTCAGAGAGATGGTGTGCAGATGAGCTTGACTGGGAGATTGGTGAAATGCAGACTGAAATGGGATGGACACTTGGTGTGGATGTGGAAAGAGAGAATGGAAAAGAGAGTGGATTGTGTTACAGATTCGTCACTGCCGTTGTGGTGGTTTTCATACACTGTAAACATTTTTGATTCCACGTACGATTATTGTTTTCAAAAGGTTTATTGTTTATGAACTATTTTCAAAACGTGAAAAAGTTAGAGTTAAAAGAAACCGGAAACCAGATCGGGAACCGGATGACGAAGAGGAAGAAGAGAAAAGAAGGCGGAGCGAGTGAGTCGGACAAGAAGCATAGTTGCTTTGCGGTCTGGAGCGAACGTTGGCGAGCAAGAGTCACGAGTGAACTTTGGGTTTCCCAGGAAAGGGATTCCTGCGACAGAGTTGTTATCACTGTGACAGATCAACCTGCGTGTCAGGTTTTGCGGTCTATTCCGAAGAGAATCGTTGGACTGCCGTTACATCTAGAGTACGGCCGTCGGCCATTTTGACTCACGTGCTTTGCACGTCGAGCAAGGTTTCTTTGCTTCGCTTCAGCCTTTGCGCGTCACGCAAGGTTTTCTTTGCTTGACTTCAGCCGTTTTCACTGCCTTCAGACGTATCTGGTGTGTGTGTGTGTGTGTGTGTGTGTGTGTGTGTGTGTGTGTGTGTGTGTGTGTGTGTGTGTGTGTGTGTGTGTGTGTGTGTGTGTGTGTGTGCAACACGGATTTTGAAGGTAAATCTGAGGTTTGCTGACTGTGAGCCTCGGAACGTCCATACCCGAGGGTGTGATTTCCCAGTCGCCTGGAGGGCGCCTTTGGATTTCCCAGTCGCCTGGAGGGCGCCTTTGCACAGCTTTGGCAGCAGGACTGTAACTGCCAACCCAACGGGATTCTGGTCTCGATTGGACATTAATCTGACGATCGCTGGAGCGAAGCAACTTTGGTTTGAAAACGGGAAAGAGACATTGGGAATGTTCTTGTTTCACTCACTTGGAGCACGGTGAGTTATATATTACGAAACTGATGGTACCATCATAGCATATATTGATTGTACTTTTGATTACTATTATTGTTGTACTGTTATTCTTGTGTGATCTTAATACAATATTTGTTTGTAAATAACAATTGGTGTGGCTTCACCATTGATCTTTGACATACAGAATAACACATTTTTCTGCCGTGACTCCTCTCGGGGCTCGGAGGTACACGGTGACCAGGGGGTCGGGGAGGAGCACGTAACAATTGGTTGAGGGAACATGGTAGGAGGAAAAGAAGTAGACCATGGGTGAGATGGGAGGATTGTTAGGTGGGGGTGGTCGGAGAGTGGAAAGAGTTGGCTGAGGATAGAGCGGAGTGGAGGAGTATCATGGTGAAGGCAGGGCAGGAGCTTGGTGCCATCGGACCTCACCTCTTATAAGGAAAGGGTAGAGGAGGAGAATAACAACTCAATTCAAGCAAAAATGGAATAATTATTGTTGCAAACTGTATTATTTGAATGAAACTGTTCATTGAGAAAAATACCAACAGCAGGTGTTTAATTGCCTTTAACTTGTGGGGTTTTTCTTTCTAGCTTTTCTAGCTTTTTCTTTAACTTGTGGCTAATTTTAAATTTCTTTCTAGCATTACCAGTAGGGTTGTCCATGCTTTTGGCACCTTGACTGATGGTGTGCAGCTTTCAGGTCCCTTTTCACAAGTTTAGCTTCATGTGGCTGTCCAATTGCTTGCATTTGTGTCGTCACCTGTGATCAATAGGGGGCACTTTCAATGCACGTTTTCTAGGTCAACATTTGTACTCAGGTGAGTGTCGTTGTTGTAATTTGTTGCTTGTGCTTCTTAATCTTCTGCATTTATTTGTCTCTCTCTTTTCCTACCTGAGGAATTGCATTCCTCATTTGTCCAATGATATTCCTTTCTCCACTGCTTGAAGGTTGTGACTCACCACCATCCCATGCCAGCTCCCATTTCTGCTGATACCTACAGCCACATAATATTTTCTTACAGATCATGTTTGTTTGTTTTTTGCTTGCTTACTCCATTCTCATCTTTTGTGATGGTTAAAACCTCCTCATCCCTTGATCAAAACGCACGCACAAAAAAAGCACACCCCAATCTTAGCTCAGCTCCTACCCTCCGTTAGTGTGGTGTGGTATCTCAAACCAATAACTAATGTTATTAACCATGTCCAAAGCCCCAAGGCACTGATGAAGGGTTAAACCATACACTGTTCATGCCACATCTTAATCATCTCAAATTCCACTTTTACATGAATATTCATATCCAAAAGGAAGCACCATTTACATGTCTTTTCCATTTGGATGCTCTCATACATATAGAATGTGTTCAGTTGGGTTTTTTTTTATCCTCAGCAAGTGAAACTCCCACCCACACTCCCACCTCTCCCAAGTTAACCCAGAATCAGAACTACCAGTATTTCATCTCTCTATCCTAAAAAGGTTGCACACTTTCATCCCATAGCCCATTCTTTGTCCATCCCAAGTAAAATCTTTCAACTCACCTACTCTCCTTTGTCTCTCTTTTATGTCCTCTCTAAAACTGTCTCACTATGTCTGCCTTTTATGCTTTTGGTCTTCAAGGCAGCTGCTAGAAAACATCTCATGATGTCTCCCAAATCTACTGATGAGCATTTCGTTTCTCTCTGTGTCTGTGTCTCTCTGTGTCTCTCTGTGTCTCTCTCTCTGTCTGTCTCTGTGTCTGTCTCTGTGTCTGTCTCTGTGTCTGTCTCTGTGTCTGTCTCTGTGTCTGTCTCTGTCTATCTCTCTCTCTCTCTCTCTCTCTCTCTCTCTATCTCTCTGTCTGTCTGTCTCTGTGTCTGTCTCTGTGTCTGTCTCTGTCTCTGTGTCTGCCTCTGTGTCTGTCTCTGTGTCTGTCTCTGTCTCTGTGTCTGCCTCTGTGTCTGTCTCTGTGTCTGTGTCTGTCTCTGTCTATGTCTCTCTCTCTCTCTCTCTCTCTGTCTGTCTCTGTGTCTGTCTCTGTGTCTGTCTCTGTGTCTGTCTCTGTGTCTGTCTCTGTGTCTGTCTCTGCCTATGTCTCTCTCTCTCTCCCCTCTCTCTCCCCTCTCTCTCCCCCCTCTCTCCCCTCTCTCTCCCCTCTCTCTCCCCTCTCTATCCTCTCTCTCTCTCCCCTCCCTCTCCCCTCCTTCTCCCCTCTCTCTCCCCCCTCTCTCTCCCCTCCCTCTCCCCTCTCTCTCCCCTCTCTCTCCCCTCCCTCTCCCCTCTCTCTCTCTCCCCTCTCTCTCCCCCCTCTCTCTCCCCTCTCTCTCCCCCCTCTCTCTCCCCTCCCTCTCCCCTCCCTCTCCCCTCCCTCTCCCCTCCCTCTCCCCTCTCTCTCCCCTCTTTATCCTCTCTCTCTCTCCCCTCCCTCTCCCCTCCCTCTCCCCTCTCTCTCCCACCTCTCTCTCCCCTCTCTCTCCCGTCTCTCTCCTCTCCCCCTCCCTCTCCCCTCCCTCTCCCCTCCCTCTCTCCTCCCTCTCTCCTCCCTCTCCCCTCCCTCTCCCCTCCCTCTCCCCTCTCTCTCCCCTCTCTCTCCCTTCTCTCTCCCCTCTCTGTATGATCTTGCTCCTAATGTTTTTTCTTCAAACATTGTGCTGTTGCGTTTGTCCCTTATTTTGTATGTTCTCCTCCATCCTGCTGTTGGCTTGTGCCCTGACAACCAATGCCATTAGGCTTTTTCATAAACCTCAATCTTCAAAAAAACAACTGCAGTTTATTCAATTTATTTCCTCTGGTTTGTTTTGCTCATGTACAAAATAAACAATACATATCCAGTGAAGCCCTACCAAGTACGTCGAGGGAGTAGTTGACAGCAACACTGCCGAAGCCATTCGTGGCACGGCAAACAAACGAGCCAGCATCGTCCTGCTCGAGTGCAGCGATGCGCAGTCCATCACGCAGCACGCGGTAACGCGTCCAACCGCCATGAATGTTCCGTCCATCCTTGGTCCACATGATGAGTGGCGGTGGGTCAGCCTCAACGGGACATGGCAACTTGAGGGTAAACCCTGGTCGTGAGAGCACGCGTCCATTGACACGTTGTGTCACACGTGGCGGTTCTGCATAGAGGCAAGTGGGCAAGATACATTTGGTTATAATCCTTAATAGAGAATGGTTAGAATCAGTGCATAATTGACAAAATATGTGTTAATGAGTGTGTGTATCTTTGGTTGTTATCTACATATGTGGGTTTCGAAAGATGGAACGGAGTCCTCCCATATCTGAAAGTAGTGGCCTGATGGAGCTTTCGTTAAAGGATCTCGATTAATGGACCAAGCTGTGAAGTTTACTTGTTCTCAAAGTTTTGTTCCGAGGGCTATTTTCAACATCGTCACTGAACCCTGGCCAGCTCCCATCTGCAGTTCGTTTGTAGTAATATTCCCATGGATGTTTTTAAGATCTCCATGAGGTTCCTTTTATCATTCCCATTGCTCCAACAATCACTGGTACAATTTTGTCTCTCTTCAACTTCCAAGATCTTTTCACTTCATTCTTGAGGTGTTGCTATTTGGTCATTTTCTTGATTTTTGCGTTGTTTAGGCAAAAATCGCTCGGTACTGAAACTTCAATTTTCAATGTCTTCCTTTCGTTTTTGTACCGCAGTACAATATCCAGTTACAATGCTTTGTTTTCTATGTGCATGCTCGATGGATGGGATCATTAGGTCATAAGTGAGCATTACTTCCTTGTTTTCAGTGATTGCTTTTGGTTCATGTTTCCATGAGTTTTCTGGGACTGGGATATTGACCTTTTAGCATATGTGCCAGTAGATTACGCTACATATCTTGTGCCTTTGTGTATACAGCTGTTCTGACATTAGTTTTTTACATCCCCATAGAAGGTGGCTTGTACTTTCTGTTTCTACCTTGCGGAAACCTACACTTGTCCAATTGACTCATTCCTGCCATCTTCTAAAACCATCGGTATAGTGTTCTTGGCTTTTGGCATTTATTATGATTCGTTCTCCATCCCAGTTGAGCTGACCTCTTCTTAGCCATTCCATTGAGCCTTCTTTGTCTACTCACAATGTGTCCAACTTTTTTTTTATACCTCCCTGCTCTTTTATTTTCTTTCCCAGTTGTGGATGTATATAACTTGATATTTCATTTTATAAACTTATTTTGTCTTTTTTCAGTCATTGGGGCTGTATTTGGTGTTCTTTTGGTTTCATGTGTGGCATCTTCCATTCACATCTGTCTGGAATTTTTTTGCTAGGTGAGTTAGTGATACCTTCTCTAGTTTGTTGTCTTCATGTTTGCTTACAAATTGGATTTTGTAGTCTGTTTAACTATTCACGTACTAAGCCTACTGTTGTAACGATGTGCACTTAGTTGAGCTCCATCGGGCTGCTACCTCCTTCTCGTCTCAGCATGCACATTGCCAGGATGCATTGATTTTTGTAAAACATTTTGTGGATGGTGAGGAGTTTCCTTGTTTTGATTTCTAGTTTATTGATTTCCACTTGTCACCAGTTTGTTATTCCACAGCTGTGCTGGAATACTGGTATTGTGAGTTGGTTAATGGCTTTGATTTTGTTCCTTGGGGAGAGAGAGGTATGTTTTCAGGATAAGCTTTGTTCCATGCAAGTATTCTTTGGTAATTGCTTTCCACATTTGTTTGTGACATATTTGGTGACCTTCTTCTACTCCGAGGTATTTGTATGATGCTTCCTTGTCTAAATACTGTATTGTTGTATCTTGCTCGACTTTTATGTGGTGCATTTTTGTTGGTCTACCTTATACGAATGTGCACTTGGCACATTTATCCAGGCCAAATTCCATTTGAACATCATTGTAGTACTGTTTCACTAATTTGTGATGTTCTATCCCACTCTCTGTGGCTTTCTTTATTTCTTATGCTCAGCTACATCTTTTAAGTTATATATTCCAAACTCGAGGTACAAATACAACTTTGTGTGTGGGGGAGGCGGAGTAACATAGGCGATGTGGCCATAGCCTCACACGGGGGTGTTGGGGAGCAGGGAGTAGGGCGTTGGGGTGTAAATTATCTATGTAAATCTGTACCGTGTAGCGCCACCTGGTGATGGTGGCAGAGGGTATTACAATTTCCTTTTTTACCTGGGAAACGCTGAGGTTAAAGCACTCTTCGCATGGGTAAATTAATTTTGGCAAACAGGAAAACGAATTGGTCTGACAGCGAAGCGACGGTAGGCTCTGATAGTTTTGTATAAAACTTACTTTTCACATTACCATACAAGTATGAAACGCTTCGTTTTATATCTGTCAACAGCTAATCAAATGAGCACATGGTAACTCATCATTCGTTTTTAAAATGACAGGATGCTGCGCTGTTCGATACACCAATTGATTAGAGATGGAATTTAAAACGTATTGATTCACAGCCACTCAATAACATCAATCCATCAATCGTGGACACAGCACTGATCTGGCATGGTATCTCCCTGATGTGTGCACAATGATTTTAATATTTACCACTTTATAATCGGCACCAGTATCATCAATGGCCGATTTGTTTTTAGAATCGGTAATCGGTAATTGGTTATAGTCAAATTGTCAAATTTGCCCAGCAAACTGTGAAACTGTAAAACTTTGAAACTCTGTCAAACTGTGAGAGCAAACCGACCTTGGCTTCATAGCAGGAGATAAAAAATAATGTTGACAGCTTCAGATTCCACAGAATCCAGCAGAGACAGGTGTGATACTGGGGCACCAGCCCATAGCGAAAGCAGTACTCCATTGTGCTATAGACAAAGGCCTTGTAAACTGAGTAGTTCTGATTTTTCAATGAATGACCTGGAAAGATGGAGGATTCGCAGTATCTGGCTATCTGGCTTTATAGGCCTAGCTTTGCTATTTGCTCAGGCCAGGAGAGGTCCCAGCTGATGCTGAGGCCTAGATGTTCAAGAGACTGAACTTCTTGCAGTGGCTGGACACGGGAAGAGAGAGGTGGATTTGTTTGACGATCCTTTCAGAGCGACAACGTGTGACTGTGAGGTTTCCTAGGATTGAAAGAAATGTTCCGTTTCTCGCACCAACATCTAATCAATTCCAGATTATCCAAGAGTGATGCAACTGCTGTCCGTCTATGAGTTGGATGGGGTGCTGTATGACAAAAAAAGTCATCTGCTAAAAGGAAGAGGGATTTCCAGAGCATTGGAGAGGTCATGAAAGTAGAGGAGGAAAAAGATAGATACTAATGTCAATATTTAAGCTTCCATGGTGCACATTTCTTTCTCAACACAATAACCTCTGCATTCCATACATTTCTGCCAACGTTCAAGTAGTTCCGTGATTCCGTCACGATAGAGCTCTGCATCCTGCTGACCTAACCAGTACCTCACATCAACCTTGACATCATCGTCGGAAATAAATTATTAAAATAATTATTTAATAAATTAATCCATAAAGGCATTCCTTAAGTTTGGGGAAGAGATGAAAATCTGATGGAGTCAAGTTGGGGCTGGTATTCCCTAGTGGTGGTACTCCATTGACTATCTCTTACTCTCAGTATCATAATGGTGCACCCAACTCTCATTTCCAGTCATCTCCAGTCATCTCATCTGCAGTCAGTCATCCCATCTCTCATCTCCGGCCCTTCACACTTCACAATACTGACATCATGTTGCATTCTGCCATCTTGATTAACGTAGCGCTGAGACAGGGTCAGAGTCACAAAACTACGCACCCATTGGCGGAGATTGGGAAGGGGGGATTGGAAGGGGAGAACTAATGTGCAGAACTAATGCACTTTGCTCCATTCGAATGTCTTTAACCTGTTTTGGAGAAAAAGAAGAGGAGGCATTACTTTTCAATATGCCCTCGTACAATAAGAAAAATTGTTTAATGCCAAACAAATGTCCAAAGAGACAATCCTGACCTTTCATGCCTTGTCCAGGGAGACTGTCTGGAGCTCTCATGCTTTGTCTATGGAGACGTCGCTAACTTTTCACGTTCTTCAAGTCTCATGCCGTTTAATTGTTCTGTTTTTGTGATCTGATGGTATGCAGTTTGATGGTGTTGGCATTACCAGCAAATGGCAATCAAGATGGTTGTATTTTGTTCATCTATCACTTTGAGCAATATCAAGTAATGTAAAAGCAAAGTATTTTTTAATGTAAAAGCAAAGTATTTTTTATTTATCCTTCTGGAAATGACATATAATCATTGTTCATGAAGTGTGATTCATGCTTTTAGGTTGCTGTTTCTCTTGCCCGAGTTAGTCTGATTGATCTATCTTTTCAGACCAATAAGGTCGGCCACATGAGTTGTCTGTGCAGATTAATAACAACAGATTCAAGGACACCATTGAAGACATCTAAGGCTTTCCCATGATTTGAAGTGGAAAGGTTATCAATAAATCAGTCTTGCATTGAATATATACCGGTATATTACAGTATATCTATCTATCCAGTTCCATCAAGTTGTGAAGACTTCTGGTGACATTCATAATCAGATTTCTCCAAACATCCCGATCCTGCACCGCTTCCCGAAGTTCTGGCTGAGACGGCTTTGGTTGCAGTCTTTACCCCATCCATCCAGCACTTACAAGGTCTGTCTCTTCCTCTTATTCCCTCAACTATACCAAGCATGGTTGACCGGTTGACCTCTCAAGATTTTCACTTTCTGAATGACTGATGTGTCCAGTTTGTTTTAGCATCAGAACTTCTAATGTACATTGTGATCTAATTGTGCATGTAATGTCTAATGTACATTGTGCATGTAATGTAATGCGGGATTAAGCAATTGGTTCACTCTGTCTGTTCATCAGTCCATTTCTGTGATTGAGGCGCTACTTAATTTCAGTTGAATTTTATATTTTGAACAGTGTAGAACATGAATCGGAACACAAATTGGAACGTGAACCTGCAGTTTAGCAGTGCTTTGGCTCTGAATTTGGCAAATTGTCTGGCGTCTTGTCACGGGCACGATTGCTCTTATATTAGTGCAGTAAAGCAATTGCTTCAGTCTGCCTATTTATCTAGCAGTCAAATAAAATTGAAAATCATTCCAAACAGGAAATTTACTATTTTTAGCATCATCATAAAGGACACGACACAAACAACAGGCACAAATAATGTGCAAAAGTGAGATTCAGACAAAATGGCGACACCCAGCAATGCAACAATAGAGCTAACTTTGTCCAAAAGATCTGTTTGTTTAGTGCATCTTTTTCTCAAAGATCGCTCCAAATTTGTTAGTTTGTTTGTTAGTTCTCCGAGAAGACTTGGCAGGAGGTTCCGCTCTGGACCGTTCCGTTTAACCCATCGGCTTCGTATGGTGGCCATTGTGCCTGCTATTCAAATTTCACGAAGGAAGCTAATGTAGATCATGCTCGGAAATACAAAACAAGAGTTGAAAAGACCCTCCCCGTGTTCATTTTCCCGACTGCACATGGTAAGTTGTTTCATGGTGCTTCTTGCAGTCTATGGAATTTTAACATTAGTCTCCAACACCACATTTCAAAACTCGATGCTCTTCCTTTGTTTCTTCTTCACTGTCTACAACTCACATCCATACAATGCAACTAGAGCGTTCACCAGTCTCCTGCTGGTATATATTGCCACATCTTTGTCTTTCCAAACTTTTGTCAATCTTGACATTGCTGCTCTCCCAAATGTTAACCGTCTATTAGTTTCTCCACATTCTCCACTCACTTAAATCTTAGAACTCGGGAAAATTAAACTTTCCACGATTTCCACTTGATCTTCTCCCAATCTGAACACATCAATCTTCTCAGTTGGCAAGAGTTTAGTCTTTTTTTGATTTAAATAATTGGTACACCTACTCCCTGCGGGAGTGACAGGAATGGTTATGTTTTTTTTTCCTCTCTGGGGTATATAGATTACAGTAGATCTCGGCTATGGTCTGTTTGTCTGTGCTGGATGCGATAAGTATAGAATGCCTCAAGGACGTCGGAATTCCTCCAGATTTCTTTCAGTTTCGTGTTAAACAGCAGTTAAAAAGCTAATCACGAGTGTTTGTGGTTTGGAATGTATTTTTCTTTCTGGTAGGCTTGCCTCACGATACGCCACGATGAGCTATTTTTGCACAGTAACACGGCGTTTGTCCAAGGAGGAATAACCCTTTGGGGAGGGGGGATATTATGAGTATTAATATTGTTTTGTAATAACATTAATATCATGCTATTGCCATTAGTATTTTTTATTACTTTTGTAATTAGAAGCAGCCTTGGAAAAATGCCATGATTAGCTATCTTAACATGGATATACACCTTAACACGGATTTCGCCCTGGGAAAACAACCCACTTGGGGAGGGGGGGGGGGGTGGGCAAATTATGTCGCTGCAACCTCCATCGTGTGACCTTTAGTCCTCCTGTCAAGTTTGTTTGAGATTGGATAAGTTACGACCGAATGTATCTTGGTCAGACAGACAGACAGACAGACAGACAGACACCAAATTGCATATTTTAGTATGAAGACCAGATTTTTCACTTTCTTTCTTCGCTGTCTGCAGCAGTTTCATCAAGTCCTCTTTACTTTCTGTCAACAGAGTGATATCGTCAGCATACCTTAGGTTGTGGATACATCTTCCTCCAATCATGACTCCACTCCTATGTCATCCCAAGTTTGATTTCCTCATGATGTACTCACAATACAGATTGAACAACTAAGGGGAGAGAACGCACCCCTGTCTAACCTATTTTCCAATTCCAAACCATTCTGTCTCTCCATACTCTGTTCTTACTGGAGCTTCTTGTTACTTGCAAAATCGAAGATTTTTCAAGTATATTGTTCGGTTGAGTTTGTTATTCTTTCTGTTTCGGACGGGTTCGGATGGATTTTGGTGAAGACGTTGGGAGTTTGACAAGGACGAATTGTTTCGATTTTGGTGAAAATCCAGATGTGGGGATGCGATAATTTTTTAATTTCTGTGATTTTTCACCATTGAGTCATAAACGCCACATACATGAACAGTTGTGATAGGGCCATAAACTATCTATAGCACATAAACAGTTGTGGATAGATTCAGATGAAACTTGGTGGGTGAGTTGGGTCGTTGACAAGAGCAAGCCGAATCGATTTTGGTTAAGGTACGGATGCACGTCCAGCCTATCTGTTAGATACAAAATGTATACTGTTCAGCCTGGCTAAGGTATGCACTTTACCGAGTGCCATTCGAGTTTTCAATGCATTTGTTGAAAAGAAAGACTCAAATGTGCAAAGAAAGTAATCAAAGCAATTTTAACACTTAACAATCTCGTTCATATCCGCCATTGCACGTTTTTATCAATGTGGGGATGTTTATCTGTTGAACCTGTGGCCAAACCAACATATTAATTTCGATTAGGAATCACATCATGGCTTTATTAAGTAAACTATGTAATTGGTGAGGAGAGATTAATTTTGTGGATAATATCTTCCCTGTGCAATTGTGCATGATATGATGTTAGACTCCAAATGAGGCATTGATGCAACTTGATATAATTTCTGCCCAGTTTGTTTTTATTGTGTAAGAAGTACAATATACAGGGATATGTACAAGGAACTTGGATGCAGGAGGAGGCCGTGTGGCACATTAAGTCTGCACTACATCTGCACCACATCAATATAACAGCTTCTCAACTTAAATTCACTGGGGGATGACGAGTTGGGGTGGAGGAGTTGGGATGAGAACAGAAGTATCACCATGGTGTTTTATGCACACATATAATATGGCATATTGGTCATTCCAACTCAACCAGAATTGTAGCGCAACCCTCAGATTTTGCAAAAAAAAAAAAAAAAAGTCACTTAGGGGTTTTTAGGTGCACTGCGTTCAAATATCATACTCAATCTTTTTGTGTTATTTCCCCTTTGACCTGTGACCTCGAAAGAGTCAACCTTTAGTGAAAAAGTGGCATTCACCAGGAAAGTCACCCTGGGTTCAAATTAGATGCTACCATCACGTGTAGCACCTCATTCGACTCGTAATGAATCGAGATTTCAAGAATATAGATCACTTTTGACAAGTTGTCAGACAAGGTGTCAGTGATGAGTTGTATTTGACCCTCAGCCCAATCATTTGTTGTCAGGGATTGCAGGTCCTAACTTGTTGGTATTGCTCTAAAAACCGTAGGGACCAGTCTTCCAAAATTTGTGAAACAATTTTGGTTTCAAGTCCCCCACTGGTCATAAATCCCTCTAAAATTTGAATTTTTTTTTTTTTGCTAGTGTGAAGCGTCATCATTCTTCATGTACCAAGTTTTAGCCCAAAACAACTCATGTGTGGGGCTCCACAAAAACACCCAAATATATATATTTGGATTCATATTGATGAGATCGACAATAATCATTTTGGCAGATGGTTCTTTTGCAAGTGGTAAAGCATGTGGTGAGGTGGAAAGAACTGGGAAGTAGCCATGTGCTGTGTGTAGGAAGGGTGTCGGAGTGAACTCCATTCAATGTACAATGTGCGCTGAGTGGGTTCATCAAAAATGTAGCGGTCTGAGCGGGTCATTAACCAGTGTGGCAGCTACATTCAAATGTAAGGTGTGCACAGAGGGAGCTGCAGATGGAGGAAATGTTGAGTTGGATCTTGGAGACGGCGTGAAGCTGGAAGGTATGAAAACATTTTTCTACCTCGGAGACATGCTGAATGGAGAAGGTGGATCAGACTCGGCAACGGTTGCTAGAGTGAGATGTGTATGGAAGAAGTTTCGGGAACTGATTGGCATGCTGATGAGGATGGGGAGTGTCGTTGAAGCTGAAGGGAAATGTGTATGCTGCATGTGTGAGAAGTGTTATGATTTATGGGAGCGAGACATGGGTCATGAATGTAGAGCAGCAACGAAGGCTGGAAAGGGTGGAAATGCGAATGGTTCGACGGATGTGCGGAGTATCGTTGAGAGAGAGGAAGACAAATGATGAATTGCGAAAGATGATGGGAATAGAGCCTGTGATGGATGCTGTGAAGAGGAACAGGTTGAGATGGTTTGGTCATGTGTTGAGGAAGGATGAAAGTGACTGGTTGAGAAGAGTGATGGAAATGAATGTAGAAGGAAGTAGAGGACGGGGAAGACCGAGAAAGACTTGGCTAATGATGGTGGAAGAAGAAATGCGGGCAAGGGGGTTAACAAGGAGAGATGCAGAAAATAGGGCAAAATGGAGAAGATTGTCATGGGGACCGTAAGGCTAACCCCCGCTCTAGCAGGGAAAATGGCCTTAAAATGCATGTTGTTGTTGTTGTTGTTGTTGTTCTTTTGGAATTTTGCAGATTTTTGAATTTGCATTTGTCATGCAAACCATATTAGGGGTTTTTGCTTATTGCCACTTTGGTGAGGTTAAGGTTCAACATAGTCCTTGCTGAACTGGCAATTTTCTTCAATTTTGTATTGTCTGGAGTTAGATCTCGAATAAAAGTGACTTGGTGTGCTTCCAGTGGCACTTGCTTGGAGCTGAGGGGTTGCAGAATTGAAAGGTTTCCAGTGCACATGAGAGATTACAGTATCACTGAAAGTCTTGATTTGCGGCAGATCAAAAGCTAAATGGTGGCCAAGTTTGTCTGCTAGCATCGTTTTCAGGGGGTACGCTTGCATGAACGCCGTGAGAACGAGCAAAACTCATGGGAATTTGATTCCCATCCATGATTGCACGAAAATTAAACAAATAAAATATACAGTGAGTCTTCATGGGTAAACCGTGAGACTCGACATGTTTTGCACCAACTTCCAATAAAGCTAAACTTTGCACGTGCACGTGCACATCAATACGTGCACATTTTAGAATATCCAATCCCAAATGTTTATGCTTATAAATGTTAAAAACACCAAATATGGTTTTATTTCCTCCCACTCTCCATGCCGATGCTGTCCAGGCATCGCGGTCCGCCATTACAAGTGAGTTGGCATTGACACAAGGGTGGGATAGGAGGGGAGTAGAATTGACAAGACAAATTACAAGGGGATGTCACCGTTGTGGAAATGTCTCAAGCCAATTCTTCATGTACATCTCATTTCTGAATATTTTCACAAGACTCATGCTTCCTAAATTGATACCATGGATGTTGTATTTAAATAATAATTATAAAACACACATTGTCTTTTGTTTTGAGGAAGTTACTAAAATTTTGTTCAAGAGAAACATAAAGGATTGGTTGTCCATTTCTTTCAGAAAATGCTGATAATTCTGCTTACGTTGACACTTTTCTGATATAAATGATTAAGCATGCATCTTGTCAAGATACAAGCATAAATTATACTTTCACTTGGCCAGTTGTCTCACCTGGATTTGAATCTTGCTGCGGCAATAAAATGTCGTCTTGATGATTCACATGGAGGTCAACGATCGGTAAAGAAGTGCCGATGTTAAGCTAGACGTTTATGACCCCACGGTGGCTTTTGTGAAGAGTATGTGAGTTATCACCAACAACCCTGAAAATCCAAATTCCTGTCACCTGTTTTTGCCCATAACATACTGCAGGCCCACAAGAACTTCGCAATGCTGTTGTTGTTGAGTTACTTGTTGAGGGGTCTGTTTTTGAAATGTGCACCCATTGGTCGACAGCTGTTGGACCACACCCACATATGTTGCTTGACTCCACCCACCTTAGTACGAGACAAAATAACGGTAATGAAGTGTTAATTAAGGTTAGGGTTACTTTACATAGATTACTAAAAAAAATAGCGTTACGTAATTTTTGAACGCCTATATTGGGGTTAAGCAATGCGTAACCATGTGACAAATCAGCTCGGTCTGATATTTTCTACTACAAAAGAACAAGGCTCACGGAAGAGCAAGATTGAGAATATCAGATCTGATCAGTCGAATGTCAGGTCTAAACAGCCCTGAAAGATTTGGGCCAAAAACCAACCAGCCTGGCTTACCCCACAAAAACTTGGGAATAATTGGGATCGGTAAAGAAGTAGTATTCGCAAAGAAGTAGTAGAAAACCCTCGTGGTTTTTTTGCTCTGTATACAACACTCTTCCTCTTACTATTCCTTATATCGCTTTCCCATTCTCTTCAAACCTTTTTTTAAAATGTGCTTTTGATTAATTTAAAATTCCTTTCATCCATGTTTCACTTTGTTGTGAGTTAAAAAAAAAATTTTTACAACTCTTTCATCCCATTCTTATGGTTTTATTGCATCCTTTGAATTGCTTTGAGATGTTCTTTTTTTAAACCACGATAAATTTTATTTAATATATTTCATTCTTATCTGGAAAAGGTGAAACTTTGGGCCCTTAAAAAGCTTGCATCATGTTGTTCCTGAACAACAAAACAAATAACTTTTACAATTTCGCCTCTTTCAACACCCGACAACTGGAAGCACACCAAACTGACAACATGGATACTCTTCCTGAAAATAGTTTTCTACAGCCATGTCGAAGCCCACTAGAGTAAACTTATTGATGCTAACAATATTTTGATTGCATTACCATGCTGTATGTGTTTGACAGCAGCAATTAGAAAGCTTTACTCTCATTACATGATACAACAGTTTCACTTTATCATGTCCATTGTCCAACGAAGAGCTTTGCAATATATACCTCTTGTCTTGTGAATAATTTGCTTTTGAATATGAGAATATTGTTATGTGGAAGGGGGAGGGAGGTTCCATACATAGAATATACCACCTTTAGAGGCCATTTTCCCCACAGAGCAGGGGTTGGCCTTTTTTTGGGCGTGGTCCCCTTTTTTTGGAGCAATGCTTTACAGCCGGATGCCCTTCCTGCCGCCAACCCTGTTAGTCGCCTCTTGCGACACACAGGGAATTACCAGTGAACTGGTAGTCAATTTGCTGACATCAGAAGGATGACTGGCTGAGTCAACCCCCCTGGTGTTAATTCAGCGATCGACCGGGATTCGAACCCAGGATCCTAGGATCCCAAGCCAGCACCCTAACCACTAAGCCAACACCAGAGTGTCAAGTTCCATACATATAATGTGGTAAGAATAGTATGCACGTGTGCTTGAGTAGCTTAGATTTACACCAGTATTCAGGATCTGTCAGGGATAAGTCATATGTAATATGTGCACCGACAAAGGCGGTGATTTTAATCTTAGTTTAGAATAAGGTAAGTTTGTATTGTGCAGGCGACACCAGGCGGAGTACTTGTGGCACCTGGCACAAAAAACACAGAAATCGCACGACGCTTTATGGAATGGACAACATTAGAGCTGTGTGGGCCAGAGAACTGCAGACCTAGATGGTGCATTAAGCTGCAGATGGCCCTGATTGAGGGCGGAACATTTTAAGGAGGGGCCATCCTACAGGGCGGGACCATATGCGTTGCGAGACCATATGCGTGCTGGAACGGCAGCCATGAATTGCTGAAAAGTCGCATACGCACATGCACGCGTCAGTTGGACATTGGGCTGCTTATGCACAGATCATCTGCTTCGTCGCTCCAAATGAAGGACCAATTCCAGAGACAGTGAATGCCATCACACCTCATCACCATCTTCTCATCTCCCACCCAGAATCGCACTTCGTCCGGTGCCACGCCAGTCTGCACGACACCATTATCCTGCAGCAAAAAACCAACCCATGCCTGCTGAAGTCCCCACCTGCCCCTTTGTTAATAGTTTGAATCCGGCCTTCTTGGCACCATTGCTTGGGGTACAGTTTCTATATATATACATATATATACATATATACATATACATATATATATATATATATATACATATATATATATATATATATATATATATATATATATATATATATATATATATATATATAATATATTATATATATATATATATATATATAAGCAAAGATTTGCGGTTGGGAGTAAATCCAAATGACTCCATGGTAAGATCTCCAACCTTTAATTGAACAAACAATGACTCAACGTTTCGATTAACAACATGTGACAAAGCCACATGCCTCCGTTAATCTTCCTCAAGAGTGATAAAATCATCTCAACATCCCCTTATATGCAAAGTGGGCGGGGTATATGCAAAGTGGGGTGGGCAAAATATATACGTATATATTGCCCAAAATATTTGCCGACCCCACTTTGAATATACCCCGCCCACTTTGCATATAAGGGGATGTTGAGATGATTTTATCACTTGAGGAAGATTAACGGAGGCGTGTGGCTTTGTCACATGTTGTTAATCGAAACGTTGAGTCATTGTTTGTTCAATTAAAGGTTGGAGATCTTACCATGGAGTCATATATACAGACTTGGCATTTAATATGGAATTTTTTTTTTTCTGGGGGTGAACTTACTTTTCAAGATGTCTTAGAACCAAAAGTTCATTGGAATTATGTTGAAATTATTCTAGATTTTGTTAATGTGACCTTTAATAGAAACAAAAACCACATTTGACATTTCGAAACAAATACATTGATCCTTGAAAGTGATGTAAACTGATATCGAACTCAATTCATGGACAGTACTGTGTTAAACTTCTGTACGTTTTCCAGAAGTATCTCTTTATTTTGCACATTAGCCAAAAATTTTTTTAACAAAAACAAAAGTTAAATTACGACTGGGATGACAGACAGTAAAATTACAGTTCAGTACTTCGTGTAACCCCCACGAGCATTCAGGAGAGCACGTACACGTTGAGGCATGCTGTTCACGAGATTTGCCAAGGTTTGGACAGGAATCGCTTGCCATGCAGTGACAATAGCCTGCTGCATTTCACGCACAGAGGTCGGCTGCTGGTCCAAGTGGTCGATTTGACACGTTAATTCTGCCCACAAGTTATCTATCGGATTCATATCCGGGGACGTGGCAGGCCACTCCATATGCTCTACACCACGGTCAGCAAGAAAGTGTTGGATTATGCGAGCACGATGAGGCCGTGCATTGTCATCTTGGAAGACAAAGTTTCCTCGAAAGGCTGCACGAGCAAATGGAAGCAATGTTTCTTCCAGAATGGCCCTGTACTTGAACTGGTTCAGGTTTCCATTCAGAACAACCAGGTCAGTTTTGCCCCCTGCATGAAAAGCAGCCCTGACGTTCACCACACCACCTCCAGCTTGGACTCTTGGCACTATACAATCTTTGTTGTGGGCTTCATGCACTTGTCTGCACACTCGGACGCGGCCATCTTGACGATAGACCAGAAATCTAGACTCGTCACTGAAGATCACGTGATTCCAGTGTCCTGGCTGCCATTGACGGTGCTCTCTGGCCCACTGCAATCGGCGCTGGCAGTGTTGTCTGGTCAGGCGTGGCTTTCTCAGGGGACGCCTGGCACGATAGCCTGCTTGAACCAGTCGTTGGTTGAATAGCCTTCTGGATACAGGCACATTTGTCAGTTGCTGCCACTCAGCCCCAAGCCGATTAGCTGACTTGGTACGGCCATTGCGGGCTAACCGGTGCAGCTGGCGATCATCCCTCCTTGTGGTTCTGCGGGGACGTCCTGGCCTCGGTATTGGAGTAGGGACACCCCTCTGAGCATTTCGTTTCACGATCTTTGACACCTGACCTTGACTGATGCCATACTGCCGAGCAATAGCACGTTGTTTCATGCCGTAATTTCGTAAAGCTACCACTCCATGACAAACAGCATTGTCGAGTTAACGGACCATCTCCAGAGGAAGCGGCAATAACTTTTGGAGACGTGCAGCAGTTGTTTTCCACTCATACAGAACGCAACAACCCTTATATACCCGACTGTGAAGCCAATCATCAAATGCACCTGTCCGTACATTTTGCCACGCCATCTGTAATATAATCCTGTTGTTGACTTCTTGCTGCGACAGACAATCAGTGACATGGTTCTTTTAACAAATAAATCACCAAAGTGTAAAAGAAACTCACCAGATTGATATACTGAGTTAAGAAAGTAAACCCAAGTCAAGGAAAAAAAAAGATTCCATATTAAATGCCAAGTCTGTATCTATATATATATGTTTGTATGTCTTCCCTTTCTTCCATATCTGTGTCTGTCGTCCACCAGATCTATTTTGTTATTTATAGTCCTATCCTTCCTTATCCCTTGTTATGTATTCTTGTTATAACAAATCATTTTAATTATAAGGGGCATCTTCCCGCCTTCTGCCTTACCACGTGTGAGCAATCACTAGTCTCGGTTTTATTTGAAGAATCCTTGGGGGATTGTAAATGAATAAAGGAACACAGTGTAGGTATTTAAAAGAACGCAGTGAGTATTAGGAGACCATTTGGTAATTTGGACCTCTGACGCTTAATGTGGTGCTTGTATAAAACCGTATGCAAGAAAAAGTTTCCTTATCTTGCCAGTCTCAAGTGTCAGGCCTGACCAGCCAGTCTGTGAAAGACTTAGGCGAAAAACATTTCCCAGCCAACCCCACAAGAATGCCGGAAAATGGGGATTGGTAAATAAGTCATAGTAGTAGAAGGAGAAAGAGAATAAAATTCCTTCAAAAGAAGATGCCTAAGTTGTCTTTGCAATGAGAATATGTTGTTAGTATGAATCAGAATCTTCTATAAATATAAAAATAAAAAAACAATGAAGCTGTGAAGCCCCGGTCGACCCACATGACTGTGTGTCTATTAAGAATTACGTACTGTTTGAACTTCAATTGCAATGTAACTATGTCTATTAATTACGTACTATTGGAACGTAAATTTTAAACCTTTAGACCCTTTCGATTGCTTAGACCCCTTCACCCTTTAGACATTCAGACCCTTTAAACCCTGTAAGACCATTTAAGATTATTTTAGAAGCCTTTCTACATTTACATCGTTTGGACCCTTTTGACCAATCCAGACCTTTAGATCCCATGAGACCTTATAGACCCTTTAAACCATTTGACAATTTAGACTCCTTTGAGTCAAACTATTAGTGAAACATACACCTTAGACCCGATAGACCCTTTATGATCCCTTCGACCCTTTATAACTTTAGACCCCCATGACCCTTAAACCATCATAAACTCGATGGACCCTTTGGATCCCCCAAAAACCTTAGACATTTACACCATTTGGACACCTTAGACCTTGACACTATTTACACTCCTTAGACCTGCAGACCCTTTAGACCCTTCATATATTTTAGACCCCTTTAGACCCTTTATATATTTTAGACCCCTTAAGACCTTTACTCCCTTCGGAATGCTTCAACCACTCGATCCTTCATACCCATCAGACCCTTTTGACCTCTTAAACACCTAAAGACCTTGTTAGACCTTTTTGATCCCTTAATACTATTGGAACATACCCTTTAGATCCCTTAGACCTTTTAGATATGTTAAGACCCTTTAGACCCCTTCACTGTTTAGACCTTTTATTACAGTAAGTATTGTTAGAAGTTCCGCTTTGGGAAAGTCAACAGATTGAGACATTTCTCCAAATGATCCTGGTGAGTGCTGGAACATTTGGAGGGGAGGGGTGGAGGGTGGCTGGGGGAGGGGGTGGAGGTGGGTTGAGAGGAAATAAAATCCAGGCCTCCTTTTTCGACTGCCATTTATCTGATATGCTGTACCATACTCGTACAGAGTGTCGGTGCTACCAAAGCAGTTTCTTGGAAAGCGATATACTAGGTGGTTTGCCATTGCCTTCCCAGCATGAATTTGGAATTTGGCGATGGTGCCAGCAATGGCTTGCCTGCTCTTCACGAAGGACACTGGGGATCTTCAAAGTCCACCAGCGAATGCTGTCAGATGGGACAGCCGTTTAACGTATGGACGGCACACATTGATGAATCACTCCGCCAGTGAAACACTGGGATGACAGTCTATAGCTGGGTCAGAATTTGAGCCCAGGCTAGACAGCTTAGAGGCGAATGTGCGTACCTCTAGGCCATCCTGCCAGCCCTCCGGGCCATTTATAGGATTACACAATTGCAAGGGGAATTATAACATCTTTCGTTGAAGATCCGGCGATATTTTATGAAGTGGAATTTATAGTGTCCCGGTGTCACTGTGGCACCCCGCAAAGCACATGTCTGTAGTTTTTGCGGAGATTTTAAAACGTCAACAGACATTCCTCGGGATACACCTAGGCCACTTAGCCAGGCTCTCACAGCCTTGCAGAAATGGCCTGCCTTTGAGAACGCGATTATAGGACAGAAAACAAAATGGTTATTCCAGGAATGCTGAACGAGCTGTGGGCTCAGAGATTTGAGACTTTCCATCCCCCTGCAGATACACTGCTGCAGGTTTCCTGCAAAGTCAGCGGATCTTTTTACATTTTCAGTGTTTGGACCATGAACGCATTTCCCATGGATGTCTCGGGTGTTGAGACTATAACACCGTCTTTCATGACAGTGAGAGCTGTTAGAAACCTCCAATATTTACTTTATTAGCCAATGGAAGTACCGGTGAATGGACCATGAAAGTCACAAACTTTAGGCCCTGTGAGTGTCCCTGGGTGCTGTTGGGGGATCTCGGTGTGGATGAAGTGAAAATGGTATAAAGAAACCTGTGCGGTTTGGAATTCCTAAAAGACTTGGAATTGAAAAGGAAATGGCGCGATGGTAAAAGCCAGGTTTTGAACTACAATTCGTGTTTGTTGCTGTTGCTTGTTTCACATGAGCCGGAAAAAAACAATTCCATGAATCAAAATGATTCCATTGGGTGTCGTCATCAGAATGATACAATTGGTGCAACTCCAAGTGAGGATATGAATGGGTGAGTTAATATCTTGTTGCGTTGCAATTAGTGGGATTGATTCCCATGGCTAATGAGAGTGAGGGTCTCAGTCAAACCTCAGGCCTTATACACTATATAAGAGAGCCATTGGTCTGTCTGTATGTATGTGTCGCCATTTTTCTCAGAGATAGCTGAACGAATCTTCGTCAAACTTTCGGATGTTCATCAGTGAGTGCCTGGGAGTGTTTTAGGCCAATATATATATATATGAAGAAAAAAAGTTTGTTTTTTTTTTATTAAAAAAAAAAATGCTCTATCGTGCCTAAGTCGTTTTAATTAATGACAGTTATATACAAGTACACATTCTAACAAATAAATACAAAACAATTACCAGACATTTGAACACAAATGATAAAACAATTCAGGAAGCGGTCGAAGTTGGTGGTAAGGCTTTTTATTCCTCCTGAGCGTCATCATACTTAACTCAGAAACGTGATGAACGGTACAATCACCAGCATATATTCAACAAAAAGTTAAAATGTTGATTTGACATTTGTGAAGGATTCTGATTTGGATGTAATTGCTTTTCCATTATATTTTCCCTCATTTCAAATATGTTAATGTTTCCTTTTCGCTTGAGCAACGCCAGGTACTCCAGCTATAAATACTGAGCAACTTTACTCGAGGTACAAATACAAATACAACTTTGCCTAGGGGGGGGGGGGGGAGGGGGAGGGTAACATAGGCCATGTGGCCACGGGCTCATGCGTGGGTGTGCGGGACCGGGAGAGGAGCATAAATTCTCGATGTAAATGTGTACTGTGTATCGCCACCTGATGGTGGTGGCACAGGGTACAGTTTCCTTTTTTACCTGGGCAAAACTGAGGCACTCTTTGCACAGGTACATTTTTCCTCCTTCACTTCCCCACTCCCCCAAAACAGAGGAGCCTGTCAAAGACCCCCCCCCCCCCCCCCAAATATGTATATGTAGTATATCTTTCCCTTCCCTCTCCCATCTTCCCAACTCCCTTCCTCAACCCTCCCTCAGCAACCAGCAACCCCCGCCACCCCCCACTCCCCCGGCAATGCCGGGTACCCCTGCTAGTGTATATATATATATATATATATATATATATATATATATATATATATATATATATATATACATACATATATATATACAGTCACGTGAAAAAGTAAGTACACCCCATGTAAAGTTTTGACTTTTTCAACATATTTCAACATACAGCGATTTGATCTTCATTTCAACAATATTGATAGATAAAGGTGATATAATATAACAAATATCATGAAACATTTACATTTTGTAGTCCATTGTATAATTTAAATAAACATAAATGCAAATTTCGTATGTGGAAAAAGTAAGTACACCCCATGAAATGTTTTTAAAATCTTTTTAACATATGTGGACATATCAATATTTGATCTTCATTTAAACAGTATCTATCGATAAAGGTGATCTAATTGAACAAAAAACGATGAACAATTGACTTTGCAATAATTTATTCAACAAAAAATTGTTGCACAGCATGCACAATTGCATGCACAGCTCTTTTCAAATCCCCCCCACAACATCTCTATGGGATTTAGATCCGGCCTTTGACTTGGCCAAACCCTCCATTTCGTTCTTTTCAGTCATTCCTTGGTGGATTTACTGGTATGTTTAGGGTCATTGTCATGTTGCAAGGTCCACCTTCGGTTGAGCTTCAACCTTCCGACAGATGGCCTCACATTATCCTCAAGCACCCTCTGGTACAATGAAGAATTCATAGTGGATTCTATGATGGTGAGCTGCCCAGGCCCTGATGCAGCAAAGCTGCCCCAAACTATAATATTTCCACCACCATGCTTTCCAGTTGGTATCAGGTTATTGTGGTCAAATGCTGTCTTTGGTTTTCACCAAACATGTCTTCTGGTACTGTGGCCAAATAGCTCTATCTTAGACTCATCTGTCCAGAGCACATTGTTCCAGAAGTGCTGGTCTTTGCCTAGGTGTTCATTGGCAAACTTTAGTCTTGCCCTGATGTTCTTTCTGGACACTTGCTGGAGCGGCCTGGCCTGAACAAGTTGGCAGTTGTTTGGAATCTTCTCCACTTGTAGATGATCTTCCGGACAGTCGAATGATTGATTTCAAATTGTTTGGAGATCTTTTTAAATCCCTTCCCAGACTCGTAGGCATCTATAACCTTCTTTCTGAAGGCCTCAGAGAGCTCTTTTGATCTAGGCATGATGACGCCGCACACTTCAACAACAAAGAGCAAACCAAACTAAATGTCTGAGGTTTAAATAAGATTAAGACACGTTCTTCCAAGATCCTCTCTGATGATGTTCTAATCAGGTGCACCTGAGCTGGTGCACCTGATTCTAATTTTAGGTATTTGAGGTAGTGATAAATGTAGGGGTGTACTTACTTTTTCCACATGCCAAATTTGCATTGATGTTTATTTACATTATACAATGGACTACAAAATGTAAATGTTTCATGATATTTGTTATATTATATCACCTTTATCTATCAATATTGTTGAAATGAAGATCAAATAGCTGTATGTTGAAATATGTTGAAAAAGTCAAAATATTACATGGGGTGTACTTACTTTTTCACGTGACTGTATTTACAGTGCGTATCAAAAAAAGGTAATCCGAATTCAAGAGGGTTAATATGCAAAGGTTATTTAGTTTGACAATTTACATGTGGTTTACCAATTATGAGGAGATCCTCAGCTTTCCATTGATGCCTTTCATGCATCATTGCTGTCACACATGACCAAGTACATGTTCATTGAAAATGACAAGTTCAAATCGCATTTTTACAAGTTTGGCTAATCGGTGCAAGACAGTTTGAAATGGACGTATTGCTTGTCGACTGCCAAGTTGATTATGTGAAATTGTTAAGCTGGTCTGGTAATCGTCGGTTGCATCATCCCTTGTTTAAGATGGGTATTTAAGATGGGCCTACAGTGTATGGGTTTAGAGACAGTCTGAGTCATTGAAAAGATGGTTCAACTTACAACTGAACAGCGGACCTTCGTGGTTACAACCTTTCACCAAACTGGAAGTTTGCAGCGAACTCGTGATGCGTTCAGGGAACGTTTCCCAGAACGGGAGCCTCCAGCAGCCAAAACCATCTGGGCGAATGTTAGAAAATACCAAGAGCATGGCACTAGCCTCAACCGCAACGAGGGGAATTCTGGTAGGAGGCACACTGGGCGATCGGAAATGAACATTGCAGCAATAAGGCAGCAAGTTTTGGAGCATCCTAGGGATACCAGCGCAAGACGAAATGGGACGGGATTGCTTTTGGCAACATTCAAATGAATCACAAGACTGGACCTCCACCAACATCGATATCGGATTCACATCCGGCATCAACTTACGCCAGGGGATTTTGCCAGGAGTCTGGTGCTTGCCGGATGGTTGATAGCACGTTGCGAAGCAGATGTCAATTTCCTACGGTATCTCATTTTCGGCGATTAAGCTGCTTTCGCCATGGACGGCAAGGTCAATACCCATAATGTTCTTCAATGTGCACCGACAGGACAACCCCCGGAATTTAATTTTGACACCAACATGAATCGACAAAAGTGGACTGTTTGGTTGGGACTTTGTGGAAGTGGTCAGGTGATAGGACCATTTTTCTTTCAAAGGAATGTCAATGGTAACAGGTATCTGCAGATGATCAATGATGAAGTTTTACCGCAGCTGGAGGAGAACTTTGAGCGACAGGTTCTTGATGTCTTCAGATATCTCTGGTGGGCCCAAGACGGCGCCCCAGCACATCGTCTTATCGCTGTCCAAGATCGACTGAGAGAACTCTTTGGAGAATGAGTCATCGCCCTCAACCATGCAGTAGAATGGCCACCAAGATCACCTGACCTCACACCATGTGATTATTTCCTTTGGGGACATTTAAAGAACAAGAAGTTCGTAACTCCTTCCCGTGATCTTGACGAATTGCAGGGCCGTATTCGACATGAAGTGGATGCTTTGCGCAATGACCCGGCTATGGTGAGACAAGCAGTTCAGAGCATGCTCCGCCGCTGTGAGCTTTGTGTTGAAATGGGAGGTGGACATGTTGAAGGTGTGGGTGCATAAAGGCCAATCATTCCTGAGAAAAGTTCACATCTGACGTTCATTTTGCACCAATTTTCCTGACTTGCATCGATTAGCCAAACTTGTAAAAATGCGATTTGAACTTGTCATTTTCAATGAACATGCACTCGGTCATGTGTGACAGCAATGATGCATGGAAGGTATCAATGGAAAGCTGAGGATCTTCTCTTAATTAGTAAACCACATGCAAATAGTCAAAATAAATAACCTTTGCATAATAACCCCTTGAATTCGGATGACCTTTTTTTTGATACGCACTGTATATATATATATATATATATATATATATATATATATATATATATATATATATATATATATATATATATATATATATATATATATATATATATCTCTTGTAAATGACAGCACACTGCTGTTAGACTTTCGGTCTTGTTTATGGGATATTGCCCACCACAAAGGGCCACTCGAGGTGGTGGCTACACAAAGAAAACAAAAGCAGAACAACCAGCCCCATGGATTGAAACAAGACAAATATAGAAAGTCTGTCTGTCGGGTGGAGTATTTATCGCTTAGTATATTGTTATATAAAGTAATTTATTATAAAGTTATTAGTTTGTGTTAATACCGAAAATAAAAGTCGTAATTATATAAGTTTGAATAAGGATATTGCATTGCTGTGTTGATTAACTGTCTGGACACAACTTTGAGGTTGTGGATCCATTGATGTTGAGTAATCTACTGATGTGGACCTGCAGTCAGGGTTGTGAATCCGCCGTTTGGAGGTTCTGGGCTAAAAGGATCGAAATCTCGATGAAAAACGGTGCCCAGGTGATGATCCGGGCAGTTGGAAAACCAGTCATTTCCTTATAGGTTATGGTTCTAACTTCAAATATAAAATAGCTTTTACAAGTACATAATATATCTATGCATGTGTTTGTATAGTTGCCTTCATATATACATGTGTATGTTTTTGTACAGTGCATTCAGAAAGTATTCAGACCCCTTCACTTTTTTCACATTTTGTTATGTTGCAGCCTTATGCTGAAATCGTTTAAAATCATTTTTTCCCTCATCAATCTACACTCAATACCCCATAATGACAAAGAGAAAACAGGATTTTAGAAAGTTTTGCAGATTTATTAAAAAGAAAAAACTGAAATATCACATTGACATAAGTATTCAGTTGATATGCTTTAGTATTATTTATATAATATATTATATATAATATATATAATATAACGTAGCGGTTGCCGCTGAACATACACCATCGCCTTACACCTGCCGAGGACGCAACCACAGAGCGATTGCTGTGCCGGGCTCGCCCAGACCGCCCGGAGACGCTCAGTCTCGCCTTTCCCGGGCATGCCAGGACTCGCCTTTCCCGGGCTCGCCCGGCCCGTTCGGCGACACCCAGTCTCGCCGTTCCCGGGCATGTCCAGGCACGCCCGGCCCGTCCGGCGACACCCAGTCTCGCCGTTCCCGGGCATGTCCAGACTCGCCCAGGTCTCCCGGACACGCCCAGTCGCGCCTTTTAAGGGCAAACGCTCCGGCATGAGATATTCGAGTGCTTGTATATAATGCTGCCCGATAAACGGGCTTTTCAGAGTACCCGAGTTGATTTGATGCAATAAAGAAACTCGGACGAATTCCAGCTTTTTGTTGCGTCCATTCTTTCGATTCGAGTTGGAGCACAGCTCCTTCATTGGTGACCTACCGACATGGACACGGCAGTTGCCCTCAAACTGCCTACCTTCTGGGAGGCTCACGCGGCGGTTTGGTTCGCCCAGGCGGACTCCCAGTTCGCCCTGCGAGGCATCACAGCCGACGACACCCGCTTCCATCATGTGGTAGCAGCACTCGGCTCAGCCACCGCGGCCCGCGCCCTCAGCCTCCTCCAGCACCCGCCAGCCGCTGACAAGTACGGCACGATCAAGAAACTCCTCCTCGATGCTTTCGCATTCTCATCGGCGGAACGCCCACGGCGCCTGCTCGACCTGCCCGAGCTCGGCGACACGCGCCCGTCCGAGCGAATGGATTACATGCTCTTGTTGCTCGGGGAGCACGCCCCGGATTTTCTTTTTCAAGAGCTGTTCCTCTGTCAGCTGCCTAGCCAGGTACGCCTCGCCCTGGCAAGCACGCAGATCACGGATCCCCGCGCCCTCGCCAGGGAAGCCGACAAGATCTCCTCGGCAGGCCAACGCATCGGGGCAGCGACCTGGAGCCCGCCGCCGTCCGAAGCAACGCCCATGGTGCCCGAGCACCCGGCACGGTCGGCGGCCGAACTGCCGGCGCAACTGGCGGCCGCTACGCCGCGCCGACCGCCTCCAACACGACGACCCGGGCCTACACCTGACCAGGCGTGGTGTTACGACCATGCCAGGTTTGGACAAAAGGCCCGGACATGCCGACCCCCGTGCACTTTCGGCAAGTCGGGAAATGGCCGGGCCGGCGTTCATTACCAGCCATGAGCGCCGGCCACACGGGCAACTTACTTTTTATCAGGGACAAAGCGTCCGGACGGCGCTACCTGTGTGACACCGGCGCCCAACTGAGCGTCATACCCACCTCCGATCAGGACAGGCAGTCCGCGGTTTGCGGCCCCTCCTTGGTGGCGGCCAACGGATCGGCCATCCGCACCTTCGGCCCGCGCAACGTCACCCTCTGCTTCGGCAGCCAGCGCTTTCATTGGACTTTTGTGACCGCAAGCGTGCCCATGGCTCTGCTGGCCCCGACTTCCTCTGCGCACACGGGCTGCTGGTTGACGTCAAACGGCGTCGCCTCGTCAATGCCGAGACCTTCAGCTCCCTGGCATGCACGTTGAGCAGCTCCGCGCCGACCGAGCTAGCATGCGCCCTCTCGGCGGCGAACGAGTTTGCTCGCCTGCTCGCGGAGTTCCCGGCCCTCACGCGGCCGACGTTTTCGGCCGTCGCGGTACGACATGGTATCGAGCACCACATACCAACCACGGGCCCGCCGGTCTACGCCAGAGCCCGCCGCCTCGACACAGCCAAGCTCGCCGTGGCCAAAGCCGAGTTTGACGCTTTGGAACACCTCGGCATCGTGCGGCGCTCCGATAGCGCGTGGGCTTCGCCACTACACATCGTAGCGAAGTCGGGGGACGGCTGGCGCCCATGTGGCGACTACCGCCGCCTTAACGACGTTACCACCCCCGACAGGTATCCGATCCCGCACATTCAAGACTTCTCCACCCGTCTGGTAGGACGGGTTATTTTTTCGAAGATTGATTTGATACGGGGATACCACCAGGTACCTGTCAGGCCGGCCGACGTCCCAAAAACGGCCGTCATCATGCCGTTCGGCTTATTCGAATTCCTTCGAATGCCATTTGGCCTCAAGAACGCGGCTCAGGCGTTCCAGCGCTTGATAGACGGCGTGCTGCGCGACCTGCCGTTCCTCTTCGTCTACCTGGACGACAAACTCGTCGCCAGCGCGTCCCGGGCCGAGCACCTCCTCCACCTCCGAACACTGTTCGGGCGCCTCAGCGAGCACGGCCTAATCGTCAACCCGGCCAAATGCCACTTCGGCACGACGGCCGTTGATTTTTTGGGCCACCAAATCACCAAGAACGGGGCCGTGCCGCTGCCTACCAAGGTCGAGGCCATCACCGCGTTTCCACGTCCCCGCTCCATCAAGGCCCTGCAGGAGTTCCTCGGGATGGTGAATTTCCATCACCGCTTCGTGCCCCGCGCTACTCAGCTCATGCGGCCCCTCTACGAAGCCCTCCGGGGCAAGCCGGCCAAATACGACGTCGTCTGGTCTGCAGCCTTGGAAGCGGCATTTACAAGCTCAAAGCGGGCCCTCGCCGATGCAACACTGCTCGCTCACCTGGTGCTCAACGCTCCCATCGCCCTCACCACGGATGCCTCTGACTACGCGGTGGGCGCCGTACATGAGCAATGGGTGAGCGGGGTTTGGCAGCCACTCGCTTTTTTCAGCCGGCAACTCCGGCCGAACGAGCTCAAATATAGCACGTTTGACCGCGAGCTCCTCAGTCTACACCTGGCCGTTCGCCATTTCCGCCACCTCCTGGAGGGCCGACCCTCACGGCTTTCGTCGACCACAAGCCGTTGGTCTACGCAATGGCCAAAGTCATGGAGCCGTGGTCGGCCCGCCAGCAGCGCCACCTCTCCGCCGTGTCGGAGTTTACCACGGACATCCGGCACGTCGCCGGCAAAGACAACGCCGTGGCCGACTGTCTTTCTCGGGCCAGCGCGAACGCGGTCCACCTCGGCGTGGACTTCGCGCTTATGGCGGCTGACCAGACCACCGACACCATGGTGCAAGCCCTCCGGGCGGCGGACACGGGCCTCCGCCTGGCCGACGTCCCCTTCGCGGACACTGTCCTGCTCTGCGACGTCTCCCAAGGCCAGCCTCGCCCCATCGTGCCCGATACCTGGCAACGCCGCATCTTCGCCTCCCTCCACGGCCTTTCCCACCCGGGCCGGAAAGCTTCCCAGAAGCTGGTGTCGGCGCGATTCGTCTGGCACGGCCTTCGACGGGATGTCCGCGATTGGACCAGCACCTGCATGGCCTGCCAACAGGCCAAGGTCCACCGACACACCCAGGCCCCGCTGACACCTTTCACCGTGCCCGAACGGCGTTTCGACCACGTCAACGTGGACCTGGTGGGCCCCCTCCCCCCATCACGGGGTTTCACACACCTGCTCACCATGGTGGACAGGACCACCAGGTGGCCAGAGGCCGTTCCTCTCATCTCCACCACCACCGCCGACGTGGCGCAGGCTTTCATCGCCACCTGGGTCGCCCGTTTCGGCGCACCGGCGGACATCTCTTCGGACCGCGGGCCGCAGTTCACCTCCGAGCTGTGGGGCGCGGTCACCCGCAACCTGGGGGTCAGGCTCCACCATACCACGGCCTACCACCCCCAAGCCAACGGGTTGTGCGAGCGGTTCCACCGTTCCATGAAGGCTGCGCTCATGGCCGGCCTTCAGGATGGCGGCTGGACCGACCGGCTACCGTGGGTCCTTTTGGGCCTCCGCACGGCCCCAAGGAGGACCTCCGGGCGTCCACCGCCGAGCTGGTCTACGGCCAGCCGCTACGCGTCCCGGGCGAATTCGTGCCCGACGCCACCAGTCCCTGGTCCGCAGCTCGCCAGCGCTCGGACCTCCAGGAGACCGCCCGACGGTTTGCCCCCGTGCCAACGTCCCACCACGGTGACCCCCAGGCCTACGTCCCCCCAGCGCTTCGCACAGCGGAGTACGTTTTCGTGCGTCATGACGCACACCGGGGGCCACTTAGGCCGCCGTACGACGGACCCTTCCGGGTCCTGCGACGGGACGACAAGTCCTTCGTCATCGAGGTCGGCGGCAGGTCGGACCGGATTTCGGTGGACCGCCTCAAGCCGGCGCAAGTGGACATCGACCAACCACCTCGGTTGGCCCTTCCTCCGCGGCGAGGCCGCCCCCCGTCCACGGTGCCTCCCGCTCGACCACCCACCCCCACACCGGACCCCCCCCCCACGACCCTCCAGGGGTCGCTTCGGCCGGGTCATCAGGACCCCCCTTAAATTGACCCTGCCGGTGCAAGTCGATTCTGGGGGGGCGTGTGTAGCGGTTGCCGCTGAACATACACAATCGCCTTACACCTGCCGAGGACGCAACCACGGAGCGATTGCTGTGCCGGGCTCGCCCAGACCGCCCGGAGACGCTCAGTCTCGCCTTTCCCGGGCATGCCTAGACTCGCCTTTCCCGGGCTCGCCCGGCCCGTTCGGCGACACCCAGTCTCGCCGTTCCCGGGCATGTCCAGGCACGCCCGGCCCATCCGGCGACACCCAGTCTCGCCGTTCCCGGGCATGTCCAGACTCGCCCAGGTCTCCCGGACACGCCCAGTCACGCCTTTTAAGGGCAAACGCTCCGGCATGAGATATTCGAGTGCTTGTATATAATGCTGCCCGATAAACGGGCTTTTCAGAGTACCCGAGTTGATTTGATGCAATGAAGAAACTCGGACTAATTCCAGCTTTTTGTCGCATCCATTCTTCCGATTCGAGTTGGAGCACAGCTCCTTCAATAATATATATATACTTTAGTCATAAGTATTCAGTATAATAAGTTGCTATCTCTATTTCATTTTTTTTTCTCCACTTTCATGTTCTTCCCCTGAGATACAGAGAGAGAGAGAAAGACAGACAGAGAGAGAGAGAGAGAGAGAGAGAGAGAGAGAGACTTTTGAAGCTCTTTTATTATAAAGGTAAGAAAACCATACAAGTCATGCAAATAATAAAGTCACCACAATTCAAAACATGTGCAGCCAAACAACAACAATAAAAACACCAAGCACTGAAATAAAAAACTTAACAAACCATGATCAAGTTTACAAAACCCACCCTTTGCACACCATTTTTCCACAAAGGTTTGTAAATCATCTTTCATTTGGCAAAAAGAAAATTCCAAGCGTAACCTTGCCATGACTAGAGCCTTAAACACAATTACCACATCACATAAAATATCAGCATTTGCCAGGAGCTTTGCTTTTCTTGTTTTGTAGATTGCTAATTTTCCATTAGAAATTAAGAAATTAGCAAGAGCAGTCTCAGAGCGTTTTTTATAACTAAGTGGTGTTCCAAAGATAAAAACACGTGTAGAGAAAGAAAAGTTCATACGATTAAAAAAAGTTGATAAAAAACCAAAGAAGGGAGAAAGTCTTGCACAATCTACGTAAGCATGGAAAAGGTCTTCAGAAATCATACAAAAGGGGCATTCCACTGAATTATCCTCATTAAAACGATGTAATAAAACATTGGAGGGCAACACCATATGGGCGAGTCTCCAAGCAATATCACCAGTCCTTTTAACAATCGGTGAAACATACATTGCAGACCATTGCGGATGGGAGGGAGACCCAGAAGGCAGTTTCTCTTTCCATCGAGCCCCAAAAGAAAGAGGCTGTAACGAGGGAAACCGAACTGAGATATACAAACGATACAGTCTCTTTTTATCCTTGCTGGAAAGTGGCGATGAGGATAGCAAGATAGATGTTGTGGCGCTATCAGCTGGCAGGCTAGAGCTAGCACAGATCTGTGGTGGTGTATGGTGGTCACCAATGTTGGCGGTTGAGCTCAGGCCCAGGTGCCTAAAAACACACAGGATTTCCTGTAGGACCTTGGCTACGCTCCTCAAAGATCTGATGCCAGTTCTTACTTGAAGATGTCCTGCGGAGAACCAACTGTTCCTGTTACAGTCACGAAGGTCCTGAGTCGTTTTCACGCCAGCACTCACAAAACGTTGCACAAAGGCACGTGAGCGAGGAATAGCAGGAAAGAGGGCATTATAGAAAAGGGGTTCCCGGAGGAACCTTTCACTGTTGTATGTCCCCATTTGGCGAGTTATTGAAATGGACCGCCAGACATTCAAGACATCTTGGTAAAAGTCAGGGAGCAGCGAAGCATCGACATGTTGCAGCTCCATGAAGAAGAGTTCACAATTGTACCCAAGCATGCCGGCTTGTTTTAGTATACAGTTTGCAGTCGATTTCCAGGGCAAGGCCTCCAGAAATATAAAACGACGAGCTGTGGAGACTCGGAAGGCCATCACCCGACAAAGAATGTCCACAAGCCCATGACCTCCTTCTGCCAGTGGGAGGCAAATAGTCTCTGGCTTTAGCCAGTGTTTGCCATCCCAAAAGAAGTCAAGTAAACATTTTTGGATTGACGACACCAACGTTGCAGGTGGCTGCAAGGCATTCATTTTATGCCATAAGAGAGGGGCCACCAGGTTGTTAATGACCAGGGCACGACCTCGGAAAGACAAGGTCGACAAAATTCCTCTCCATCTGTTTAATTTGTTGCTGATTTTGTGGAGCAAACCATCCCAATTCCTTTTGACAAAGCCTGGGGTTCCAAGGTAAACACCGAGGTATTTCACACCTTCTTTTTCCCATGTCAAATTCATAGGGAGAATTGGAAGGGCAGAAGGTGGCGTACCGCCGACCCAAACTGCTTTGCATTTCGACCAATTAATTTGCGTTGTACATGCTTGAGAGTATACCCGTAGGCACTCAAATAGCAGAGCAATGTCATTACTGCTGCGAACAGCAACACATACATCATCAGCATAGGCCGAAATGATAACGGGATTTTCTGATGGAGTCACTGAAAATCCCATAAGAGAAGATCGTAAACGAATCAAAAGGGGCTCAATGCAAAGAGAGTACAAGATTCCAGATAAGGGACAGCCTTGCCGAATTCCCCTCCCAATCCGCAAAGGTGAACAGAGACCATCATTGATTTTGATCAAGCTAAAAATGTGATTATACAATAAGGATACATATGAAATAAAGGATGCCCCAAAACGAAATTGCTTTAAAATGTGAAACAAATACTCATGATTAACAGAGTCAAAAGCCTTTTCTTGGTCAATAAAAAAGAGACCGGTATGTTGTTGTTGAAATGCACACACATCCCACAGGTCTCGTACCAAAAAAATGTTATCGTGCATAGATCTGTGCATAACACAGTACGATTGATCCTGATGTATAACTGTGCTTAGAACAGTCTTTACACGGTTAGCTAGCGTTTTGGCAAAAATCTTGTAATCTGTGCAGAGAAGAGAGATTGGACGCCAGTTCTGTATCAATTGCAGGTCGTTTTTCTTAGGGATAAGGCAAACAACTGCACGCCGACAACTAAGGGGTAACAATCCCTCACGCAGACTGTATAAAAACACTGAGTGCAAAGCAGGACCAAGCATGTCCCAAAAGGTTTTATAAAATTCAGCTGGTAGCCCATCAAAACCAGGAGCCTTATGATCAGCAAGGCCATCGAGTGCAGTTTTAAGTTCACCGAGAGTAATGTTCTCATCCAAGACATGCCGTTGATGCTCATCTATCTGCGGTAAATTGGTCGTAATATTCTGCATTGCAGGCACATCATTGGGCTTAAAGGAAAACACATTCTCAAAATAAGACCGAACAAAATGAACAATCTCCGTATTATCACTAAGAATATGCCCATCACTAGCCCGAAGACTAAGCATTTGCTGGCTCGCCTTCGTCGTCTTCTCAAACTTAAAGAAATCTTTACAACATGTGTCTGAAGACAGTAAACCATTCACTCTCAGCCTGACTAAGGCACCAATACCATTTTCTTGAATTAATTCCTTAAGCAGAGTTTGTTTTTCAAAGAGGAGTTGACACCGTCTTTCATCACTGAGGACCTCAGCACCTTCCTGCAATCGTAGAATTTCTTGTTTCAAGGCATCAATACATAAATTGTTTACTTTGAGAGCAATTGGTTTTGTATTGCTGACAGAAAACACGGATCTGCGCTTCAGCATAGTCCCACCACTGACAGAGATTTAGGAAACGATGTTGGAAGTACACAACCTTGTCCCAAAAAACCACAAAGGATGATTTAAAGAAAGGATCGCTCAGAAGTGAGGTGTTAAAGGACCAATACAGGGTGCGGCGTTTGAAACGAGGAAAAGAAAAGCACAGTTTTACCAAAGAATGATCAGAGAAGCCTGAAGGGACAATAGCCGTATATGTCACAAGGTTGATAGCAGAGTTAGGAATATAAAATTTATCAAGACGAGCAAGTGAAAGATGATTTAGTAAAACCCGACACCAGCTAAATTGCTGCAGGTTTGGGTGTTGTTGCCGCCATACATCGTTGAGGTCATGCCGCGAAATTATACTGGAAAGAGGCCTACTTGAAGCTGGATGTGGCTCTGCACTGTTCCTATCTAAAGTTGGGTTTAAAGTACAGTTAAAGTCACCCCCTAAGCACAACAACGTATCAGAAGAGAGGTGTCTCAGGAAATTAAAGGACTGATTTAAAAAAGTTCCTCTATCTGTGCTATCGCTTGGAACATAGACGTTAACAAACATAAATCGTTGCTGATTGTATTCAAGCTCTACAGAGGCTAGATAGCCTGGTACGATTTCCTTAAAGATGGGGGGGGGGGGGGGGAGACAGACAAACGTGAACTGACAAAAAAAGCAATACCCGCACTCACAGAATCTGTATTACTAAAAAACCAAGTGCCAATCAGCTGTTGCTGCCAATCAGCCATGCAGTCTGCAGTGGCACGAGTTTCTTGCAATGAAAGTACATCAATCTTTTCCCTCCTGGCTAATTGCACAGTCTGGGACCTACGCAGCTGACTGCGCCCACCGTTAATGTTCAAGCTTGCTATGTTCATAGAAACATAGGCAGCAACACCGCCATTACAGGTTTAATTCTTTCCTTGCTGTGACAAGGTACCTCTTCAGTCTTTTCAGTGATTGATCAGAAATATGAAGGGCCGCAGATTGTTGTACAACTTCCTGAGCCCCACTAATGAAGGCGTGAGTATCAACGAAGAAATCGCAGATTTTCACGCGCTTTTTACGGTAAGTTTTTTGTAGGAAATCCACGATTACAGCAGGAGGGACAGAGCCTCCAGAGACATGCTCCGATGAGAAGTCGGCCTCACCATCACTCAGTGAGGCAACGGAAGAACCTCCATCAGAGTCACAATCGTTGTATTGAGAGTCCATTGCCGAAGCAATGGGCTCATCGACACGAAAATCTGAGACTTCAGCACTATCACCTTGCTGACCATGAGCTTGACAAGGCTCAGCTGCCTCAATGGAGGATTCCACAGACAGATCACTAGTTCCAACACACTCACCACTCCCCACAGAGGGAGGGGTGGCACAATCAACACAAGCTTCAGCAGGGGACACACATGGAGGCTCAACCTCACATGGAGGTTTACCCTCAGAACACTGGAGAGACTCAGGTGCTGTCTGGCCAACACATACATTTTCAGCATTTATCACATTACCCTCAGAGTATTCTGAAGGCGGGGGAGGTTGAGGAATTTCCTCAACTGGAGGAAACTGCTGAGGAGGAGGTCGCGCTCCACCATAACCTTCACTAACCACTTGAGCGAAGGTTGGAGGACCGGCCAAGACCTTATTATCAGGCTCGTTGAGGTCGCTAGAAGGTGGGAGGGTTCTTTTCCTGGTTTTCTGTTTGTCTACAATGGGGTTTGCATCAGCACCATCCATACTGTTTACATCATCGACAACGATCTCAGTAGAGCCCTGCTGTTCATCACCATTCAGGCTAGTGACTCTATCTGTGGACTTTTTCGGGCACGAGTCCTTTAAATGACCATATTGACCACACTCAAAACAAACTAGAGACTCTGTGGAAACAAAGACCCGATAAGTGTGACCTTCGACCTTGAAGGGCAATACCGCATTTAAAGAGGGTAACACCACACGGTAAGATCATGTAAACAAAACGACGAAAGGACATGAGGTGTTTTAAACGGTTATTTTTTCCTCGTACAGGAACCATAGTAACTGAAGAGACGACAGAACCAAGTTTGTTTAGTTCCGTAACCAGGTCTTTGTTCTTAAGGAACGGAGGAGCGTTAGAGAGAGAGAGAAACCCGAACTGCCGGCGTGTCGAGTGGACATACCTGAACAAACACGTCGGGAGCAAAGAAAAGCCCGTGCTCGACTATTTGAGCAACCATGGGCACTGTGGAAAGAAAGATTACCACACGTTTATTCATGCGAGAAGCCGCTTTTACATTATCCAAACCGATTAACTCTCCGACCGCAAGGATAATGGCCTCCACATCGATTCCCGACGGAGGTGAGCAAACTAACCCATGCTTCCGGGTTAGCGCTTCAAGAGACGTGTAACGAGAGCTATCCGCCATCGTTTGCACGTTTAAACAAAGGATAAATGTATAAAGGGTTAATGAAGCCAAAAAGCTCCAGTAAACAAACGAAAAAGAAAAATATTTACGAAAAAAGAAACGGAAAAAGTATTATGATTTGTAACACGAGGCGAAAAAAACCCCGAAGAGGGAACCGCCCTAAGGGGGAACCTTTACCGGTCTCACCACGTGTGCTCTCTCACTTTCTCACTCTCAAGAGGGGGGGGGGGGGATGATAACGTGGAAGGGTGACACACAAAAGACGGAACAAAGGTGAGAAAAGGTAAGGGGAGGGTAAAGATACAAACCACGATCACGGAGCTACAATGCCAAGACACGAACAGACGCCATGACACCGCACCGACAGCCGATAGGTGGCGACAGAGAGAGAGAGGAGAGGAGTGGGAGAGGGAGAGGGAGAGGGAGAGAGAGAGAGAGAGAGAGAGAGAGAGAGAGAGAGAGAGAGAGAGAGAGAGAGCGAGAGAGAGCCCACACCTTTCATTGAGATCGAGGGGTGAGTCCATCTGCACTCTGATGGGTTGTCGTAATTTCTCACCCTTTTCCTCATTGAGAGGTGTGTTTTCTCACGATAGTTTCGCTCGTGCTGGTGTATGCCGAGTAGCGCTTTTTCCTTTTTTCCCTACTGGTACAGAAAGATGTCCACCCTACCGATATCCATCTCGGCTTAGGCCGAGGGTTTTCCCGATCGTAGTAATGTCGGCACGTTCCCACTACGTGGCCTTTGAGGGTTTGACGTGGAAACAAACATGCCCTTTCTCTCCCCTCTCTCTCTCCCCCTCTCTCCCCCCTCTCTCCCCCCCTCTCTCTCTCTCTCTCTCTCTCTCTCTCTCCCCCCTCCTCTCTCTCTCTCTCTCTCTCCCCTCCTCTCTCTCTCTCTCTCTCCCCTCCTCTCTCTCTCTCTCTCTCTCTCCCCTCCTTCCTCTCTCTCTCTTTCTCTCTCTCTCCCCTCCTCTCTCTCTCTCTCTCTCTCTCTCTCTCTCTCTCTCTCTCTCTCTCTCTCCCCCCCTGCTGGCCGTTAGCTGTTGGGCGTGGCAAGATGGCAGCCGTGCATGTGTGGTGAGGTGTGAGCTGCTCCAACCTTTGATCTTTCTACCCCCCTTGCTCGTTGTCTTTCTTAATTTCTGTTCCTCCACTTTTCTTCTTATCCTCACGTTTGTCTACTCTCTGTCTGCCCCCCACCACCCCAGTTCAACAACCCGCTGCTGCAACTCCTCATCCTACCCGTTCTGCCCTCCCTCTGCCCGCTCCCCCCCCCCCACACCCCTCCCTTCCCCCCTACACCCCTCCCTTCCCCCCTATTACATCCCTCGCATTTGTTGCTGTCTCGATTCTTTCTCTTCTAGCTTTTTCTACTTTTTTCCTCTGAGATACAGAGAGAGAGAGAGAGCCCACACCTTTCGGTGAGGTCGACGGGTGAGTCGTATTCCTATCGACACTCTAAGGAGTTGCGATGGGTTTTCGCCCCTTTCCTCATTAAGAGGTGTGTTTTACCGCGTTCGTTTTCTCGTGCTGGTACATGCCGAGTGGCGTTTTCTTTGCGGTTTTTTCCCCCTTGCTTTACAGAAAACTGTACCCGACCACACCCCTTTTTCCCCCGACCCCTTCCTTTTCCCCCGACCCCAACTCGGCTTAGCCCGGGTAATTTGAATTAGTAAAATGTCGACACGTTCCCCGTATGCGGCTTTCGATGTTTCGAAGCTCTCACACGGAAGCATGGCGTGGTGTGCGTTCCTCCCGATGAGGTTAGTGTGGAACACATTGTTATTGCTATTGGGAATATCATTGGGATGGAAAAGATCCGTGCAGCGTCACGAATGAATAAACGTATCGTGGTTTTTTTTAGCCGAGGAAAGCCTCGTGCATGAGGTTGGCGCGGCTGGTCTGTCCACAGACAATGGACATTTCGTCTTGGTTTCCCCACTCGATACCCCAGCTGTCAAAATACTCCTATCCAACGTCCCCCCGTTTGTAAAAAATGAGTCGCTGTTAGCGGAACTATCGCGCTATGGTACAGTCGTGTCCCAGATCAAGATGCTGCCGCTGGGCTGTCGGAGTGAACAGGCGAAGCACGTCATGTCTTTCCGCCGCCAGGCATACATTGTACTTCCCACATCCAACGTGGATAAAGTATTAAACGTGGTAATTAAATTCCGTATAAAAGATCACGACTACCAAGTATATGCGTCAACCGAGACATTAAAATGCTTCACTTGTGGAAAGTTCGGACATTTAAAACGTTTCTGTCCCCGAACTGCACCCTCTGTGATCGAGCAGACAGGCTCTCTGGACAATACTGTGCCCCCTCTACCTCTCAACACTGACGGACAAACTACCCCAACTACTGTCCCAGACCCCCCACTACCTCCCAACACTGACGGACAAACTCCCCCAACTACTGTCTCGGATGACATCGCACCAAATTTAACGACCGCTGATAAAATGAACATGAACATCTGGGATGGGTTTACACTTGTTTCCTCATTAAGGAAGAGAAAAACACCCCAGGATTCAGTTACACCTCGTAACGAAAAGGTGGTAGTTTTTCAGTCAAACATTGCGGGAATGCCTCTGTCCGACCAAACTACTACCAGCAACCGGTACGAACTGCTCATGCATGAGAATGTAGATCCCCAGCCATTACCTGAGACTTTCCCCCACAATGCAACGGAGGGGAATTACATCCCTCCACAAGGGAAAATTAAAGCTGTTCCGTGTCCTTCTGTGAATGATGCCGAAGTGCATCAAGACCCGATCGTAAAAATAGGAGGAAACGTGATAGCAGAAAACCTGATCGTACTTCCAGCGGCCCCAATTTCTGAGCACAATGAAAATATTCTAACCCCAGCAGTACCTGTGCTGGCGGTCTTACATAACATCCCTGAGCACATTGGTAAAACTGATGGAGAACCTCAAACTGTCAAACCGGTGACGGTTTCCCCCGCACCCCTCCCACTACCCGAAGCTCCTTCAATTCCACTACCCCCTCCTGCTCCTATTAATATGGAGCAGGATGACACCTGCACAGCACAAGTTACCTCAGAGCCCCAAGAACCAGGAATTGAAAGTTTCCCAGACAGTGGTTCCGACATGTCAGATGAGGAATCTTACGAAATTGAGGAGTTCCCTACAACAAGCGAATCCAACGTCTTACCAGCCCAAATATTGAAATCCCTCAACCACACTTTTAGAAAGAGACACGTAGACATTAAAGATCACTTCTCTGACCTGCACGGGTTTATCGACACGGCAAGGAACATCATTCGCCGGCCTAGCGACCACCATTTCACAGAAGCCCAATGTAGCAGGCTGAAAAAGTACATTGTGAGAGCAAAAGATGAACAAAAAAAAAGAGATTTGGAAGCTTAAATATAAATGGTGGCGCGAGTCAGCTGCGCAAACTCCAAGTGGTGAACCTTGCACTACAGAAAACATTAGACGTACTTTTCTTACAGGAAACCCACACTACGCCAGCATCCCATGCAGAATGGAACCGGATGATGAAAACGACCAATTTTTTTAGTGATTCCAATTCCTGAACTGCGGGAGTGGCTTTTATTTTGAATCCCCATTTCCATCCATCAAAACTTTCCTTTAAAAACATAATCCCGGGGCATCTAGCCTCCCTAGAATTTGTTATTAATAACACAAATTTTACTTTGTTGAACGTTTATGCCCCTTCAAATAGCACTGAGCGGCAACGCTTCTACGCTAGATTAGGGCCTTATATGAGGCAAATAGACCTGCACAGGTGTATTGTAATGGCAGGTGACTTTAACTGCACTCTACAACCAAACCTAGATAGGAACGGTGCGGAACCCCATCCCGGACCAGCTAAATTATTAGCAGAGATAATAAGGGATTTTAAGCTTCAGGATCTTTGGCGGCAACAAAATCCCACGACGCATCAATTTACCTGGAGCAAGATCACAAACAACCAAGTATCCCTAGCTAGGCTCGACCGGATCTATATAAATTCACCATTTTTTAATCTCTCCCCTACCACTGGAATTTTGCCTTCTGGTTTTTCAGATCACCATTTAATTACTGTGAATTACCATTCACATCTGTCCTTGAATCGCCATTCTTTCTGGAAGCTTAATGTCACCATCTTAGAAAACCCCTCCTTTAGGGCTGCTTTCAAAGACGTATGGTCTGTTCTATTAAATCAAAAACACCAGTTTACAGATCAGCGTTTGTGGTGGGACAACATAAAGGCCCAATGTAGAGGATTTTGTCAACAATTTTGTTTCCTAAGAACACAAGAGGAACGTAGAACAAAGGCTACTTTAGAAAAGGAAATTCTACAAATTCAAACAAATTTAAAAACTCACTCGTCTCCCCAACAAGAACTGAGACTGAAAGAAAAGAAAGCTTTCCTTAATACAATAATTGAGAACCAAACCCAAGGGGCATTAAAAAGATTACGGTTTCAGCAGCTCAATCTTTTGGACACGCCAACCCAATACGTCTTTGATTTTGAATCGAAGGCTCCTCACCCCCAAATTACTGCTCTAAAACGCCCTGACAATTCTGTCATCACTCACCCTGAAGGACTCAAGAGGGAAGCTAGACTCTTTTTCTCCAACCTTTACAAAACAAAAGAAGTTGACCTAAATGGTGTCTCTCACTTATTTGACGGTGTTTCCACCTTAACCCCAGAGCAAAGGCAGAGCCTGGAGAAACCACTCACACTTGAGGAACTCCATCGCATTAAAGAGCCTTGGCAAAGGGAAATCACCTGGCATCGACGGTCTACCGTCAGAATTTTTCGAATCTTTCTGGGACCTAATTGGCCCTGAACTGCTATCAGTCTTCCAGGAAAGCCTCGAAAAGAAGGAACTCCCGCTGAGCTGCAGAAGAGCAGTACTTACCTTGCTTCCAAAGAAAGGCAACCCTTTACTCATCTCCCAGTGGAGGCCAATATCACTACTATGTACTGATTACAAGGTCTTTTCCAAAGCTATTGCCTTACGTTTTTCACCCTTCCTAAAGAACATTGTAGACATGGACCAAACTTATTGTGTTCCTGGTCGTAATATCCATGACAGTATTTCTGTTATTCGCGATTTGATTGATGTTTGTGATATTCATAATGAAAGTGTTGGCCTTGTTTTCCTAGATCAGGAGAAGGTTTTTGATTACGTTTCGCATGAATACTTGTCCGAAGTCTTAAATCGATTTGGTTTTGGACCCTTTATTTTATCATGTATACATATGTGTTACTCAAACGTATCTGCCCTGCTAAACATAAATAATGAGCTTGTGCCCCCCTTTTGTATTAAAAGAGGTGTTAGGCAGGGCTGCCCACTGTCAGGTGCTTTGTACACCCTTTCCCTTGAACCCCTCTTAAACACGCTTCGAAAGTCTTTGACTGGTTTCACTGTGAGACGTTTAAACCACACTATAAAGACTATTGCCTACGCTGATGATATATGTGTGTGTATCAAAAACTCTGATGATATTGCTAAGATGATGCATGCTTTAGCACTTTTTAACAGAGCCTCGTCAGCAAAAATCAATTGGAAAAAGACTGAGGCACTGTGGCTCGAATCCCTTTCCCACCCCCCATTCTCCCCACTCCCCCCCCCCCTTCACCCCCGCTTCTCCCCGCAAATATTGCTTGGAGAAGAGATGGGATCAAGTTTTTGGGAGTTTTTCTAGGTCCTGGAGATTTCATCAGGCATAACTGGGAAGGTTTGCCTGAACGCATTGAACTGCTTTTAATAAAATGGAAAGGCCTACTCCGCCAATTGTCTTACCGTGGCAGAGTATTGGTCATAAACAACCTGGTTACCTCCATTTTGTGGCACAAGGTCTTGGCTCTGCAACCACCTGCTGGGTTAATCAACGGAATACAGAAGAGCGTCACTCATTTCTTCTGGTCTGGAATGCATTGGCTACGACCGGAAAGATTAAATTTGCCGATACCTGAGGGTGGTCAAGGACTTGTCAATGTAAAATGCCGAATCATGGCTTTTCGTCTACGTATGATATGGTCCATTTTGCACGAGCCTGTTGTGCTTTGGAGGCAACTTGCATGCTGCATTTTGGGTCGTTTTGAGAATTTCGGTCATGCTAAGGAGCTTTTCCTAATGGACTTGACAATGTTTGATCTCTCTTCACTCCCCTCTTTCTACCGAAGTTTGTTAAATGCATGGCAAGCTCTCAAAAGCCATCGGGATCATACTACGTACGAGAGATCCATGTTCTTTAATGAGCCACTGTTTTGCAACTCACTTTTTGAAGGTTTTGGAAGCAGCAGGGCCTTCATTCAAAAGTTTGTGGCTGCATCAATAACCAAAGTGTGCCACCTTAGAGACAATGCAAATGACAAGTGGCTAAGTGTTGCTGCTATTGCCTTGGCGACTGGCGTCAGATCATCTCGCCAACTAGACAGATGTCTAAGGGTGGTGCTTCATGCCTACGGTACCTCCCAACCTTGGTTGGTTCGTCCTGTACCTCCCTCTGAGCCGAGCCTCTCTCCTTTCCCCAACCTTCTTTTGTCGGCCTCTGAAAACTTGGAGCCAATAAATTTTGGCCGTTCCTTTTCCTCTTCCAGTGGTAACCGCAAAACCTTATATTTCCAATGTTTAAAAGCTCTTTTCCCCTCCTTGTCTCCCCCAGCACCTTGTAAGTGGTCTGCAGTCCTGCCACACACTCCTCCTTTCTCCCCAAACTGGGGATGGTATTATAAAAATCCTGTGCCAAAACGTGCTGGTGATCTCCAATGGAGAATCGCACATTGGATAATACCCACAAACTCTCTCATTCACCGCTTTTCACAAGCGACAAGTGATCAGTGTCCCTTTTGTGGACAGAGAGAAACCTTGCCCCATGCGTATATTCAATGCAGTCATTTAACTCCTCTCTTTGTTTTCTTGAAAGTGCTATTTGCACGTCTTTCCATTGATTTCAATTTTCCAATGTTTATTTTAGGGCCAAGTGGCCCCTTAAACATCCAAGCAACAATTCTTGCAAACTTCTTTATCTCCCAAGCAAAATTGGCAATTTACAAAACCAGAAAATCAAAGATAAAGAATGACTTGTACAGTACAGATACTGTAGCAATGCTCAGAGCTTTTTGCGAGAGCCGGATAAAACTTGATTTTTACTGTTATTCGCTTTCCAGCCAACTTGAACTTTTTGAAAGAATGTGGTGTGTAAAGTATTTTTGTGAAATATCTGAGGGTCATTTGGTGCTTTCTCTCTAGTCTTTATTAAATATCCTTCTGTGTTTTTTTGGTAGCTTAACGGTTTGTTGGTTTTGACTTCCCCGATGGTAAAATTGCATGTAACTGTTTTGTTTATTTTGTTTTGACTGTAAAAAATCTTCATTTTATACTTTTGTAATAAAAGGACATAAAAGTCAAGTCTCTCTCTCTCTCTCTCTCTCTCTCTCTCTCTCTCTCTCGCGCACCACCTGCTGGCCGGTTGTATGCTGCTTGTACTGTCATGGCGTCTGCTTGTGGAGGCCTGTGAGTGCTCTGTGTTGTTGCCCCCTCCCCCCCCCCCCCGTTCACCCCTCTGTGTCCCTGTGTCTGTTCGTGGAGTTTTCCCTGTGATTCCCATACATGTTGAGACGGGAGAGAGAGCCGGAGAGCACAGGGTGATTGCTGGTAAGGGTTCGTCGTTTTTGGGCGTCGCCCTATCGGTGTTTGCTCTTTCATCTTAAACCTCTATTTCCTTTTTTCCTTTTGTTTATCTTTCTTTCAGTTTGTTTTGTTACCCCCCTTTCCCGAAGTTAAGGAAATCGGAGCGGTCTGTTTACTTCCCAACCCCGGAGTTCAGGTAGGGAAGATTATATTATATATTCACCCTCCCCGAGTTGGGGGGGGTTGTAAGTGCTGCTGTTCCAGCATGGCAGCTGCACTATCTCGATTTACGGCTTTTCAGAGCCTGACCTGTAAGAACGGGTTCTTTTGTGTACCTCCGGAACGTGAGGTTAGTGTTGAGGACGTTGTCCTCGCGACCGGTCGTGTTGTCGGGATCGACAAGGTTGTTGCCGCTTCGCGGATGAACAAGCGGATCGTTGTTTTTTTGTCCGACGCGGATTGTGTCCCACAAATTGCCGAACAGGGTTTGACAATCGATCCAGGTTTATTTGTTATGGTTTCCCCACTTGATAGCCCAGCAATAAAAGTCGTGATATCCAATTGCCCCCCATTTGTATCCGACGATGTATTAATTAAAGAGTTGTCCCGATATGGCACCATCGTGTCTCGTATCTCCATGATTCCCTTTGGGTCACGGAACAACGATTTAAGACACGTGGTCTCATTCCGGCGGCAAGTGTTTATGATTTTAAAAGATTCCCAGAAGGATTTAAACCTTTTAGTAAAATTAAAGCATCAACAGAATGAATATACAGTTTACGTGTCCACCAACGTTTTAAAATGTTTTGGTTGCGGACAATTTGGGCATGTTAAGCATGACTGTCCCCGAAAAGAGAATTCTCCACAAGTACAACCTCCCCTCCGAACCGGGAATAAGCAAGCCCCCCACCTTCCCACCACCGATCCAAACCCTTCCATCACTGACCCAAGCCTTCCCACCACCGACCCAAGCCTTCCCGCCACTGGCCCAAGCCTTACCACCACTGAACCAAGCCTTCCCACCACCGAACCACGCCTTCCCGCCACTGAACCAAGCCTTCCCACCACCGAGCCACGCCTTCCCGCCACTGAACCAAGCCTTCCCACCACCGAACCACGCCTTCCCACCACCGAACCACGCCTTCCCGCCACTGAACCAAGCCTTCCCACCACCGAACCACGCCTTCCCGCCACTGAACCAAGCCTTCCCACCACCGAACCACGCCTTCCCGCCACTGAACCATGCCTTCCCACCACCGAACCACGCCTTCCCGCCACTGAACCAAGCCTTCCCACCACCGAACCAAGCCTTCCCACCACCGAACCACGCCTTCCCGCCACTGAACCAAGCCTTCCCGCCACTGAACCAAGCCTTCCCACCACCGACCCAAGCCTTCCCACCACCAAACCACGCCTTCCCGCCACTGAACCAAGCCTTCCCACCACCGAACCACGCCTTCCCGCCACCGACCCAAGCCTTCCCACCACCGACCCAAGCCTTCCCGCCACCGACCCAAACGTTCCTATCACTGATCCAAGTCTTTCTACCACCGACCCAAGCCTTCCTACCACCGATCCAAGCATCCTCGCCGTACCCCCTTCCCCTCCCCTTGAAACGCCCCCCCCCCCTCTACTGCAGGATCTAATTGCAGCCATATCTCTTGTCAACGATAGACCTCACCCCCCAGGCGACATCGTTAAATCACAACTTGTTTCCTGCTACAACTGATCCTATCTCTCTCTCCGTGGTAGCCGATGGAAATCCTCCCCCGATGATTACGTCCTCCCTTCACCCCCTCCCCCCAACCCCCTGCAATCTCTTCCCACTAACCAGGGACGAGTTTCAATTCGTCTGCCCAAAAGGAATAAAGACATTTGCAAACAACAGATGAAAACGGTCATCTCTTTAAAAAACCCACAACTGAAAATCGACAGCCCCTCCCCCCTGCCCCAGATTTGTCCCTCGTCACAGAAAATCGTTTCTCTGTATTGGAGGACATAGATGTGGATGAATTCTCGCCCTTGTCTACTGACCTAGAAACTGATATGGTTGAACCGCAAAAATTTAATACTCCCCCCCAACCCCCCCCCCCCTCCCCTGAAGATGGCTCATTTCTGTGCCTCCCCATCCCCTCCCTCTATGGACTATGCCCCATCCAATAACGTGGAGGAATGTGATGAAAACCAGTGAGACACATCATCTGAGCCATCTGATATAGATGACTCTGTTAGTGAATGTGGTAGCCTTAAGGAAGAAGGAACCCCTCCAATCCCTCCCTCTGAGATAGAAAGGTTTCTTAAAGGCACATTCCGAAAAAGGAATGTTGTTATAGGAACCTTTTTTCCGGAGCTACCTGATTTTATACATTCCGCTAGATTGATGGTAAAACGACTCCATGTTTTTAATTTCAATTCCTCCCAACGTCACCGGTTAAAGAAATGTATACATAAAGCTAAGAATGAACTACCAAAAAATTGAGTGGTTGTCACTCCTCCTTGTGGTTGTAATGAGTTTTTCGATTTGTAGCTTGAATATTAACGGAGGATGTAGCTCTGTCCGTAAAGTTCAAGTAAGGGATTTTTTATTACAGAGGAAAGTTGACATTGCCCTCTTACAAGAGACCCATGCCAACGACTGCTGTGTCGCAGAGTGGTGTAGGCTCTTCCCTGGCCTGTCCTTTTTTAGTAACGGTGACTCCCGTAAAGGCGGTGTCGCAATAATTCTTAGCCCTTTCTTTTCGCCTTCATCTATCTATAATTCCAGTAATCTCTGTGTGTTTGTTTGTTTGTACGTTTGTCTGTGACCGCTGTTTCTCGACAACCACGGGTCCGATATACTTTAAACTTGCCAGGTATATTGCTGGGGACCCGAGGATGTGCCTTTTCAAGGTTTCATTTTAATCGGACAATTACTTACCGAGCTATGTCCAAAAAACGATTCAACCAATCAGAGAGCAGCGAGCTATCGCGTGTGCCGAACGTGGCGGACACACTCTGCCTCGGATGGCACATTTGAGAGCGTATTCATTTATTTCACGTTTGCAAACTATGTTGCCGCTATGTTGGCGTTAAACTATGTTTTAAAACTAATAAAAACCATTTCATCTAAATAGAGGGGGGGGGGGGGTTGTCACTGTACTCGCAAGCCGTTCGCCGTTCGCTTTGGCGTTGCGAATGGACCAACACATTTCATGGACCAAACCATTTCATGTAAAGCGTTCGCCGTTCGCTTTGGCGTTGCGAATGAACCAAAACATTTCATGAACCAAACCATTTCATGTAAATAGAGGGGGGGATATAATTTTAGATATAGATATAGTACGGGCATGCCCTAGTTGCTTAAATTTGACGAAATACACAAGGGATCCCTAGCATCCCTAGAATTCCACTGCTGTGGAAAATTTTATACTATTTTTAATATCTATGCCCCAAGTACGCCTGTAGCTCGGCGAGTTTTTTTTAAAATGACCTTGGGACACACCTAACGTCCCTCGACAGCCAAAATGCCCGAAAAGACCAAGACAATCATGTTTGTATTGGTGGGTATTTTAATTGCACCCTCCAGCCCCAACTAGACAGGAACAGTGCAGAGCCCCATCCTGCTGCCACAACCCCCCCTCACCAATTTTTTAAAACAAATGAATTTCACAGATATATGTCCGGTACAGCACCCATCAATCAGGCAATACACATGGTGTCGATGCATTCAGAATAATATTGTACTTGCTCGCTTGGACAAGTTTTATGTTAATCCTCCACTTGAACGCCTCGTTCTGTCATCCCAAATTTGCCCATCAGGATTCTCAGACCACAGCGCAACATTTCTCAAAATTTCTGCCCCCTGCCCGAAACACAAGAGTGTTTTTTGGAAATTTAATAACAATTTACTTGATGATAGTACCTTTAAGGACCTTTTTCCGGAAATTTGGAATATCCTAGTTGCCTCCCAAGGGAATTTCTCAAACCTCAGACAATGGTGGGATAATGCCAAAATGCACATCAGACTGTTCTGCCAACAATATCGTGTGTATGGTGTTCAAGAGGAAGAAAAAAAACCACAACCTTACTTGAAGATGAAATCCTGGAATTACAGGAACAGCTCCAGGGAACTGCAAGTGTGAGCTACCAGGAAATGAGGCAGAAAATTCATGGAAAAACGGCCTTACTGAATTCCATATCTGAAAGGGGAGCACAAAATGCTTTATTGCGCCTGAAGATGAGGTACATACACGACCTTGATGCTCCAACCAAATTCTTCTTCAGCCTTAAAAGGGGGGCCTCTTCGTCAATGATTACATGCTTGTTGCATGATGGGGAACTCCTTTATGAAGATGGCAGAATCAGGGAATGTGCCCGGAAACATTTTAAACAACGGTTTATGCGGCATGACATTAACCAGGATGCAATATCGGAACTTGTTTCTAACCTTCCAACATTGGCGGAGGATCAGAAGCAGCAGTTGGAGGATCCTCTTAGGTTACCTGAGCTCACGGCTGCCTTGAAGGCCTTGGAACCTGATAAAGCCCCTGGACTGGATGGGCTGACTAGCGAATTTTTCCAGGTTTTTTGGGACGCCATTGGACCTCACCTACTGCGGGTATTGAATGAATGTTTAGAGGACGGACAACTGCCGTGGAGTTGCCGGAGAGCAGTCACCACTTTAATTCCTAAGAAAGCGGACACTCAACTTATAGAGAATTGGCGTCCTATTTCTGTTTTATGTACGGATTATAAAATTTTATCCAAAGCCTTATCCAATCGAATAAACCTTTTATGAATGTACTAATAGGAGAACATCAATCCTTTTGTATCCCTGGACGTACTATTTTTAATAATGTCTTTCTTATCCGTGATACCATTCGGTTTTGTAACAAATTTAACAAGAATGTCGGTCTGTTTTTCATTGACCAAGGAAAAGCCTTTGATTGTATTGACCACATGTACTTTTTTAGAGATTTGGAGAATTTTGGTTTTGGGCCTGTTTTTATCTCATATGTTAGGCTTTTGTATTGTAATATATCCAGTGTTCTTAAAATTAATCAAGTATTGTGTAACCCCATTGCTGTGCAATGGGGATTACGGCAAGGTTGCCCGCTATCTGGACTTTTATACCCTCTTGCCATCGAACCTCTTCTGCTCCAATTACGTACGCACATTTCTGGCTTCACTGGATCAATTCTTACCACACCGCTAAAAGTCTCTGCTTATGCAGATGATGTTTGTATTTATATAAAAAATAGTTCTGACGTCACTGCGGTGGCTCAGGCATTAAAGACATATTGTCAGGCTTGTTCAGGCCAGGTGAACTGGAAGAAGAGTGAAGCCCCTTGGATAGGACCTGGAGATTGCCCGCCAATTGTTCTGCCAGGAGGAGTGAACTGGCAGAAAAATGGCATCAAATACCTCGGTATTTTCCCAGGAGACAACACCTTTGAGCAGCAGAACTGGGTCGGATTACCGGACAAGGTAATGGCAAAACTGGCCCGTTGGAAAGGACTTCTTTCTCACCTTTCTTACCGCGGAAGAACTCTCGTCATTAACAATCTTGTCGCCTCTATGCTATGGCATAAGATGATATGCCTACAACCGCCCGGGAGCCTTCTTATTACACTGCAAAAGAGCATTGTCGACTTTTTCTGGAGCGGGAAACACTGGCTCCAACCCCCCGTGGCATACTTACCACTCACTGAAGGTGGCCAAGGTCTCATTGATATCCGCAGCCGGATTATGGTCTTCCGGCTTCATATCGTGGGCCAACTTATATATGGAGATGAAGCCCTACTCTGGAGGCCTCTGGCTTAACTGCATATTGCAGCTTACATGCAAGCTGGGCTACTGCCGAGAACTTTTCTTGATGAACCCTCATCAAATCGATTCATCCTTGCTGCCCACCTTTTACCAAGGGGTGATGAACGCCTGGCAAGCCCTGTCCTTTTCCCATGAAATGGCAACATACAACATGGAAATGTTGTTGAATGAGCCCCTATGCTACAACCCCTTCCTGGAAAACAGCTTAAATAATAGGGGACTCGTTCAACGTTTTGTTGATGCCAAGCTGCTGCGAGTGAAAGACCTCATGACAGAGTCTGGGAGCTGCTGGTTGAGTGCTGCTGCTGTGGCACAAAAAACTGGAATAAAATCTGTCAGGATCATCTCTTGGTTCCTTCAAGGGATATCCACAACATATCGTAATACCTGCGAGGAACTTGGACCTTCCCCTGAGCAAACAACAGGTGACTTCCCCAAACTCCTGGTCTTCAGCCCACCACTTAATCTGTCCCCTGGCCTGAACAGCCCTGATGATACTGCATTATCCCTTCCCGCCTTTCCAAAGAAAACTTTGTACAACGCGTACGTTAAAATTTTATACGCAAAAACATTTTCTGAGCACCCGAGGCTTCGATGGCGGGACCTTTTACCCCCAATATCCCCCAATTGTCTCAATTGGCGAAGTTTTTATCTCTTGCCTACTCCAAAGTATGTTGGAGATATTCAATGGAAGCTTGTACACTGGATTTTACCTTATAATGTTTTACTGAACAGGTTTTCTACTGCTAATTCTAATCTGTGCCCTTTCTGTGCATCCGTTGAAACTTTACCGCATATATACCTTGAATGTGAACGATTGCAACCTCTTTTTACCTTTCTCCAGGAACGCTTTGTGAAGCTCGGTTCTCTCTTCAATCACAATGTTTTTATTTATGGTGTTCTAGTACCGTCTTCCCTTAGGAATGTGGTTTTAATGGACTTTTTCATTGGTCAGGCCAAGTTTGCAATTTACAAGTCCAGGAAGAAAAAAATGGGAAATGTTTCTGGTTCTTCATATGATGTACTGCTCACCTTTAAGGCTCTTGTAAGTGCAAGATTAAAGCCAGAGTACCGGTTTTTAAAAATGAACAAGAATTTAACATGTTTTAAAGAAAAATGGGGTTTTAATGATGTCATATGCAAACTTGATGATGATGATGTGATAATAATTTCTCCTTGAGACCATTTTAATTATTGTGTTTCTTTCTTTGTGATCTTTTTCACTTTTGTAATAAAAGGAAGAAACAGTCAGTCTCTCTCTCTCTCTAACTCAGTCGTGGCCCTGACTTTGTGAAGGCGGGGTACACCATCCTGGATGTGACGGATCTCTGGGTCGCTCCTGGGAGATCGTTTGTTGTCTCTCTGCCACGGGCATGTTCGAGAGAACTGACCAGGGCTACACAACAACAACAACAGCAGCAGCAACAACAGCAACAACACCAACAACTGTATATAAGACTGGAAGGATTATGGCTATTCGCGTTGCATGGACCAATTTGTTGCTCACCGCGGCGGCCCATGTTGCATGATGTTTATGTGAGATAGTGGTCACATCGACTTTGACTTTCAACTCAAAATTAATATTCAATTTTCAAGAGTCACAGTGGGTTTTTTTTATTTTCGAAAGGCTTTTTAATATAGTTTCCAGTTAGTTCAGATTTCTTATGTACAATATCGACAAATCCTTACCGGTTATGTCGTTTGTCACATATGGGAATTAAGGCAAGCCTCATCTATCTACACATATTAATTTCACTAAAATCCTGAATGAACGTCATAACTAACTTACTTGTGAAATGTCTTTTTACATCCCTTTTGTCGAACGTTTGGTCTACTCTATGGCGACAGATTTGGGCATTTTGCAGCCATAACATTAAAATGAGAGGTTCAAATTTATCAAAGTCGAGTTAAGTATAGCACACGTGTCAAAATATACTGTACGAGATGTATCCGTTGGCCTCCCAAGATGGCGACTGTGCTTAGTGGCGACAAATTTGCACTGCTCATAATCTTTCCATTCTTGCAGACAGCTGAATGCGCCATCTTTGTTTGGAGGTGATGTGTCGGCATAATTTATGTGCATGACGTTAGATTAGGCCTCTCTAAATTCCTATACAATGTTAACACTACCTTCTTTTATTAATGAATTTATCTCCCTATGTGTAAAACTTAAAATGCTGTTAGCTTTACCTAAAGTCTGCTTATCTCTAGTATGCATTACCACCCCCAGACCCTTTTCCAGTGTGACACACTCCAAGACTGCCCATTGCATCATGTAATATCTATTTTCATTATTCTTACCCATCCTCAACATTTTACATTTCTTCCTGTTAAACTACATCTGCCAATATTTTGCCCATTCTATGAAAGTATACAGACTTTCCTGAAACTGATCACCCCCTCTCTGCTATCTACCTTACCTCCAAACTTCGTGTCATCTGCAAATTTAGAAAGCAGACTCCTAACCCCACTGTCCAAATCATTAATGTAAATTATTTAAATGATAAAGAAGAAAAAGACATAAAATGTCATAGCCCCCGTGGTCTTAGTAATTTTGCTGTACGGAGTTAAAGGCGGTTAGTCAGCCATTTTGGTCAGGTTACAAAACAAAACAAAATCTTCTGCATATGTATACTCTTGTATTGTCTTTGTGCCAGGTTTGAACAAAAGTGGTCCATGCATGTCAAGAAATGGTTGGGGACACATTTAGGTAACAGAATGGCCGCCAGTTGGCCATCTTGGATCTGATCTAAAAACAAATGACATGTATACGTATCCCATCATTCATTGGCTGTGTGCCAAGTTTGAACAAGATTGGTAAATGCATGTCCGAGAAATGGTTGAGGTCATGGTCAATATCAGGCTTTTTTTTACAATTAAAATGCCCACCAGTCGGCCATCTATGATCACATCACAAAATGAAGTGAAGTGCATATATATGCCATCATGTACTGTGCTTGTCCCAAGTTTGAACAAAATCGGACCGTGCATGTTCAAGAAATGGTTGGGGACACGTTTAAGTAACAAAATGGCCACCAGTCAGCCATCTTGGATCTGATTTCGAAAAACAATCATGCGCATATGTAAGCCTTCATTCGTTATCTGTGTGCAAAGTTTGAACAAAATAGGTAAATGCATGTAGAGAAATGGTTGAGGACGTGTCCAACATCGGGGGGTTTTTTTAAACTAAAATGGCCACCAGGACGCCATTCTTGATCACATCGCGAAATAAAATGATGTGCATATGTACACCATAATATATTGTCTTTATGCCAAGTATGAACAAAATTGGTCCATACATCTCCGAGATATGGTTGCGGACGCACATACGCATGGATGGACAGACGGACGGACAGACGAGACCCAATCCACAAGCCCCTGTTTCAGATTAAGTCCAACGGGGGCTAATAATGGTCCCAGTACTGATCCAAAATGTACCCCACTACTTGTATCCCCCCAGCCTGACATCCTCCCACCGCCAGCCACTCTTTCCTTTCTATCACTAATCCAGTTTCCAATCCAGTTAGCTACCTGACCACGACACAAGCCCTCACTTCAGCTACCAACTGCCTCTATGTGGTACTTTTATCAAATACCTTTATAAAGTCTAGATGCCTTCTATAAATGCATTCTGCTTCTCCTTGATAGCATTCCTTATCCCACTGTTCAACCACCTTGACCTCTTTCTGCCTCTAGTTTTACACCTCATTTGAATGAACTTACTCTGCATCCCAGACATTTGCACCTTGAAGGTTCCCATTTCTCTTATGCTGATTGTCCTCTTGTTAGCCTCTCGCAATCTATATCACCAACTCTCTCCTAACACCCTCAAGGTTTTGGCCAAATTTTGCACCCACTTCAAATCTGAACACATGTAATTTTACATCCAAGGTAATTGCATTACCGTCTAATTTTGCATTTCTGCTGTCACTTTGCACTTAAGGGCCTTTTTCCAGACATCTTGACTTACTTTAACGAAGGGTGAAATCCTACACAGCACAGTATCAAGTGTGATCAACACAATGGACTGAACCAAAACAAACCGAGCTCGAGTGGCATGAAAAGTGTGGGAAACCAGTACAATATGAAAAGCGTGCTCAAATGACCTGGAGCAGCATGAAATGCACACTCGGACAATAGACCGTGTTTTGTTCGCTCTTCCATGAGCCTCGATTTTGCAGAGGCATTGAAAAGGATGTTTAGGGTGCTCTGTGATCACCATTTGAAAGAGAAGAGATTCGCGATGGTTGCAATTATTGGAATAAATAACCTCCCTGCTTTCCTGGCCGACCTCTGTTCCACTTTGCTGGCAGTGGCGCAACCACTTAATGCTGAACAGTCCCTCAAATGAGAGACAGAAAGATGCTGCAGCTTTTCCGACAATCTAAAGAGAAATTGAAGACAGTCTAACAATAACACGGCATAAACCGACATAAGCCTCAATCAAGATTACGACTTCGTTACTTTGGATTGATGCACCTGCCTTATAAATCCTGATAATCTATTTTAATTGTTTTATTTTTCAGAATAATTACAACCTTTTAAGCACTTGAGCCTTATCAGTGAACATGGCATCTCTGCAACGCATCTTTTAAAGTCGATTTCTAAATCCAAATGCTCTGAGCATATTCTACTGAAATGAGTCCTTCAACAGTATGCGGAGTTCTAACAGCATGGTGAGCAATACTTGCACATGACTGTCAGAAATGGTCCAATATTTGCTTCTGCACTCTTCAACACGTTAAAGTCCAAATTTTTATCCTGCATCACGGAGACAGCCGATCGATCTCGCAAAAGCGACACAGAGCCCCCCCCCCCCCGCCCACATCCAGGATGGTGTACCCCCGCCTTTACAAAAGAGAGAGAGAAAGAGAGAGAGAGAGAGAGAGAAAGAGAACAAAAGGAAAAGACAAAAAATGGAATGGGCCGGTCCATGGGTAGCTACTGATCCGCACTCCGACCGTGACAGTGCTGCCCTGACGAATCCAGCAGCAGAGAGGAATGGGGAAGATTTGGGTCCCGATTTGTGTTGCGGGGTACAACCACCAGCAAGAGGTGTCCTTGATCGTTGTTCTAAGGGAAGTTTTACCTACTGCTTACTGCTGTGTATCGGGACTGGCCCATGGAAATGCCTACATGATGGACCTGGTTTCCTCCCTTGCATTTATTGGTGCTCTGTACTTTGTCCTTAAGGTCTTGGACTCCCACACCATAATGTATCGCTACGGGATATGTCTGCCAACTTAACACAAGTATAATGGATGGTGTACTGAAGCTTATATCAATCTTTAGGTGGATCTTGCCCTATTTGCTTTCTCCACGTCTTCCCAGCTGGACCAGGCATCATCTATAAGCCGTTTACCATCTCTTTCCTGAAGTCTCAGCTACCGACTTCGGTCATTGTTCTCTTGTTTTGTCATCTGTAGACTTTCAAGGTAACCGGTCCATTACACACAACTCATGTGACATCCAGATCTTTTCATGACCTCTTTGATCCCTTTAGCTGCCAGCACCCATCTGGTCCATTTCATCTCATGTGGAGGATGTTTGGTTGGTGTAACTTTCTCCTCCCTCCATTTCCCCCATCCCTCCCGTATCTACACCCCGTACAAATCTTCTCCATCAGGAACCTCATTACACAGATCACAAAATTTTGGGGTTGTGGAACATTTAATTGCCAACATGAATATTTTTGCTCTTCGTACCATATGAATGAGAATAAGAATGTGTGGCTTTCCATTTTTGTGTTGTACATAGTGTAAAAAAAAAAATCAATTTGACAAATTCCCCGCTTGATATGTGTTCTCTCAAAATGTATGCTACATGTCAGCTGGAATCGTTGTCTTGAAATGTCTCGAATACAGAAGTGTTTTGAACAGAGTCTTTAACTTTGCTAAGGTTAGAATAACATGTAAGGTTCATAAAATAAATCAGTGTTTCCAAAGGAATACATTTTCTTCCATTGCAACAAAAGTGGAAAGTTCCACTCGATGAGGAAAAGGAACACTTTGTCGAAGGCTTTTACAACATCCGACAGGTCAATGTGTAGGAGAATACCTCTCGAATGACCTGACAAAGTGAAGAGGATGCGCAAGCATGAAAATAGGAAGCATTTCGTTCATGTAGCTGCTTGAGGTGTCGTGCATGAAGATGTGAACCCCCTCACCCCCCCCCCCCCCCTCTCCCATCTCTGCCTCTTTATCAATCCCATCTTTTCTCCCACCCAAACCGTTACGAGGTTGACCCCCTCTCTCCCCAGACTCCTTTATCTTAGTGCTCACCAGTAAAGGTGGGTGAGTCCATATGGTCGGCTGGTAACCTGATGCTGTTTCTGACAACAAAAATTACCATTCCTTCCATAGTGAACATGTTCCGCATGAATAAGCACCACCACGGTAGAGAGACTACTTACTGTCATTAATGATGCCGGTTGAAGGTTCATGCATGTGTATGTGTATGCAGTATACAGGTCCAGCTATTCGCTAGCATCATGGTGTTGACGCTTTCATTAAAGTAACCCTTGTGGATCATACATGGAAATTATGTGATTCATTTTATAACCAACTACCAGGGATATCCGGCATTTCCCGGTCTATTTTTTTTTTGTGGTGGCCCAAAACACTTCCCTATTCCCATTAAGGAATGGGATCAGGGATCATTTAATATAAAAATTCCAAAAAAAGTGCAACTTCATTTTCCACTTATTTTTGCCTAAAACCCTCCACGGAACTCATTGATGAGCCTCTGAAAATTTGGCAAACGCCCGTTTGGCAATCTCAGAAAAATGGCGACACACACACAGACAAACGACTCTCTTGTCGTATAGATATGTAAAATACAGTAAAACCTGCTTCATGCATCCCTGGTGATATGGTCACATGTACATATTGGGGCTGATACGGTAGCTCGGAGGTGATGCACTAGCCATTGAGCTCTCTCTCTCTTCCATGATGGATTTCTCGCCCAACTACAACTGGTGCATGATATGTAAATACCTGCAGCGTTTCGAAAGCAGGGCGTTGCATTAATGAGTACGCCGTCCATCGTAGGGGATGTTTGCCATCTGCCCCATCTGTTAGCGTTCTCTTGTGGGCATTAAAAGGTCCTACAATACCTTGTGAAAATTTTAGGTCAGTACTTGAGGACGCTATAAAATTCTAAACGCCTGCCCAGATCTACAAGGCCTTGCTGCTTCAGTGGCATAGCAACAAACTCAGGAATGGCACAAACGTCAATCCTGGTGCTGCCTGCACATGAATGAATGGCAATGTATTATGAAATGCTCACTTCAAGCATGGAGAGTTGTCGAGACAAAGTCACCTTGATTTTGTTGCAAAAATGCTTAACTTGGGACAATATGCCATTAGCTTTGTGCCTGTGTCAAGACAAGAGACCTAACTATGGAAGTAGATTATCACACTAGAGTGACACACTTTCATTGATTTGATCTCCAAAAGAGTATCGAAGTAACCATTTGGGTCAGTGGAGCACCATTTGCATTCCGGTGGAGTTCATAAAACAAAATGGGCTTGATGGAGATTTTTGCACTTCCGGCGAGAACGCGCGAATGGAGACAAAGGACAAGTGACGACTTTTGTGAGAAATAATTATTTCTGAATCTGATGCCAAGGTCTTCACATTGCTGCTGCCTTGCAATCCCAGATGGTTCCAAATATTGGGGAGAACTGTCTCGTTTCAGTTTTTGTTCATTGTTGTTAATTTGTTGATGTGATGTATTTGTACGTCTCATTGTGTGTCTTTTCTATGTTTTTGTGCTGGGTTACAGTGTCTTTGTCCGGGCCACATTCCTTCGGTTGCCATATTCAGGTTTGTTGCCGTGTTTCCTTACCTCTTTTTCCGTTCATTCCGCTGCTTGTTGTCCCACTGCCACACTGTCAGTGTATTTCCTTTTTTTTCCCACCCTGTCGCCTTGCTGAATTTTGTAGGAAAATTCCATAGAAAAAGCCCAATTTCTCTGTGCTTTGTCTCCCTCTCGTCCTCCGCGCCACCTCCCCCCAGGTATCCGCAGGGCGCACGCAATCCACCAGCAATCTAGAATAACTGGTCACCTCCACTCATCCGCTCATTTGTGCCTCTTTTTCCCACCTGTGGAACAAACCTCCCCTTCCTCTTCTTGCTGTTTTTCATTCAGCTTATGTGCAGCTCATGTGTATGTGTCCAGGAAAAAAAATGTTCCTGTGAAGTAAAAAATATTTCTGCAGTGTTGTGCTTCAGTGATAAAATTAAGGTCAGTTAATCTGTTTGCTTGCACTCCTTATCTAAAGACAAGGTGTCCCTTTCTACCACCGTGGTGGGGATGGAGTAAGAGAGAGGGATTATTTCTCCCTTGCTGAATCTATCAATATTCTGCCCAAGTGTTTGTCAAGGTAAAACACGAAGGAGAATTGCTTTGCAATACATGTCCCCTGCTATAGATTCAGTTAAATATGTTTTACCTACCCCCTTACCCTTATAAAGGGAAGAGGAGGAGAACAACAAAATGCTAAAATCTGTAACTGTAACTTATCATAATAAATACATGTACCAAGTTTCAGTTGAATATGTTAAAGGGTATGAAAAAAAATCTACAAAACCACAGGAGGGACGGACAGACAGACGGAGAGCAAACAGATAGTCCCCTCTGAGTAGGAGACTAATAACATATTGCATTCAGAAACCAACTTTAAACCTGTAACTGATGCTTTCAAAGTAGTCCTGATTTTAAAGTATAAAGTGGTTGAGGAGGATGATTTGGATGAGTGACCTTTATACAAGGTGGTTCTCATCACTGTACTACATCTATCTATTATTCTGGAATCAAGCCATCAAATATGTCTTAAAATGTGAGCGAAAGTGCATCCAATGTACTACTAAATGTATAATAAAGGTGCACTCGCTCATTGCTTTGGGCTGAAACTGACGGATGAGGGGAACAATGTTGGCATGCCTTTTGGACGTGCTTCGAGAAGGGTGTTACAACACTCGGATTCATCGAGACTTCCTCAGCCTGAATCGTTGTCAAGAAGAAAATGTAGTCAATCAAGAACATGGTGAATACAGATCTTGATTCAGATATGGTAATATTTTAAGGAAAGCAAACTGAGTTGTTCACAAATCACAAGCTGTACAAGTCTATATTATGTATCTCAGGCTATCCTGGCAGCATGCGCCAATGATCCCCTGACTTCCAACCTTTATTCTGAAAGGTTAAATGTGAAGATGCTCTCTTTGCTCACAGCCTCCTGAGGTGAGAAACAGCCTCTAAGAATCCCAAGTGCCTGTGTAGAGTAAACATGCCAGGATTTGTCGTAGATGTAAGCAACCATCATGAAAGAGTAGAGAAGTAGGCCCACCAAAGAAGGGCCAACTTAATGTAAGGCAGAGATTACAATAAGCAGGGCGAGCGGTGGGAGATAAGCGATGTCTGGACAAGAAGAGACCCCAACACCACCACGAGGACAGCACCTTTACAAATGGAAATACACGCCACATAAAGCACTATTAGGTGATGTTCTTCAGCCTCATACAAAAAGATGACCATTGGCAGCCAATGATGGTGTGTGTATGACATACTCAATGAGAGCAGCCCTTGCTGGCAGAGATCTGTAGTATTTATTTAACTACCAGTATAAAAGCCCATCAAATAGACAGGTTGGAACAGTTCATTCGACGGTGCAGCCTCGTGAGCATGCCAAAGTCTGAAGCCTCGGCCCTGTGTCAGGTGTGATTATATCTTCTTTATTTATTAGACATCATACGGATGAACACTCGTTTTACTCTGAATGCGTTGCACATCAGGTGCAGTGAATTTCACCTCCCTGCACCTTGTATTTATTGCTATTTTAAAAAACGCTTCTGTACACCACCCTTGAGGCTCGGTTTGCAAGCCACCTTCTACAATTCCAATAGAAGAGATATAATTACTCTTTAATGGAAAATGTTTTCGAGTTTGTTTTATCCTCAGAAATAGACCATTGTGAACACACATTCGTGTTAAAAGATTGGCTTTTAAAACCTATCCTTATGAAGGGGGACAGACACCTGAACAAACACACACACAGAGGTGTTTTACATGGTAGATTCTAACAGCAACTAGAATGGCACTTAGTAGAGAGCATACCTCCGCCTGGTGAACAGTTTACGTTTTGTATCTCAGAGTAGACCAGAAAATCACAATACAGAATCACATTTAATCAAAATCAATCACAGGAATCACCATAGGTCCAGTTTTTCATACCCTGATGTACCCCTCGTTTTTGTCCATATCACTCAATGGTGAATAACCACTTTAAAAAATCTACTATCTGGATCCGTATATTCACAAAAATTGAATCGATTCTTCCTTGTCACACACAACCTGTCCAGAAAGTTTCGTCCAAATCCATCCATAACTTTTTGAGATATCCTGCTATATGTTGGTTTTAGCTATATCTCCCAATGGTGAAGAATCACTTTAAAATTAAATAATTATTGAATCCGAATCCATATTGAGATCTTCACCAAAGTCGAAACGATTAGTCCTTTTCACACACACAACTGGTCCACCAAGTTTCGTCCAAATCCATCCACAACTTTTTGAGATATCCTACTATATATAATTTTTGGTCATATCACTCAATAGTGAAGAACCACTTAAAAATTTATAGATGCCGGATCCAAATCCGCATCTTCACTAAAATCTAATCATTTAGTCCTTGACACATACGCTACATCTCTGCCCAATTTCGTTCAAATCCGTCCACAACGTTTTGAGATATCTTGTTCACAAACAAACGGACAGGGGTGAAAACATAACCTCCATCCACCTTTGGTGGCGGAGGTAATAATTGCAATCATATGAATTCATGCACACTGTAACATATTGTGCTTTACAGGAACGGAATGGAGCATATTGTGCTTTACGGTAATCGGGCAGACGTCCCTGATCGGAAGCAAGGTTGGGCTTCTGGGAAGGGGCGGGGCTAGTGGGAGATCTGGTGCGATGGCAGCGTGCTTGTAGCTCGAGCATTGAACGGTGATTAAACATTTTGCCTTTACTGGGCTGGCGTTCGCGTGATACCTTCAACTTACATAGTTGCATTTAGGAAAATAAGACAAAAGACAAATAAGCAGGAAGATTAATGCATAGACTTTAAAATTGACAGAAATAAGAAGATATAAATTCTAAAAAAGGATAAAAAGCAATAAAAGGATAATAGAGGGAATGATTAACGGCGATAGAGGCCATGTCATTAGCTTAGTACATTTGATCATTGAAGATTTTATAATATAACTACAGTATATCGATGAAGGCTCTATATATATATATATATTGTTACGGATACTGGCCCTAATAATGGTGGTTCTTGTTATCATGGTTGATGCTTCTTGCTTAGTGATGATGCTTATTGATGATGCTGATGTTGATGATGCTTATTGTGAGGGGTACAGAGACAAAAGGGTTAAAAGCGCTCCGGGTAAAATGTGGCCGGAAATCAGATCGTGACCCGGAAGATATAGGGAGAGGGAGGAGAGAGGCGGGGAAGATCGTAGGGAGACATGTTCTGATTGCGGCTCCGGACCGAGCAGTCGAATGTGCAGGACAAGGGAACTTTGCCTCCTTGAAAAGAAGTCCGCGCGATAGGAGATCGCCGGATTGTTGCGGAGCCTGTGTAGTCGGGTATCCTCATTGAGGTTGCCGAGTATACTCACCTCCAAACCCGGGTGCGAGAGAAAGCTGACCGCCATCTTCACCACGTGCCCCACCGGCAGTGACCAGGTTTTTGCGGCGCGTCGACCGGGCGTTACTCTCCGGCGGGCTGCCCGGGACGGCTGTACAAGACAGTGGCTGTGGGAGGGTTATTGAGGAGACTCGCGGATTGAACCGCAACTGGGTACATACCCAAAATCGTCTTTGGGGAGGTTTCCCATTCTACCGCCATCGTGCTGGGGATTGGATCACGTGGCCTGCGGGTTGGTTCGATCGACTCTGCTTCCCCTGATTGGAATTGGAAATTGATTCCACGATCGCTGGAGCGAATCTACGTCGCCTTGGAGGGGTACAGAGACATTGGGGCAAGGGCCGTGAGTTTGGGGGTTAAGGGGCTCGGTAAGGTGGCGCCACCTGTAGATAGGAATTATATTGTGAAGTGCTGTACTAATTGGGTCGTGATTCCTGGGTGGGATTTATAATATATTGTGATTTGTTCGTAACCCTTGGTGTGGACTCGTTATTGATTGGCTTGTTTTCAACCAAGGACAACACATTTTTCTGCCGGGGACTTCCTCGGGGTTCGGAGGTTTGCCGAGACCAGAGGATAGGGGAGGAACCCGTAACAATATATATATATATATATATATATATATATATATATATATATATATATATATATATTACATTACTGCAGTCGGAAATGATCAAAACCCACCAGATGGGGTCTTTCCTAACAACATGACCAACATCCTCATCCTCATCCTTCCCTTTCTTGTAACTCTTCTGTAATCTCTGACACACTATCAACTGCTCTCCCTACCTCCGCCTCTCATCCTCCATCTGACCCTACCCCTCCCCTCCCCTGTCCTGCACCCGATGCTCCCCCTCTCTCCTCATTAACGGTATGGACCTCAAACATCTGGGACCTTCGCTCAAACCTGATTGATCTCTCCATTCAGGTTGCTTCTGACAATCCAGACTTGATCTGCTTAAAAGAAACTTTCCTCCTTCAAGATGTCTCTGATTCCTTAATATCTCTTCCTGGTTACTCCCTCCTCCGGTATGATAGACCTCAGCCTCGTCCTGGTGGTGGGGTGGCTATCTTTATCAAAAACTCTCTTCCTCACTCTCCTTGCACTGCCCTCTCTCCACCCCACCCCCAGGAGTACCTCTGGCTACGGCTTCCTCTCCGCTCCCACCTTTTGTTCATATGTGTCCTGGGCCGTCCTCCAAACAGTGATGACTCCATTCACATTTCGCTGTCGGACAACATGGACCAACGTCTATCAACTCATCCAAACTCTCTCTTCCTCATATATGGCGACGTCAAATGTCATCATGCCAGCTGGCTGGGTGTGGGTTCCTCTCTCACCAGCCATGGCACCTCAGCAAAGGACTTTTGCGACTCTTTGGGACTGACACAATCTGTCAATTTCCCGACCCGGATCTCAGTCAATGGATTATCTTCTCTTCTAGACTTGGTCAAGACAAACTTCCCTGCAAATGGCTGCTGCTCTTCTTCTGCTCCAATCGGTTCTTCTGATCATGTGCTTGTTAAAGTGGACATCTCTCTGGTCATTCTCAGAGAGCCTCCTCAGCGCCGACGAGTCTGGCATTTCACTCTGGCTGACTGGCACGGTCTGCAAGCAGCCATCAATCATCTGGACTGGTCTCCTATCTCTACTGCCTCTGACATCAATTCTTCCTGGGAATTCTTCCAAAGCAAACTGCTCTCTCTCATGCACAGATTTATACCATCTCGTCTTCAGTTGTCTTACCCTTCCTCCCGTCCATGGTACACTGAATCTTGTGGTGAGGCAGTTGCCCTGAAACAACTTGCCTTTGCCTCTTGGAAGGCAAATCCAACTGAAGGCAATCTCAGTTCCTTCCACCAAGCTCAGAACAAGTGTGTCTACGCACAGGAGTGCCAGGAAGCGCGGTCTCTCCACACTCAAGATTGAACTCTCAAACCTGTCTCCTTCCTCCAAATCCTGGTGGCATCTGGTCAAATCCGTTTCTGGTGTTTGTTCCCCCTCCATCCCCTCCCTTACCTCAAATGGCGACACAGTTGACACCGCACGTGACAAAGCCGAATGCCTCAACTCTGTGTTTGCCTCAAAATATTGTGTCCCAAACTCATCTCTCTCTGTTCCTACCTTTCCCAGTCGAACCCAACTGCTTCTGGACTCTGTGTCCTTTTCTCCTGACAAGGTGGAGAAGTTTTTGGCAAACCTCGACTCTGATTCTGCAACTGGACCAGACGGCATCAGCCCACGGGTCCTAAAATCCTGCTCTGCCGCTCTATCTCACACTCTCTCTGTTCTTTTCACCCTCTCTTTTGCTCAAGGTCATCTGCCAGCATCTTGGAAATCAGCAAACATTACCGCTTTACACAAAAAAATGTGCAAAAACAGATCCTTGCAACTACAGACCAATCAGCCTGCTCCCAATTATCAGCAAAATCATGGAATCCATCATTGTTTCGGATATCAAATCCTTCCTCCTCTAAATGGCTTGATCTCTGATCATCAATTTGGATTCAGACCAGGTCATTCTACTCTGGACATGTTGCTTCTGCTGTCTCAACAATGGATGGAGGTCCTCAATGCGAAACAGGAAATCAGAGCTGTCTCCCTTGACATATCACGTGCCTTCGATACGGTCTGGCACCCCGCTCTGCTCACCAAACTCTCCTCCTATGGTATCCATGGAAATCTCCACTCATTGCTTGCGGACTTCCTCTCTGGTCATAGGCAACGTGTGGCCCTGAATGGATTTCTCTCATCTCCCCCTTCCAGTTCTGGCTGGAGTTCCCCACGGTAGTGTTCTAGGCCCTGTGCTATTTCTGGTCTTCATCAATGATCTCTCCGACTCTCTGGAAAATCCTCTCTATCTCTTTGCTGATGACTCCACTCTCTGCCGCACCATTCCTCATCCCTCAGATCGGCAGTCTGCAGCCTCCTCACTCTGCAGACCTGGACAAAATCACAGACTGGGCAAACAAGTGGAACATGTCTTTCAATCCTGACAAATCTCACACTCTTACGATGTCTCTCCGAAAAGACCGACTGGACAACCCTCCCATCTACTTTCTGAATAATCCTCTCCAAGAAGTTCTGTCACTCAAGCTTTTGGGTCTCACTATCTGCCATGATCTTTCCTGGGAAAACCACATTTCAAATCTGGCCTCCAAAGTCAGTCGCCGACTGGGCATCCTCCGTCATGCGAATTCCTTCCTTGGCACACCTGAGATCCTCACCACATACAAGGCTTTCATCCGCAGCTCAATGGAATACTGCTCTCCCCTCTGGGCTGGTGCTCCTGCGTCACACCTAGCTCGTCTTCACGCTGTTGAAACCAAAGCGTTCAGAATCATTGGAATCTCCCGTGATGAAGCTACCTCCGAGGGCCTTTCACTTACTCACCGGAGGCAGGTTGGTGGTCTTTCTGTCTTCTACCGACTCCTCTCTGGCCTTGCTCCTCCAGCTCTCTCTGAGCTCTGTCCCCCAAATATTCCTACAGGTCGCACAAGATCTGCCTGCAACCCTCTTATGGTTAAACTGCCAAAATCAAGACTCTCTGCTCACCTTCACTCCTTCATTCCTCTTTTCTCCCGCCTCTAGAACAAACTCCCTCACTCTCTTCAATCCCACTCCACCCTCCAGGTCTTTAAAACAGCTGTTCACCACCATCTCTTATCTTCCCCCATCCAAAACCTTGATCTTTTCTACCCCCGCTAATTTCACCCCAAATCCACTTTTTTGAAATACCAACTTCTTTCCTCGAAGTCCTTGGTGTCCTTGTGTTTATACTTCTCCCACCCCCCACCCATTCCCACGCCGCCTCCCCCCAAGCCCTCTCCCTCCCACACATTCCCGATGTCCCTGCTCTCAAATGTTGTGTTTATGTGCTTCCCCTTCTCTCCCCATCTTGTCTTACTTTGTTTGTTTGTCTGTTTGATTTGTTTGTGTGATAAATGTTAGCTCTTTCACGAGCCTCGATTATGTATACAAAAAAAAAAGAAAAAAAAAAGGTCTTTCACGAGCTTCGATCTTGCATACAAAAAAAAAGAAGCTCTTCAGAATATGCAAAAAAATAGAAATAAAAGACCATGAAAAGCTTCCACCATTCATTGAAGTGTCGCTTATTAAGGATTCGAGATGTAATAATGCAAAACCGTCCTTGATCATCTTGATCATCAGGTGCTCTAATTACTATTGGGATTAAATTGACTGCTTTGACCTCCATGCTCTTTGAATTTAATTCTTAATCTCCTTGTTTTCGCTCAAACCAAGTGGGCACAGAGACCCCTAACCGAATGTCTCCACATTGTCTGTTTCAAGAAAAAATATTTTGTTGACACTTGCTGCGGTAAGGTTATGGTACATGGAAGCACAGATTTCTCTAGAGATTTTCAGTTTACATTATGTTTCCCCAAACCATTATTGTGCTTCTTTTACATTGCCATTGTAGTGGATAAGTGTGTGTGTGTGTGTGTGTGTGTGTGTGTGTGTGTGTGTGTGTGTGTGTGTGTGTGTGTGTGTGTGTGTGTGTGTGTGTGTGTGTGTGTGTGTGTGTAGGGGCATGTAAGTTGTTTATGCCTACTATCCCCACACGTGGGTGTGCCTCCGGAGATGGAACGGCCATCTACAGGTTCTCAAAGCATCCATCTCCATTAACGTGTGTGTGTGTGTGTGTGTGTGCATCACCACCACCAGTCCTCATCTTTCTTTGGGCCCCCTTCCACTCGGGCCTGCTAAATCTCAGGCCTCACTTCCACTCGGGTCCGCCAAATCTCAGGCACCCCTCCTGCTCTTGGTCAACAAATCTCAGGCGCCCTTCCAATTCAGGTCCACCAAATCATAGGTGCCCCTCCCACTCAGGTCCACCAAATCTCAGACCCCCATCCCACTCAGGTCTGCCAAATCTCAGGCCCCCCTCAACAACAACAACAACATGCATTTTAAGGCCATTTTCCCTGCTAGAGCGGGGGTTAGCCTTGCGGTCCCCATGACAATCTTCTCCATTTTGTCCTATTTTCTGCATCTCTCCTTGTTAACCCCCTTGCCCGCATTTCTTCTTCCACCATCTTTAGCCAAGTCTTTCTGGGTCTTCCCCGTCTTCTACTTCCTTCTACATTCATTTCCATCACTCTTCTCAACCAGTCACTTTCATCCTTCCTCAACACATGACCAAACCTTGTCCCTGAAAATATAACCTTGTCCCCCCTCCCACTCGGGAAATGTGGTACCTTAGCAAATGCCTTCGGAAAGTCGAGATATACTTTGTATACTATGTATGTATGTTTGTTTGTATGTATCACTGGATGTATGTCGTAGATATATACTATGTTTAATGTGCAAGGTGTTTCAAAAGTCCAGAATCACAAGAAATATTTTTTATTTTTGAGACGATTCTTTTGAAGTGGATTAGACGTCGTGAGCCGATAGATATGTCCCCTAAGTAATCCACATTTAATGGCACTTGACCGTTTTATTTGGGGTCACCTGAAATTAGTGGTTTGTTAGTTGAGACCACATACTATTGAAGATCGAGAGAATTAAATCAGAAATGAATATATATATATAGAATGACATACTATATATCTTCAGTCTATAGTCTGAAATACTATAGTCTGATTTCAGACTTTTGAAACACCCTGTACACGAGCCATGCCTACCTGTCGCTGCGCCAACAGGTTTAATCAAAATATAGCATGTTCCACCTCAAAAACCGATTGCATATTGATCTGTGAGTCTCAAACAGGAAGTAACGTTAAGTGAAACACGTGAACATAAATTTAAAAAATGTATAGCAAGTAGTTGCTGTTGTTTGAGTGTTGCTTCCATGTACTATTATATATTTTTATATTGCTTCAACGGTGGGACTATTATACGATTATAATAAAAAATATATTTTGTGTATTATTTGGGGATAGCAGACAATACTAAACATTGGGGCAATACCCCTGGCGCTCACCTGGTAGAATAAACGTATACTGCACCGAATAAGGGTATTTTAAACCCATTTCAATGCTTGTGAGAAGACAGGGCAGCATGTAGAATCATACCAACATAATCATAAGACGTTAAACAAACAAAGAAAAACATACCTATTTTGGCGGGTAACCCTCCCCCCCCCCCCCCCCCCCCCCCCCCCCCTTCCCCAACCCCATATATTTTTCTAATGCCTTGAACAAACATTGGTTCATCCCGGGTGATTAAGGTTGTGGTGAAGTTTCATCAAAATTGTGTGTGCAGTTTCTCAGAAGAAAGAAAATACCTATTTTGGGGGGCAACCCCCCGTACAGCCCCAAAGGGGCAGATTTTTTTAATGCCGTGAACAAACTTTGGTAAAACACGGGTGGTGAAGGTTGTGGTCAAGTTTCATAAAAATTGTGTGTGTAGTTTCAGAGGAAAAAGCAAATTACTCTTTTGGGGGGTCAAACCTGGACCCACTTTGACCCCCCATATATCCCTTAGACTTTGATTTTCTTAGTGCCGTGAACAAACTTCGGTACATCACGGGTGATGAAAGTTGTGGTCAAGTTTCATCGAAATACTGTTTGTAGTTTCAGAGGAAAATGCAAATTCCTATGTTGGGGGGTCAAACCTGGATCCACTTTGACCCCGGTAAACCCCCTTAGACCCAGATTTTTTTTAATGCCGTGAAGAAACTTTAGTCACAACACAACAAATATCATTTGTGCCAAATTTGGTCGCAATCACATCAGCGGTTTCGGAGAAGAAGTTTCAAGTGTTTACGGATGGACGGACGGACGGACGGACGGACTGACGGCCAGACAACGCGCCATCGCATAAGCTCCCCTGAACTTCGTTCCAGGTGAGCTAAAAATGGTACCGTTGGGAAGGTGTTTAATGGTCTTTTCACTGGAGAAAAACTAATGGAACTAATGGTTAAATCAACATGATTCTATCTCAGGATCACAAAATATGAGTAATAAGTGAAAGTCTTCAACTTTTAGGACTGAAATATAGCAGTGCTTCTTAACAGCTCATGTTTGAGATATTGCTTCGTGCTCTTTGGTTCAAATTAAATAAAAGGCTACTCTAAAGACATTTAAAAGTCAACCAAAAAGTTTTAATTGGAACGACGTGTAGACCAAATCAGCTTCCAACGTTCAGCGATTATTCCTCCAAGAAGTGCATTTGTGATCCAGCTGCACTTATTGTTTAAACACCTGTACTCATGATGTGCATTACCATGGCAACTAAGGTGTTAGTGGACCGAAGCACTTCACCAAAACTATAGAGCAATATCACTTCTGCAATCCACTTTTTTAACACCCTGGAATGTTTAAGCAGAGATTAGAAACAAAATGGCCACCCTCAAAAGCCCGAATCAAACAAAATTGTGTTCCATCATGCCATACCTAATTAATCCTATCTCAGAGCAGCACTTTCTATAAAGACTTGAAATCTTTTCCCATTAAGGCTTGAAAGTGGCAGGTGCCAGGTCACCCAAAATACATTTTTGCGGATTCCCGGGGAGGAGTAGACATCGCACTAACTTCGCATAAGAAATAAACTACATGGCCAAAAGTATGCGGACAATCCCTTATAATTAGTGGATTCGGCTGTTTCAGCCACACCCATTGCTGACAGGTATATGTAATCAAGCACACAGCCATGCAATCTCCATAGACAAACATTGGCAGTAGAATGGGCCGTACTGAAGAGCTCAGTGACTTTCAACGTGGCACTGTCATCGGATGCCACCTTTTCAACAAGTCAGTTCATCAAATTTCTGCCCTGCTGGAGCTGCCCTGTCAACTGTAAGTGCTGTTATTGTGAAGTGGAAACGTCTAGGAGCAACAACAACTCAGCCATGAAGTGGTAGGCCACACAAGCTCAAATAACAGGACCGCCGAGTGCTGAAGCACGTAGCACGTAAAAATCGTCTGTCCTCAGTTGCAACACTCACTGCCGAGTTCCAAACTTCCTCTGGAAGCAACGTCAGCACAACAACTGTTTGTCGGGAGGTTCATGAAATGGATTTCCATGGCCAAGAAGCCGCACACAAGCCTAAGATCACCATGCACAATGCCAAGCGTCGGCTGGAGTGGTGTAAAGCTCGCCGCCATTGGACTCTGGAGCCATGGAAACGCGTTCTCTGGAGTGATGAATCACGCTTCACCATCTGGCAGTCTGATGGACGAATCTGGGTTTGGCGGATGCCAGGAGAACGCTACCTGCCCGAATGCATAGTGCCAACTGTAACATTTGTTGGAGGAGGAATAATGGTTTGGGGCTGTTTTTCATGGTTCGGGCCAGGTCACTTCGTTCCAGTGAAGGTAAATCTTAATGCTACAGCATACAATGACATTCTAGACGATTGTGTGCTTCCAACTTTGTGGCAACAGTTTGGTGAAGGCCCTTTCCTGTTTCAGCATGACAATGCCCCCGTGCACAAAGCGAAGTTCATACAGAAATGGTCTGGTGAGATCGGTGTGGAAGAACTTGACTGGCCTGCACAGAGCCCTGACCTCAACCCCATCGAACACCTTTGGGCCGAATTGGAACGCCGACTGCGAGCCAGGCCTCATCGCCCAACATCAGTGCCCGACTTCACTAATGCTCTTGTGGCTGAATGGAAGCAAATCCCCGCATCAATGTTCCAATGTTCCATCATCTAGTGGAAAGCCTTCCCAGAAGAGTGGAGGCAGCAAGGGGGGGGGGGGGGGGACCAACTCCATATTAATGCACATGATTTTGGAATGAGATGTTCAATGAGCACATACGGGTGTGATGTTTGGGTGTCCACATACTTTTGGCCATGTCGTGTATTCATCAGGGAAGTTTCATTTCTCCAAAGAGCCTCTGTTCTTATAAGATGACACAGTAAATAGGAACCCGGTTGTTAGTCCGTTGTCAAGTTTCTTTCAAGGGTCATGATTATTTCTGCCAGTCAAGATTGTAATTGGTCAGGTTGTCTCAAATGTTTATTTATGCTAGGTTTCTCTGCTTACTATATCAGAATGCGGTTGCTGTGCGGACTACAGACCCGAGACTACAAACAAGTTCTTGCACCCAGGTGTTCGCATGTCATGAGTTGACAGCCGTCTTCGACGATGAAGGGCAGCCATTATAATGTGCACAAAGTCAGGGCTGTTCCAGCCAGAATTAGCAATAGCACACTAGAATGCACCGTATCACCACTAGATGGTCTACAAGTCCCAATCTGAGTCCGAAAACCCACGTCATTCCACAAATTGGATTTTTTGTTTGGATAAACAATTCTCATTGGCAAAGATTCCGCTCCCATCCCCTTTGGAATTTATTTATTTATTTTTTTTACTTTTTCCTGACTGGTAGAGACAGCTTAGACCGATCAGTGTGACCTTGTAGTTCAAAAATGCCATTCATTAGGTAATCCATGTTCATTGGGTATCAAGGATTCACACATTCCGTACTCTCTCAGCGCACTGGCTGCAAACAATTGGATAACAGGAAACATATTCATAAAATCCATACACAACAGTCAAAAAGTGGGTCATGTTTGATCTACTGTTCTGTACTTTGTCATCTGTAATATCTGTCTCGCAAGAATGGCCTCCTGCTTCCTGCTGATGCAAAGTGCTTTTGCGTTACCATTTCTTTCTTTTTTTTCTGAAAAAGGTAATGAAAAAAATCTGGAAAAGATATCTGATAGATGACTCCAGGGAAACATTTCCATGAAAGACCCCTCCCATCAACCGCCTTATACCTTCACTCCCTTCCCCGGTCCCACGTAGGAAAGATGGCTTGATATTCTGCTGGAATACAGCAGGGCCTGACCTCGAATGGTCTTTCCCAGAAGGCCATCTTAGTTTTTGATGTGGTCCCATCTCCTGTAAAATTCACGTGTCACAACAACACAAATCTGCCACTCTGGGAAATCAATCTTCATTTGTTTCGCAACTCAAAAGATTAATTTGACCTGTGAGGCCAAATCATTTGAAAAGTAACTGGAACTTTTTACAGGTGGACTTGAGGTGTGGGCGCTTTTTGTTTTGGTGCGGTTGGCTCAAGCATGAGCTGGTTTTGTGACTTGTCTGATAAAGGACACGTTTAGGTGTGCGGTAGCTGGCGCCAGTTGTGTTATCTGTGATGTCATCGAAACTGGTTGTAACTCGATCGCAAATGAACACCCACACTCAGGAGCTTAAAATCCACGGACTAATGTCGGCAGACAGGACACTCGGATAAGCATCCATCAGATGGACGGCAGTCACGGCATTGATGTATCGCCCTGTCTGCGACACACCAGGATGGCAGTTTGTAGCTAGGCCAAGATTCGAACTCAGGCTAGACTGCTCAGAGACGAGTGTGCACACCTATAAGTTATCCTGCCAGCCCCACTTCCTGTTGGAAGTGTGAAATTACCGTGGCAATGCTTCACTTTAAAGTCAGATTACCAAGTGTAACAACGAAGCTTTGAAAAAGTACTAATAGGTTTATATTGTACCACTGGGTGAGGTAAAAAAGAAAGTCGTAAATTCTATTTTTTTTGTACTTGTAAAAGTGAAAGTTCACTAAACCTTCACAGGTGAAAGTAAGAATGATATGAATAATGCATGGTTGTACAAAAATGATCAATTTGGTATGAATCAGGGAATGTATGAATTACAAATGAACCAAAGGATCATTCAAAAACAATTGTAGGCATAAGTTATATTTTTACTTAATCATCAGTATACTGTAAAATATCAGGATATTAATTTTAGGATGGATTATTACCCTCGCCAGAGGAGAGGGTATGGCATTTGAGTCCGTTTGTCTGTTTGTTTGTCCGCACAGAATAAATATCATTTTCTCTGCAACCGTTGGTCCGATTGACAGGAAATTTTCACCAGACGTGCAACTCCACGTGCAGAATTTTTTTTAATGATAATTATGACGTCATAGGTCACGTGGTTCGGCCGCCATATTGGAAAAACCGAAAAACTTTGCACCTCGATGTCTCAGAAAGCGATGAAAAGAGAAAATTGAGACATGGCTCATTGTAAAGAACTCTCCATGGGGAATAAAATATGTTAATGATGATGTCATAGGTGCCTCCATTATGACGTCATAATTCGACAAGTACAAAACTTCATCCGATGAAGATGAAATTCCTTGAGCATCATCTCGGGATAAATTGGTGGAGGAAAAAAATAATGATGAGGTCTTCGGTCACGTGGTTCTGCCGCCATCTTGGAAAAAACAAAAAACTTTGCACCTCTATATCTCCGAAAGCACTGAATAGAAAAGATTGAGACATGGCTCATAGTAAAGAACTCTCCATGAGGAATAAAATATGTTGATCATGATGTCATAGGTGCCTCCATTATGACGTAATAATTCGACAAGTACAAAACTTCATCCGATCAAGATGCAATTTCTTGAGCATCATCAAGGAATAAATTAGTTTAGAAAACAAATAATGGTGACGTCATCAGTCACGTGGTTCGGGCGCCATATTTGTTTTAACACAAAAGCCTTAAAAAAACCACTGAAAATACATCCTGGCGAGGGTTTGCAATCTCTGATTGCTCTTTTTCTTGTTATACATGTAATGCTTACCTTGGTGGAAGATGGGTTTTCATGTGAGATGTGTTTTCTGTATTGTACTCTAACCCTAGGGCCTAACCAACTACCCCTGTCCACAGGTTGCGGATAATGGAATGACCCTCAGATATGAGGGAACTGCGTAAGCAGTCAGGGACAAATCTGCCGGTGAATGTTGAGGGTGAAGTTGGTTAACCGGAGGAATGTTTATTCTTTAAAATCCTTCAAATAACCAATGATACAATCTCCTGATGAGTTAGGCACCATGCAACCTCTTCCCCCACTGTCTGGTGGATTATCCATGTTGGAGTCAGACTAGGAGAAGGAAAACTTTGACGTGACACCAATGGGCTGGGGAAGCTCATTAGGCTTGGTCGCCAATTTTCCAAGTAGCTGATGATTACAAACCTAATCCATCCTCAGAAGGAGTGCTGATGCACCGCAGTCATAGACAGTTGAAAGCAACTCGGAGGACAACTATCGGGGTGTCTCTTCACGGTGGTTATACCCCCGAAGGCAAGTTGGTGGCCAAATCTTCCCCATTCTTCCCTGCTGGCCGGATTTGTCAGGGTAGTTGGTCACGGTCTGAGTGCCAATCGGTCCCCATGGACCAGCCATTTCCTTCTTGTCTCTTCTCTCTCTCCTTTTCTCTCTTTCGTTCTCTCTGTAACTCTATCGTGGCCCTGACATTATGAAAGTGGCACCTGGACCGCACCAGGCGCGAAGTATATGGGGCGCCAAATGACACCCTTAAAATACCGTTTTTATGCTCCATTTATCTGTATTGTATATCTATCTTCTTCTATACATATAAAATAAAGTTTTTTGTTTGTTTGTTTGTTTATTTGTTTCTTTGCACGCGCTAATCTCCTGAATGGTGAAAGATAGGAGGAAACCTCTGAAACAAAAAATGTCGGGACGGGCCCCGGGAAGGTTATAGGCTAGGTGGGTGGTGAGGCCGGGCTGGGCCCATTTCACAATAAAACCTCTTCTTCTTTCAAAATTATCTTGAAGGTCAACTTATGCACTTAATAGGAATATCTGACTGATTGCAACACATGCTTTCAAAATTCTCTCTCGCGGGGCCCGACAGAAGAATGAACCAGGAATCGTTGAGCACTAACTGATACTGGGCTCGCGTCAGACCTATGTACACAAGATTAAATTCATTCAAAAAGAGCCCAAGCAACGCCGGGTGCATTCAGCTAGTAAATTATAATACAACGAACTCGTGAGATCATGAAAAGCAACTTTCAGGACGACATTTTACAGTTTAAACTCAGTGATACGTGGCAATGTGTCATGTCGATGTTTACAAACTCTTTACATTCAGATTCACTTTTTTTCCTAATTCCTAGTTCTATCATCTCGCACAGTAAATAAATCTGTGTTATGGTGTTAGTAATTATGCATAGATCTCTTATCTTGTACAATGAGGTTTAATATGCACTCGGCAACATGGAGATCACCCATTGGCCCAAGGATGGAGGGGTGTAACTGTTGGACGTTTGTTATGTAATTACGTCGATCAAATCGAGATACCTCGCGGTGTATGTTCCAATCAGCGAGGTTAGGATCACGTGTCAAGTGAGTTCTTTAACTTCCTTGTCTTCCTCTGCTGCTCTGCCTCATCAGCTCAAGTCCCTGGGCCATATAAATACCACACCATGCTGCATGCATGTTTGATGTAGCCGTTAACAGCCTTGTAGCATACCTGCCTGCTCTACTGCTTCAGCACCAGTTTACCTTTCAGCAAGCCCAAGTCTGCTTGGACCAGGGCGGGGATTATACGTTCGTTTTATTATTGCCAAATGGTACGAATATTATTATTGTTGTTAATATTATTAGTATTAATAAATGCTTTGTTACAATGTTATCATTGTTTTTGTAATAGGAATACCATGTCATGGAAGGACCAATTCAACTGCTCTATACACCTTAACATGGCACATGTTAAGAAACAGGAATTCTTCCGGATTATTTGTAGTTAATTAACCTAATTAACTCAGAAGATCATAACTAAATATATTCTCATTTTGAACAGGTTCCAGGCTTTGATGCTGATCCCGCTGGGGAAGCTTAAGTCCTTATTTCATATAGTCCCCTCAAAAGGAGTTTCTGACTGTCAGTGTCTGCAGGAGGCGCTATTTTTGACCTTCACCCCGAGCGCCACAAACCATCACTACGCCACTGTATATATATATATATATATATATATATATATATATATATATATATATATATATATATATATATATATATATATATAGATATATATATATATATATATATATATATATATATATATATATATATACAGTGGAACCTTGACTTACGAGTTTAATTCGTTCCGTGACCGAGCTCGTAACTCAAATTGCTCGTATCTCAAATCAAATTTCCCCATTGAAATGCATTGAAATGCTATTAATCCGTTCCAGCCCGCCAAAAACCACACCAATTTTTTTTTTAATATACAGTATATATAAAAATATCTCGCGCTTTATATTTCACCTGTATGCAGCATACAAGTTGGCAGGATGGCCTGGACTGGAGGTACGCACACTTGACTCTAAAGTCCAAACTGTCCAGCCTGGGTTTGAATCCCGACCCAGCTATAACCTGTCATGGGTGAATCACAGGCAGGGTGATTCATCAATGTGTGTACCGCTAAACTGGGCGCCCCGTTTGCGTCCCATTAGTTGTTGGATGTTAAGGATCTCATCATGTTTTCCACAAAGAGAAGGCGAGCTATCGCCGGCATTCTGAACAAGTTGTGGCCTGGCATGCTCTTCTCCTCTGCCGTTATATACGTCCTCCTCGACACCTCGCTCATGTTTTTCGACGTTTGCGTGTTTTATATCCAAGCACATCATCCTCTTCTTCTTCTCAGCACTGCACTTGCCACTCACTTTCTTAGGCCCCATGGTTAAAACTAAGAAATTTTCCGAAATAACCAAAATGCGAAAAAAAAAATGCAGCGCTATACGACAGAGATACGTACTGTACGTGCACGGCAAGATAACCACGTGACCAGAACCCACCTGGCGGCGTGAACTCGAAATAACCAAAATGCGAAAAAAAAAATGCAGCGCTATACGACAGAGATACGTACTGTACGTGCACGGCAAGATAACCACGTGACCAGAACCCACCTGGCGGCGTGAACTCGAAATAACCAAAATGCGAAAAAAAAAATGCAGCGCTATACGACAGAGATACGTACTGTACGTGCACGGCAAGATAACCACGTGACCGGAACCCACCTGGCGGCGTAAACTCAAAATAACCGAAATGCGAAAACTAAAATGCAGCGCTATACGACAGAGATACTGTACTTGAACGGCAAGATAACCACGTGACCGGGTGGCGAAAGCTCGTAACTCGGATCTCTGCTCGCATCTCAAAGCAATAAACCGCCGGAGCGACGGCTCGTATCTCGAAAAACTCGTAAGTTGGGGCACTCGTAAGTCAAGGTTCCACTGTATATATATATATACGTATATATATATATATATATATATATATATATATATATATATATATATATATATATATATATATATATATATATATATATCTATATATATATATATATATAATTATATACATTATATATATATAGATATAGATATAGATATATATATATATACATATATATATATATAGATATAGATATAGATATATATAGATATATATATATATATATATATATATATATATATATATATATATATATATATATATATATATATATATATATATATATATATATATATATATATCAGTTGACTTTTTGCTCCACCAAATAACAGCGAAACGGAGTTGAGTAAAAGGGTGAAAATTCTACAGATGCTGTGATAAATAACTACCTCTGTCGGTTTGAATGTTTGAAATAGAATAGACGTCTGGATCCATTTTTGAATTTAATTTAAATCCCGATTTATATATATATATAAACGCGAGTTGTCTGTGTGTGTGTCCGCGTTTTATTCAGAGATGGCTGAACAGATATTCATCAAACTTTCAGATGTTCCTCAGTGAGTGCCTGGGAGTGGTTTAGGTATAAAAAAAAAAATTTGAAAAAATAAAAGGTCGTTTTTTTGGAGTTAAAAAAAAAAATCGCCCGATAGTGCCGAAGACTTTTTAAATGAATGACAGTTATATACAAGTACACATTCGCATAAATAAATACAAAACAATTACTAGACATTTGAATACAAATAAATCAAACAATTCCGGAAGTGTATGAATTTGGTAGTATGGCTTCTTCTTCCTGATCGGTATCACACTTAACTCAGAAACGTGAGCTACATTCACTCAGAAACGTGAGCCACATTCAGGAGATTAGCGTGTGCAGACAAACAAACAAACAAACAAACAAAAACTTTCTCTTATATATATACAGTAGATCGACGAGCCGAAAGCACCCGGCATTGCCCGGGTTCTTTTTGAATGAAATTACTAATATAATTCAGCTTTCACTCGCGGCAGTAGAAGATTGACTTCGATAATTCAGCTCAGCTATTAATTGCAAAATGGGCCCAGCCCGCCCGAAGCGGCCTCGACTGGCCTCGCCACCTAGCCTATAACCTTCCCGGGGCCCGTCCCAACAATTTTTGTATTAGAAGTTTCCTCCTATCTTTCACGGTTCAGGAGATTAGCGCGTGCAGACAAGCAAACAAACAAACAAAAACGTTGTCTTATATATAGAGTCGCGTGAAAAAGTAAGTACACCCCATGTAAAGTTTTGACTTTTTCAACATATTTCAACATACAGCTATTTGATCTTCATTTCAACAATATTGATAGATAAAGGTGATATAATATAACAAATTTCATGAAGCATTTACAATTTGTAGTCCATTGTATAATTTAAATAAACTTAAATGCAAATTTCGCATGTGGAAAAAGTAAGTACACCCTTGGCTCTAATAGGTGGTATTGCCCCCTTTGGCAGAAACAACCTCAAGTACGCGTTTCTTATAACTGTCTACCAGTCTCTGACATCGACTGGGAGAAATTTTTGCCCACTCCTCCATACAGAATTCTTTCAGCTATGCGATGTTTGAGGGGTTTCTTGCATGCACAGCTCGTTTCAAATCCCCCCACAACATCTCGATGGGATTTAGATCCGGGCTTTGACTTGGCCATTCCAGAACCCTCCATTTCTTTCTCTTCAGCCATTCCTTGGTGGATTTACTGGTATGTTTAGGGTCATTGTCATGTTGCAAGGTCCACCCTCGGTTGAGCTTCAACTTTCCGACAGATGGCCTCACATTATCCTCAAGCACCCTCTGGTACAATGAAGAATTCATAGTGGATTCTATGATGGTGAGCTGCCCAGGCCCTGATGCAGCAAAGCTGCCGCAAACCATAATATTTCCACCACCATGCTTTACAGTTGGTATCACGTTCTTGTGGTCAAATGCTGTCTTTGGTTTTCGCCAAACATGTCTTCTGGTACTGTGGCCAAATAGCTCTACTTTTGTCTCATCTGTCCAGAGCACATTGTTCCAGAAGTGCTGGTCTTTGCCGAGGTGTTCATTGGCAATCTTCAGTCTTGCCCTGATGTTCTTTCTGGACAGCAAATGTTTCCTCCTGGCACACCTCCCATGTAGATCAAATTTGTGCAGCCTCTTTCTAATGGTAGACTCGTGCACTTTGACATCACCAGTGGCAAGAGCTACCTGCAGGTCCCGTAATGACATTCTGGGGTTCTTAGAGACTTCCTTCAGCATCTTGCTGTCTGCTCTCGGGCTGAACTTGCTTTGGGCGGCCTGGCCTGAACAAGTTGGCAGTTGTTTGGAATCTTCTCCACTTGTAGATGATCTTCCGGACAGTCGAATGATTGATTTCAAATTGTTTGGAGATCTCTTCAAATCCCTTCCCAGACTCGTACGCATCTATAACCTTCTATCTGAAGGCCTCGGAGAGCTCTTTTGATCTGGGCATGGTAACGCCGCACACTTCAACAACAAAGAGCAAATCAAACTGAATGTCCAAGGTTTAAATACGACAGGTTCCTCTAAGATCCTCTCCAACGATGTTCTAATCATTTGCAGCTGAGCTGGTGCACCTGATTCTAATTTTAGGTAGTTGAAGTAGTGATAAATGTAGGGGTGTACTTACTTTTCCCACATGCGAAATTTGCATTTATGTTTATTTAAATTATACAATGGACTACAAAATGTAAATTTTCATGATATTTGTTATATTATATCACCTTTATCTATCAATATTGTTGAAATGAAGATCAAATACCTGTATGTTGAAATAGGTTGAAAAAGTAAAAACTTTACATGGGGTGTACTTACTTTTTCACGTGACTGTATATATAGATCGACTAGCCGAAAGCACCCGGCGTTGCCCGGGTTCTTTTTGAATGAATTTACTAATATGATTCAGCTTACCCCGGCTGAGAATAGGTACACCGTATCCCTGCGCATCGTAAGAGGCGACTAAGGGTTGGCGTCAGGAAGAGCATCCGGCCATTAAAACATTGCCTCAAACAGGGAACCGTGATTGTCATGGGGCCCGTAAGGCTAACCCCCGCTCTAGCGGGGAAAATAGCCTTAAAACCATCATTCATTTTCACTCGCGGCCGTAGAAGATTGCCTACTATAATTCAGCTCAGCTTTTAATTGCGAAATGGGCCCAGCCTGGCCGAGGCGGGCTCGACCGGCCTCACCACTGAGCCTACAACCTTCCCGGGGCCCCTCCCGACATATTTGGTTCTTTTTGAATGAATTTACTACTAGAATTCAGCTTTTACTCGTGGCCATAGAAGATTGACTCCTATAATTCAGCTCAGCTTTTAATTGCGAAATGGGCCCAGCCCGGCCGAGGCTGCCTCGACTGGTCTCGCCACCGAGCCTATCACCTTCCTGGGGCCTGTTCCGACATTTTTTTGTTGCAGTGATGGTTGTCCTTCTGGAAGTTTCTCCCATCTCCACACAGGATCTCTGGAGCTCAGCCAGAGTGACCAACGGGTTCTTAGTCACCTCTCTTACAAAGGCCATTCTCCCCCGATTGCTCAGTTTGGCCGGGCAACCAGATCTATGAAGAGTCCTGGTTGTTCCAAACTTCTTCCATTTAAGAATTATGGAGGCCACTGTGCTCTTGGGAACCTTCAATGCAGTAGAAATTTTTTTGTAGGCTTCCCCAGATCTGTGCGTCGACACAATCCTTTCTCTGAGCTCTGCAGGCAGTTCCTTCGACCACATAGCTTGGTTTTTGCTCTGATATGCATTGTCAGCTGTGAGACCTTATATAGACAGGTGTGTGCCTTTCCAAATCATGTCCAATCAATTGAATTTACAACAGGTGGACTCCAATCAAGGTGTCGAAACATCTCCAAGATGATCAAGAGAAATGGGAGGCACCTGAGCTAAATTTCAAGTGTCATAGCAAAGGGTATGAATACTTATGTCAATGTGATATTTCAGTTTTTTCATTTTAATAAATTTGCAAAACTTTCTAAAATCATGTTTTCCCTATGTCATTATGGGGTATTGAGTGTAGATTGATGAGGGAAAAATGAATTTAAACGATTTCAGCATGAGGCTGCAACATAACAAAATGTGAAAAAAGTGAAGGGGTCTGAATACTTTCTGAATGCACTGTATATATATATATATATATATATATATATATATATATATATATATATATATATATATATATATATATATATATATATATATATATATATATATGTACACACATATACAGTCACGTGAAAAAGTAAGTACAGCCGATGTAAAGTTTTGACTTTTTCAACATATTTCAACATACAGATATTTGATCTTCATTTCAACAATATTGACAGATAAAGGTGATATAATATAACAAATATCATGAAACATTTACATTTTGTAGTCCATTGTATAATTTAAATAAACAACAACAACAAACAACAACATGCATTTTAAAGGCCATTTTCCCTACTAGAGCGGGGGTTAGCCTTGCGGTCCCCATGAAAATCTACCCCATTTTGCCCTATTTTCTGCATCTCTCCTTGTTAACCCCCTTGCCCACATTTCTTCTTCCACCATCTTTAGCCAAGTCTTTCTCAGTCTTCCCGTCCTCTACTTCCTTCTACATTCATTTCCATCACTCTTCTCAACCAGTCACTTTCATCCTTCCTCAACACATGACCAAACCATCTCAACCTGTTCCTCTTCACAGCATCAATCACAGGCTCTATTCCCATCAGCTTTCGCAATTCATCATTTGTCTTCCTCTCTCTCTCAACGATACTCCGCACATCCATCGAGCCATTCGCATTTCCACCCTTTCCAACCTTCGTTGCTGCTCTACGTTCATTACACATGTCTCGCTCCCATAAATCACAACACTTCTCACACATGCAGCATACACCTTTCCCTTCAGCTTCAACGACACTCCCCTCATCATCAGCATGCCACTCAGTTCCCGAAACTTCTTCCATGCACATCTCACTCTAGCAACCATTGCCGAGTCTGATCAACTTTCTCCATTCAGCATGTCTCTGAGGTAGCAAAATGTTTTCACACCTTCCAGCTTCACGCCGTCTCCAAGATCCAACTCAACGTTTCCTCCATCTGCAGCTCCCTCTGTGCACACCTTACATTTGAATGTAGCTGCCACACTGGTTAATGACCCTCTCAGACCACTACATTTTTGATGAACCCACTCAGCGCACATTGTACATTGAATGGAGTTCACTCTGACACCCTTCCTACACACAGCACAGGGCCACTTCCCAGTTCTTTCCACCTCACCACATGCTTTACCACTTGCCATCACCTTCGTCTTTCCCATATTCACCTTCAGACCTTTTCTCTCCATACATTCCTTCCACTTGTTCATCTTTTCCTTCAGTCCATCCATACTTTCCGCAATCAACACCAGATCATCTGCAAACAACAACTCCCATGGTAAACCCTCCTTTACGTTCTGAGCCAGCACCTCCATCACAGCTACAAATAGTCGTGGACTTAGTACCGACCCCTGATGCACTCCCACCTTAACCTCAAACTCACCACTGTTCCCGTCCTTCGTCCTTACAGCTGTGCATGCTCTTTTGTACATTAATAATAACTAGGGCATGCCCGTACTATATCTATATCTAAAATTATATCCCCCGCTCTATTTACATGAAATGGTTTGGTCCATGAAATGTTTTGGTCCATTCGCAACGCCAAAGCGAACGGCGAACGCTTTACATGAAATGGTTTGGTGCATGAAATGTTTTGGTCCATTCGCAACGCCAAAGCGAACGGCGAACGGCTTGCGAGTACAGTGACAATCCCCCCGGGGTTTTTATTAGTTTTAAAACATAGTTTAACGCCAACATAGCGCCAACATAGTTTGCAAACGTGAAATAAATGAATACGCTCTCAAATGTGCCATCCGAGGCAGAGTGTGTCCGCCACGTTCGGCACACGCGATAGCTCGCTGCTCTCTGATTGGTTGAATCGTTTTTTGGACATAGCTCGGTAAGTAATTGTCCGATTAATATGAAACCTTGAAAAGGCACATCCTCGGGTCCCCAGCAATATACCTGGCAAGTTTAAAGTATATCGGACCCGTGGTTGTCGAGAAACAGCGGTCACAGACAAACAAACGTACAAACGTACAAACAAACACACAGAGATTACTGGAATTATAGATAGATAATAATAATACATTTATTTTATATAGCGCTTTTCAAGAAGCCCAAAGATGCTTAGACAGAGTACAAAAAACCAGTGCAAAAAGACAAAAATCAATATGTAAATAATCAAAGCAAAAGGAAGGAGAAGGAGAGGAGATAGTCAGGGGTTAAATGCTGTGGGTTAAATGTTGAATGCAGTGTTGAGCAGGTGGGTCTTGAGTGATGTTTTGAATGTGGTGAGTGAGGAGGAGTCTCTGATGGTGTGAGGTGGTGAGTTCCAGAGGGTGGGAGCAGCGATGGAGAAGGCCCTGTCCCCCCAGGATCTGAATTTGGTCCGGATGGGGGGGGGGGGGGGGGGTCAGGAGGTTGGTACCAGCAGAGCGGAGGTTGCGGGTGGGAGTGTGTCTGGAGAGGAGGTCAGCCAGGTAGGATGGGGCCAGGTTATGGAGGGCTTTGTAGGTCAAGAGGAGGATTTTGTACTGGATTCTCTGGGGGATGGGGAGCCAGTGAAGCTTGTAAAGGATGGGGGTGATGTGGTCACGGGTCCGGGAATGGGTGAGTAGATGGGCAGTGGAGTTCTGAATGTATTGGAGTTTATTGGTGATTATTGAGTGTGAACCATAGAGGAGGCTGTTGCAGTAGTCCAGACGGGAGGTGATGAAGGCGTGGATGAGGGTTTCTGCAGCCGTGGAGGAGAGGGATGGATGGAGACGGGCGATGTTTTTCAGATGAAAGAAGGCTGTCTTTGTGATGTGTTTAGTGTATTTGTCGAAGGAGAGGGTTTGGTCAAAGATGATGCCAAGATTCCGGATGTGAGGGGAGGTGGATACTGGGAAACCATCGATGTTGAGGGCAAAGTTAAGGGTGGATTTGGTGAGCGTTTTTGGGCCAATGATGATTATTTCAGATTTATCATAGTTAAGTTTGAGGAAGTTGATTTGAAGCCAGGATTTTATTTCAGTGATGCAGTTTGTCAGGATAGAGTGGGTGACGATGGAGATGGACTTGGTGGAGATGAAAAGCTGGATGTCATCGGCGAAGCAGTGGAATTGGAGACCATGATGGTGGATTAAGTGACCAATGGGGGACAGGTACAGGATGAAGAGGAGGGGGCCAAGAACTGAACCTTGGAGGACACCTTGGGGGAGGGGAGCAGTGGGGGATTTGCAGTTATTGATGGAGATGAACTGGCGTCTGTCAGAGAGGTATGATTTGATCCAAGAGAGGGCAGTGCCGGTAATGTTAAAGGTGGTTTCAAGTCGAGTGAGGAGGATGGTGTGATTGATGGTGTCAAAGGCGGCGCTGAGGTCGAGGAGGATGAGAATGTTGAGGTTGCAGCGTCAGAGGAGAGGAGAAGGTCGTTGGTGATTTTGAGGAGAGCAGTTTCAGTACTGTGGTTGGAGCGGAATCCGGATTGGAATGTTTCATTCAGGTTATTGGCAGAGAGGTGATGTTTGAGTTGAGTGGCTACAGCGCGTTCCAAAACTTTTTACAGAAAGGGTAGGTTGGAGATGGGTCTGAAGTTATTTAGGGTGTCAGGGTTGAGTCCAGGTTTTTTCAGAATGGGGGTAACATGTTACCATGGGGGTAACAGCAGCAATTTTGAGGGATGGTGGGACGATGCCTGTAGACAGGGAGGAGTTTATTGTTGCAGTGATAAGTGGAGAGAGAGCAGGAAGGGAGGCCTTGACAAAGCTGGAGGAGATGGGGTCAAGAGTGCAGGTGGTAGTTTTCATTCCCATGAGGAGTTCAGAGAGGTCAGTAGGGGAGACTGGGGAGAATTGAGATAGGGGTTTGCAGGATAAGGGGGGGCAGGTGGTTTGAGGGGGAGCGGGTGTGGTGGTGGTTAAGCTGTTGTAGATGTTGTCAATTTTGCATTAGAAGAAAGAAAGGAAGGAGATGCAGTTGTCTACTGTGAATGACTGGGTGGTGGTGTTCAGGGGGCTGAGGAGTTTGTTTATTGTAGAGAAGAGTGCTTTTGGGTTTCCGGAGTCAGAGTGGATAATTTGAGAGTCGTAGGTGGAGCGGGCGCGGGAGAGGGCATCTTTGTAGTGTTGTAGGTGGTCCTTGTAGGCTTGGGAGTGAATTGTGAGACCTGTTTTATTGCGGAGTCTTTCAAGTTGGCGAGCACGAGTTTTCATCAGGCGGAGTTCAGGGGTAAACCAGGGAGCAGAATGGGTGAAAGAAACTGTTTTGGCTTTTATAGGCGCAAGCTGGTCAAGGCAGGAGGAGAGAGTGTGGTTGTTGTAGTCAGTGAGGTCAGAAGGGGTGTGGCGGTCAACGAAGGGAGAAGTGGACATTTTTTCAGAGAGGGTGGATGAGAATGAGGTAGGTGAAAGAGCGTTTAGCTTACGGAAGTTGATAGTGCGATAATGCCTTGGTGCTGGGGTGGGGATGTTGATGGTCATAGTGATGGCTAAGTGGTCAGAGAGGGTGAGGTCGGAGCCAGAGAGATGGTGCAAAATTAATCCAGTAGAGCAGACAAGGTCCAGAATGTGCCCACGGTTATGGGTAGGAAAGTTGACATGTTGAGTGTGGTTAAAGCAGGTGAGTAAATCAGTGAAGTCAGTGGTTATTGTGGAGTCAGTGGAGTCCATGTGGATATTGAAATCACCGAGGAGGAGGATTGAGGGGGAGAGGAAACAGAGCTGGGTCAGAAAGTAGGAGAAGTCAGACAGGAATGATGGGTGTGGTTTGGGAGGGCGGTACATTGCCATCACTACTCTGATCAACCATTCCTCCACTCCTAACTTCCTCAATGCCCATGTCAATACTTTGCGTGGAACCCTATCGAATGCTTTCTCCAGATCAACAAACCCAAGGAACAACTTCTTCCTCTTCTCCATGCACTTCTCCTGCAACTGCCTCACAATGAAAAGCGCGTCTGTCGTTCCTCTTCCTGGCATAAATCCAAACTGCATTTCGTCGATCTTCACTTTCTTCCTTATCCTCCTCTCCAACACCCTTTCCAATACCTTCATTCCATGCTCCAATAACTTTATCGCTCGGTACGAGCCACACTCCAGAGGGTCACCTTTCCCCTTGTATAGAGGGACGAGGGTACTCAGTTCCCAATCCACTGGAATGCGGCCTTCTTTCACCACCAGATTACAGATCTCTGTCATTCTCTTCACACCCCAACTTCCTGCTGCCTTCAACATATCTCCCACAACTCCCGTCGGCCATCCCGCTTTTCTGCCCTTCGTTGCTTTTATCGCTTCCTCAACTTCCTTCTCAGTTATCTTCTATGCCGGTCCTAAAACTGGGTTACTCTCTATGTTGCCATCCCATTCATTCTCTGTATTCAACAGCATTTCCATATATCTTTTCCATCTTCCTTTAATTCCATCTGGGTCGACAACGATTTGTCCCACTTCATCCTTCAAGCGACTCACCCCCATCACATCGCACCTCTCTTTCGCTATCTGCTTTGCAATCCTGAATACTGCTTTCTGACCCTCTTCCGAATCCAAGCGTTCTCCGAACATTTTCCTACATGCCTCCTGTGCCTTTGCTACCTCTTTCTTTGCAGCCTTGCTGGCTGCCTTATAACTTTTATGCTCTGCTGTTTCTACAGTGGGCAGGCTGTACCAATTACAACTACCAATGGGCAGGCTGTACCCTGCCCATTGGTAGTTGTAATTGTCATGGTTCTCTTTTTGAGGCAATGTTTTTATGGCCGGATGCCCTTCCTGACGCCAACCCTCTTAGTCGTCTCTTACAACACGCAGGGATACGGTGTACCTATTCTAATCCAGGGTACACACTGGGCAACGTTTAAAACATGGAAATTCGGGGGGGGGGGGGGGCAGGGCGGCGTCAGCATCACGGCTGCGGTTTAAACATATTTAAATAATATTTAAACAACACCATGAAAAACAATCTGGGAAAAGCCTCTAGGTGAGAACGTGGATTTGAGAAAGCAAGGAGCAGAGGTGGAAGAAAAACGAGATATAGGGAGCGGGGCACAAGTCGAGACGAGGAGGAGAGCGAACAAGCACGTGTCCGGGTGGAGAGAAATAATTAATAAAGTTTTTTTTTTTTTTTTTTTTTTTTTGTTCTGTTTTCAAAACGCTGGACAAAGAGTAAGATGTTCGTGAGAGGTAGGGGGGAGAAAAGAAAATCAAAGAAACAAGCAAATACTATGAAGGAAAGAACCCATATTCACAAAACACTGACGGGGTGGAGGGAGCCTGGAGAGACCAGGCCGCACGAGGCGCACGAGGCGCGAACAAAAAAACGATTAATTACACACAAATTTGCAACAACTACAAAACCAAAACCAAATAGAAACACACAATAACACACACACAACAAAATACCCAGCGGAAATTTGACAAGGAAACGAACGGGAAAACACTCAAACTTTGATGCCGTGGAGAGATCGAAGCAAGCCTCGTCGCTCGAGGGACCGGTCGAGGAAGTATAATTTAAATAAACATAAATGCAAGTTTCGCATGTGGAAAAAGTAAGTACAACCTTGGCTCTAATAGGTGGTATTGCCCCCTTTGGCAGAAACAACCTCAAGTAGGCGTTTCTTATAACTGTCTACCAGTCTCTGACATTGACTGGGAGAAATTTTTGCCCACTCCTCCAAGGCAGAATTCTTTCAGCTGTGCGATGTTTGAGGGGTTAATTGCATGCACAGCTCGTTTCAAATCCCCCCACAACATCTCGATAGGATTTAGATCCAGGCTTTAACTTGGCCATTCCAGAACCCTCCATTTCTTTCTTTTCAGCCATTCTTTGGTGGATTTACTGGTATGTTTAGGGGTCATTGTCATGTTCCAAGGTCCACCTTCGGTTGAGCTTCAACTTTCCGACAGATGGCCTCACATTATCATCAAGCACCCTCTGGTAAAATGAAGAATTCATTGTGAATTATATGATGGTGAGCTGCCCAGGCCGTGATGCAGCAAAGCTGCCCCAAACCATAATATTTCCACCACCATGCTTTACAGTTGGTATCAGGTTCTTGTGGTCAAATGCTGTCTTTGGTTTTCGCCAAACATGTCTTCTGCTACTATGGCCAAATAGGTCTGCCTTTGACTCGTCTGTCCAGAGCACATTGTTTCAGAAGTGCTGGTTTTTGCCTTGGTGTTCAATGGCAAACTTTAGTCTTGCCCTGATGTTCTTTCTGGACAGCAAAGGTTTCCTCCTGGCACACCTCCCATTCAGATCAAATTTGTGCAGCCTCTTTCTAATGGTAGACTCGTGCACTTTGACATCAACAGTGGCAAGAGCTACCTGTAGGTCATGTGATGACATACTGCGGTCCTTAGAGCCTTCTTTCAGCATCTTGCGGTCTGCTCTCGGGCTGACCTTGCTGGGGCGGCCTGGCCTGAACAAGTTGGCAGTTGTTTGGAATCTTCTCCACTTGTAGATGATCTTCCGGACAGTCGAATGATTGATTTCAAATTGTTTGGAGATCTTATTAAATCCCTTCCCAGACTCGTAGGCATCTATAACCTTCTTTCTGAAGGCCTCAGAGAGCTCTTTTGATCCGGCATGATGACGCCGCACACTTCAACAACAAAGAGTAAACCAAACTAAATGTCTAAGGTTTAAATAAGACAAGTTCCTCCAAGATCCTCTCTAACGATGTTCTAATCATTTGCACCTGAGCTGGTGCACCTGATTCTAATTTTAGGTATTTGAAGTAGGGGTGTACTTACTTTTTCCACATGCGAAATTTGCATTTATGTTTATTTAAATTATACAATGGACTACAAAATGTAAATGTTTCATGATATTTGTTGTATTATATCACCTTTATCTATCAATGTTGTTGAAATGAAGATCAAATAGCTGTATGTAGAAATATGTTGAAAAAGTCAAAACTTTATATGGGGTGTACTTACTTTTTCACGTGACTGTATATATAATTATATATATATATATATATATATATATATATATATATATATATATATATATATATATATATATATATATATGTATCTATATATATATATATATATATATATATATATATATATATATATATATATATATATATATATTGTTACGGCCCGCGGTTAAGGATGTTGTTTGCCGAGCGGAGGCGCCGCGGCCGAACAGTTTTTCCCCGACTAAACCTGATTCACCCAGATGTTGGCCGTATCACGCCACAGCTATTCAATCAGGGAAAAGGCAAAGACGACGGATGTGAAGAAAAGGAATAAGAAGACGAGAAAAAGGTTGAAAATACTACTAAATTTATTTACTATTTACAGGCTCAAAATAACCAAGGAGAAGGGAAGATAATAAAATAATATACAGAAGCTTTTAGAGACACAGTGAATTCCTTATACAAGCTTAATTAAATTCCCATGGACAGCACAAACAGAACAAACTCACGTACACGAATGGGGAACTTGCAGGCAGGAATGGCTGGAGGTGGGTGGCTGGAGGAAGGCACGGAGCTGGCTGGAGTTTGATCCCGCACGGGACGTCGGGCTGGACCTCGACGGCCGCCGATGCCACCGATCCTGTCGTGTGCGCAGGGTAACGGGTCGGAGCTGCTTGGTGGAGCCAAGCCAACGCTGCTGGTGGGGGGTCTGGCATGACGGGTTCTCTCTCCCTCTCTCACTAACTCCAGGACTCTTCCTTAGTCCAACTCTTCCTCACCACTGACAACTCAACGCAACCCCTCCACTCTACGCAACCACTGACCACCACTGACGACCAACCCAGCTCTTTCCAAAACCACACAACTCAGCTCCGCTCTGACGACCCAGCTCTTTCCTTTGCACCTCACCACGCAGCCCAGCTCAGCCTTGGACCTTTTTGCAACTCTCTTCTGGTCACCCTTGCATGCGCGCTTTTATCATGCCTCCGGCGATTAAGCCGCCGGCCTTCAGGACACGCCCATCGGTGTGCTCACCTCGGCCATGGTTGGTCACGTGACCCTCTGGCTCCGCCCTTGATGACGACGGGTGGGCACGCCTTTCTTCCCCGACCCTGCCTCGTGGCCAATGGCGGCTTTGGAGGGGATGTAATTGCCAAATTGAGGCTTGGCCATTACGAAAGGGGAAATGGAGGTTTTTGGGAATGGGAATGAAGGGAATCTATCTCTTTCACTCGGTGCAATGGAGTGTCAGGTTAATGGAAGACAAAGCCTTAATCTAAAACACATAATAAAGATATAAGCTACTGGTACAAGGGTTTTATCGTGTCCTTCAATGTGGTGTTTCATGGAATTAACTACCGGAACGCCCTTTTAACCTTTACACCACACTGGAGGCAGGAGGGGCCATATTCAACAATGTTACACAGCAATTTCCAATACAATACACACAATCAAAAACATACAATCCTCATATCCGCAACAATATATATATATATATATATATATATATATATATATATATATATATAGTTGCGGTTTTGCGAAGCCCGTTCCATTACAAAGGGGAGATTAAGCCCCTTTTTGTCCTTTTGGGTCTTCGAACTGCGAGACTGAGTCGCCACTTCCGGGCAGACGTGGGAAAGGGTCTCGGGACAATTTCGCAAGCACCTAAGTACCCACGCCGCAGCGGAAGCGGGGTTATAAGTCTCGCACGAACCACGCATAATTGAGTACACCCGAGCGGATGGCATACCATGTGGTCCATGCTGTTGCCTTGCTATTGGAACCCGATCAGAGCGATATAATTCGTACCATGCTAAGTCAATGATGGAAGGGACGAAACGGTCGAATCAAAGGAAGAACAGATTTAAATATTATTTACACAATGTACAATGGTAGAAGAAGAAGAAAAGACACAGGGAAGTCTTAAGCAGTCTTAACTTCCCAGACAATGGGCCCACTTACACACACAGGGAGATGAAGGAAGAATGTTCATGTGCTGAACGCACCGGCTTTGGTCACTCAAGTAACAGCTCACCCGGCGTGGCCCTCTGGCGGTCACAGCACATATCCCGGTGAAGGCAGGCAGGCAGGCAGGAAAATCCTCGCAGCGCGTAACTCGGTAAAGGCAGGCAGGTGGGAAAATACGCGCGTCTGTGGCCCGGCACGGCTGTCTTTCACAGCGCGATTAAAACAACTGAGCACTTTCACTCTCGTAACTGACACAGCGCAACTCATCTGCAGTCCTCAGGGATCTGACTCCAGCTCAACTGAGAACTCAACTCAACTCAGCGCATCACTTCTCCTAACTCGTAACTCAGCGCTTTTCACTCTCGTAACTCAACGGAGGACCCCGACTCATAACTCGTCTGGCTTGCCCTGCGCGCATCTCATAACTGGACACAGCACTTTCACTCCCCACCCAATTTCCCTAATTTACACAGCGCGTTATCACTCGCATAACTTAATGCACTGTCCGTGGCTCGGCTTTAATTTCAACAGAGCGTCGCTTTATATGTGAGCGCGTATCCTGGTTTATAAATCTTATCAGCGTCTTCCTTCACTCAATGCCAACTCAGTCCTCGTACCGCTCTCTTCAATCCAGCTGCTCGCGAGTCCTCGGTGCTAACTGCTCACGCGCTCTTTCAACTCTCGAGTCCTTTGACACTCTCTACTTCTGGTGGCTTCGCGCAACTGCTTATATTGATATGCCCCAAACCTTCTCGAACCGTCTCGAACCTTCCAACCACGCCCTGTGACGCAGTGCTGCCGCCACACCCTCTGAGCCCTGATTGGCGGCTCGCGCTTACCGTCAGCTCCTCTGCCGTCCTCATTCGGTCCCGCCCCGACCCTCCTAGCCGGACTCGTGTTAATTCACGCCAAAATGAACCAAGCAGCGCAAAGGGGCATGAGGCTAGGGAGGCGGGATAGTCAATGAAAGTAGGAGTAGGACCTATTTTTCTTACTCTACTCAACGCAGAACTAACATAGGAAAAGGACTAAGCTCACAAATACTAAGAGATAACTACACTATCGCGAGGCTACATGTTGCTTGTGTGACTAACTATGAGGGGGAAATTTAACCTTTATTATACTGACTGTTACCAAAACTCAAAACCGCAACAATATATATATATATATATATATATATATATATATATATATATATATTATACATACACACACATCACAAAAATATTCAATATGTATTTCATCCCTTCCTTGTTTCAATTTCCCTCCCCACCCAATTTCCCTAATTTACCTCTCATCTTGTTTTACCCCACCTTTGCGTACATCCCTGCTGAGGAAATGTGTTTAAAATTTTGGAACAGCTGCATGAACTATAAAAAAAAATTACAGATGAATGAGCCTTATAGTTGCTTGTTTTGCATAAACACTACATTTTCTGATTACGCATTTAATAACTCTTCTGTGGACTAATGCCAGATTTACCTGCTATATCTCTAGGGCAAGTTTAAACAGAACAAATAAATTTTTCAAGGATTAATATTCCAAGCAAGCAAAGGAAACACCCAATTGGATTGCAAATACACATTCGGTGTTGTTGTAAAATAAATTCCCCAGTTTTGAGTATTTCATTTTTGGATTGGAATATCATATCCTGATAAGATTTCTAAAAATATATCGGACGGATGACTGTTGATAACAGACAATATCGTTGACCACCTATATCCATATATTTAGAGGCAGCTTGTCTAACCGGGATTTAAGGAAGAATTCATTGCATCTGCTGGTTGCATCATCATTGGTGGGACACAGCTAAACCTGCTGTGCTCCCATCCATGTATTAGATAAAACTTTTGGCAGAGTATCAGCACACAATACTCCATTCAAAAAAGGATATCATGGGATATTTAACATATCTAAGCAAATGTTGTCAGGTACGGCAGATGTCTCCCTTTGAAGGATGGCATATTGCGTGATGCGGCGTTCTGCCTATGAGGCACCAGGATGGTGGTTTAAATCCAAATTAGACAGCATGATAAGCTAGCACGCTACTTCCGAGATTACCTGTCATCTCAGGTGACGGTAGTGTTTTTAATCGTGCTGTATCCAGGTTAAAACTCCATCTCTTTTTGTTCTCTAATTCTGAAATGTCTAATCTGATAATCCATCAAATATTTGGGGGTGTTCTTCACACCATGTCTGTCAATAAAAACAATTGGATACTGAAGGAATTTTAGCAATATGAAGAATCTGATTACAGCTTATCACTCTTTTATTTTTCGGCGTAGCCCGTAGGGCAATGCCATCTGGAACAGCGTTTGTCTGTCCGTACGTATGTAATGTCCCTACCACTGGCATTTTGCGGGTTTATTCCCTTTAAAATCCGTTTTCTCTGAAACTGTTGGTCCGAGTGACAAATGTTTCAGCATAGGAGCACCTCCTTCTGTAGATTTTTTAATGACGTCATAGCTCATAGGTCACCTAATGCGGGCACAATCTTGGAAAAACCGAAAACATTTGCACCTCCATATCTTCAAAACCGCCGCCCGCCCCCCAAAAAAAATTAAATGTGTCTCATTTTGAAGTACCCTACATGGGGAATAACGTATGTTAATGATATTGTCATAAGTGCTTTCATTATGAAGTCATAAAGCGACAAGTACAACGCTTGATCCAATCAGTATGAAATTTCTCGAGTGCGATCTTAGGATAAATTGGTCGAGAAAAAACATTGATGATGTCATCGGCCACGTGGTTCGGCAGCCACATTTGTACGGCAAAGACCGTAGGGCAATGCCATCTGGAACAGCGTTTGTCTATCCATCCCGTGTATGTATGTATGTCCCTCACAAACGTCCACCAATCAGAGCTGAGGATCTAGTCACATGACGTGAGACAGCAGATCCTCCACTCAGCAGAACCAAGCCTGGCTATGCCTTTGTTTGACAATCAGTCTTGTTTTTCCATGAACATCCTCACAACTCCACACCTCTGCACACTTATTGCTTCCTCTACACTAACACACTTCTCCTGTCATACTCCATACTCATTACTCATACTCACACTCATAACCATTCATTATTTCCTTTTGCCTTCTTGCGCTCTCATCTCTTCATTTTTCTTCACTCTCCCCTCAAACTTTCCACTCACAGCTCACTCTTATTTTAACCCCTTGATTTCTCCACTCCCAGATCTCCGTCAACACCCAGCTCCATCCCTTTCCTCTTTCATCCACTTTGTTTCTGGCACAATTCGTAGACAAAATGAGGAATAATAACTTGCACATGAGGGCATCTTTTTCAAGCTTTAGATTAACATTTCCTTCAAAGAGTTAAATTTAAATGTGCATTTATTAGGCTTCAGAATGTTTTGGAATAGTGAGAAATAAAGCTGGCCTTTTTATTGGGAAGAACTGAGGGTTGTTGAGACAAGTCCCTTCAAATCGCTTCCAAATATACCTCGACATTTCAGAGAGCGGAAAAATCTTGGCCTTCAAAAGTACAGAGGCATCAAGACTTCAGACGTGGAACAAACAAAACAAGAGCAGCTGATTTGGACGGCAAAACATCAGGCTGTCATAATACCGAAGAGGAAAATTCTTTGAAACCAAAGCGTTCCAGGAGATTGGGGCATTTAAAGGTTGTTATCCTGGGATTACAGGTTATCAAGAGGCTTTGGAGGGGGGGAAAACCTGGCTCCAAATGCAGGACAAAAATACTTGAATATTGTAGCTTGAGGAAAGCTGCAGTTAGTCTGCAACTGTGCGCTGCAGGTGCCTTTTCCATGCACGTCTTTGGTATGTGAAAGAAGCTGCAACTGTGAAGTGGTGTTTAATAATTTTTCTCATTTATTCCTGTTAAATAATGTGATACCACAAGCCATTCTGCACAATTTTTTTGGACAAAATCTTTCGACAAAATGTTTTGCGGCATCGTGCTTAAACTAGACGAGGTGCTTTACTGGTTAGAGTGTCCGCACGGATTCTGGGACGTCGGAGGTTCTAACCCTGGCTGAGTCATAGCAAAGACTTTTTTTTAAATGGCAAGTGCTGTTAACTTGCTCGACTCTCAGCATATAAAAATAATCGAGCGCAGACAAACGTCTGAAACCTAACCCTAACCCTAACAACTAACCCTAACCGTAACCCTAACCCTAACCCTAACCCTAACCCTAACTAACCCTAACCCTAACTAACCCTAACCCTAACCCTAACCACTAACCTTAACCCAAACCCTAACTAACCCTAACCCTAAGGATGGTGACCATTTCACGTGGGTTGAATGACCTCCTCCTACGTTGACGCTCCTTGCAAGGCAACTCGTATTATTATTTGAAGACGTGTCAGTGGCACGTTCGCCATTCCTGTATGATAACGTAGCTCACGATTCCAGGATTTTAAGGAGTATCCGCTAAGTTGATCTACTCATTTTGCTTTAATTTGGGTGAAAAGAAGAACGATGTCTTCGTCCTGCACTTATGTGCAGGTGACACCGTGAACATTAGACATGGAAGGAAATAAAATGTTGCATAAATAATACTTCCCTAAAGAATTGCTTTCACCAAACAGAACGTATTGTTGATGTGTCGATGAAAAGATTGTCTTTCTAACAGTTAAAATAAACAACGAAAAAAATCCTTAATTGAGAAAATAAAGCAAAAGGAAATCCCTCCAACAACGAGATTGTATTGCTCCAGCATCCGCATCCAAGTCAAACCTGTTCAGTTCCGAAGAGGATGTCAGTAGACCTGGAGAACAGTGACAAGGCTTCCCCTTTTTCAGCCAAACAATGGCAGGAGCAGAGAGTACTGTTCGGCTTATTGTGCAGACAAAACCCATCTGCTGGATGATGAATGTGGAGGCCAGACCCCCATCACATTGGTATGAAAGCCCCCCGACTGAATCCTTCTCTCTAACAGGCTTCTAGGCCATAGCCCCCTCCCTGGGCACCATTCAGCACCCACAATGGGAGCACGGAGAGCTGACATAGTGATGGGAGACCTTACAACCAGCCAATTTGTTTGCCCGTTGAACGTGTCATTTCAAAACAACAAGGATAAGAGCCGAATCCATCTTTTTAGGCCGCTGTGTGGTTTTAGAAAGCTGATGTAGGGTTTACTTATCACACATGCCACCCCCCTCCTCTTCTGCAATAGTTGCATTAGAGTAAGACGATGATGTGCCACAAAGTTTTCAAACAACGTTCATTCAAGAATATCCCCATCTGTAAGATCTTTTGCACAAGAAGCGTTTTTGTCAAGAATGTAGAGAGGCATTCACGTTGGGTTGTGTCCAACACGGAAGCTAATTAAAACCATTGGAAAGGCATGATTTTTGAAGTTTCAAATTATATGAAAATCAAAAGGCAAGTCTGACAGATTGAAAACACCAGTCTCCATTTTTCTTTGATCCTTGTCCACACTCCAACCCTTTCCCACCCCTTCACTACCCCCACTTCCAATTGGAATTTGCTCATGCTCTGCAAAGATCATTTTGTTTAAAAATCCTTTGAAGATGATCCAATAGTTTTTCCTACATTTCACAACATCCAAATGTATTTCTTTCAACTTGCTGAAGCACAAAAAGGTTTATTCCATGAGCAAGCCATTTTTCAAAGCTGACAACATTTACAAACCATTTGACATTTTACACAATAGACACCGGCTGTGGTTTGAAGGGCAACTAGGGAGGGTGAAAGGGTGGGAGGGGATGGGAGTTGCTCTGCCAGGTTGTGTGGTGCGGACATGGGCCGAGGCCACCTGAACAGCTGTGGTCTATCCACACTCGGTGAGCAAGGCTCGTAACACGTGCTATTTGAAAAAGCGTCGCATAAACACAAATGTGGTAACATGTGGCATACATCCGGTATCAGTCTCCTTAAATACTGGACCCCAAGCCGTGTTGGCAGTCAGAACCACGTATGGTAAAAAATGGTCTGCGCCAATTTAATTTTGAGTGATCGCTCAGATTGCACATCTCTTCCAGACGTCTGAAAGATTGTCCTGATTGGTAATCCCTTTATTAAGATGGCGTGGACCCAGTCATGAGTAATGAATGCAATTAAAGGTATGTACCTGAAGTAACTAAAGAGGGAAGATCTTGACAATCTGGTAAAACAGACAGTGCTGAATTGTCAGGTTTGAGATCACTTGATGTCAGAATGCCTCAATGAGTCCCATTCAACAATCTCTGATTAAACTGATCCGACTCTGATTTCTCGCATTCTTGTGTCTCAGAAAAGGTATCCTGTACCTCCAATGAAAGGACGCGCCGATTTCGTGTCTCAAGATAACTGACGTCGTTCTTGGAAATTCGTCTATTGCCGGTTTTAAAGTAAAACACCGATGAATAAAGAAAGGAGATAACCATAGTAAACGTGTCGACGTGAATAGATGAGGAGTTTGAATAAGTTGACAAATCGTCCTCGAAAAGTCTCTTCCTCGTGAAGTTTAACTTTAACTGGACATTAATCCAGGGAGACGTTATTCTCCGCCATTATTAGTTCAATCACAACTGAACTGTGAACAGAGGTAAGATCCACATTCCCAAGGGGGTTTTGCTGCACATAATCTGATAACGAAGGTGATAAAGGAAAACAATATACATACCTCACATTTTCTTACACAAAACGTTAAAAAAATTATTCGCTCAGATTCATGAATTCACCAAGGGAGACATTACAAACTGATCTCGAAATTAATAGGTATAAAAAGCGTGTGTGTGTGTGTGTGTGCATGTGTGCATGCACATATGCATATATATTGTTACGTTTGTAGGGGGTAGGCAGTGATTACTTTAGTTCAGGTAGATTTGCATAAATTAGCATGCTCCGATTGTCGTGAAGAAGAAGGATAAGTAGGTAGGTCCGGTAGGTCGTGTGTTCGGATAAAGTGTTACGTGTGGCCATATGAAGGGTGGCTCTTGTGCTAATTCGCTCAGGGATTATGGGTAAAATATCCCTTGTACGTCGTTACCTCTGTATCTATCCATTTGTCTATTTTGGCACCGCACCATAGACATGTAGAGCTAGCATCGTGCATTTAATGGCACTAATTGATAATAAACATACCGAAAGCCAGGACGTTGAGCCCTACAGCTGACAACCATGAATTGGGAGGCACACACAGGACAGGCAGGCCGAGGCCACGCCCCAAGGAGCCGTGGTTGGTCAGGGTTCTTGAATGACAGGAGGACTGGTAAGAAAGGACTCACTGATTGGTGAAGCATGGCCAATGACGTGAGAGCGTGGGAGATAAAAGCATGTGCTAGAGGACATTTTGCTCTCTTCGCTTCGCTCGGTCTTCTTCTTTTCTCTTCGCATCTCTCTGCTCTTCACTTCGCCTTGCTCTCTGCGGCTGGTCTGGATCGCGGCAGTCGGCATTTGTCTCTCTCGTTCTGGACAATAAAGCGAACGATTGTGCTTGGACCACGGGCTCAAGGAAGCGATCGGACCGACCGTGTTCGGAGACACCACTGTTGGACGTGCAGAGGCAAAGGGCAGGGCCGCAGACCGAGGGCTGCAGCTTCCCACCGGGGAGGATGGGGACAGGCCCGGCTAGAGGAGTGAGCTGCACGGAGCCCGTTCGCTTCGCGCGGAGGGCCTGTTGCGCACAGGCGGGCGCGGCATAGTGAGCGAGGGCGTGCGGAGGCCTAGCAGAGCGGGAGCGAGCGGTTCCCGCCAACGAGCGAGCGGTTCCCACCAACGAGCGAGCGGTTACCGCCAATGACCTTGACGAACCCTGACAAGACCCCACCAGTGATCAAACTTAAGTGCACCCAAACATAAATTTTTTCAGTTACCTTTCCCTGTGTCCGTGTTTCAAATCTGGTTGTGGGGACGTCCCAAGTTATTTTCTGCAGGGTTTGGAGGCTGTCAGTGGGATCCATGCAGGTAAGTGCTCTTCAGCATGCTCCTCCTCCTCCACTTCCCATTCCTCCCCCCCCCCCCCACCCCCACCCCCATGTGTATTAACTTCGCCATACAAAAGTTGTTTTGAACTGAACGCTTTAGAATAACAGCTTGTCCGGCTATCCATTCCTTGGAAAGAGTTTAATCATCAGGAACGCGACAATTTTTTATATATAGCTAGGGTGACAGTTGAAGGGGGATTGTTGAGGGAAGTGGAGTGGGGAAAAGGGGTTTGGGCTTCACCCATTGGTTGGACAGCTGACCTGATGTATATTCCTGAATATATATTCCCGGTGTGTACCCCGGTTCCCGGTGTGTACCCCGGTTTAGAATAGGTACACCGTATCCCTGCGCATCGTAAGAGGCGACCAAGGGTTGGCGTCAGGAAGGGCATCCGGCCATAAAAACATTGTCTCAAACAGGGAACCATGATTGTCATGGGGCCCGCAAGGCTAACCCCCGCTCTAGCGGGGAAAAATGGCCTCAAAACGATCATTCATTCATTCATTCATTCATATATATATATATATATATGTATATATATATATATATATATATATATATATATATATATATATATATATATATATATATATATATATATATATATATATATATATATATATATATATATACATACATACATACATACATACATACATACATACATATATATATATATATATATATATATATATATATATATATATATACACAATTGAAAGCAAGACCCAGTCACATCTCTCACATGTAGTTGGAGGGAATATCCAATCAGCTCTCACCTAATCAATAACCTGAACTAATGCGGTATGTGTGTATATATATATATATATATATATATATATATATATATATATATATATATATATATATATATATATATTTGTGTGTTTGTGTACATATAGTACACACGCACACCCTCATAATTGTGTGTATATGTATACACTACTGGTCAAAAGTTTTAGAACACCTCAATTTTTCCAGTTTTTATTGAAATTTACACAGTTTAATGTCCAGTGAATAACCGGAAATGGTACAAAGGTAAGCAGTAAACTGCTCGAGGTTAAAAAAAAAGTTGAGGTTTGCAAAAACGGGAAAATAATGTAAATTGCACAGTTATATTGTAAAAAAGGCCTTCTTCAGGGAACAAGTAATGGGTTAACAACTTACAGCGGTTCTGCAGCAATGTAAGTAAATTAAGCCTTGAAAGTTGTTGCACACAATTCCTACAGGTGCCCCAACCTCTGCTGAATACTTGATTACAAACCCCCTGTCTGTATAAAAGCAGTATTGGAACAGACTGTTATTACACCCTCTGATGCATTATTTGGACAATATTGCACTGCAGGAAGTAGTGTATTGGAAACTGGAGGAAACTCTGACAAGAAGAGGTCTGGCAGACCCAAAGCCACAACAGAATCAGAAGACAAGTTTCTGATAGTCAACAGCTTGTGTGATAGGTGGCTCACAGGACAACAGCTTCAAGCACAGCTTAACACTGGTCGAAGTAAGCAAGTCTCAGTTTCAACTGTGAAGAGAAGACTTCGAGCTGCGGGTTTGACAGGTCGAGTGGCAGTCAGAAAGCCATTGCTAAGATGAGAAAATAAGAAAAAGAGGCTTGCCTTGGCCATGAAGCACCGCCAGTGGACCACTGAAGACTCAAAGAAGGTCTTATGGACCGATGAATCAAAATTTGAAATCTTTGGTTCATCACGCAGGGTTTTTGTACGCCATCGAGTAGACGAAAGGATGGTTCCTCAGTGTGTGACACCATCTGTCAAACTCCTGTCAAAGGAGGAAGCGTGATGGTCTGGGGCTCTTTTGCTGGATCCAGAATCGGCGACTTGCACAGAGTGACTGGTACGCTGAACCAAAAGGGCTACCACAGCATTTTGCAGCGCCATGCAATACCCTCTGGTATACGCCTAGTTGGTCAGGGGTTCATCAAACAGCAAGATAATGACCCTAAACACACCTCCAGGCTATGTCAAGACTACCTTTGAGGAAAAGAACAAGACAGTAGGCTTCAAATCATGGAATGGCCAGCACAGTCTCCAGATTTAAACCCCATCGAGCTGGTTTGGGATGAACTGGACAGAAGGGTGAAAGCAAAGCAACCTACAAGTGCGACACATTTGTGGGAACTTCTGCAACAGTGTTGGGAATAACTTCCCGAACAATATTTGATTTCCATTGTAGAAAGAATGCCACGAGTGTGTTCGGCGGTTATATCTACAAAAGGTGGCTACTTTGCTGAGTCAAAATATTAAATTAAATTTTATTAAACAAAATGATTCTATGATTTCTTTTTAATCTCCAATTGTTTATTTGTTCTGTGCTTAATTTCAAAGTACATTGAGACATTAAACTGCGTAAATTTCAATAAAAACTGAAAAATTGAGGTGTTCTAAAACTTTTGACCGGTCGTGTATATATATAATATATATATAATATTATATATATATATATATATATATATATATATATATATATATATATATATATATATATATATATATATATAATATAATATAATATAATATATATATATATATATATATATATATATATATATATATATATATATATATATATATATATATATATATATATATACAGTATATATATATATATATATATATATATATATATATATATATATATATATATATATATATATATATATATATATAAACACACATATATATATACACACACACACACACACATCCGTGTGTGTGTGTGTGTGTGTGTGTGTGTGTGTGTGTGTGTGTGTGTGTGTGTGTGTGTGTGTGTGTGTGTGTGTGTGTGTGTGTGTGTGTGTGTGTGTGTGTGTGTAAATTATCTTTTTTTTGTTTTTCATTTAAGACCCATGCAGCTTGATTGCTCGGTGTTTATCATACGCATAATGAATAATTGCAAAAGTGTGCATCCCACAGCACGTAAGTATGACACCTTGTTTCGTGTTCCATGGATAATAATGGTGTATTTTGTTCAATAGTTATGAAGTAATTTGAAGAACTATAGCACACGTACGCACAATACACTCTCCAAATACTGATGCATTTGCCTTCCCGAGTGAAATATTTCCTCCCGATTCAAATGCGACCAATTGGGGAGAACATCGCAAATAGTGTCAAAGCCCACATTACCACATATACAAATCCCTTGCTTCCTGTGAAATGTCAGCTTATACATGAGAGGCACAGACACACTATTAGCTTTGCATTTCATCATTGTATTATCATATTATGTGGTCACAATGTGCACTTTAGGCTGAATGCTTTTTAAAACACCTGTAATGTGAAGCAGGTTCGTTAAAATACTTAATCATAAATCAGTAAAAAGTGCAAAATTTTGTCATTTAAACCATACATACATACATATACACATACATACATACATATATACAACATACATACGTACATACATACATCCTAATGCTGCCAATTAATTTCACCTCCACACATTTTCTTTCCCCAAGTCTTTCACGAACCAGCTGGCCAGGCTGCCGGTCACCTGGAGCTGACTTGTAATTTGTTCAGGGTCGTGGCGATATCTCTCATATACTTCATGAAAGACCCCATCCAATCCTTAACGTTCACCAAATAATGCTAGCACATGGGACACCCAGTTTGATGGCCATCTATCTAAGCCACGGAGCACTTTGTGATGCAACGTCCCTGACTGTGAAGCACCAATAGTTGGCTCTGGAATCGAACCCAGGCTAGACATCACAAAGTTGTAGGGATATATATATATATATGATGCAGCAAGCATATACACGTACACACACCCAAACACAGCATATTATATACATAGCATGTGTGTATTATGTGTGTATGTGTGTATTATATGTGTGTGTATGTGTGCAAGTGTGTATGTGTGTATTATATGTGTATGTGTGCATGTGTGTATGTGTGTATACATATATATACACGCACACACTTAAGCACCTAAAATTATATTTGGAGAAAAAAAAGCAGACATTGATGCAGGACTTAACAGCATTAGATCGAGAGGACCTAGAGGGAATCAGACAAGAAGAGAAATATTCGTGCAAATGAGTCTGAGCGAGCGTAAGAGCAGAGCCTCTGATGCGATTTGACAAACGGAATTTCGCGGTGCAAATGCGATCAGAGGAAACTTGCTGAGCGGTTCCTTACCGCGTGCGGCTGCGCACAGCACGAGCAGAGTCAGCAGGGACAGCGAGCGGGCGTCATCCATCGCCCAGCGGGCCTCGGCTTCTCACCGGGGAGAAGAGCAAACGCCGCCCTGCGGGGAATCGTCGTGGCATTTACAAAAGGAGTAGCGCGCAAACACTCATTCGGGTCGGGGGAGGTACGGGGAGGGGGAGGTACGGGGGCGGGGGCTTCGAGTGTAGGGGAGGGGCTCAGGAGTCGGACATGAAGGAGGGGTACGTGGCGCTTCGCAAGGAGTGGGGCACAAGAGCGTCAGGCTGGGTGACATGTGTCAATCTGACAATTGGTTCTGGCTTACGGGGTTCGACGTTTTGAGTGCCAGACGGACGGTGTGCGACAGGTAGCAAACAACAGCAACTGCGACGATTGATCATTAGCAAACGGGTAAATATCATTGGGTGATGCAGCAAGCAGACACCTTGAGCGTTCAAAAGGTTCTCTGAACAATAGATAGATAAAAGCAAGAATCCAAGTAATGGCAATAACGTTTTCTTTCCTTTTTCAATTACCCGAGGACATCGAAAATAGAAGAAGAATAAGAAGAGGCAGAAGAAGAAGAAAACATTTATTAATCATTTCGATGTGGATTTAAAAAGTTTTTGCTTTTGTTTTAAAATGTTGGCGTTTCTTGGACTTTGATGAGACGTTCGGAGGAACGACGGTCGTGATTGTTCTGTAGTCATCGAAGGGGGGAAAGAGGAAACGGGAGGAAAAATGGGAAGGGGGAAAAGGGGGAAGGGGAGGAAAAAGGGGAAGGTGAGGAAAAAGGGTAAGGTGGGAAAGGGGGAAGGGGAGGAAAAAAGGGGGAGGGGGGGAAATGGGAAGGGGGAAAAGGGGGAAGGGGAGGAAAAAGGGAAAGGGGAGGAAAATGGGAAGGTGGGAAAGGGGGAAGGGGAGGAAAATGGGAAGGTGGGAAAGGGGGAAGGGGAGGAAAAAGGGGAAGGGGAGGAAAAAGGGGGAGGGGGGAAAGAGAGAAGGGGGAAAAGGGGGAAGGTGGGAAAGGGGGAAGGGGAGGAAAAGAGAAAGGGGAGGAAAATGGGAAGGGGGAAAAGGGGGAAGGGGAGGAAAAAGGGGAAGGGGAGGAAAAAGGGGAAGGTGGGAAAGGGGGAAGGGGAGGAAAAGAGAAAGGGGAGGAAAATGGGAAGGGGGAAAAGGGGGAAGGGGAGGAAAAAGGGGAAGGGGAGGAAAAAGGGGAAGGTGGGAAAGGGGGAAGGGGAGGAAAAAGGGAAAGGGGAGGAAAAATGGGAAGGTGGGAAAGGGGGAAGGGGAGGAAAAAGGGGAAGGGGAGGAAAAAGGGAAGGGGAGGAAAAAGGGGAAGGGGAGGAAAAATGGGAAGGGGGAAAGGGGGAAGGGGAGGAAAAAGGGGAAGGTGGGAAAGGGGGAAGGGGAGGAAAAGAGAAAGGGGAGTAAATGGGAAGGTGGGAAAGGGGGAAGGGGAGGAAAAAGGGGAAGGGGAGGAAAAAGGGGAAAGAGGGAAGGGGATGAAAAAGGGAAGGGGAGGCAAAATGGGAAGGGGGAAAAGGGGGAAGGGGAGGAAAAGGGGAAGGTGGGAAAGGGGGAAGGGGAGGAAAAAGTGGAAGGGGAGGAAAAATGGGAAGGTGGGAAAGGGGGAAGGGGAGGACAAAGGGGAAGGGGAGGAAAAAGGGGAAGGGGGGGAAGAGGGAAGGGGAGGAAAAAAGGGAAGGGGAGGAAAAATGGGAAGGGGGAAAAGGGGGAAGGGGAGGAAAAAGGGGAACGGGGAAGGAGGGAAGGGGAGGAAAAAGGGGAAGGGGGGAAAGAGGGAAGGGGAGGAAAAAGGGGAAGGGGGGAAAGGGGAGGAAAAATGGGAAGGGGGGAAAGGGGAGGGAAATGGGGAAGTGGGGAGGGGTAAGAGGGCAATTTTGAGCGTTTGGGTTCAATCGTGGGCGGACAGGTTGGATGCCGAAAAGGAAGACTGACTGGCATCTGGCAGGTATGTTGGCAGACAAGATAGCTCTCAGGCGGATAGACGGCCTGCCCGGACAGGAAAGCAAGCGAGTTCGATGGCGAGCAGGTAGCCTCGGTAAGGTAGCTCACGTATGCAGCACGGTACATAAAGAGCTGGCGGAGGCTCACAAGCTGCTCGAGCCACCCTCCCCCGGTATGTAGAACGTGAGGGCGACAAACGTTTGACACTCACAGACTCCTGCCGTTAATGAAGTACAAATGGTTCCCAAATTAAAGGCAAACACTTTATGGCGCCCTCACGCACATCCCCAGTGTGAGTGGCCTCTCGCACCCTGGGAGGGAAAATATTTGCCCCGCAGGCGCCGGGCAAACGAGGAAGCCCCGGTGGAGACCCGAAGATGTTTGTAGAAGGTAATTTGTAGCAGAGCCGGCAACGTATTATCCTAAACACACCGGAGAATGTCTGCAATCGAGGGGGGGAGGGATGGGGTGTACACCCCGCACGTCCCCGTGGGAACGAGTGCAGGTCGATCATTTTCATGGAATCACGTGGGGGCGGCGGAGCACCCAGGCCGGAGCGAACGAGACAAATGGCCGATCGATGGAGACCGCGGGTCCGTCCGCACATACCTGTTTGAGCGTTTCCACGGCAGCCACGTGATTATGGACTCTTAGCTCATGGTCACAACCCCGGAATGTGGATCGCGGAGACCCCGCGCGGTATTTAATTAACACCTCGTCGCTCTGTTATCTCCATGTGGGGGGAAGCGCCCGGGAGATGATAACTCGAATATTGGCGGCATGAGCGGAGCACCGCCCGGAGGGAAGACCCTGTCTCCGCGGTGCCAAACGCTCCTGACTCTTGGGCGCGCAAACTTGGGAGCTTGGCCGTGCTCGCGCGATCATCCCCCCCCCCCCCTTGCCCCCGGCCCCCACCCCCCAACCCTCCAAGCCCCCACCCCAAGGGAGCTGAAACGCTCGATCCGTAGCTTTTCCCCGCTGCGCGACATCCTGCCATTCATAACGCGCGCTACCTGTGCCGGGTCTACGGGTCCTCGTTTCATCGACCTCCCCATCTCAATGTCTGTTCACGAGGATCTACGAGTATGAGGCAGTGGGGACCTCGTCAATTCATCACAAGTACATGACGAGGACATTAGGATGCATGAGCGCCCATTCGGACCTGGGTCCACGCAACATGGTGGACCACGTGTTGGGATGGAAACGCCAAACGATCCATCTAATTGATGGAGGGCAACCTCACTTTGTCTAGATATGTCTCCCCGGATAAAATGAGTAGTTCGGTTGAGATTTTTCTCCAGTCTGAAAAAGCCTTCCTTGCGAACAGTGGTTCGTACACTCGTACATCAGTGGGATATCCCTTTTGGGTGGTGTTCCATAATTTTGGGTGGTGGTCCATGGTTTTGGGTGGTGGTCCATAATTTTGGGTGGTGGTCCATGGTTTTTGGTGGTGGTCCATGGTTTTGGGTGGTGGTCCATGGTTTTGGGTGGTGGTCCATGGTTTTGGGTGGTGGTCCATGGTTTGGGGTGGTGGTCCATGGTTTTGGGTGGTGGTCCATGGTTTTGGGTGGTGGTCCATGGTTTTGGGTGGTGGTCCATGGTTTTGGGTGGTGGTCAATGGTTTTGGGTGGTGGTCCATGGTTTTGGGTGGTGGCCCATGGTTTTGGGTGGTGGTCCATGGTAATATGCTAAAGCTGTCTCTTTCTCTTGTCCGTCTACCCCCTCTCATTCCGTGTGGGATCTCGGGTCCACGGTCGGGATCAGATACCTCGATCCGCGCTCCTCGCCCGTGGTACTTACTCCAGGAGGAGGTGCCCAACGCTCGTTTTTGCCAAATGGAGTTTTTGCACCTCATCTCCCCTCCACCACAACCACCACCACATCCTCCCCACGCCTCCGCATCACTTGCCTCCGAGCGCAGAGAGACGCCCAAATGCGCTGCGCGTCCCAAACGCGCCATTAATTTAACGTAACACGAACTCTCGCGGCTCCTGGTTCGATTCCGGTGCCCTCTCTGAGAGTCGTTAATCGTCGTCATTCTCCCACCCGAGACCCGTGCGTCATTGTCCTGCACGAGACGTCAGGACGGTTGGGGTTGCAAGAGGTGTCCCTCGCTTGGCGACACGTTTACTGGAGAGGGGGGAGAAGAAGCAGAGAGGTGGGGGAGGAACTTTCCCCCTTTCTCACCACCCTCCATCCATCTCCACTTGTCCCCCTCGCTGCGAGGTGCGCACCTCCCGTTTGGCGCCATTTGTACAACTACAAACGGGCGGACAGTTTCCGAAGCACTCCTTGTTTTCTTTAGACACGTGTCCGTTTGCACCCCGGGTTTGCTGCCGCAGTTCCGGGTCCGGGGGTTTAAACCCTCGCAACGATCAAACTTTCGCTTTCGAGCTGCGGACAATAAGTATTCTCGTGGGTGATCAGATTTATTAGTAGATTTGTTGTAGAGTAGAAAAACGAGTATAAAATATACGCTATTAGGTAAAAAAAAGAAAAACTTTACGTAATGAAGTTCAATAAAATCTGAATGAAATCGAATCATTTACACCTGTCGGTATTCATAAACGTTGAACCGCAACGAACAATAAAAATTTAAATTTTAAATTCGGAATAATCACGTAATAAACCATTTTGCTGCAAAAGACGTGTTTAAATGTACGTTTGTAGAAGTTTATTTATTACCCACGACTACTGCATTCGCTATATAAATCGAAGGGCTTCACAATTTGCCCAAATTCATTCATAAAACACACTTTTCATTGCCTGAGCCGTGACTCGTTCATTCGCTCGTTCACAATTTGACTTTACGAGGTCTACTGGTCGCTGTAACTCAAACGAGGTTCACAGCCTGGACAACTCACCATTTCACACACACTCCACGTACACTTACACAAACAAACACACACACACACACACAAACACATTTACATGCACACACACACACACACACACACACACACACACACTTACATGCACACACACACACCTACACCTACATACACACACACATGCACACCTACAGTTGTACACACACACACACACACACACACCTCCACTTACATAGGTACACACACCTCCACTTGCACACACACACATGCACACACACTACACATACACTCACACACACCTACACTCACACACACACACACACCCCTACACTTCCTCACAGATATGACACACACACACACCTACACTAACACACACACACACACACACACACACACACACACACACACACACACCGACACACACACCTACACTTACAAACACACACAGACACACCTGCACTTACACACACACACACACACCTACATTTACACACATACAACTGCCCTTACACACACGCCATATATATATATATTGTTGCGCATCTCGGTTTCGGCACTCCCCTTACCGAGGGGGGTTTAATCCCCTCGTCTTTTAAGCTGGCCGTCCGAGTCCTGGAACTATCTCGCTCCTTTGCGGGATGAGAATGCCCAGGGTGATTGGTCAAGGATTTCCCAAATACCTTCACCAATCTCTCTGCAAAGCAGGGAAATGAGTCCCTGCTCGAACAGATTAAGATGGAAGATTGCCGAGCGGTTTAGCAATCCGCAGCTCGAGCCATTAACAAAGGACTAACCCGACTCCGAGCGTTTGGCCAAAATCGCGCCACAGGTATTCAATCAGGGAAAAGACTAAAGCGATCGGGGGAGAATGAAACCAAAAGGGTAAGAAATACCAGATATTTATTAATTATGTACACCAAAACCAAAGAAGAAACGAAAGGGAATGTACAGTGAAGAAGAAGAAGCAGATACACAGGGCAAGCCTGAAAACAGACTTATATTATAACCCCGGACAAATAAACAGACGTACACGACAGGGAATGGCAGGAAGGAAAGGCTGGAAGGAAGAGAAGGTCCAGGCAGACGGTAGGGCGTTGAGGTCCGGCTCCAGGAGTGGACTCGCATTGTGGCGGGAAACCCTGTCAGGCAGCGAGTGCGTATCGTGGACCGCGAGCGGACGTTACGTATATCGGGGAAACTGGGATACGGCGTACGTAATATGTGGCTCATGCCAATGCTCTCTCTCGCTCTCGAACAAGGTTCGTATCATCAACCGTCCCCTGCGCAGTCCGTTACCATCAGCAGTTCATGGCGCAGCTCGTACTAAAAGCAGTTCGTGGCGCACTCCCAGCTCCGCTCCAGCTCATCGACCCGAACTCCTTTTCACCTCATCTGCTCTCCTTCCCACCTCATCTGATCTCCTTCTCACCTCATCTGTTCAAGCAGTCCCTCACAGCCACTTTTATTGTCCGTTGTTATATCAGGCCGCCGGCTCCGATGACATGCCTACCGGTCGGCTCACCTCGGCGCTGGTTGGCCGGCAAGGGCTCGCTGGCTCCACCTCTGATGGTGAGTCGACGTGCCACACCTTGTTCTTGTGGTTCCGTCCCCTTTTTCCTCGGCTTGAGACCGCGTGCGTAATGGCGGCTTGGTGCCAGCAAACAGCCCAAGGCAAACGGCAGCGAACGCTATCCTACTGTTACTGCACTTTGAAGAGCGGAGATGATTGGGGAAATTGAAAGGGGCCTATCTTATTGATTAATGCAACGCAGATTCAACTATTGGGAACAGATCCTTAACTGAAACACATAATAATGAAATAACTACAGAGAGGTCCTATGGTTCTCTACGTGTTGTACATGGACTAACTAGGGTGCGATCTTTAATAAAGCCAATTAATGGGGATATTTACTGGGGATCATTTATAAGGGAACATTCACTAAAATTTACGAGTGAAGGTTCTAAAAACCGTAACAATATATACAATATACATATATATATATATATATATATATATATATACACTACATGGTCAAAAGTATGTGGACACCCGAACATCACACCCGTATGTCCTCGTCGATCATCTCATTCCAAAACTAGCACGGCACTTAGTAGAGAGCATACCTCCACCTGGTGAACAGTTTACGTTTTGTAGACCAGAAAATCACAATACAGAATTACATTTAATCAAAATCAATCACAGGAATCACCATAGTCTTTCATACCCTGATGTACCCCTCGTTTTTGGCCATATAACTCAATGGTGAAAAATCATTTAAAAACTTCTACTAGCCGGATCCGGATCCGAATATTCACCAAAATTGAATAGATTCTTCCTTGTCAGACACCCAACCTGTCCAACGAGTTTCGTCCAAATCTGACCATAACTTTTTGAGATATCCTGCTGCGTATCGATTTTTGGCCCTATCTCCCAATAATTAAGAATCACTTTAAAAATTCTAGCAGCTGGATCCGAATCCGGATCTTCACCAACATCGAATCATTTCGTCCTTGTCACATACGCTACATCTCTGCCAAATTTCGTCCGAATCCGTCCACAACCTTTTGAGATATCTTGTTCACAAACAATTAGACAAACAAACAGACAGACAGGGTTGAAAACATAACCTCCATCCACCTTTGTTGGAGGAGGTAATCATGGACATTAATAGCGAGTTGAACCCCCTTTGCTGCTATCACAGCCTCCACTTTTTTGAGAAGGCTTTCCACCAGATGTTGGAACACAGCTGCAGAGATTTTCTTCCATTCAGCCACAAGTGCAGTCGTGAGGTCTGGCACTGATGTTGGGTGATTAGGCCTGGCTTGCAGTCACCATTGCAATTCAACCCAAAGGTGTTTGATGGGGTTGAGGTCAGGGCTCTGTGCAGGCCTGTCAAGTTCTTCTATACCGATCTCGCCAAACCATTTCTGTATGGACCTCACTTTGTGCATGGGGGCATCGTCATGCTGAAACAGGAAAGGGCATTCCCCAAACTGTTGCCACAAAGTTGGACGCACACAATCGTCTGGAATATCATTGATTGCTGTAGCGTTAAGATTTCCCTTCACTGAAACTAAGGGGCCTAGCCCAAACCGTGAAAAACAGCCCCAGACCATTATTCCTCCTCCAACAAACTTTACAGGTGGCACTATGCATTCGGGCAGGTAGCGTTCTCCTGGCATCCGCCAAACCCAGATTCGTCCATCAGACTGCCAGGTGGTGAAGCGTGATTCATCACTCCAGAGAAAGCGTTTCCACTGCTCCAGAGTCCAATGGCGGCAAGCTTTACACCACTCCCGCCGTCGCTTAGCATTGCGCATGGTGATCTTAGGCCTGTGTGTGGCTGCTCAGCCATGGAAACCCATTTCATGAAGCTCCCAAAGAACAGTTGTTGAACTGACGTTGCTTCCAGAGGCAGTTTGGAACTCGGTAGTGAGTGTTGCAACCGAGGACAGACGATTTTTATGTGCCACATGCTTCAGCACTCAGCAGTCTCATTCTGTGAGCTTGTGTGACCACTTCGCAGGTGAGCAGTTGTTGCTCCTAGACGTTTCCACTTCACAATAACAGCACTTACAGTTGACCGGGGCACCTCTAGCAGGGCAGAAATTTGACAAACCCAGTTGTTGCAAAGGTGGCATCTGATGACAGTGCCATGTTGAAAGCCACTGAGCTCTGCAGTATGGCCCATTCGACTGCCAATGTTTGTCTACGGAGATTGCATGGCTGTGTGCTTGATTATATATACCTGTCAGCTATGGGTGTGGCTGAAACAGTCGAATCCACTAATTAGAAGGGATGTCCGCATACCTTTGTCCATGTAGTGTATATATGTATGTATGTATATGTACATAATATACATACATATATATATATATATATATATATATATATATATATATATATATATATATATATATATATATATATATATATATATATATATATATATATATATATATATATATATATATATAGTTACGGACCGCGGATAAGGTGTTTATTTGCCGAGCGGATGGCGGCCGCGGCCCGAACTATTAACAATGACTAAGACCCGATTCCTTAAACGTGGGCCAAATCGTGCCACAGATATTCAATGGGGGAAAAGACAAAGGTGACACGGATGTGAAGAAGAGGAAGACAGAAGTAGGAAATACGAATATAATTTATTACTATTTACAACCAAAAGAAACCAAGGAGAAGGAAGGATAATAAAATAATTTACAGAAGAAATCAAGGAGACACAGTGAAAATTCTAGCTTACCTATGCAGTCTTACTTAGAAACCCAAGGACAAGACAAACAAAGACGGACTCACACGAATGGGGAATTTGCAGGCAGGAATGATCGGAAGGAGGAATAGCTTGGCGGGAGAGGAAGGTTCAGCGGGGATCGGTCGGGCTGGAAGCGGACAGCCGCCGTCAATACTCGAGCTGGGATCGCCAAACCACTGCGGTTCCAAACTGCACGGCGAAGCTCCTCCGGTGCACCGTGCGCTCTCCCAAGCTGCTCCTTAGAACTCTTTCTTGGCACCTCTGTCAGAGGCTTCCGCGCGCACTTATTATAACGCCGCCGGCGATCAAGCCGCCGGCCTCTAGAACACGCCCATCGGTGAGCTCGCCTCGGCCCTGATTGGTCGGCACGGGCTCTCTGGCTCCGCCCTTTTGATGACGATGGGCGGGCACGCCCAGGATTCGGCGGCTCCTCCCCCTTCTTCTCCAAGCCTACCTCGTGGCTAATGGAGTCGCGGTGAAAACCGCCCAGCAGCTGCGGCGAATGCAGTTGGCAGGAAAGGCTTTGGGAATGGGATTGAAAGGGGATCTATCTATTTGAATTCGGTGCAATGGAGTGTCAATTAATGGAAGACAAAGACTTAGCCTAATACACAGAATAAGGAAATAACTACCAACAAGGAGGAAATCTATGATTGGCTAACGTGATTGTTTATGACCTAATTACGGGATGCACTTTGACCTCTATACACAACTGGAGGAAGGAGAGTCCACAATAAAACAATTTTAAAAACACAATGCATATCCACAACACTGCACCCTCCTCCTCTTACGCACGGCCCGGGCCTCTTACCTTTACGTTTAGTGTGGCACGTAGGTGTAGTTCCCTCTACATTTAACCTGACCCTGAGTGTGACAGTTTTAAAACATAAATAAATATGTCCCGCTACTCCATTGCACCCTGCCTAACAGATTCACACCCACAACTAACCGAATTGCGGAATGGTCTTCAAACTATACATGAACGGTGGGGGCGCATTATTTACAATGACGCTATCTTTATTTACAATGGCAACCCAGGACCTGTGATTGTTCTTTTGGGGGGGGGGGGGGGAGAGACAGCTTGCCCTGCATCGACGCACCAGAAAGCACCCACAACGCACCAAAACACCCTCAAGCACCAATCGGTGCACAGTCATTACAGTTCAATAAAAAATAAAAACAACAAACCCTGGTGCTTGTCTTCCTCTTCGGCTCCCTCCGCTGGCTAATGCTCTCTTCCTGATGTTGTCATCTTGTTTGCTGGCGGCCTATTTGTCATAACATTTGCACAAAACGTGTCCGTTTTTATTTATTTATGGCCCACAGGGCCGACTAGTGTGGTTCACCTGTGGGGCATAGGTGCCCTGTGACCAAGGTCCGCCAGCAAGATCTCGGGCCTTCATGGCCGGTTCCAGCAGAGGGGCCATGCCCCAACCCAGGGGGTCCATAAGGTGGTGCATCGATGCAGACAGCTGGTTCCGGGAGTTTCGGGCGCACAATGGCGGACTCACGCACGCTCCCCTCAGCGCCCAGTGGCTCACAGTCCTCGTGTGGGAGACAAGGGGGGGAAAAGACAGGTGAGCGAGGGGTAAGGTCACAAGGGTACACATCAATAAAGGCAATGCAAGGCGAGGTGCGTATGGAGACGGAGCGGAGAAAAGCTCGTCCCTACCGTACGTCACCCCCCCTGTCACCTACTCTACCCTTGCCCTTACCCCATATTTACAACAATCTACACATTACATTCCACCTTACAAATCCGTCGCTACTGTCACATCTTCCCCATATTTCCCCTATACCAAATTCGTCCCCACAATCCCTCTAACCAAATTTGCCATCACCAATTCATCATCAATCCTCATAAGGAGGGAGAGATGGAACACAAGGCACAATGTCACACCCACGTCATGATGCTGGGTATTCGTGATGGGGTCCATCCTCCTTTCCCCCATCCACACCTTCGCACCATCCACTCCACTCCACAGTTTCCACCATACTCATTCCATACCATCCATTCCATACTCCATATATTATAAAAAACATAACCACCTTTAGAGGCTATTTTTCCCCACAAGCGGGGGTTGGCCTTTTTCGGGGACCGTGGTTGTTGTTGTTTTTTGTTGTCCCAGGTGAGTGGATGCAGATGGTGCGAGGAGATCTTCATCCTAACTACTTGCTAAATTACTCTAATACACTTTACACTACCTGGGGTCTTCCCTGCCAATCCATTGGCCAACTTACACTATGGGTTCTAAAAACCAATTCCCATTGACCAAACTGTGGTGCTTCTCAATTTGGGGTCTCACACCCCCGATTCATCTCCCGGTGCCCTTGCACAGGCTACACGCCCAGCCATTTCCACGACACTAATGCACCCATTCAACCATCATTCTTCCACCACGCACCACAGATGCCAATATCCAACCACAATTTACCTGTACCCTCTACCTAACACTTACACTACCCTCCCCGGGTATTCGTGATGGGGTCCATCCTCCTTTCCCCCATCCACACCTTCGCACCATCCACTCCACTCCACAGTTTCCACCATACTCATTCCATACCATCCATTCCATACTCCATATATTATAAAAAACATAACCACCTTTAGAGGCTATTTTTCCCCACAAGCGGGGGTTGGCCTTTTTCGGGGACCGTGGTTGTTGTTGTTTTTTGTTGTCCCAGGTGAGTGGATGCAGATGGTGCGAGGAGATCTTCATCCTAACTACTTGCTAAATTACTTTAATACACTTTACACTACCTGGGGTCTTCCCTGCCAATCCATTGGCCAACTTACACTATGGGTTCTAAAAACCAATTCCCATTGACCAAACTGTGGTGCTTCTCAATTTGGGGTCTCACACCCCCGATTCATCTCCCGGTGCCCTTGCACAATTTCCGGGCTGAGTCGTGTAGCTCTCCCAGCAGGTCTACCCACCTGCACACCTCCACCACTGCAGTTGCCACCCGAGCTTACCTAGCTCCTCACCCTAACCTATCTAATTGGGGAAGGCCCCTCCTGGCTCTGTCACCCCTCGGTGCCCTCTGGCACTGGGCTACCCGGGTCCGTCCTCCGGATCCTCGGGCCCCATCCACAACTCTAACGGCTCCCAGAGCCCACCTGCGGCCTCACCTGGCCGACATCCTCACAGTGGTGGAGTGTCCAATCAACTACACATACTAACAGGCTACACGCCCAGCCATTTCCACGACACTAATGCACCCATTCAACCATCATTCTTCCACCACGCACCACAGATGCCAATATCCAACCACAATTTACCTGTACCCTCTACCTAACACTTACACTACCCTCCCCGGGTATTCGTGATGGGGTCCATCCTCCTTTCCCCCATCCACACCTTCGCACCATCCACTCCACTCCACAGTTTCCACCATACTCATTCCATACCATCCATTCCATACTCCATATATTATAAAAAACATAACCACCTTTAGAGCCTATTTTTCCCCACAAGCGGGGGTTGGCCTTTTTCGGGGACCGTGGTTGTTGTTGTTTTTTCGGTCCCCTTTTTGAAGCAATGTTTTACGGCCGGATGCCCTTCCTGACGCCAACCCTTTTTGCCGCCTTTAACGACAAACAGGGAATTACCAGTGAACTGGTACTCAATTAGCCGACCTCGGAAGGATGACAGGCTGAGTCAACCCCCCTGGCGTTAATTCAGTGATCGACCGGGATTCTAACCCAGGATCCTAGGATCCTAAGCCGGCACCCTAGCCGCTAGCCCAACACCAGGGTTCAACACCCAACAACACCACCCTGATGTGCCCATACTCCATATATTCCAGACCATTTATTCCATACAACCATGCTCACCTGTATTTGCACACCTGTGCCATCACTCCTGGTGCTTCCTGCACCCTCCTTCCTCCAGGACCATTTGGTCAACACAATACACATCACCATCACTCACTCATACACTGCTCCATCCACCTGTTCAGTTGTACACCTGTGCAATCACAATTGTTCCTCACTCACTGCTCCATACACTTCCACGCTCAATACAACTCACAATCACAATCATTTACTCATACCCTGCTCAATACACTTTCGATACTCAAACACACGGCATCATCTCATCTAACTACTCCCCTCTGGAACTTGCGCTTCCCAGTCGCCCCTTTAAACTATTGCGCTCCCTCATCAATATAATCCAAACTAATCTACCTGCGTCCCCACTACAGGTATCATTGTCACTACCTAACCTTATCGTTACCTATGGTCAATCTCTAGGTCCCTACACACGATATCCTAACCCTCCCGGGCTAGTTTTCACTGCCAAACCCCATAACTAGTGCTCCTTTGCCCCCGGTGTGAGGGATGGCAGAGTTGCCACCCCATCACATCGGGTATCTTCCACTATAAATTTTGCTCACCAAATTCCAACCAATCAAAAAATTTCTATCCCAAAATTTCGAATCCAAAAACACTATCACCATCATCACAGTCCGCTTTATCTGAGCCTCAGTGCGTCGTCACATCATTAAAACTCGGCTTCGCAAAGCCAAGCAATGAATTCGGGTGGATTGGTCGCCTGCAGTTGGATCCGTCCGGCATTCACGACTCTGGGGAGGAGGCATGCTCGGGCCGAGGTTCCACGCATCATCGCGGCTCGGTACCTTGCGGTCCCGGGCCCTATGACCGAGGCTCGCCCGGTCAGAACCCCGTCCCCGCCACCAGGGGGCACCGTTCCGCTTTCTCCTACTCGCCCCTGAACCGGACCGGTCGCCTCACCCGACAAGGCCCGGACTCGACTGTGCAAGGCCCAGCATCCAACAAAGGGCGCCGCGCACCGAGCGCCCGCGTCGGCTATCCGTCACCCTAAACGCTAACCCATTCAATGTCGATGCTTCACTTGCATACGCGACCCGTTTCACACTCACAAAACCTGGCGTCTCGGCACCTCCAGTGCATCCCACACACTCCGTCCATTCCACCAACGCACTCCCTGTTACACACCACACCTCTCGCGCACACTCGCCGTTCGCACCCTCCCTTAACACACCTCGCGCACCGTCTTATGCACTCTCCCTCGGTACGTACTCCGTACCACTCACCATGGGCGTGCACTCTTGCATCCACCCACTAACGTGCTCAGATGGGCTCTCCCACACCTGCGCCACAACCAACTCAGGTGTGCTTCCTCGCACACGTTCCACCACCACTTTACTCTCCGTGTCACACTCACCCTCGCACGTACACTCCGTATCGCTTTCACTCCCTGTGTCACACTCCGTACACCCCGGCGTGCATTCTCGCTCACACTCGGTTTCACACTCGCGCTCCGATGTGCCCTCTCGCACTCGCGCCACCACCAACTCACTCTCCGTACACCCCGACGTGCATTCTCACTCGCACTCGGTTTCCCACTCGCGCTCCGATGTGCCCTCTCGCACTTGCGCCACCACCAACTCACTCTCCGTACACCCCGACGTGCATTCTCGCTCGCACTCGGTTTCACACTCGCGCTCCGATGTGCTCTCTCGCACTCGCGCCACCACCAACTCACTCTCCGGGTCACTCTCACCCTCGCACGTACACTCCGTCGTGCATTCCCGCTCACACTCGGTTTCACTCCCACACTTTATAACACACCCACTCGCTGACGCACACCTTTTCCTCACACGCGTGCCATTTTTACTCACACGGGACCCTTCACCAACGCCCGGGTGCCATATTGACCCCAATCTCGCGACAATTATCTTCGCGCCAAACCCCCTCTTACAAAATCTCCCGGCACCACACACAGCCCGTCTCACCTTCGGGGTTCTTCTTCCTCCCTGCCCCGACACCTGCAAATCTTCATTTGGGTTATTAAGCACAGCATCGTGATGTGAGCACGGACTTTGAGTAATTTCCATTCCTTCCTCCAATTCCCGGGCTACCTCCGTCGTCTTTTCAATTTCAACTATACCCACCTCTACTTTTTCTTTATTCGCCTCCACGACCGCTGGCTTTAATAAAATTTTCTCTCCTACCTCAGCGGTCGCCGGCTGCCCCATACCCCGGGTCGCAATTTCTATACCCGTCATTGTTCCCTCGCTTTTCTCCACCTCGCTCAACCAGCGCTTCTCGACCCGCGTTACCTCCTCGTGCACCCCTGGGACCTGCTTGCCCAACCTGCGGTCAATGTCCCCTTCCACCCGCTTTGCCTCATACCTGGCCTTGTCCCTCGCCAGTCCCTCATTATCGGCCCTCATGTCGTTCGTTATTGCTTCAATTTGGCCTCCCAATCGCTCACCATCAGTCCTCATTTCTTCGAATTTGGCCATTATTTGGTCCATAAAAAATCGCATGTACCCTGGTATCTCGGGCTTGGCTGCCGCAGCCATGGGCGCGGCTGAATTTGGTGCCGCTACAACCACGTGCGCGAGGGCGCCATTTTGCGCACCTGATACCCCCTCAACCACCTCACCATTGCTCTCCTCCATTTCCTCCCTCTGGTCCCGGGTTACCCCTAACCCCTCTTCTAGTTCCCCCACCGGCATCCGATCACCTTGACTAGCCATGGCACGATTTCCAAATTTAAGATTTTAAATAAAACAAAATTTTGGGCCACCCGTAATTTTGAGCGCGCTATTCGCGCTTCAGGTCCGAATCTCACGCCCAGACACCAATTGTTACGGACCGTGGATAAGGTGTTGATTTGCCGAGCGGATGGCGGCCGCGGCCCGAACTATTAACAATGACTAAGACCCGATTCCTTAAACGTGGGCCAAATCGTGCCACAGATATTCAATGGGGAAAAGACAAAGGCGACACGGATGTGAAGAAGAGGAAGACAGAGGTAGGAAATACGAATATAATTTATTACTATTTACAACCAAAAGAAACCAAGGAGAAGGAAGGATAATAAAATAATTTACAGAAGAAATCAAGGAGACACAGTGAAAATTCTAGCTTACCTATGCAGTCTTATTTAGAAACCCAAGGACAAGACAAACAAAGACGGACTCACACGAATGGGGAATTTGCAGGCAGGAATGATCGGAAGGAGGAATAGCTTGGCAGGAGAGGAAGGTTCAGTGGGGATCGGTCGGGCTGGAAGCGGACAGCCGCCGTCAATACTCGAGCTGGGATCGCCAAACCGCCGCGGTTCCAAACTGCACGGCGAAGCTCCTCCGGTGCACCGTGCGCTCTCCCAAGCTGCTCCTTAGAACTCTTTCTTGGCACCTCTGTCAGAGGCTTCCACGCGCTTATTATAACGCCGCCGGCGATCAAGCCGCCGGCCTCTAGAACACGCCCATCGGTGAGCTCGCCTCGGCCCTGATTGGTCGGCACGGGCTCTCTGGCTCCGCCCTTTTGATGATGATGGGCGGGCATGCCCAGGATTCGGCGGCTCCTCCCCCTTCTTCTCCAAGCCTACCTCGTGGCTAATGGAGTCGCGGTGAAAACCGCCCAGCAGCTGCGGCGAATGCAGTTGGCAGGAAAGGCTTTGGGAATGGGAATGAAAGGGGATCTATCTATTTGAATTCGGTGCAATGGAGTGTCAATTAATGGAAGACAAAGACTTAGCCTAATACACAGAATAAGGAAATAACTACCAACAAGGAGGAAATCTATGATTGGCTAACGTGATTGTTTATGACCTAATTACGGGACGCACTTTGACCTCTATACACAACTGGAGGAAGGAGGGTCCACAATAAAACAATAAAAAAACACAATCCACAACAAACACAATCCTCATATCCACAACAATATATATATATATATATGAAGAGCTCTTTTCCAAAACGCGATAAACGCCAAAAAAAAAAAAAAAGCGATTACCAGCTCCAACATTCGTGAACAGATAGTCGGTCAATATCACACATTCGTGTTTTCTCAAAACGTGATATCTCCCGTTAGTTTACGCAGCCCAGTTTAGATCTTTTTTGCAAAGTGCGACAAACGCCATGCCACTTTTATTCCAAACCGCGATATTGCCTGTCGGCCAATCCGCGTGGGGAATTTTCCACAACATGGCGACTTCCGTTGTTTGACTGTGGCGTAATTTTCTTGGACGTAAGTTTCTGTAAAATGGACAGTTTTGATGGGATGGACGAAGCAGTGGTGCTTTCACCGGGAGGAAGAAAGCGTAAGTTGAATAAGGACAACCATGAACGGGAAAAAGCTAAGAAAATTCGCCATTCTGGTGCTGGTAAAGTTCCAACTGTGGCATGTAAACACACCGCTGGAAAAAAGCAAAATCGTTGTCACGCTGATAAGCTCACAGAAGACGACCTCAGACTGAACTTTGACAAATTATACGGAAACTCAAAGAAAGCAGATCAGGACAGGGAATTTCTGCAGCTGATGACAATCACGTCTGTTAAGCGGCATCGCAAGAAGGTGGATACAGTTGGCAGAAGGAAAAACAGGAATGTTTCCGCGCAGTTCAGTCTGCTGACGGTGAACCACCCAGACAAGCTTCCTGTTTGTAAAGACACATTCGTCTCAGTACTGGGTGAGTTTTTGTATTGCTTTCATTGCAGATATCTTTCATCTGGAAGCTCATTGAATGTTATTCGCGTTTACTATTTGCACACCATTATGCATGCACCCGGATTCTCCACCACAGATAACATTTAAAATATTTACATAATCCACGTATGTCAGCGATGATCATGCATAAAAAAATTATTAGCACCGATTCACAGCATCTCCAGGCAGAGTCTACGTCGGAATCGAGGTGGTTGCAACTTTGCTGGGCTGATTAAAACAGCCACAGTCAAAATTATTTCTGTCTATCGGTTCCACAAGATTGATCCCCTGCACCCCATACGATATTAGCCATTTTATACCAGGTATTGCATTATTCTTTTGATTTTTTCAGGGATCAGCAAGGACAGAGTGTCCCGGGTGGCCCGATATTACGCGGAGACTGCTGAGGCTCGCCCAGAAAGAAGGGGAGGGGCCCGAAAAGTAGACATCAACAACAGCAAGAGGGATCTGATCTCCAATCACATTGGAACATTCACCTGCAGGGCCAGTCATTACGGCCGTAGGGGGACTCCAGGGCGAAAATATCTCCCCACTGACTTGAGTGTGCACAAAATGCACCAGCTGTTTGAGGCACAAAACCACGCCCAAACCAGCTACTCTCTGTACTATTCTGTTTTCTCATCCCAATTCAACCTTGGCTTTGGCCATCCCTGCCACAGATGCCTGTTCCAATTGTGCCAAATACAGGATGAGAATAAAGGATCCAAACATGTCAGAAGCTGAAAAGCAAAATGAAACAGCCTTGTTCATTTTGCATCGGCGAAGAGCACGAGCATTCTATGACCAGCTGGGAAGGGACGAAGAGGACTCCGTGACTGTTTGCTTCGACATGATGCAAAATCTAATTTTGCCCAAAACACCAATAGGCCAAGCCTATTATTCCAGACAACTCTACCTTTACCTGTTTGGTGTTGTTGTGCATCATGGTAAGGAGAGCAAACAGCTCAAGGAGGATGTCCACCTTTATGTCTGGCTGGAAAATCAAAACAAAAAGGACAGCAATATGACAGCTTCCGCACTGGATCATTGCTTCCGCCACCCACTCAATGGTCCGCTTCGGGAGAAAAAAAGCCTTCGCTTGTTCAGCGATTCATGTTTTGGACAAAATAAGAATATGAATATGGCATCCATGCTCTTGGCACTTCAGCAAACAATTCCTGGTCTCAGGATTGAGTACACCTTTCCAATTAGGGGGCACAGCTTTTTACCACCAGATAGAGTATTTGGGAGAATTGAACAGAGAGTTAGGAAAGTGGACACCATCCTGCTCCCAGAAGAGTACTGCTCAATTTTGAAAACATTTGGGAATGTCTACGTGTATGGAAAGGACTGGCAGTCGTTTGATTACCGATCAGCAACCAAACATCATTTGAGGACGAAGAAAACCTTCAAAATTAGTGAGGCCCGCATGCTAGAATTCACAAATGGCCAAGTGGGTTTTAAAACCTCCTACAGTGCTGCATACTGCCACCACAGTGTTTTGAAACGGGGCAAGAAATGGGCTGAATTCAGACCTGATCCATTACCAATGCAGACCACTGTAAAAGAGGCGAAGAAGCGTGATGTGTTTTCACTCCTTGCGGAAATAGGAGCGTCAGACGAAGTCCGGGCGTTCTATGATTCTGCTTTGTCAGTGGTGAGCGAGGCTGATGCAGCCAGCAGTGATGACGAGCCCGGACAGGGCTGACCTGCATTCCAATGCAAGTCTGACATTGAGAAACGTCCATCATTGGACTTGTGGTGTTTTTTAAGAACTGTCACACAGTGGATATATAGCGTTTTGGAAAAAAACTTCATTATTTTTGTTAATTTGTTGTGAAAAAAGATTACTAGATTTTCAGTTTGTTCTTTGATATGTTCTAATATTTGCATATTAAACATTGAAACAGAAAAAAAAGGAAGTTTGCTTTATTTTCTTTGCTGTGCAGAAATTCTCATTTTACACAAAATGCTCCAAATGGATTTATAGCATTTTGGAAAAGAGCTCTTCATATATATACACACATACATATACACACACCTGGAAACACACACACACACACACACACACACACACACACACACACATTCACACGATAGCGGTGATGGGGAGATGGCCCACCTTTCCGCCTCCCTCTCATCAAGAATGGATGGAACCGAACACCATGCCAAACACCAACTTCCTGCGAGTGAAGATCACGATGAGGACGGCAGCTTTGGAGGGACAGGGGACTGTGCACGTGGCGCCTGGTATCGCATCGTTCGACACGTGTTTGCGACTGGCCTGGGCCCGCGGCTGAGGCAGCTACAATGAGGCCAAGGGCCGAACACCTGGCACCAAGTATCACACTGATCTCCATGTGTTTGGGACAAGGCCTGGCTGTCCATCTTGATGCGCTTTGTCGAATCCCTCCCGCTGACGATGACTCCCTTTTGCCAACTCCCTCCCGCTGTAGACGGATGGGACTGAGCTTCGGTGGTAACACATGTGGAGACGGTGACCAGTAGCAGCAGTGCACCGTTTCTGAGGAGCGAGGGTATCCCCGGATGGGACCCGGCGAACCCCCAGATGTGGAGGAGGAAATGGAGCAGGAATGAGGAGAGGGCTTGATCCATGAGTCGTGGTTCCTTACTGGGGTGGAGATCGGTTCTTCGAGACCAGGGAAGGCTCCGTTCTGTCTTGGGGACTGTATGTGGAGATGACGGCCGGTGGCGGCAGACAGGACTGCCATATACACACACATAAGTCATGATTGCACACACATATACACTTATTACTTATTGTGTGTGATTGTATACGTGATTATGAGAGATCGTGTTGTACATAATTATTCCCACCAGGGAGTAATGCATTCGATCGTGTCCGTCTGTGTGTGTGTGTGTGTGTGTGTGTGTGTGTGTGTGTGTGTATGTGTGTGTGTGTGTGTGTGTGTGTGTGTGTGTGTGTGTGTGTGTGTGTGCGTATGTTCGTGTGTTCGTGTGGTTGTGAACAAGATATCTGGAAAAGTTCTGAATGGATTTGGATGAAAGTTGGTGGGATGATTGTCCTTCGGATAAGGAAGAATTGATTAGTTTTTGGTGAAGCTCAGGATATTATTCCGGATCCAGGAATTTTTTGAAGGATTTTTTACCATTGGAAGATAGGGCTCAGCAGCGGCCACCCACGGCGGGAGTATGCGCTCTACTGAGTGGCGTTCTAGTTATATATTGTTACGTTTGTGGGAGTTGGGGAGGAAATACCATTGTGTAGAACGGATTGTACAGTAATAGCATGGACCGTGTACGAGTAGGAGACATCTCAATGTATTTAAGCAGGAAAAAATATGAGCTTAAGATCGTTTACGTGTCTTCACACAGGGGGCGGAGCTATGTTAACTAGGTAGGGTCTAAGGGTATTTTCCCCCAGTTTGTGATTGACTCCTGTGGCTTTTCCCTACATTTTTTTTACAACAATAAATAGAACGCCACACAGTAGAGCGCATACTCCCGCCGTGGGTCAAGTTGGAATAGTACGATTTCACAAAAGTTTGAGGGAGTAGTTCAGTGACAACACAAGACAACACAAGACAGCCACTGCACAGATATATATTTAGAATATATAGAAGATAATGTTTAAAAAAACAAGGCAATTTCACTTACATTTTCGGATTCAGCGTTCAATTCTATATAAGTGAGTGTATTTTGAGACATGTGTGACTTCAAATAAAATTGTAAGCCATTAAAAACGTTCGTTTCATTCCTTAGGGATACAACATGTAAAACTGGCCTAAACGTCAAAACAAAACTCGCTCATTCTAAGTCGTACAAGCTAATGCGACCACTCATTCTTCTGGGAAGAATCCCGTGCACATGCTGGTCACACTTATAACTCACCTAAGTCTATATAAGTTCATCAAATACTGACACCGCGATTGACATATGCTGAGGTAAATGTTGATATCTCTTCTGAAGTTAAAAAAAAAAAAAACAGTTTTAAAGCATTATACGTATCAAACGATACATTTTATGAAACGGGGAATCCGAATACACACTTTGATAGTTTTAAAATATCAGAATATGTCTATATCAGAATATATCAGAATATCAGAAATTAAGGGCTTCCTTGTCGATCCGTGCTATGAGTGTTATGTACGGCTGTGGTTGAGACTTCTTCTTGGTCCAGCCAGAGAGGTGGTCAAATATATGGTGGTCGAGGTGTAGTGGAGTTGACAAGGTCGCCATGGCCCTTTTAATTTGCAGCTTCCAAATGGCCGTTTCTCGTTCCGCGACAGAGCAGAGGAGATCGTGGACCTGGCTGCTTTTTTCCACATCATGAGCATCCATTGATTTGTCCGTAGGTTTGTTGTCCGCCTTTTTCGTGCCCCCCCCCCCCCCCCCCCGGCAGACATGTGCAAAATGGCCGCGAGTGGCGCATTTACTGCATGTTTTCCCGTAGGCATTGCAGAATTGACGCCTTTGGTCGATGTTCGGCTGTTTGCCATGACCAGTTTTGCCGCAATAACTACAAATGGCCGCCTGCTTGTCGGTAGTGATCAGGGCTCTTTTGTTCTTCCAGGTTTGTATTGGCTTGCGCCATGAGCGCCTTCACGATCGAGCAAGGCATTCTGGGAGCGTTTCCCTGCTTCCTTGGCCTCGACGAAAGTGAGAACTTCCTCCAAGCTCATGTTCTGATTTTGATCGCCGAGAATGTCCTGTTGTATATCTTGATCGGCGAGTCCCCGACATAGGACATCGCGAACCATGTCCTTGGTGTAGTTGACATCAGTAGGGGGACTGCATGAGCATACAACAGAAAACTTGCAGATCTCAGCTTGACCAGCCAGACGGGCCAGACATTAAGTATGGTGCTGTATGGTGCTGGATATTACGGAGCAGCACCATACAGCACCATACAGACGGGCCAGACATCTGAAAAAAGCTCTCTTCCAATGTGTCGCTCCACATGATGGTATTGTAGCGGCTACCGCTGGGTTTTCACAATCGCCTTGCACATATCAAGGAGGCGGAGCGATCACCATGCCGGGCTCGTCCAGGACGCCCGGGCAGGCCCGCGCTCAACTTGCCAGGCCTCGGTCGGGACGCCCGGGCATGCCCCCTCTCGCCTTTCCTGGGCAAACGCTCCGGGATAATATGTATATATATTGCTGCCCGATAAACGGGCTTTTCAGAGTGCCTGAGTGTTTGGTTTGATTAAAGCAACTCGGATGAATTCCAGCTTTTTGTCGCGTCCATTCTTCCGATCGACGTGGGAGCCCCAGCTCCTTCATTGGTGACCTACCGACATGGACACGGCAGTCGCCCTTAAACTGCCTACCTTCTGGGAGGCTCACGCGGCGGTTTGGTTCGCACAGGCGGATTCCCTGTTCGCCCTGCGAGGCATCACGGCCGACGACACCCGCTTCCACCATGTGGTAGCAGCGCTCGGTTCGGCCACCGCGGCCCGCGCCCTGAGCCTCCTCGAGAGCCCGCCAGCCGCTGACAAATACGGCGCGATTAAGAAGCTTCTCCTCGACGCTTTCGCCCTCCCATCGGCGGAACGCGCACGGCGCCTGCTCGACCTGCCCGAGCTCGGCGACACGCGCCCTTCCGAGCGAATGGACTACATGCTTTCACTGCTCGGCGAGCACTCTCCGGCATTCCTGTTCCGGGAGCTGTTCCTCCGTCAGCTGCCTAACCCGGTACGCCTCGCCCTGGCAAGCACGACGATCACAGATCCCCGGGCCCTTGCCAGAGAAGCCGACAAGATCTCCGCCGCAGGACAGCGCATCGCAGCGGCGACATGGGACCCACCGCCGTCCGACGCAACACCCATGGCACCCGAGCACCCGGCACGGTCGACGACCGAACTGCCGACGCAATTGGCGGCCGCTACACCGAGCCGACCACCTCCAGCACGACGACCGGGGCCTCCACCTGACCAAGCGTGGTGTTACTATCATGCCAGGTTCGGACAGAAGGCCCGGACATGCCGACCCCCGTGCACCTTCGGCAGGCCGGGAAACGGCCGGGCCGGCGTTCATTACCAGCCATGAGCGCCGGCCACATGGGCAACTTACTGTTCATCACGGATAAAGCGTCCGGACGGCGCTTCCTGTGCGACACCGGCGCCCAACTGAGCATCATACCCGCCTCTGACCAGGACAGGCAATCCGCGGTTTGCAGCCCCTCCTTGGTTGCGGCCAACGGATCGACCATCCGCACCTTCGGCCCGCGCAACGTCACCCTCTGCTTCGGCGGCCAACGCTTTGCTTGGACGTTTGTAACCGCAAACGTGCCCATGGCTCTGCTAGGCGCCGACTTCCTCTGCGCACACGGACTGCTGGTGGACGTCCAACGGCGTCGTTAAATCAACGCCGAAACCTTCAGCTCCCTGGTATGCACATTGAGCAGCTCCGCGCCGACCGAGCTGGCATGCGCCGTCCCGGCGGCAAACGAGTTTGCTCGCCTGCTCACGGAGTTCCCGGCCCTCACGCGGCCGACGTTTTCGGCCGTCGCAGTACGGCATGGGATCGAGCACCACATACCAACCACGGGCCCGCCGGTCTACGCCAGGGCCCGCCGCCTCGACCCAGCCAAGCTTGCCGTGGCGAAGGCCGAATTCGACGCGTTGGAGCACCTCGGCATCGTGCGGCGCTCCGATAGCGCGTGGGCCTCGCCACTGCACATCGTGCCAAAGCCGGGGGGTGGATGGCACCCGTGTGGCGACTACCGCCGTCTCAATGACGCTACCACCCCCGACAGGTACCCGATCCCGCATATCCAAGACTTCTCCGCCCGTCTGGCGGGACGGGTCATTTTTTCGAAAATTGATCTCACACGGGGATATCACCAGGTACCTGTCAGGGCGGCCGACGTCCCTAAAACGGCAGTCATCACGCCGTTCGGCTTATTCGAATTCTTGCGGATGCCGTTTGGTCTCAAGAACGCGGCTCAGGCGTTCCAGCGCTTGATGGACGGCGTGCTGCGTGACCTGCCGTTCCTTTTCGTTTACCTGGACGACATCCTCGTCGCCAGCACGTCCCGGGCCGAGCACCTCCTCCACCTCCGAACACTGTTCGGGCGCCTCAGCGAGCACGGCCTCATCGTCAACCCGGCCAAATGCCACTTCGGCACGACGGCCGTTGAATTTTTGGGCCACCACATCACCAAGAACGGGGCCGTGCCGCTGCCAACCAAGGTCGAGGCCATCACCATGTTCCCGCGTCCCCGCACCATAAAGGCCCTGCAGGAATTCCTGGGAATGGTGAATTTTTATCACCGTTTCGTGCCCCGCGCTGCTCAACTCATGCGGCCCCTCTACGAAGCCCTCCGGGGCAAGCCGGCCAAGCACGACATCGCCTGGTCCGCAGCAATGGATGCGGCCTTCCAAAGCTCAAAGCGGGCCCTCGCCGACGCAACACTGCTCGCTCACCCAGTGCTCAACGCGCCCATCGCCCTCACCACGGATGCCTCCGACTACGCGGTGGGCACCGTACATGAGCAATGGGTGAACGGGGTTTGGCAGCCACTCGCTTTTTTCAGCCGGCAGCTCCGGCCGAACGAGCTCAAATACAGCACGTTTGATCGGGAGCTCCTCGGTCTACACCTGGCCGTCCGCCATTTCCGCCACCTCCTGGAGGGCCGACCTTTCACGGCGTTCGTCGACCACAAGCCGTTGGTTTACGCCATGGCCAAGGTCACGGAGCCGTGGTCGGCCCGCCAACAGCGCCACCTCTCCGCCGTGTCGGAGTTTACCATGGACATCCGGCACGTCGCCGGCAAAAACAACGCCGTGGCCGACTGTCTTTCCCGGGCCAGCGCGAACGCGGTCCACCTGGGCGTGGACTTTGCGCTTATGGCGGCGGACCAAACCACCGACACCACGGTGCAAGCCCTCCGGGCGGCGGACACGGGCCTCCGCCTGGCCGACATCCTCTTCGCGGACACTGTCCTGCTCTGCGACGTCTCCCAAGGCCAGCCTCGCCCCATCGTGCCCGTCACCTGGCAACGCCGCATCTTCGCCTCCCTCCACGGCCTTTCCCACCCGGGCCGGAAAGCTTCCCAGAAGCTGGTGTCGGCGCGATTCGTCTGGCAAGGCCTTCGTCGGGACGTCCGCGATTGGACGAGCACCTGCACGGCCTGCCAACGGGCCAAGGTCCACCGACACACCCAGGCCCCGCTGGCACCTTTCACCGTGCCCAAACGACGTTTCGACCACGTCAACATGGATCTGGTGGGCCCCCTCCCCCCGTCACGGGGGTTCACACACCTGCTCACCATGGTGGACAGGACCACCAGGTGGCCGGAGGCCGTTCCCCTCGTCTCCACCACCACCGCCGACGTGGCGCAGGCTTTCATCGCCACCTGGGTCGCCCGCTTCGGCGCACCGGTGGACATCTCGTCAGACCGCGGACCACAGTTCACCTCCGAGCTGTGGGGCGCGGTCGCCCGCAACCTGGGGGTCAAGCTCCACCGTACTACGGCCTACCACCCCCAAGCAAACGGGTTGTGCGAGCGATTCCACCGCTCCATGAAGGCCGCGCTCATGGCCGGCCTTCAAGATGGCGGTTGGGCCGACCGGCTGCCGTGGGTCCTTTTGGGCCTCCGCACGGCCCCCAAGGAGGACCTCCAGGCATCCACCGCCGAGCTTGTCTATGGCCAGGCGCTACGCGTCCCGGGCGAATTCGTGCCCGACGCTACCAGTCCCTGGTCCGCAGCTCACCAGCGCTCGGACCTCCAGGAGGCCGCCCGACGGTTTGCCCCCGTGCCAACATCCCACCACGGTGACCCCCAGTCCTATGTTCCCCCAGCACTTCGCACAGCGGAGTATGTTTTTGTGCGTCACGACGCACATCGGGGGCCACTCCGGCCGCCGTACGACGGGCCCTTCCGGGTGCTGCGACGGGACGACAAGTCGTTCGTCATCGACATCGGCGGCAGGTCGGACCGGATTGCGGTGGACCGCCTCAAGCCGGCGCACGTGGACGTCGACCACCCACCACGGGTGGCCCTTCCGCCACGGCGAGGCCGCCCCCCGTCCACGGTGCCCCCCACTCGACCGCCCACCACCACACCGGACCCCCTCCCACGACCCGCCAGGGGTCGCTTCGGCCGGGTCATCAGGACCCCCCTCAAATTGACCCTGCCGGTGCAAGTCGATTCTGGGGGGACGTGTGTAGTGGCTACCGCTGGGTTTTCACAATCGCCTTGCACCTATCAAGGACGCGGAGCGATCACCATGCCGGGCTCGTCCAGGACGCCCGGGCAGGCCCTCGCTCAACTTGCCAGGCCTCGGTCGGGACGCTGGGCCACGCCCCCTCTCGCCTTTCCTGGGCAAACGCTCCGGGATAATATGTATATATATTGCTGCTCGATAAACGGGCTTTTCAGAGTGCCTGAGTGTTTGGTTTGATTAAAGCAACTCGGATGAATTCGAGCTTTTTGTCGCGTCCATTCTTCCGATCGACGTGGGAGCCCCAGCTCCTTCAGTATCATCAATACATTTGGACTTGTTTTTGAAGTCCGATACAATTTCGTCAAATCGTCTGGAGTATCCATCACCTGAAGCGATGTAACCTTGGGGAGTGGTGCAGTAACGGTATCGGCCCCATGGTGTGATGAACGTTGTCAGATGGCGGTCACATTCTCTGATTGGAACGCTGTGATAGCCATTCCAGGCATCTGTTACCGTCTTTTTGGTGTTATGTGGCACCGCCATTGCTTGATGGAAGGGTGACTGGGTGTGGTGGGTCTCACGTGTGCAGTGCGCATTCAGTGGTTGCAGATCAACTGTCCTCCGCGGGGTCCCATCCTTCTTTGGACAGACGACCATTCTGCTGCACCATGTCACTGGTTCACCAATTGGCACCGGTTCCAGAACCCCTAACTTGATGTCGCGATCGATACCAGCCTTGACTTCTGCCTGCCAGTGTAAGGGGACAGGCACTGGGGTGTGCACCGCTTTTGGTGTTGCCTCGGGGTCAATCATCAGTGTGAGAGGCGGACCTTCCATGTGGGGGTAGTGGCTGGTGTTCGCAGACATTGAATGTGCTGCTTTTGTAGTACTCCAGTAGCCATTTCTCCAGCCTCTCTCGGTTCTCGTCAGTGGCCGGAAATGGGATCGATGTAGGCAGTGTAGGGGGAAGCGATCTTTCCGGGCAGTTACAATTTGCATCGATAACTGCTGCCACTGCAGCACCAACTGTGTTGGATTCGCCAATGGTTGGGAAGCTACTAGACACGAGGCCTAGATCGACGCATGCTTCACGACTGAGATACATGTTCCGTGTGTCAGGTGAGATGTAGCAGATTTGTCGGGTTTCAATAATGTCGCCATTGGCTGTGCGACCAGACAGGTGTAGGAGCATGGCGCCGATAATCCGGACCCTTCCACTGTTAACAGCATTTATCTGCACTTTCCGTCACTTTGTAGCCATTCACTGTCCCATCAGGAAATGTCAGTGCGATGGCGGGTTGTATTGGTTCTGATGGCTCTGAACCGTCTACCAGAGGGAACTTTTTGGAAGCGATTGATTGTTCATAAACAAGAATGTATCAATTGAATGCAGGTTTATTAGCAACAACGATGAACAATCAATCGGCAAGACAAAGAAAGCGATGGTAGATATTAGAATAAGATAATAGATACAGAATATGCAAATAACAATGCGCAGTATTACACAAGATGAGAACGCAATAGAGAGCAGCACCATACAAGTTGTCTAATTAGGAAAAAAAAAAAGAACCTTGAAGACGACGCTGCTAACAAAATACACCACTCTAACGCATAACCACGAGTTTAAACTACATTTACAACAAATATGAAAACAATTTTCATATCACAATGTTAAATATAGAATATATAGAAGATAATGTTTTTTAAAAATGAGCCCTATCTTCCAATGGTAAACAATCTTTCAAAAAATTCCTGTATCCGGAATAATATCCTGAGCTTCACCAAAAACTAATCAATTCTTCCTTATCCCAAGGGCAATCATCCCACCAACTTTCATCCAAATCCATTCAGAACTTTTCCAGATATCTTGTTCACGCACACACACACACACACACACATACACACACACACACACACACACACACACACATACACACACACACACACATACACACACACACACACACACGGACACGATCGAATGCATTACTCCCTGGCGGGAGTAACAACAACTGACATAATCGCCTACAGTACCCGGACATTAGGATCAGCAAGTAAACCCTGCTCAACCGCCCCATAATTTCCGACAGAAGCCGAACTTTCCCCCGAATAACGGCGAAACTCCGTCTCCAAGGGATCGTAACCGACAGGCCACGACCCGAGCTTTGTTATTGGTCGAGCGGATCCAATAGAGCTCGGTGATTGGACAGTTTTTTTTTTTTGTTTTTTTTTTTTTGTCTACAGAATCGAGGCTCGTGAAAGCTAACATTTATTTCACAAACAAATCAAACAGACAAACAAAATATATAAAAAGAGGGAGCGGAAGACAAGATGGGGAGAGAAGGGGAAGCACACAAACACAACATTTGAGAGCAGGGAGATATGTGGGAGGGAGAGGGCTTGGGGGGAGGCGGCGTGGGAAAGGGGGGGGTTGGGGGGGGGGGGTGGGAGAAGTGTAAAACATAAGGACACCAAGAACTTCCAGGACAGAAGTTGGTATTTCAAAAAAGTCGATTTAGGGTGAAATTAGCGGGGGTAGAAAAGATCAAGGTTTTGGATGGGGGAAGATAAGAGATGGTGCTGAACAGCTGGAGGCATAAGGTGGTGGCATAAAGGCCACTTTATTGTGGCACAAAGACCTGGAGGGTGGAGTGTGATTGAAGAGAGTGAGGGAGTTTGTTCCAGAGGCGGGAGAAAAGAGGAATGAAGGAGTGAAGGTGAGCAGAGAGTCTTGATTTTGGCAGTTTAACCATAAGAGGGTTGCAGGCAGATCTTGTGTGACCTGTAGGAATATTTGGGGGACAGAGCCCAGAGAGAGCTGGGGGGGGGGGGCAAGGCCAGAGAGGAGTCGGTAGAAGACGGAAAGACCACCAACATGCCTGCGGTGAGTGAGTGAAAGGCCCTTGGAGTTAGCTTCATCGCGGGAGATTCCAATGATTCTGAACGCTTTGGTTTCAACAGCGTGAAGACGACCTAGGTGTGAGGCAGGAGCACCAGCCCAGAGGGGAGAGCAGTATTCCATTGAGCTGCGGATGAAAGCCTTGTATGTGGTGAGGAGCTCAGGTGTGCCAAGGAAGGACTTCGCACGACGGAGGATGCCCAGTCGGCGACTGGCTTTGGAGGCCAGATTTGAAATGTGGTTTTCCCAGGAAAGATCACGGCAGATAGTGAGACCCAAAAGCTTGAGTGACAGAACTTCTTGGAGAGGATTATTCAGAAAGTGGATGGGAGGGTTGTCCAGTCGGTCTTTTCGGAGAGACATCGTAAGAGTGTGAGATTTGTCAGGATTGAAAGACATGTTCCACTTGTTTGCGCAGTCTGTGATTTTGTCCAGGTCTGCAGAGAGTGAGGAGGCTGCAGACTGCCGATCTGAGGGATGAGGAATGGAGCGTCAGAGAGTAGAGTCATCAGCAAAGAGATAGAGAGGATTTTCAAGAGAGTCAGAGAGATCATTGATGAAGACCAGAAAAAGCACAAGGCCCAGAACACTGCCTTGGGGAACTCCAGCCTGAACAGGAAGAGGAGATGAGAGAAACCCATTCAGGGCCACACGTTGACTATGACTAGAGAGGAAGACCGCCAGCCATGCGTGGAGATTTCCATGGATACCAAAGGAGGAGAGTTTGCTGAGCAGAGCGGGGTGCCAGACCGTATCGAATGCACATGATATGTCAAGGGAGACAGCTCTAATTTCCTGTTTTGCATTGAGTACCTCCATCCATTGTTGAGAAAGCAGAAGCAGCATGTCCAGAGTAGAGTGACCAGGTCTGAAACATAATTGATGATCAGAGATCAAGCCATTGGAGAAGAGGAAAGATTTCATATCCGAAGCAATGATGGATTCCATGACTTTGCTGATAATTGGGAGAAGGCTGATTGGTCTGTAGTTGCTAGGATCTGTTTTTGCACCTTTTTTGTGCAAAGCGGTGATGTTGGCTGATTTCCAAGCAGATGGCAGATGACCTTGAGCAAAAGAGAGGGCGAAGAGAACAGAGAGAGGGAGTGAAAGAGCGGAAGAACAGGATTTTGGGACCCGTGGGCTGATGCCGTCAGGTCCAGTTGCAGGATCAGAGTTGAGGGTTGACAGAAACTTTTCCACCTTGTCAGGAGGAAAGGACACAGAGTCCAGGAGCAGCTGGGTACTACTGGGTGCGGTGGGTACAGAGACGGATGGGTTTGGGACACAAGATTTAGACGCAAAGACAGAGTTGAGGCATTCAGCTTTTTCATGTGTGGAGTCAGCCTTGTAGCCGTTTGAGGTGAGGGAGGGGATAGAGGGGGAACACACACCAGAAACAGATTTGACCAGACACCACCAGGATTTGGAAGAGGGAGACAGATAAGAGAGTTTGGTCTTGAGAACGGAGAGATATTGTTTCCTGGCTCTCCTGAGGGTGGACACACACTTGTTTCGGGCTTTGTGAAAGGAAATGAGATTTCCTTCCGTTGGATTTGCTTTCCAGGAGACGAAAGCGAGTTGTTTCTGGGCAACAGCCTCACCACAAGATTCCGTGTACCATGGACGGGAGGAAGGGTATGACACCTGAAGACGAGATGGGATAAATCTGTGCATGAGAGAGAGCAATTTACTTTGGAAGAATTCCCAGGATGAGTTGATGTCAGAGGCGGTCGAGATGGGAGACCAGTCCAGATGATTGATGGCTGCTTGAAGACCGTGCCAGTTGGCCTGAGTGAAATGCCAGACTCGTCGACGCTGAGGAGTCTCTCTGAGAATGGTCAGAGAGATGTCCACTTTAACAAGCACATGATCAGATGAGCCGATTGGAGCAGAAGAAGAGCATTTTTTTTTTTCAACAACTTTCAACTTTTTTTTTCAAAAAGAGCAACATTTTCAGGGAAGTTAGTCATAACCAAGGCCAGAAGAGAAGATGCTCCGTTGACTGAGATCCGGGTCGGGAAATTGACAGATTGTGTCAGTCCCAGTGAGTCGCAGAAGTCCTTTGCTGAAGAGCCATGGCTGGTGAGAGAGGTACCCACACCCAGCCAACTGGCATGGTGACAATTGAAATCACCACGTATGAGGAAGAGAGAGTTGGGATGGGTAGATAGAAGTTGGTCCATATTATCAGACAGCGAGATGTAGATGGAGTCATCACTGTTTGGTGGATGGTACAACACACAAATGAACAAAAGGTGGGAGCGAAGGGGAAGCCGTAGCCAAAGGTATTCCTGGTCAGAGTGATGTCAGAGCGAGAATGTTTGAAAAGGAAGAAGAAGACTCTGTCGCTCTCTCGGTCTCTTGGCACGAACAAGAAGGCTGCACCATTTTTTCCACTTTGTTTGTGCTGATGCCATTTTGCTCATGGAGTTAGTGCACTTTGGAGGAGGGCAGAGGAAGAAGAATCGCCGAGTCTCTCTCGATCTGGCTTTCGGTTCAGGCGGTCGCTTTGTCTCGTGTGCGCCTGTGAAGAGACCATTTTGGAGCTTTGTGGAGCCTTTGCCACGTTGAAGGAGGGGGTGTTGTTGGACTGCGGGCTCATCAAGTAGCTGGGGCCCGCGTGGCACGTGACAGTGGAGAACGAAAGGCGGCCGTCTTGACTGCTTGTTTCACGCTTGAGCGTTTGCGACTCGCTGTTTCAGTGCCATTGTTGGAGCGTTTCCCGCGCGGGTGGCTGTATGGACTGCCACAACCACCAAACCCCCAGGCGCATTTTGGACCAGAGCTGAGTACTGGCCGACTCAACAAAACCTTTTATTTCTATTTCATCATTCCCCTGCTGTGTGTTTGTGTCCGAGTGGAGACGTCTCACATTAGGATTTATTTTACCTCAACCTTTATTTTTCCATGCTTGACTTTCATGAAATCATTATTGTGGCATATTTTATTTGTTTTGTCTTGTTTGCATGGTGTGGGTTTCGGGTATGGCCCCGTGTCCTTCGTCCAGGTAAGCATCTCGTTCCTTCACCGGACCAACCGCCAGTTTCAGATATGCGCCTCGGGAATTAAGGACCGTTACGGCCATTCATCACCCAGAGGTGTTAATCACAGGGCTGGCAGTACAATATTATATTGTTACCGTTCTATGAAACCGTAACCTTCCTGGCAATAGCACACAACATACAGGCTCCTGGGTTAGTTATTTCTTTATTAAATGTTCCAGGTAGGCCTCCCTTATGTCTAGTGGGTTTCAAAGGGAATATGCGTTGTGTGGGATTAGTGAGGGTTTTCCCCATCTTTAAATTATATCTCGTTCACTCTATCTCGTGCGGCTAGAGGATGTCATGGCGCTTGCGCTCACCGCACAACGACCAACAAGTCTTGCTGCCTACTGGCGCAAACCTGCACTTAACTTCCCATGGTTTCCAGGTGAGGTGAGGATGGTGAGTCGGGGCGGTGGGGGATCGTTAATACTTCAAAAATTCTCCAATTAAAACTCAAATGGTGACATAATTTGTTTTAGCATGAGTTCCGATGAAAAAAAAAAAACAGTTCAGGAGGAGACCAATAGAATACCAATAGGTCAATGGCACCAGGAGACCAATAGAATACCAATAGGTCAATGGCACCAGTAGGAGACCAATAAAATACCTATAGGTCAATGGCACCAGTAGGAGACCAATAGAATACCAATAGGTCAATGGCACCAGTAGGAGACCAATAGAATACCAATAGGTCAATGGCACCAGTAGGAGACCAATAGAATACCAATAGGTCAATGGCACCAGTAGGAGACCAATAAAATACCAATAGGTCAATGGCACCAGGAGACCAATAGAATACCAATAGGTCAATGGCACCAGTAGGAGACCAATAGAATACCAATAGGTCAATGGCACCAGTAGGAGACCAATAAAATACCAATAGGTCAATGGCACCAGGAGACCAATAGAATACCAATAGGTCAATGGCACCAGTAGGAGACCAATAGAATACCAATAGGTCAATGGCACCAGTAGGAGACCAATGGAATACCAATAGGTCAATGGCACCAGTAGGAGACCAATAGAATACCAATAGGTCAATGGCACCAGGAGACCAATAGAATACCAATAGGTCAATGGCACCAGTAGGAGACCAATAGAATACCAATAGGTCAATGTCACCAGTAGGAGACCAATGGAATACCAATAGGTCAATGGCACCAGGAGACCAATAGAATACCAATAGGTCAATTGGACCAGTAGGAGACCAATAGAATACCAATAGGTCAATGGGACCAGTAGGAGACCAATAGAATACCAATAGATCCATCGGACCAGTGGAAGACCAGTTCCAGATATGGAACCAGTTAAATCGACTGCCATAAATGTCCTGTCGTTTTGCAAATAACTTGTACAACATCAGCACTTTAACTTGCATTCACATACAACAAAGTCTCTGCAGTAAAACCTGTTATAAAGAACATGGCTATAACTCAATTCAATATGGAACTGTTTGTTTTGTGTTTGTTCATAACAAAATATAATTGAAGTATTTTGGTTGGTCTATGGGTTTTCAGACCAGTTAACTCTAATGGTTTCTATTGATTTCAATCAAATTTGGTTTGGTCTCTACTGGTTCCTGCAAGTTTATAGAGGCTGGTCGAACAGTGTAGGTGTAGGTGGAGGTTGAGTGGTTGGTGGGTTTTTCAGCCCAACAAGGGTATGGTGGTGACCGAGTATGGAAGAGAAATGGAGATGTTTATGGTTGTTATTTTGAGCAGTGTATGTTATGAGGCCTGTTGGTTGGTTGTGTGTGTCTGTGTGTGTGTGTGTTTTTGCATGGGTGTGTGTTCGGATACGGTAGTCACTGAGAGTGTATGAGAAATGGAGATGGGTTTATGGTTGTTGTTTTGAGCAGTATATATTATACGGCTAGTTGGTTTTGTGTGTTTTATGTATGTGTTTTTGCATGTTTTTGCAATTGTGTGTTTTGCATGTGTTTTGCTGTTGAATGGTGTATGTTGTTAAGGTATTGGTGGTTGGTTGGTTGTGTGGGTGTTTTTTGTGTGTGTTTGTGTGTCTTTTGTTGTTGGGTGGTGTAGATTATAAGGGTGGGTGGTTGGGTGGCGGTTCCACCATTAATTTTTTCTCTTTTTTTAACAGTGCTGTGGATTCTGCGAGTGGAAGCCGTTGTTTTGTTGTTGTAGTTTGTGTTCTCGTTGACTGGGATAGGAGTACATACGTAGCTGGGTGTAGTTGCCGCATGTGGAGGCATATGTGCCCCTGCTGGCCCACCTTAGCCGACCGTATCGAGGTTGAAGGGCCGAAAGAGGATGATGCTGAGGACTTCGACGGAGGACCCGGTCAGTGAGGCACACTTGTGACCTGGTGTGTTTTGAAATTATATTTTTAAAAACTATACATGTACAGTATATCATTTGTTAGGAAATAATGTTTCTGTATTGTTATACTAGCAGAAGTACCCGGCATTGCCGGGCGGGGGAGGGGGAGGGGGAGGGGGAGGGGGTGGGGGGAGGGGGAGGGGGTGGGGGAAGGGGAAGGGGAAGGGGAGGGGGAGGGGGGAGGGGAAGGGGAGGGGGAGGGGGAGGGGAAAGGGGAGGGGGAGGGGGGAGGGGAAAGGGGGAGGGGGGAGGGGAAAGGGGGAGGGGGAGGGGGGAGGGGGGAGGGGAAAGGGGAGGGGGAGGGGGAGGGGGAGGGGGGAGGGGAGGGGGAGGGGAAAGGGGAGGGGAACGGGGGGAGAGCGAGCCCCTTGGTAAAGCGAGCGATTTTTTTTTTTCATAGCATCATAGCGTCATAACGTTCATAGCGTTTCATAGCGTCATAGCGATTTTTTTTTTCATGGCGTCATAGCGTCATAGCGTTCATAGCGTCATAGCGATTTTTTTTTTTCATAGCGTCATAGCGTCATAGCGTTTCATAGCGTCATAGCGATTTTTTTTTTCATAGCGTCATATCGTTCATAGCGTCATAGCGATTTTTTTTTTCATGGCGTCATAGCGTCATAGCGTCATAGCGTTCATAGCGTCATAGCGATTTTTTTTTTTCATAGCGTCATAGCGTCATAGCGTTCATAGCGTTCATATCGTTCATAGCGTCATAGCGTTTCATAGCGTCATAGCGATTTTTTTTTTCATAGCGTCATATCGTTCATAGCGTCATAGCGATTTTTTTTTCATAGCGTCATAGCGTCATAGCGTTCATAGCGTTTCATAGCGATTTTTTTTTTCATAGCGTCATAGCGTTCATAGCGTTCATAGCGTTTCATAGCGTCATAGCGTTCATAGCGTCATAGCGTCATCACGTGATCGCTCTGAGCGAATCAGCGCCCACCTGCTCTGATTCCATTGATTCCATGCGCTGAAAAGCGCTGAGGTAAATATGAATAAAAAATATGGATCGTCAAATATTTTGAGTTCGGCCATGTTCGTCCCAGGCTCAATGGCCATGTCTATGCCAAATATCAAGCACGTAAGCCTCTCCGTTTAGGAGTCTATCGGTAACATTACACACACACACACACACACACACACACACACACACACACACACACACACACACACACACACACTGTGTTTTATATATATATATAGATAGATTGACACTTCCTGGACTATGGTCAGTATTCTACCTCGTTCTGATAACTTTATGAGCGCCCCCATCAATCCAGTTATATTTTAAGTACATGATTAATTGATTATTGTATATAATCATCCACCAAAATGCATAAGAAAAACAATTGAATTAATTTAGCCTTTTCGAGTCATTCAGAAACACCTTGGTAGGTTTGCCATTGCGTTCCTTGCAAGGTTGCAGTTTGAACGCCCAATCACGGGATTACAAAATATGAAGCTCAGCCGGAACGTCCCAAGGAGCCATGCGAGAAAGGTTAATTGATTCACGAGCTCGTTGTTACGGTATATTTTTACCTCTCGTCCGTGTAAAAGATGTTAAAAGCTGTGACTGATGGACCGCATCAGGAGGCCAAACCTGCTTTGTTGCTACTCGCGGAAAGTGGTCGACGCAATAGTCTGTAGGTGTGGTCGACGCAATAGTCTGTAGGTGTGGTCGACGCAATAGTCTGTAGGTGTGGTTGACATTTTTGGTACCATTGTATCATTATTTATGAGCAAAGATGGGTGTAAGTTGCCCTGAAATCGATGATTTTGTCTTTTACGCCACCATTTGACACAGTTGGAATTGACACCGACAGGCATCGCCGGCTCTTTTTCCTTCTACCTCCAACTAAATATTGGCACTCACAGCTATCTCTCTCGACATGACCACTTTCCCTCCGTTTTTCCATTGCTGCTGCACTCCTTTGACCGACAACCTGGAGAAGCCGAATAACACAACTGTCCTTGCTGCCTTGCCACTTACGCAATGTTTCCAACGCTCTTAAGATTTTTTTCCCGGAGGCCATTTGTCATGGGGTTTATTTATTTATTTTTTTGGAACCATGCTGTGCCTCATTGCTTTATACTGGTTAACGGCTGTCACGTGACACTTAGCAAAGACACACCAAGTAGAGCTGTGGCTGGAGTGACTAACGACCATGATGTGAATGCTCATCCCAAATTTTTTGCCTTTTTCACCTTTGTGCCTTGGCTATATTTGTAAAGTCACTGCGGTTTAACGATGTTCTCCCCTCCCTTTTACCTAGATGATATTTCTTGGTTGCAGCAAGCGGTGGTTGCCTTCGCAATCCCCAGTTGGCCACGGGAGCTCCATCAGGATGAAAGGCAATTCTGCCGACAGGCTAAACACAATATTTGTGCGTAAAGGAGAGCAGAGGGCAGGCTCTACACATTCCATGAGCAGGACTCTAGTTGTGCACCCAAGAACGCACACTGCACATTCTGATATACCAAATGACGATCTGTTTTCGTAGCATGGGTTTATGCATATTCCCAATGTGTTCACTTCTGTGATATCTAAAATGTTGTTTCCATCTCCCACGATGAGGCAGAAGCACAAGACCTGTTGCTGTTCGGCCGTCCCCAGCTCCTCCAGGACGAGCGTGTTCTTCCAGTCACCCTCTCCAGGTTAAACTCCCAAAATACAGGCTCGGTGCACAAGTCCATTATTTTGTTCCTCTTTTCTCTCGTTTGCCATGGAACTACTGTCTGAAGGCCGTTGTATCCTAGCCTTTCCTCCACGGCTTCAAGCAGACTGTTCCACCATCTTGGTGGTGGAAACCTACCCCCATTAACCCAATACGAAACTCTCTTACTTGCAAGTTTCCTCCCCTGCTCTCTTCTCATTCTCTTGCGTATGTCCACCTACACTGGCAGTACATAGCCATCTCACCCCCATCCCCCACCTATCTCTTTGCTCTTCCATGAACCTCAATATGGTACAGAAATATAACAAACTATCCAGAAAACATGGCATTCCAACATATGGATCATCAACTTCCGTCGCCAGAGGTAAAGCCGGCTGTGCCATTGGCTCACGTATGTTTGATGCAAGCTGCAAATACTATATAATATGCTATATTTGCCATCTCTTTAACAAGTTCTAAGAATTGCAATTACTTGTAGCAAACGCATAGTGAGTGTATCCATGTGTCTTTGGTTATTATCTTCATATGCGGTTTTCACAAGATGGAACGGAGTCCTTCCAGGTGTCGAAGTATCCACCGCCATTTTTGTAAGGGGGGGGGGGGGTTCGGGAGGGGGTTATGATTCATGAACCAAGCTGTGAAGATTTGTTCTCAAAGTTTTGCTTCAAGGGCTCTTTTGAGGATGTTAACTGAGCCCTGGACAGCTCCAATTCCCGTTGCTCCAATTGTCACTGTTACAATTTCACATTCTTCAGCTTCCAGGATCTTCTCACTTCGTTTTTGAGATCCTGTTGTTTAGGCCAAAATCGCTGGGTACTGACACCTCAATTAGCAATGTCATCTTTTCTTTTTTTTATACCTAAGTACTATACTTTTTACGGTGTAGCCCATAGAGCAAAGCAGTCTAGAACAGTATGTATGTATGTATGTCCCCTCAAACGTATACCAATCAGAGCTGAGTATCTGGTCACATGACAGGGTCATGTGATTACGTCTGATGTCATTAGGCATACAACGGCTGACTCCACACTCCGGCATTTTGATTCCAATTTCGTTCAGGCCAAACATATCATCGAACGTGTCTTGTATCACAATCGCCATGCTCTACCTTAACGTTTTTCATTCAGTGTGAAACACAAACAAACCGATTGTTAAAATGATCATCAACTATCGAAAGAATAGACATTACGGATCTTCCAACGACACAGTACGTATTGGCCTTAGGCTTCATGCTTTCATGCCTCACATTCAGGCCGCTTCGGGGAAATTAGCCCAGATTTCTTAATACAGTATTATTGTTTTCGTAATCTATATATAATGGAGCATATGTATGTATGTATGTATGTATGTATGTATGTATGTATGTATGTATGTCCGCTCTTCACCCATTGGTTGGACAACTGACTTGATGCCACCCACAATTGTAACTTGAAATACTTCCATCCCCCGGAGGGCCCAAAAAACAGAGAAGACCCCGAGGACTCAAAATACCCTGAGGATCCAAAATACCCCAAGGACCCTAAGTTCCTCAAAAGACCCTGAGTACCCAAAGGAACCAAAATACCCCAAAGACAAAAAAGACCCAAAATACCAAAAGGACACATAACACTGAAAAGACCCAAAAGACTCTGAAGACCCCAAATATTGAAAAGTCCCTGAACACCAAAAAGTCCCAAAATTTTGAAAAGACCCCAAAGATACAAAATATCCTGAATACCCCCAAAAAACTCTAAAGACCCCCAAAAAACCCTCACACCGAAAATACCCCGAAGGCCCAAACGACCCCAACCACCAGGAAGACCCAAAAAAAACCCAAAGACCCAAAATATTGAAAAGACCCTGAAGAACCAAAATATCCTGAAAAACCTAAAATGCCCCGAATATCAAAAATACCTAAAATACCCCAAAGACCCAACAGACAAAAAAGACCCTAAAGACTTAAAAGACCCTGAATACCAAAAAGACCCTGAAGACCCAAAATACCATTAAATATCCCAAAGACACTTTTAAACCTTTAAACCTTAAACCATAGTCTTAAAAGACCCTTAAAGACTCCAAAGACCCTTAAAGACCACAAATACCCAAAATATTGAAAAGAACCCAAAGACACAAAATATCCTGAAAACCCTTAAAGATCCAAAAGGCCCCGAAAACCCAAAAGACCCAAAGACCAAAGGGAACCAAAAGACCCCGAAGACCCAAAAAGACTCTGAAGACCCTTTAAGACCCCAAATACCCAAAATATTGAAAACACCCCCAAAGACCCCAAAAAACATGAAGACCCATAAAGACCCACTATAGTGAAAATACCCAGAAGAATGAAAAGACCCAGAGGCACCAAATCACCCCGATGACCCAAAAGACTTCTTAGTTTTTCTCATAATAATCTATATATAATGGAGTAAGTGTTTGTATGTACAGTATGTATTGTATGTCCGCTCTTCACCCATTGGTTGGACAACTGACTTGACGCCACCCACAAATGTAACCTGAATTAATTAATCGAAAGTACCCCGAGGACCCAAAAGACCGAGAAGCCCCTGAGGACACAAAAGACCCCAAAGACCCAGAGGAACCAAAAGACCCCAAAGACCCAATATACCCCGAAGGCCCAAAATACCCCAAAGACCTAAAATACCCCAAATAACTAAAAGACTAAAAAGACCTAATGGACCCCAAAGACCAAAAATACACTGAAGACCCAAAAGACCATGAAGACCCAAAAGACCAAAATATTCCAAAGACACCTAACGATCATGAAGACCCAAAAGACCCCAAAAACCCAAAATACCCCGAATATCCTAGAAGACCCAAAAGACAAAAAGAACCTGAAAGACCCAAAAGGCTGAAAACACCAAAAGACCCAATGAACCCCAAAAACTCAAAATGCCCCAAAGATCCTTAAAGTTCCAAAAAAAAGAAGAAAAAAAAAGAATGAAACTACCTTAAAAACCAAAAAGACCCCAAAGACTGAAAAGACCCAGAAGACCCAAAAGACCCTCAATACCTAAATGACTGAAAAGACCCTGAAGACCCAAAAGATCCTTGAAGGTGAACCCAAATGCAAAAAAAATAAAAATCTGAAATAACCATTGGCAATTATCACTGTTTAAGGTTGGTTAAAAAAAAATTCCTGTTTATCATCACTTTTTTTCAAAAACGTGGGTAGGGAGGGAGGGGTTTTTTTTGTTTGTTTGTTTTTTTTCAGAGTGAAATTTTAATGGATTATTCAACGCACAATATGTTTTTTTCTTAAATATACTTGATCGGACATACATGATGAATCATGTTATGATTTCTAAACTAGTAAACCTTCGTATGTACGCACTGATACGATTCAAATCAAGAAAATAAAGAAACCTATGTCACATTGAGTTCTGTTTACTTTTAATATTTGCTGATACGTATAACAATGGTAGACCAAAACTTCCACTTTTAAGAATAATTTCCGGTTGCCATACATGGATCTATCAGCAGCTATTGCCATAGCATTCATACATATCGAAGGCATTATGTTCATTGGTCTTCTGTTGGTTTGGCTGATCCAGGACAGTAATAACGAACTCAATGAAATTTCCAAGGGTATTGATGACATCTGCCAATGTTGAATCTCTAGCTGCAACAGGGGTCAGTCTTTTTTTTATCTCTCACTGAGATGTTTACCACTCCATTGGTGTCCTCAATTGGTACACCTGAAAAAGAAAAATCACTATAAAATATACTTGTATATTGTCTACTATACTGTATACCTATCAGCCAAGCCACAAACATCAAGATTCAAACAACAAAAATGTGGGGAAAAATTGTACATTGAAAAAATGAGCACCCCCCCCCCCCCTACACACACACACATACACACACACACACACACACACACACACACACACCCTTTCACAACTAATAATTGCAAGTATTCATCAGTCTCAGATCAAATTCAGTGTTTTGTACTGAAATTCTGTTTTTTCCAAGTCTGGATTTGGTTTGGAATTTTGAACCACCCGGGAATGAAAACTAGAAATACAGATCTGGGATCCCCAGTACAGATATATCAATGAAGGAGCTGGGGCTCCCACGTCGATCGGAAGAATGGACGCGACAAAAAGCTGGAATTCATCCGAGTTGCTTTAATCAAACCAAACACTCAGGCACTCTGAAAAGCCCGTTTATCGGGCAGCAATATATATACATATTATCCCGGAGCGTTTGCCCAGGAAAGGCGAGAGGGGGCGTGGCCCAGCGTCCTGGCTGCGGCCTGGCAAGTTGAGGGCGAGCCTGCCCGGGCGTCCCGACCGAGGCCTGGCAAGTTGAGCGCGGGCCGCCTGCCCGGGCGTCCTGGACGAGCCCAGCATGGTGATCGCTCCGCGTCCTTGATAGGTGTGTTACATATTTATGTGAATGTATGTGAATTCCCATGCAGGTGTTTGCTTCCGTGTGTAGTATATTAAGTTGTTGTGTAGTTGTTGTGGTTGGAGGGTCAGGAGCCCTTCTGAAAGAGTGGCAGGAAACGGAAGTGGCCGGAAGCGGAAGTGACGGGAAACGGAGGAGAAAAGACACGAGGGAAAGGAAGGCTCCTTCTTCCTCGCCCCGCGACGACGAGAAGGTGGAATCGACCTTACGCTGCGCGGAAAACGCGCCGTTGCGAAACGTCTGGCGAGAGGAGTTACCTGGGCGGTAAATACCTTTGGACACGTCCAGTCACTGTGAGTTCGTGCACGAAACCAAGCGTCCGGGACAGTTTGCCCCGTCTACAAAGACGCGTACGGGTCCGCACGTTGGGCCTCGCTCGCGTCGGAAGCCGCGCTGGGTTTTGCCCCGTCTACAAAGACGCGTACGGGTCCGCACGTTGGGCCTCGCTCGCGTCGGAAGCCGCGCTGGGTTTTTGCCCATCTACAAGGACGCGTAAGAGTCGCACTTGGGGCCTCGCGCACGTTGGACGCCGCGCTGGGTTTGCCCCGTGGCTTGGCAAGGAGGTGCGCTGCAGCCGCGGCCCCAGTCCGAGACGGCACGTTTAGAGCACGTCCGCCCGGGGCTCGTTCAACCGCCCGTGTGCGGAGAGGAGAGACATTGACCACGGAGGGAGTCAGGAGTGGGGCTCACGTGAGGAATGTATAAGATTAAGATGGCCATCTTAGAGTTTGTGTAGATGAGTTCACATGGTTGTAATATTGATTGTGCATTGTTGATGGTTGTTGATTGCTCAGTGAATATATTATTGATTATTCCGGATCCTTGGTGTGGGGTTTCTTCTTGACCGGAATTCATATTGATTGCGTTACGAAAGCGTATAAACCATATATCTTTCTGGCGGGGTCCCTCCCACGGTCCGGGGGTCACCAAGACCAGGTAGTTACCGGGAGGACCACGTAACAGAATTGGGGGCTCGTCCAAATTACGATTTGCGGTTTCGCAATTGGGTCTACGTCCGGGATCTAAAAGTGTATAAAATAATAAAATAATAATATTTTTGGTAATTAAAATTTATTAATTAATTATTAATTGGTAATATTTTTTTTTGAGAAATTGGGGAAAGTCTTGGGGTGAAGGTTAACAGGTGTTAACGATAGGCACCATGGCGTTTGTGGCACAGAACTTTGGGGTAACCCCGAGTGAGGCACAGTTCCGAGCGTTGCTAAAGTCGGATCTCTTGAAATTGGCCAAACATTTTAACTTGGAGGTCCGAACTAATTTGAGGAAGGCAGAGTTGCAGGCCACGGTGATACAATCTATGGTGGGATTAGGAACATGGGACGAGTTAGCCTGGGAGTGGCTACCCGAAGAACCAGAAGACGTTGAGCTCCGGAAACTGGAGTTGCAATTACGGAGCCAGGAACGGATAAAAGAAGAGGAAAGGAAAGCAGAAAAGGAAAGAGCAGAAGAAGAAAGGAAAGCAGAAGAGAGAAGAGAAGAGAAACAAGCACAAGAAAGGAGAGTGGAACGAGAACTCCAGGAAAGGTTAGCAGAAGAAGAAAGGAAAGCAGAAAAGGAAAGAGCAGAAGAAGAAAGGAAAGCAGAAAAGGAAAGAGCAGAAGAAGAAAGGAAAGCAGAAAAGGAAAGAGCAGAAGAAGAAAGGAAAGCAGAAAAGGAAAGAGCAGAAGAAGAAAGGAAAGCAGAAAAGGAAAGAGCAGAAGAAGAAAGGAAAGCAGAGGAGAGGAGAGAAGAGAAACAAGCAGAGGAAAGGAGAGTGGAAAGAGAACTCCAGGAAAGAAGAGAAAAGGAACAAGCAGAGGAAAGGAGAGCTGCAAGGGACCTCGAAGCAGAGGAGAGAAAAGCGGAAAGGGAATTAAAGGAACGTGACATGGAGCTTCAGCAAGAAATCAAAGTCAAGGAGCTGGAGTTAATGAGAGAACGGGGAGAGGCACCACCCTTGCTGACGGGGTCGACACCTCACCAGAAAACCTGGGATGTGGGCAGACATGTGAGGCTGGTTCCACCGTTCAGTGAAAAGGAAGTCGCGAAATTCTTCCCACACTTTGAGAAAGTGGCTCGACAATTAAACTGGCCGGAGGAGGCCTGGACCATACTCGTACAAAGTGTGCTGGTGGGGAAAGCTCAGGAAATTTATTCGGCGCTACCAATGGACCAATGTGCAGATTATGAGGTACTGAAGAAGCACATCCTCAAGGCCTATGAGTTGGTTCCGGAAGCTTACAGGCAAAAATTCAGGAATGCCAGGAAGAGGGAGAGTGAGACCCATGTGGAGTTTGCCAGAGTGAAAGAAAACATGTTTGATCGGTGGTGTGAGTCAAAAGGAGTCGGGAAAGACTTCGAGACATTGCGGGACTTGATCCTGGTGGAGGAATTCCAGCAGTGTGTCCACGAGGACATCAAAGTGTACCTGCAGGAAAAGAAGGTACCAAAGTTGTGGGACGCAGCCACCATGGCAGATGATTATGCCTTAACCCACCGAATAGGGGTCCACGAACCTAACTCCTCGCCTAGATCTCCGCAGGGGAGGTGGGGAACAGCAGGTGCGGAGAACGACCATACATGGCGGCGGCCTCGAGATGATTATGGGGACAACTATGATACCCCACCGGTTCGAAATCAGAGGGATGCGGGCCCAAGACAAACTTATAGTTCGGGGGGCCCGAGGCAGACCCCGAGTTTTTCCTCCGGGCCTACTTGCGCGTTTTGCAAAAAACCTGGACACTTGATGTCCAGTTGTTACCTCATGAAAAGGGACAACCCAGAGCGGAGTCCGACTAGTACAACTCCGAATGCGATGGCTAGCGTAAGAAATCGCCATCAAGAGGGTTACCAACCATTTGTTTCCGAGGGGTTTGTGTCACTGGATGGAGCCTCGACTAACCGGAGACCGGTTAGGATATTGAGAGACACAGGGGCCCATCAATCTTTAATGCTTGAAGGCATTTTGCCATGGTCCGAGGAGACGGCAACGGGGGATAGTGTTCGTTTACAGGGGATCGGGGGCGGTGTTAGTGCTCCCCTTCAGGTCATCCAGTTGGAGTCCGATTTGGTGTCAGGACCGGTCACCGTCGGTTTACAAGCCACGTTTCCTGTAGAGGGTGTATCTGTGGTTCTCGGGAATGATTTGGCCGGGGGTCAAGTTTATGGTAACCTGAGGGTTGAGAAAGAGCCCAGCAGGGAAAATAACACCACACCAGCTCGGGATGGTGACAAAAGTGCCAAGTTATTTGTAGGGGGACTGAACTTCAAAACAGAGGAAGAAGTTCTGACCTCTGTCTTCAACAGATATGGGCCGCTGGTGGAAGTGCGGTTGGTAAGAGACTGGGAAACGCAACAGTCAAGAGGGTTCGGCTTTGTCACGTTTGCCAGCACAAAAGACGCCAGAGAGGCAGAGAAGAATTGGAATGGCAAGGATTTGGAGGGTCGGACCATAACAGTAGGGAAGGCATTTCGTAGGCGTCGAGAGGTCTACAGGAGAGGACAACTGGGCGGTAGTTTTGGTGGTGGCCGCAGTCAATATTATTATGGAGGCTCCCTGAGTTACGGCCGCTCCCGAAGGAAGAATTGGCAAAGTAGTGGCCGAGAAGAAGACCGGTATTCAGGGGACTACAGGGACCAGTGGTCCCACCCTAATTATTAGGGACGTTCCGAGAAGTTGAAGCACGGAAGGCGGCGGAGCCGCCGAGCCAAGATTCCTACACGAATTAACCGTGAACGCCGTTCCTAAAGGCGCCCATGTAGAGAACTTTCCTGCACGGACTAACCGTGAACTCCACGTTCCTCAAGGCGCCCATGTAGAGAACTTTCCTGCACGGACTAACCGTGAACTCCGCGTTCCTAAAGGCATCCATGTAGTGAATACTCGGCTTGGCCTCCCGGAAAAGTGCTATCGAGTGGCTTAACTGGCTTTATTTTTAAGTGATAACTGTGCCCGGGGGGAATTGATAATGTGGGGGGGTTGAGTTATCTGGTTTATTTCTCCAAATTGGCCGGCAAAGAAAGTTTTCGCTGGGTTCAAACTTTCTTTCTTGAAGGGGGGGAGTGTTACATATTTATGTGAATGTATGTGAATTCCCATGCAGGTGTTTGCTTCCGTGTGTAGTATATTAAGTTGTTGTGTAGTTGTTGTGGTTGGAGGGTCAGGAGCCCTTCTGAAAGAGTGGCAGGAAACGGAAGTGGCCGGAAGCGGAAGTGACGGGAAACGGAGGAGAAAAGACACGAGGGAAAGGAAGGCTCCTTCTTCCTCGCCCCGCGACGACGAGAAGGTGGAATCGACCTTACGCTGCGCGGAAAACGCGCCGTTGCGAAACGTCTGGCGAGAGGAGTTACCTGGGCGGTAAATACCTTTGGACACGTCCAGTCACTGTGAGTTCGTGCACGAAACCAAGCGTCCGGGACAGTTTGCCCCGTCTACAAAGACGCGTACGGGTCCGCACGTTGGGCCTCGCTCGCGTCGGAAGCCGCGCTGGGTTTTGCCCCGTCTACAAAGACGCGTACGGGTCCGCACGTTGGGCCTCGCTCGCGTCGGAAGCCGCGCTGGGTTTTTGCCCATCTACAAGGACGCGTAAGAGTCGCACTTGGGGCCTCGCGCACGTTGGACGCCGCGCTGGGTTTGCCCCGTGGCTTGGCAAGGAGGTGCGCTGCAGCCGCGGCCCCAGTCCGAGACGGCACGTTTAGAGCACGTCCGCCCGGGGCTCGTTCAACCGCCCGTGTGCGGAGAGGAGAGACATTGACCACGGAGGGAGTCAGGAGTGGGGCTCACGTGAGGAATGTATAAGATTAAGATGGCCATCTTAGAGTTTGTGTAGATGAGTTCACATGGTTGTAATATTGATTGTGCATTGTTGATGGTTGTTGATTGCTCAGTGAATATATTATTGATTATTCCGGATCCTTGGTGTGGGGTTTCTTCTTGACCGGAATTCATATTGATTGCGTTACGAAAGCGTATAAACCATATATCTTTCTGGCGGGGTCCCTCCCACGGTCCGGGGGTCACCAAGACCAGGTAGTTACCGGGAGGACCACGTAACAGGTGCAAGGCGATTGTGAAAACCCAGCGGTAGCCGCTACATCAACACATTTTAGTTCAGAACAGAACTGGAGTCCAACATTTCCCACCATTCTTTATGAATAAAATAAGGAAGCGCACACCCCATTTATCTGAAGCAAAACCTGCGGTCCACGTAAATGGCGAGTGAGGGGGGAAACCCGCACACACTAAATATTCAACAACAACAACAACAACGTACATTAAAACGGTTATATTTCTTACCATCAAGCGTTCCCGACACGAGCTCGTAATACAGTTCGTCGAGAGTGATATTTTCTGGCACTTTGACACCAACCCAGACCTTTAGAACACTGGACGTTCGCCGAATTTTGCAAACAACGAACGGCATTTTCTGTCAAACTGTCGTGCACATGTAACTTGGCCCAGACAGTACGCGAGCACATACAAAATGGGGCAAGCGGCGATGATAAACAGGAATTTTTTTTTAACCAGCCTAATTTGAAGGGAATTTTTTTATTTGCCAAGCACAAAGTGCCAAAAAAAACTCAGACTGTCGATTTTCGTGAGGGATGTGGCATGGTCATGGGTATTTTTAGCTAGGGTGATAGTTGTGGGGGGATGGTGTGGGTTGTCGTAGGTATAAATAGCTAGGTTGATGGGGGATTGTGAGGGGATGGTAGAATTGAGGGGTGTGGGTTGGTCATGGGTATTCTTAGCTAGGGTGACGGTTGATGTTTTTTGTTTTCTGGAAAATTGAGATGCCTCTAAAACCAAGACCACCTAAGTTGAACAGAAATCATCAAGAGCGATATTACCAAAGGAAATCGGCAAGAGATCCAAGTCAAAGCAGTTGTCAGCAGAAAATATCCGATGGCAGAAAAATGTGTTGCACGCTTGGAACACGATCGCCCGTAGGGCGGGAATTCTGCTAGTAATAATAATTGCGTTAATACTAATACAATAGTAAATATAATCGTAACACTGCAATCCCTTTGTCATTATTGCAAAGTTTCTAGATGGAAGCGGTGTATGGCTAGTTCATTGTCGACTCGAAACGTAGAATAGACCAGTGTCTCAATGCAAAAATAATTTAATACTTACATTATTTGCTAACTGGTATCTCCACCCAGGTCATACTATCATCTTCAACTAAAGTATCAAACAAGCCCAGCTATGCCGCTGTTAGACTTTCAGTTGTGGAGCTGTGCTCTCAGGTCGAACTCCAACAATATGGACGTGACAACGAGCTGATTTTCACAGAGCTGTTTGTTCCGAGCTCGGCACGAGCCACGAATGCCCTGAAAAAGGCGACGCCGAGCGGCAATATATCTTTCAAATTCAAACAGTAAGCCACGCCTCTAAACGGGGCGTGGTATGCAATCCCAGTGACCGCCCGCTGATTACGTCACCGGCCGGTACAAGAGAATTGTTTCCGGTAACCGCGACAGTCTTGTTTTAGTAATATTTTCATAATAATGATAACGTAACGTTAATATTATAGTAAATGTAATCGTAACACTAATCCCTTCGTAGTGACTGAAAACGTACTGGAAGTTAAAATATATCATATTGTGGCGGACACGAACTGGCGTGGTGACATCATTCCACGCACCAAGTGGGCGGTGGCCACGCCCGAGGGGTAGGCGTGGCCTCAGGATATACACTGGGCGCGCAGCCTGGAGCGCGCCAGTGCTACAGTGACCTCTTGTCAATAAAGACACTTTTGTTTAACCGCGTTGTCCGCTTCCTCCTTGGTAGCAAGTCGCGCGCGTAGCACCGCACTTCATTGGTAACTCTGACGTTTTGGTCAGCCGTCAGACCACCCGAAACCGCCACAGCCATGGCAACCAACGCGGTAGCGATAAAGCTCCCCGAGTTCTGGGAAGCTCAGGTGGAGATCTGGTTCCTGCAGGCCGAAGCCCAGTTCAGGCTTCGACGCATCACGGCGGACGAGACACGCTACTGCCACGTGGTCGCCTCCCTCGGGGCCGGCGTGGCCGCCCGCGTTCGTGTCGGTCCTGAGGAACCCACCGACCCACGACAGGTACGAGGCGATCAAGCGTCTCCTCCTCGCCACGTTCGGCCTCACGGTGGACGCACGGGCCGATCGCCTCTTGGACCTCCCCGAGCTTGGTGACACGCGACCGTCGGTCCGAATGGACCATATGCTGTCGCTCATGGGTGACGAAACCCCGAACGCTCTATTCCGGGTGTTATTTCGACGCCAGCTGCCGGCACGAGTCCGCCTCGCGTTGGCTGGTTCCGCGACGACGGAACCCCGTGCGAGTTTCGGTGCGGCCGTAGCGGCTCCCGAGCCCGAACCTCCTGCGGGTGCCCACCCCTGCTCCGTGGGGCGCCTCGTGGCGCCCGCCACGCCCCGCCCACCACCACCGCGGAAACCGCGGCCTCAGGCTTCGCCGCAAACCTGGTGCCATTTCCACGCTAGGTTCGGCCACGAGGCTCGGCAATGTCACCCACCGTGCTCAATCGGCAGGTCGGGAAACGCCCGGGCCGGCCCTCGGTAGTGGCACTGAGCGCCGGCTGATTAAACAGCCTCCTATACATAACGGACACCTTATCCGGGCACCGTTACCTGTGCGACACAGGAGCGCAGGTGAGTGTCGTTCCCGCCGGTATGTCCGACAAGCAGTCCGCGGGCCGGGGGCCCGCGCTGCTTGCTGCCAACGGAACGCCCATTCGCACGTATGGAAAACGTTGCCTTTCTCTGCGGTTCGGAGGGCAGGTTTTCCGATGGTCGTTCGTCACTGCCGACGTGCCTATGGCACTGCTCGGCGCGGACTTCCTCTGTGCCAATGGCCTGTTGGTCGACATCAAGCACAGAAGGCTTGTCCAGGCTGAGACGTTCAGCTCGCTCGCTTGCGCGCTGCCCGCCTCGTTGAGCAGCTCACGGAGCGGCTCATCGAGCGGCTCGCCGAGCGGCTTGCTGAGCGGTTCGATTCCGGCCAGCTTCATCTGCACGCTTCCGGCAGCGGACGAATTCACCCGCCTCCTCGCCCGTTTCCCGGCCCTCACGAGGCCCACCTTCTCGGCGGGGACCGTCAAGCACGGGGTGGAACATCACATCCCCACCGCCGGGCCACCGGTCTACGCCCGGGCACGCCGCCTTGAGCCGACGAAGCTCGCAGTAGCTAAAGCAGAGTTTGCTACGCTGGAGCGGCTCGGCATCGTCCGGCGCTCCGAGAGCGCTTGGGCGTCGCCGCTCCACATCGTGCCCAAGCCCGGCGGGGGATGGCAACCATGCGGGGACTACTGCCGTCTCAACGACGCCACCAACCCCGACTGCTACCCCGTCCCCCATATTCAGGACTTTTCCGCCCGCTTCGCGAATATGTCCTTCTCGAAGGTGGACCTCATACGCGGTTACCACCAGGTCCCCGTCAGGCTGGAGGACATCCCAAAGACGGCTGTCATCACACCGTTCGGTCTTTTCGAATTTCATCGGATGCCCTTCGGTTTGAAGAATGCGGCTCAGGCGTTCCAGCGCCTCATGGACAGCGTCGTACGCGACTTGGATTTCGTCTACGTCTATCTGGATGATATCCTCGTCGCAAGCGCGTACCTCAAAGAGCACCTACACCATCTCCGCACGCTCTTCGAACATCTGGGCCAGCACGGCCTGATCGTGAACCCCGCCAAGTGCCGGTCCGGTGTCGCCGAAATCGACTTTTTGGGGCACCGCGTCACCAGGCACGGGGCCGTCCCCCTACCGGCCAAGGTGGAGGCGGTGAAAGGGTTTCCGCGCCCCCGCACGATCAGGGGGTCCAGGAGTTCCTGGGCATGGTAAACTTTTACCACCGTCCTGCCCCGCATCGCCCAGCTCCTGCGCCCCTTGCATGAGGCCCTCCGGGGGAAACCGGGCAAAGGTGACGTCACCTGGACCGAGCAGATGGACGCGGCGTTTGTGGGCGCGAAGCTCGCCTTGGCTAACGCCACCATGCTCGCGCACCCGGCGCCCGATACACCGATCGCCCTCACCACCGACGCCTCGGACTACGCGGTGGGCGCGGTGCACGAGCAATGGGTGCGTGGAGCTTGGCAACCGCTGGCGTTCTTCAGCCGGCAGCTTCGCCCGCCTGAACGCCGGTACAGTACCTTCGACCGCGAGTTGCTCGGGCTCCACCTGGCGGTCAGGCAATTCCGCCATCTGCTCGAGGGCCGTGCGTTCACGGCCTTCGTCGACCACAAGCCACTGGTGTTCGCGATGGGCAAGGTCGCCGAGCCGTGGTCGGCCCGGCAGCAGCGTCACCTCTCGGCCGTGTCCGAATACACGACGGACATCCGGAACGTCGCGGGGAAGGACAACCCGGTGGCGGATTGCCTTTCCCGGTCCGTTGCCCACGCGGTCCACCTCGGCATCGACTATGCCCGGATGGCGGCGGACCAGGCCGCTGACCCCGACGTCCAGGCCTTGCGGACCGCCGTTACGGGCCTCCGCGTCACCGAGGTGCCGTTCAACGGCGCGGGCACGGCCCTCTGGTGTGACGTCTCCCTCGGGCGGCCTCGCCCCATCATGCCCGCGGGTTGGCAGCGGCGGATTTTCGACTCCATCCACGGCCTGTCCCACCCGGGCACGAGGGCCTCCCAGAGGTTGATCGCCGACAACTTTGTCTGGCATGGCCTCCGGAAGGCCGTCCGTGGCTGGGCCAGGACGTGCCTCGCGTGCCAGCGCGCGAAGGTGCACCGACACACCCAGGCCCCATTGGCCCCGTTTGCGGTGCCGGAACGTCGGTTTGACCACGTTCACGTGGACCTGGTGGGACCTCTGCCCCCCTCGCGGGGTTTCACCCACATCCTGACCATAATGGACCGCACCACCCGGTGGCCGGAGGCCATGCCTTTTGCGTCAATGACGGCGGCGGACGTCGCGCAGGCATTCATCGCCACCTGGGTCGCCCGGTTCGGCGCCCCCTCGGACATCTCGTCCGACCGCGGCCCTCAGTTCACCTCAGAGCTCTGGGGGGCGGTCGCGCGGGGGCTCGGGGTCCAGCTGCACCGCACCACGGCCTACCACCCCCAGGCTAACGGCTTGTGCGAGCGGCTCGACCGCTCGTTGAAGGCCGCGCTCCGGGCCACCCTCCGCGACAGCGGCTGGGTCGACAGGCTCCCCTGGGTCCTGCTGGGCCTCCGGACGGCACCCAAGGAGGACCTGCGTGCATCCGCGGCGGAGTTGGTCTTTGGACAACCGCTGCGGGTGCCGGGCGAGTTCCTCCCCGACCCCACGGCACCTTGGTCCGTGGCGCAGGAGCGCTCTGCGCTGCAGGAGACCGCCCGGAGGTTCGCCCCGGTGCCGACGGCGCACCACGGGCACCCACCCACGCACGTCGCCCCGGAGCTTCGCACCACGGAGTATGTCTTCGTCCGGCACGACGCCCACCGGACACCACTGCGGCCCCCGTACGATGGTCCTTTCCGCGTGCTGGAGACAGGGGTGAAATACTTCACCTTGGACATCGGCGGTACTCCCGACCGCGTCTCGGTGGATCGACTCAAGCCGGCCCACCTCGACGTGGACTACCCACCGCCGGTGGCTCGGCCCCCGCGTCGGGGCGCCCCCCGGCAGGCGGACCCCCAGCACCGCCCGGCACGCCGCCCCCCGGTCCGGCACCCATCCCGGGTACAGCCGGGGGCATCCCAGCTGGCATCCCTGCACCCCGGACGCCGCCGTTCGCCAGAGGGCGCTTCGGCCGGGTCATCCGTTTGTCCCGCAAACTGGCCCTCCAGGTGCGCGGGAATTCTGGGGGGGCGCGTGTGGCAGACACGAAAGCCCACTGGCGTGGTGACATCATTCCGCGCACCAGGTGGGCGGCGGCCACGCCCGCGGGGTAGGCGTGGCCTCAGGATATACACTGGGCCCGGAGCGCGCCAGTGCTACAGTGACCTCTTGTCAATAAAGGCACTTTTGTTTAACCGCGTTGTCCGCTTCCTCCTTGGTAGCAAGTCGCGCATGTAGCACCGCGCTTCAACATTCTATATATTGAAGTAGCGGCAGTTTTGTTGTGTCCGTTATGTCATTACGTCTATGATGTCATTACGACGGCTACCTCCAACAACCGACATTTAAATGTACTCGTTCACCCACTCACTATGGGAGCGGCAGGGTCATTCCTCTTTGGGTTATATAGATTACAGTCTATCTATGGTCGGGTCTCAAGAACATTGGGTGTGTGTGGCGGGAGTAACGCATTCGATCGTGTGTGTGTGTGTGTGTGTGTGTGTGTGTGTGTGTGTGTGTGTGTGTGTGTGTGTGTGTGTGTGTGTGTGTGTGTGTGTGTGTGTGTGTGTGTGTGTGTGTGTGTGTGTGTGTGTGTGTGTGTGTGTGTGTGTGTGTGTGTGTTTGTGAACAAGATATCTGGAAAAGTTCTGAATGGATTTGGATGAAAGTTGGTGGGATGATTGCCCTTGGGATAAGGAAGAATTGATTAGTTTTTGGTGAAGCTCAGGATATTATTCCGGATATAGGAATTTTTTGAAGGATTGTTTACCATTGGAAGATAGGGCTCATTTTTTTTTTAACATTATCTTCTATATATTCTATATTTAACATTGTGATATGAAAATAGTTTTTATATTTGTTATAAATGTAGTTTAAACTCGTGGTTATGCGTTAGAGCGGTGTATTTTGTTAGCAGCGTCGTCTTCAAGGTTTTTGGGTTTTTTTCTAATAAAGACATATTCTGTCATTTTAAAACAACCAAAGTGTGTATTAGGTTTCCACGTTTCATAAAATGTATCGTTTGATACGTATAATGCTTTAAAAAAAAAATGTATTTTTTTTTTTTATCTCAAGAGATAACAACATTTACCTCAGCGAATGACAATCGCGGTGTCAGTACTTGATGAACTTATAAAGACTTAGGTGACTTATAAGTGTGACCAGCATGTGCACGGGATTCTTCCCAGAAGAATGAGTGGTCGCATTAGCTTGAACGACTTAAAATGAGCGAGTTTTGTTTTCACGTTTGGGCCAGTTTTACATGTTGTATCCCTAAGGAATGAAACGCCGGTTTTTCCTGGCTTGCAATAATTTTATTTGAAGTTACAAGCCTCAAAATACACTCACTTATATAGAATTGAACGCTGAATCCGAAAATGTAAGTGAAATTGCTTTGTTTTTTTTTAACATTATCTTCTATATCTATCTATAATTCCAGTAAGCTCTGTGTCTGTGTGTCTGTGTGTTTGTGTGTTTGTGTGTTTGTCTGTGACCGCTGTTTCTCGACAACCACGGGTCCGATATACTTGAAACTTGCCAGGTATATTGCTGGGGACCCGAGGATGTGCCTTTTCAAGGTTTCATATTAATCGGACAAGTAGTTACCGAGCTATGGCGATTTCTTTACCAAACTCCGCAAGCCGTTCGCTTTGGACCAAACCATTTCATGTAAATAGAGGGGGGGGATTGTCACCGTACTCGCAAGCCGTTCGCTTTGGACCAAACCATTTCATGTAAATAGAGGGGTACGATTCAACCAATCAGAGAGCAGCGAGCTATCACGTGTGCCGAACGTGGCGAACAGACTCTGCCTCGGACGGCACATTTGAGAGCGTATTCATTTATTTCACGTTGGCAAACTATGTTGGCGTTAAACTATGTTTTAAAACTAATTAAAACTAATTTGCGATTCATCGTAACTGCGATATGCGACCTTCCGGACAGTCAAATGAGGACGTCACTTCCGGACTTACGGATAGTCATAGTGACGCTGAACGTGGCGAGCAGACGCTGCCTCGGACGGCACATTTGAGAGCGTATTCATTTATTTGACGTTGCAATCTGTGTTGATTGTTGTAAGGTACGATCGATTGTAGTACACGTTTATAATAACTCTGCCGATACAGGCCCGATTAACTGCAGCGCCATCCGAGCTGCGGCGTCGGGACGATACATTCATTGTACGGTCACATCACGCACTTACGGGCACGCCCATGGGCCCGCCCATGCATGCATGGGCGAAGACATTTTTTTATTTTTTTTTGGCAAGGAACGGGCACCCACGTACGGGCACGTCCTAGTAGTCTAAATATATATATCTGTGCAGTGTCTGTCTTGTGTTGTCTTGTCTTGTCTTGTGTTGTCACTGAACTACTCCCTCAAACTTCTGTGAAATCGTACTATTCCAACTTGACCCATGGCGGGAGTATGCGCTCTACTGAGTGGCGTTCTAGTTTACCAAGGTTATTGTGGAGAGATCGCCAAGTGGTTTAATTTAAGCATTCGAGCAAGCACTCAATTCAAAACCTTGCCGAGCAGCTGGCTTGGCGAGCGCTATCTAGCTGCTTGGTAAATGAGCACACCCCGGACTTCCTCCCTTTCAGTTTTGTGTTAAACAGCAGGAAAAGTGGGTTTCATTGGTAGTTTTCAAAACAAAACCTTAATTGGTGGGTTTTAAAAAGTGGCAGGAAAGGTCGTTATTTCCCAAACCCTTGTGGGGTATATAGATTACAGTAGATCTTCCCTCAGTTCTGTAAGTAAAACCTACCTCATGCATGTTGGGATTCCTCCAAATTTCTTTGTTTAATGTTATAAACGGCATTAACGACTGTTAAAAAAGCTAATCATGTGTGTTTGTGGTTTATCATATTTTACAAGCCCAGCTACGCAGCTGTTAGACTTCCGGTCTTGTTTGTACCTAAACTTTGTTTTCTATGTTCACGCTGAATGAAATCATCAGGTCGTACACGAGTGTTATGTCCTTGTTGTCATTGATTGCTTTTGGTTCATGTTTCTATTGGTTTTCTGGAACTGGGATACTGAAATTTTTTTTGCAGACTAGTACACCCACTCCTTACTTTACATACTTTGTTGTGCCCTTTTGTGTACAATTGTTTTGACACGAGTTTTTTTTCATCCCGATAAGTGGTCGCTTGTACTTTCTGTTTCTATCTTGCAGAACCTACAGCTGTTCAATTGAGTCATTCCAGCTATTTGGCCCTCGTCTTGGGCATTTATAATGATTCGTTCTCCATCCCAGTTTAACTGAACTCTACTTAACCATTCCAATGAGCCTTCTTTGTCGATGCTTGTTCTGTCCAACTCTTATTTTTTGTATAATATGCCTTCCCTGCTCTATTAATCGTTCTCCCAGTTGTCAGCGTATATCTGCTTTGTATTTTGTCTTTTTTGCAATCATTGGGGTTGTACTCGTTGCTGTTTCGGTTTCATGCGTGTGACAATAAATAATTGATTTGATTTTGGTTGAGATCCTGATTCGAATCCGAAACCAAGAATTTTTCAACTGATTCTTCCCAGTTGAGTGATGAGGCTTAAAATGGTATATAACATGATATCTCAATATGTTATGGATGGATTCGGAAAAATCTTCTAAAGACAGCTGGGGTATGTGACGAGGCCGAATTGATTCGATTTTAGTGAACATCTGGATCGAGATATGAGAATTTTTCAATTGAGTCTTCACTTTTGAGAGACGGGGCCAAAGCGATGTATTGTATGATATTTCAAAACGTTGTGGACAAGTTATGACAAAACGAGGTGGATGAGTTGGTGAGGTGACAAGAACAAGCCAAATAGATTTTTGTTCACATTTGGACAAGGTAGACTTCCTTATAGGATGCAGATATATAATTGGGATCTGGCAAGAAATCGATCAGGAAACATGCTATTGTTTCAATATTTGGAATCGGTCGAACAGGTTGAACAATATTCAAATGTTGTTATTGCCAAATATCCTGATTGGTGGTGGACAGAAACTCGCCTTCGGTGCAGCTCCATCCACATTGAGGGAGTAAGGGAGAATTAATTATTGCGTCACCCTGACCCCATGTCAGGTCCTTAAGGGTCTCCGCTTTCCAAAGGACTAAAAGGATAGAAGCTTTCACTTTTCCAATGGAGAAAGCAAACTTCCTGAAGGCAATGACTGCACTTTCTCAATATACTTAATCCACCATTTTCTGGAACTGCACAGGTATTCCTCCCTTGAACACATTGGTTAGCAGGAAAAGTTAATGGTACTCGGTGTGCTATCTGGTTATCGGGTCCGATTCCTTGCAGAGCACACTAATGGTATGCTTATATTTGATAGTCCATGGGTTGGTTCAAAGTGTGCAATCTACTCGAAGGAAAGAAAGTAGGACGTCAGAGGCTCCATAAGTTTGTAATTCCTGTTGCGATGACATTTTTTTTGCAACAAATTCTGTTCATATCTCAGTTCATGAACTTGTATTGTGAACAATAATTGCTTAGGTTTTTGTCAATGAACACTTTTTTTATTTCATGGGATTTTTATAATATATATATATATATTTTTCAGAATAAGCATTTCTTCTTATTTAATGGCCACAATTATCCCCACGTGGTTGTGGGGTTGGCCTGGGGAAGTTTTGCCCTAAGTCTTTCACGAACTAGCTGGCAAGGCCTGACGTTCGCCAATGGTTAAGGCAGGAATGTGTGATTTGTCAGTTGTGCCGGCGGCAATAGCTCACCTACTCTTTGTGAAGAACATCATGAGATCTTTATAATTTCCACCAATCAATTCCGGCAGACGGGACGCCGAGTTTAACGTTCATGCAAGTGAAACATTGGGATGACAGTTTATACCTGACCGAAGATTCAAACCTAGGGTAGTCGGCTGACGCATGGACATACATCTAGGCCATCCTACATCCTGCCAGATCAATGGCACAACTTCATTAAGGTAGATATCATACATGACATATGGAGTCAGCCAAGATGTTGCAGAGGTAGCTCACTTACCTATGCACTGTCTTGTCTGAGTTTGACTTCCGAACCGACGATGTCACTCATTTGTAGAAACAAAATCTTGGTTCTGCCTTTGGGAAGTTGGGAGGTTGCATCATGGAGCATGCATACTTTGGATGATATGTTGTTGTGGGAGTGAAGAGGTTGGATAGAAGGAGGATGGATGACCTGAGGGTGGAGTTGGTGAAATTCCGGCTGATATGGGCTGGACACTTGGTGTGGATGAGAGAACAGAAAATGGCAAAGAGAGCGGATTGGTTGAGGGAACAAGGTAGGAGGAAAAGAGGTAGACCACGGTTGAGATGGGAGGATTGTGTGAAGACAGCTATCAGTAAGGTGGGGGAGGTTGGAGAGTGGAGAGAGTTGGCTGAGGGCAGAGGGGAGTGGAGGAGTATCGTGGTGAAGGCAGGGCAGGAGCTTGGTGCCATTGGACCTCACTCCTTATAAAGGGAAAAGGACAAGAACTTCCCAAATGCTTTCTCACTCTTTAAGAAAAAAAATAATGTCCTTTAAAGAAACCATCTTGTGGCATCTTCTACAAGCCATGTATGGCAAACATCTATTCAGGTTCGGAGCTCCTGGCAGGGTCCTTTCGAGTTACCGAGAAGTGGTCGAGAAGAAAGTTTTGTAAGACAAACGAACATAGAATAATGGGACAGCCACAGATTTGGAAGGATGACTGCATTCTAGCCGGGTGGCAATTGGATCTTAAGACGTCACATATGGACGCAAGATTTTCAAGTAGTTGGCAGCATACTGAATGCTTCAAATTTTCACAGTATGAAGCCTCAGAGTTCTCTTGAGCACACGTGATGGTGACCAACGTTTGCTTTTTTTACGTTGCTCTTAATATTTAGATCTCAGCGGGACTGCACAAGTGGTGTTTTGGCTTTGGTTGCTCGCTGGACGTCAGCCATTTCTATCCCTGTGAGAATTTGATTTTTTTTTTCTAAGTGGGGCTCGCTTGTACACATCAGGTAATAGACTCGGACAAGCCAAAAATAAACGACCTTGTAAATAACGAATCTTTGAACTTCAGCTGCTGATATGCGTGGACAACGGACGAAAGATTAAAATTGTGACCTGAAACATCTGATAATGTGATTTCCTTTCACCTGTCCGTAGAAAAGGTCTGTTCTTGGCACATTGGAGTGACAATATGAAGATGATGGTTGGTGTTCATGACAGCTTTCAAATCTGTAACCGAACGAATTTGTCGAACCTCATTTGCAATGTACCGTTTACAGGCAATCTCGAGGTCACTGGAAAGGTTTTATCTGCCAGCTGGTGATGGGTCAGTGGGATGGGCAGGTGTGAGGACTTTGGTAGGTAGGTAGGTTGGAGTGGGGAAGAGGAGGGGAATGGAAGGTGCTTCTCAAGGTGGAATATATGTCGATGTTAGTAATTTGAACAACAATTTCTGCATCTCCACCTCCACATTGTGATGCCATATTGTCAATGATCAGACATATCATTGGTTTCGTGAAATGTTTTAAACTGCGCTCAAATATAGTCTGGAACATTTTAAATTCCTTTTGTTTAACAATGCTCTTTTACTGCATTCATCTCCTGTAATGAGTCTATAGCACAAGGTGTATTGCTTTGACATCGCAGGCAAATTGGTAGAGGTCTCTGAAACCACCTCTCCTGCGGACTAGCTATCTTTGTAACCACCTCTCCTCTGGACTAGCTTTCTGTTTGTAACCGCTGCTCCTCCGGACTAGCTCTCTCTTTGTAACCGCTGCTCCTCCGGACTAGCTCTCTCGTTGTAACCGCTACTCCTCCGGACTAGCTCTCTGTTGGTATATCACCTCTCCTCCAGACTAGCTCTCTGTTTGTAACCACCTCTCTCTGTGTGTACGAGGGGCAGTCAATAAGTAACCTTAAAATATTTTTCACAACTTGTTTATTGCATGTACGTGCGTGACAACTGCGCTATTTTTCAACATAATCTCCATTGCATTCAATGCGTTTTTTCCAGCGCTTTACTAAAGCCTGGATTCCTCAAGAAAAAAATATATATTTTGGCTGCTTGTGTAGCCATCCGTGCACCACCTTTTGAACCTCTTCATCGGATCCGAAAGTGGTTCCACCAAGTGCCTCTTTAAGTGGCCCAAAGATGTGGTATTCTGAAGTGGCGAGGTCTGACGAGTAGGGTGGATGAGGAAGACACTCAAAATACAGATACTCGATTGTTGCAGCTGTAGCGCAGGCAGTATGGGCCGAGCATTGCCATGCTGCAGCAAAACACCGGTATTGAGTAGTCCACGACGTTTTGATGTGATTTCTGGTTTCAGATGATTTTTAAGGTGGTCGCAGTATGGTGACTGTGGTCCCTCTGGGCATGTAATGCTCCACAAGTGGGCCTCGGCTATCCCAGAAGAGTCAGCATCACCTTTACAGCGGACGGCTGTGTGCAGAATTTTTTGGGCTTCAGTGAAGTTGAGTGGTGCCACTCTTTGCTTGCTCTCTTCATTTCTGGATGAAAGTAGTGGACACAGCTTTCATCCCTATTCACTACGCGCTGTAAGAAAGTGTCACTTCTGTTTATTAACGTCACAGAAGTTCTTCACATGCGTCCACTCGCTCTTCTTTCAGTTTGGGTGTGAGTTGTCTTGGCACCCACGTTGCAGACACTTTGCGGAACCCCAGCATGTTGTGAATGATATGGTGTGCTGAACCATGGCTAATGTTCAATTCAGAGACCATGTCCTCCAGCATAATGCGACGGTTTTCCTTTAGCACGCTCAACTCCTGCAACCATTTCTGGTGTGTCGGCTGTGTGAGGCCGGCCCAAGCGAGCAGCATCTGCCACATTGGACACCACGTTTAAACTTCCTGTCCTAGTCGTATACCTGCTGCAGTGATAAACATGCATTGCCATATTGCATCTTCATTCTGCGATGGATTTCACTGGGATTCACACCCTCACTTCCCAAGAAACGGATGACAGAACGTTGTTCCTCCCTGGTGCATGTTTCTAAGGGAGCCGCTATCTTGGAACTGCTCTACTGACGTCATACGCTCAATGTTGCCAGATCTAAAACAGGCAAAACATGATTCTTACCCATAGATATAACATATGTCTCTGCAACTACACACATTTTTTCTCAAATTTATATCACCATTTTAAGGTTACTTATTGACTGGCCCTCATATAGCCACCTCTCCTCCAGACTAGTTCTCTGTTGTAAGCACCTCTCCTCCAGACTTTCTCTCTCTGGCTGTAACCACTGCTCCTCTGGTTTAGCTCTGTTTGTATCTCTCCTCCAAACTAGTTCTGGCTATTGCTCCGGAGCTATTGGAGGAGCATTCAGGAATATGGTTTGGCTTCAGAAATGAGTTATTCGCTTCAGATATGGTAATGAAGGACAGCGAAGGCTTCTACTTCAATCCTAGTCTGGTCAGTGCAGGTGGAGTGTAAAATCCAGAAGGATTTTTGGATGTTGAAATCCCCAAGAATTATGACTTCAGAAGATGGGGAGAGGATTGTTTGAATTGGTCAATACAGGTCGTGAAGTGGCTTCTTAGCTCCATGTAATTGTCAGAGTCTGGAGAGCAGTGGAGAGAACAGATTAATTTATTGAGAATGAGGACGGTGACTTTGAGCCAGACAAGTTGAAAGTCAGGTCTGGATAGCTCAAAATGGGAAAGGCGAGTGGCAGAGATGTTAAAGTGGCTGTGGGCGAATACACCGGCTTTGGAGAGGTAAAACTGTGGTCGAAGATTTACCCAAAGCACTCGAAGTGGATAGTGGAGATGGTTTCAGCAATCTAAGTCTCAATAAGCAACAAACTGTTTTAGATGATTGCAGCAGATGGAAGGTAGCGTTGATGGTGGAATGAAAACCTCAGGTGTTGGCAAAGGAGAGAGTAAATTGAGTGGAGAAGGATGGACATGCCGCAGATGATTGGCCCACAGTAAAATCTTGATTGTTTTTGTTTTTGTAAGGAGAGAGAGAATGCTTGATCATCATGGGAGAAAAAAGTGAAAAGAGGGGGGGGGGAGGGGCTTCAGAGGACTTTGAAGACAAACAGTGACCCAGAGGCACCAACTGTGCAAACTATTGGCCTCGGAGGGACCTTCTGGAACCCTGTACGCATTGCGGCTACAGTCACGAACTGGCAAAGAGGGGAACTCAAGACTATGTTCCAGATGACGAGGCACCGTACGAGGGCGCTACATGAGAAGCCTACTAAATTTTGCACAATTCAAGCATCCACTGCGTGAGATAAGTCTATAATCAAATTGTACAGCTAATTTCCTCGAAAATTTCAGCTGCTTTTGCCATTTTCCGCCCAAGTAACGCAATTACAGAACATTGTCCTCAAGCTCATGACATTGTTTGTCGCTGTGTTTGAAAGTGCCAGCAGGCTTTCCACATGTGCGACGTCACACTACAGGGGTTGCCAGATGTTGCCGCTGCCACTCCACAACCAACTCTCGGCAATTTCTCATTTTTGTCTGATTATCTAGAACAAAAGGTGTAGATTAATCTTGGATTACATTATGCATAGAGAATGGTAAGTAGGTATACTCAGAAATCCCATCAATCCAACCATATCTCGATTCCATTCACGTTCAGAGTTTGGAAGAGTTCTCTCTCGACATGATATGCATAAGCTGACGACTGCGTTTGTAGACTAATAAATAAGTAGCATCGTTTGCATAGTAGTAAAACTTTTATTTCCATGAGAGCAGTCCATTTAAAGATTAATTGGCGCAACCTTATCATTGTACAGGGAACAGACTGCAGAGAAATAAGGTCTTTGCCTCTGATATATGACCTTTTTGATCCATGAAATAATCGCTGATACCCTGTTGTGAAGAGTTGATGGGATTGAGATTGTGAATGCAGCAGGAGACTGGCAGACTATAGGTAGGCTACAACTTGTACTTCTCTGCGGGGTCACGAACCGTGCCCAGCAGAACATTGCTGATCGTTTCCGCGCACGCCAGTCGCCAGGCCGAAGGTCGCAGATGAGCCTACTCGTGCTGACTTCCTTAATAACCCTTCGCAAGTCTCTGATTCATCATAAGAATCTCATCTGAACTCATAATACTTTTTTTGCACTGGAATAGAAGTTTTGTTTTTTTTTAGCTTCGAAATGTCCCTTGGCTCACTCAAAACCTGATTTTGAAAAACCAGTGGGAAGCATGTTGTTGTGACCAGCATCCTGTATGGAAGACATGAGACCCAATTTTGGGATCTTTAGTCATTAAGGAATAACACCACAGGCATACAAAGGGGAAAAGGGGATAACAAAAAGTCTCATCCCATCTTCTTCCATATATGGTAACTAAAGATAACACAAATTTTGGAGCTGTTACGAATGATGTCTGAAAGTTTTATTCCAATGTTTTTAGAACAATGTACAGATGCTATCATTTGACTAAAGGCTTGGATGGGATCTTTTGTTGGGTGCAGTTCACCTGATGAGTCCCACTTATACAGCGAAACACCTTTTGATGCGTTGTGATGTCATAAACAGCGATTGTCTCATTTCACATCTTTTATGGTGGCCCATGTGCGATGGCTTTGTCCTGCAATTTCTTAATCGAAATTGTTAACGACATCCGATTTCCACGCTGCAACTGAAATTCTGGGTGTTGAACTGGAAAAGCTCAATTGCATGGTTAGAACAGGCCTTCCCTCCAACTCTTGTTCTCTGTCAATATGTAATAGCTTGACCTTTGACATTACAGAGGCAGCATACGTGCCAAGACAAAATCGACACCCACTGAGTCTCCAAAAAACACCGTCTTCATTTGGCAAGCGGATGGCCATTTCTCCCAGGACACATTTGTCAGTATAATGGCAACAGTTAGCAGTTATCCTGGCGGGAACATCACCGCCATTGTTGAACAAAATGTATCACCTTTGTCGACAGATATGGCTTCCATTAAATCTGCAAGGCGGGCTTAATTGAATAATATCAAACCAATCAAGGGGAAAGCACAATGGTTGAGCTATTGAAAAGTGTTTAACAAAAGGGAAGAAAATCGATGGCAATCCAGGAAGGAATCACTGGAAGAAATTGCACATCGGTCCTTCGCATGCGGCATCGGCTTTACATCAAACCGGGACTAATTCTGTGCACAGACGAATCGCATCACCTGAGCATTTCACGAGATCGGATTCTTTGCAGGAACAAGCCCAGAGCAAGCGGTTTCATGGATTGCTTCTGAAACTCTGCCCTTTGGTGCCTTTACCTGGTCCATTGAAGGAATCAAATGAGTAAATCTTTTTCTTTTTTTTACAGGCAGGAAAAAGAAAATCAAGATGCATAAGGCTGGAGGGCCCACATCTTGATAGCACAGAAGTCATCTCTATTCCATCCACCCAGCACGCCATAGATAATGTTCAAAGAGTAAGAACAGACATATTAGGAGAAGGCAAAAACAAACATAAAGGCCTGTACGCACTACCTAATGGCAAAAACAGAATTCGTTAACAAGGAGAAAAGGTTGTTTTTTAAGATTGAAGAATATCTCATTTTTGTGTGTGGTGCCATTATTATTATTATTATTATAATTTAGAAACTAATATTACCATTATCTATTGTATAAAGCTTTCTCACCACTGACTCACTCATTGATATAAATGCTTAGTACTTTCTCAGTGGGGTAGAAAGCTGAAATTTTGCATACTGATGCAACACAAAGCCGACATCCCCAGAGAATCACAAAACCGTTGGAAATGTTCCATGGAAGAAAATATCCAAGAATAAGAGTTGGCCAGTGCAGACTCTGTCTGCTCACTGCAGGTCACTTGACCCAAGGCAATGGAGCTGATACTAGAACTGGTCGCAATGCAATGGTAACAAGCCCCTCCATATCTTAATTTTTATAATATACTTCTTTTAATTAATTTTATTATTTATGTTATTATTTATTTTATTTCATTAATTTTATTTAACTTTTGATTGTTATTTTTATTTAATTGTTATTTATTTATTTATTCAATTTTTATTTAATTATTGCTATATATACTGCACCAGCAAAAGTACCCGGCGTTGCCAGGTAACAATGAGTCACTTCCTCACGAGAATATGATATACGCAATCTGGGTTCTTCATCTAGTGGAATTTTAAAAACATATCTCAAGTACACTGGAGCAGTGGCGTATAGAGGGAAAAATGACGCTCAGGGCGAGATGTCAAATTGCCAACCCTCATAACTTCGTGTGTGTGTGTGTGTGTGTGTGTGTGTGTGTGTGTGTGTGTGTGTGTGTGTGTGTGTGTGTGTGTGTGTGTGTGTGTGTGTGTGTGTGTGTGTGTGTGTGTGTGTGTGTGTGTGTGTGTGTGTGTGTGTGTGTGTGTGGTTTTTTGTTTTTGATGTCACGGTTTCCCCACTCCCGGTGTGTGTCTGTGCGCATGTCGCCGATTGTTATCTCCATAATTCGGGTTTTAGAAAGTGGAATCGAGTCCTCCCAGGACTCAAAAGTATCCACCTTCGTTTCAGTGAAGGATTGCAATTCATTGGCTAAGTTGTGAAGTTGTGTTGTTCTTAGAATTTTGTTCTAAGGGCTCTTTTCACGATCGTCACTTTTCAGGGAGGGTGCTCCATGTAATGTAATTGTGTATCGTGCAGCACCACTCCTGGTGTGAGATGGGATATTACAAGTCATAATATCGACAAAATACTTCAATATCTTGTATCCATCTTGTCACGTCCTTAAATGGTATTACAAGGCGTTATGGACTTATGGTGCTGCAAAGGAGACCCCAAAAGTGCTTGACTTTTCAAGTTAGTGCAACCGGTGGTATCGAAAGCTGCCAAATATATTTTTGTGTTCAGTAGAGTTCCAGGAGTGAGAAAAGTCATGACACCACTCCAGCATCTGAGTACATCATTACTAATTTGCATAAATATAATATGGCTGACAATCTGAATGGGGTTTCACATTTTTGGCCACAATTCTGATTCTAATCAACATTTTGAGTGATTCCAAAGACAATTATGTTTTATTTTGTGTTCCTATTGTTACGTGCTCCTCCCTGACCCCCTGGTCACGGTGTACCTCCGAGCCCCGAGAGGAGTCACGGCAGAAAAATGTGTTATTCTGTATGTCAACGATCAATGGTGAAGCCACACCAATTGTTACCAACAAACAAATATTGTATTAAGATCACACAAGAATAACAGTACAACAACAATAGTAATCAATTGTACAACCAATACATATTTCCTATGATGGTACCATCAGGTTCGTACAATATAACTCACTGTGCTCCAAGTGAGTGAAAAGAAGAACATTCCCCAATGTCTCTATTCCGGCATCAAGCCCATGTCGATCCGCTCCAGCGATCGTCAGAACGATGTCCAATCGAGACCAGAATCCCGTTCGGATGACAGTCACAGTCACACGGCCAAAGCTGCGCAAAGATGCCCTCAAGGCAATGGGGAAATCCAAAGGTGCCTCCAGGCGACTGGGAAATCACACCCTTGGGTATGGACGTTTCCCGGCTCCAAACCGGCGAACCGCAGATTTACCTTCGAAATCCACGTCACACACACACACACCAAATAAATGTCTGGATGCGGTGAAAATGGTTGAAGCGAAGCGAAAAACCTTGCGTGATGCGCAAAGCGCGCGAGTCAAAATGGCCAACGGCCCGTTCTCGAGGAGTAACTGCACGATGATGATTCTCCTCGGAATCAACCGCCAAAACCTGACACGCAGGTTGATCTGTCACAGCGATAACAACGCTGTCGCAAGAATCCCTTTCCCAGGAAACCCGAAGTTCGCTAGTGACCTCTGTTCGTCAACGTTTGCTCCAGACCTCGAAGCAGCTGGGCTTCTTCCCCGACTCACTCGCTCCGCCTTCTCCTCCTCCTCTCCCTCTTCGTCGTCGTCGTCGTCCGGTTCCGGTTTCATTTAAAACATTGACTTTTTTACCTTTTGAAAATAGTAACCTCTAGCTCCCTTAAACGACAACAATAATAGTACATGGAATCAAAAATATTTACAGTGGATGAAACCCACAACAACGGAAGTGACGAATCCGTAACTGTGTGTGTGTGTGTGTGTGTGTGTGTGTGTGTGTGTGTGTGTGTGTGTGTGTGTGTGTGTGTGTGTGTGTGTGTGTGTGTGTGTGTGTGTGTGTGTGTGTGTGTGTGTCCGCATGTGTCCCCGTGTGTTTATTTTTATTTTTTAGATCTAAAGCTCAAAGGTCAATGCTGCATAAAATCAGAAATTTTCATTTTGTATTTTTTAAATCTTTTCGTTATTTTGAGCATACGGAATAAGAAAAAGAAGAAGATGTCTGAATACAAACAGATACGGATGGGCTTTGCATTTTCAGATGTTTTCTGGTTTAGCAGTTGCAACTGGTCCTACCCCCACCACCCCCATTTCCCCCACTCCACCCCTTTATTTCATTTCCACACGCGGTTAAAAACCACACTGCAAAACTTCCACAAACTCTTAATCTGAACCGATCTTCAAAATTTCAACTTCAGAATTGACTCTAACAGTAACGGCAGTCCCAACTACTAAAAAAAGTATTTTTTGCTAAAAACATTTCATTCAGAAAACGTGTCTCTGAGCAAGCAGTTCCCATGGATGTAAGATTTAAGTTAAAAACGATAATTAAGTTGTATTAAAAAAAACTATCCCCAGAATGAGAATCACAGCCTCACTTAAATAAATGCATACATACACTTAGTTATAAAATCACAAGATATGGTAAATTGTGAGATTTCACTCCAGATTTGGAGTTTATTTATCTTACAGCATCCGATCCTCTTTTCCGATCCAGATTTTGAAGATATGCTTCAATTATGTAGTGATTAATCGATCTCTTTCCAAGGCAAGGCATGTTTGAGTAGGCCGAAACAAAATGGAGGCTTAAGAACCCAGCGAGGTGCAGTGGGATGACCATGATGGCAGGCCGCCATATTGGTAAGCCACCACATCGGGTTTTGTTCTTATGAGCACCTCGTTAATCATCTTCAAAAATGGTGTTATAACACACCCAAACACCCAGTTTTCATCCTTGCAATCTGTTGGAGGTCCAGGTGTATGCATGCAAAGTTTGAGGCTGCTAGGTTTCTTGGTTTTGGAGTTATGGAGGAAACGGATGGATGGACTCTGCCTTTTATTATTGTAGATGAAGCTCTTTCTAACCACTGGCTCATTGACTCACTCGCTCTCACTGGTATAAATGTTTAGTACCTTATAGTTGTGGTAGAAAGCTGAAATTTTGCATACTGACTGATGAAACTCAAAGCCAATATCCCAACAAAAAAAATCACAAAACAATCGGAAAATTTCAGTAGACGAAAATATCCCTGAATAAAAAATTGAGCCGGTGCAGCCTAAGTCTGCTGATTGCAGGTCATTTGACCCAAGACTATGGACACAGAAAGGGAATGCAATGCACAATATTGCTATGTCAACATGCCAAGCTTTTCATTTCGCTTTAAGCAGCGGCCGTGGAAGGTTTTGCAGTGAAGAGCGTGACCTTTTCTTCTAGGTTGATGTGTTTTTGTGGTGCTTGGACATTCTATCTCCGGATGGTGTGCAGTGGTAAGCGATTAACATGGCTATGTGATGATGTAAAATGAGGATGTAAAATTGAGTGAAACCCACAAGAAAAGACACATGGTTGTTGTTGTTGGCGTTGCTTTTTGTCCAAATATTGCAATATTCTCTTTGCAATTATTGCAATAATACTATTATATATTTTTATATTGCTTTGAGAAGTATTGCTATGTATAATTTTGTGTGCTCCTTCCATGTCCTTCCTCATGGAAAGATAGGCTATTTAAACATTCGAAGGAGACCAGACTTTATACATTAGAACGAAAGCAATTACAAGTGATCCCTATGTCTGTGTCTCTGATCTATGATGTGCATCAGTATTAATATATTTTATATATTGCTCATGCTATTATGTAGCATATTATGTCGATCTATAATGTCGCTGACATCACTTCTTCTTTCGTGTATCATCAGATGGCCAGCTCAGTGTCGTGCAGCCATGCCCTCGTCTCTGGTCCTATGTCGAAGAGGCCGGCTTCTGAAGGTGGTCTGTATAGGGGGTAGGTGGTAATTATGTGTTCGGCAGTCTGCTCAGGCTCGCCGCACTCGCACGCGGCGCTGTCTGCCAGGCCCCACATCTTCAGCGATGATTTGAAGCGGCTGACCCCCGTACGTAGACGGTTCAGCAAGGTCCATTGCAGGCATGGTAGGTCTTCTCCTACGACGCCACCTCCTGGGTCCCAGATGTAACCGTGGATGCGGGTGGGCCCGGCCGTTTCCCACACCTGCTTCCAAGATGCCGCCAGCTATGCGCTTTTAGACAGGTCCTCAGGGATAGAACTGAGCATCTCTTGTGCCGCCTTGTTGTAGGGATGGCGAGACTTGAGTCTGCTTGGAGGCGCCACTATCGTTGTGTGGTTGTGCAGGATGTGCCAGTCGTGTTTCTGGGCATTCCTTGCCAGGGCGAGGGTAGCAGCCTCCCGTCGGAGGCCGGCCGGGGCGATTCCTGCTAGGACTGGCAGGTGGAATGCCGGGGTGGGCTTCAAACGACCGGCTACAATGCGGAGAGCGTTGTTAATGGCAACATCAACCTTTCTCACGTGTGGGCTTCTGCTCCAGGCTGGGGCGCAGTATTCGGCTGCAGAGAAGACCAGGGCTTGCGTGGATATTCGTAGGGTCTTGGCGGAGGCTCCCCAGGTCGTACCAGCGAGACGTCGGATAAGCGAGACCCTTGATGTCACCTTGGCCTTAACTTCTTCTAGGTGTTGCTTGAAGGACAGTATCCGATCTAGGCGTACACCGAGGTACTTTGGGGCTTGCTGGAACTCCAAGCGTTTGTTGTCAACGAACACGTCCAGTTCCCTTTTTGCTTCTCTGTTGTTAAGATGGTATGCCGCTGACACTGTCTTACCAATGCTGAGCTGCAAACGCCACCTCCGGAGGTAGGCTACCAAGGTGCCCATGTCTTGGTTGGTACCGTTTTCCATCGCCTTCCATGTTGGCCGTCGCAGCATGATGGCCAGGTCGTCCGCGTAACCGTACTTTCTGGATGTTGTATCCGGCAGGTCGTAGATGTAGATGTTAAACAGCATCGGCGAGAGAACAGAACCCTGCGAGACACCATTCCTCAGTCTTCTGAGCCTGCTGCACTGGCCGTCACTGGTCTGTAAGACGAAACTGCGGTTTGACAACATCTCCATGATGAAGTTCACCATATGCCGGTCCGGGGTTGTCCTCAGCAACTTCAGGTTGAGTCCACAGTGCCAAACGGTGTGGTATGCAGCTGTCAGGTCCAGGAACACTACGCCAGCTTTCTCATTGTCCTGGAAGCTGTCTTCACAGCAGCGAAGTTCGGCTGCTGTGAAGTCTCCAGAGAGATTGACATCGGCGCTGGCCGCCATGGAGAGAGAAGACACCTCACGCAATGTCAGGTGGGCAAAGTTTTTGTCTGCATCCGGGAAGCAACCATTCTTCAAGAGCTGGGACGCAATGGCGTCTGCTGTCACCGGGCACCTGAATGGCATTGTATTTTTGCCTGTCAGCCGGTTGATGGTCTGCCACGCCTTGTGACTAGAGTGGGTAAAATCGAACGACAACTATTTCAGTCCATCTGGTCCTACGGGTGGCGTCCAGCTTCTGGAGTAGTGCTGTTGCAGTCGCATCCACTTCTTCCCTGGAGCTAGCCTGCTGATGGTCGCGCAGGAGATGGCTGCACTCCTCGTCCCAACCCGGGATGTAGTTCTTGTTAAAGCCACGCGGGATGTTTTTCTTTGCTGCACCTAGGAGAACCTTACAATAGGCTGCGTATGCGGCGTCCACATCAGCAGCTTCTGGGTTCGGGAGACCGGCTGTTCTTCTTTCCATCTCTGCAGCAAACGACTGCCAGTTAGCCTTCCGGAAGTTCCATCTCTTGACAGGTCTGCCTGCTACCGGCTGCACCAGTGATGGCACTTTGATGATGGACGGTCGGTGGTGTGAACGGGGGAACCTGTCAATGACGCGTCTCTCAGGCTTCGGGTCGTTGGTGCGGCACACGGCGAAGGCCAGGTCCGGATTGGTGTAGGTGTTCCAGCGCACAGAGAAGAAGCTTGGAGGCTCTTTTGGGTCGAACAGCAGCAGTGCATCGGTGTTGGAGGCCCAGTCGCTCAGCATCATTCCGTCTGATGTTGTGTAGTTGTAACCCCAATCTGTGTGTTGACAGTTGAAGTCACCTGCATAGATGGCGGGTGCAGTTACGGACGGGAGTGATGACGCCATCAGCGCTGATGGAGGAGGCTTATATACGTTGACGACCGATGTTTCCTGGATTTTGGTGACCAGCCCTCGATGTTGGAGCCTGGTGGAGATTGGCTAATGGCTGTCCAGCTTAGTTCAGTCCTGACGAAGGTTGCCATTCCGTGCTGTTTACTGTGGATGGACCCAGCGAGAAGGAACCCAGGCAGCTTGAGGTTGTCATCAGCTGCACAGTATGTCTCTTGTAGGAGAACGACTGCTGCCTTGTTGAAGTCGGCGAGGTGTCGTATGACTTCGAGCTTGGCGGTGGTGAGGCCCTCGACATTGAGTTGGAGCACTGGCAGGCCTTGGTTTTCGACGGTCGGGATGGCCGCCCGTCCTGAAAAGGACGTTCTATGCCTTGGTCTTGGTCTTGACCTTGGCTTGTACCTTGGCCTGCCAGCTCGATGATTGCGTGGCGACATTAGTTTCACAATTCTTGTTACTTGTAGGGAAGGCCGCGGAGAGGCTGTCGTCTTCTTCCCCCAACTTCTTCTTCCACTGACGGTGATTTTTGCCATGACAACAATCCATTATGAGTGCATTATTTCAATAATAATAATAATATTTGGAGAGGCAGTTTCTATAAATAATGGAATACAGTATATGCAATACTTGCAATAAATGAAGTATTTCAGAATAATGATAATTTTGCAATTTGCAGAAATTCATAATAATGATTACTTCGTAATTAGTAGGTGATTTGTAGGATGAAATATGCTACAACTACATTGTCAGTGCATTAGCAAATTTGGTTTGAATTCAGAACTGCTCACCTACTCTGAGTGATTTAAACCTTTTAATTTTCATTCTGTATGTTGTTCAGATACAGTATCTACCTGTATTTGGTACAGAAAATGAATTATGGTAGCTGGTATCTCATTGTAACCTTTGTAAACATGTCATTGTATACACATAGGATGCACCTGAGTAGTTGCTTGCAGTGTGCAAGCATGCCAAACAGGTGTTATTATATTACTCGTGTATGCTTACACATTGTTGTTATTGCTTACAAATCGTGTAAGCAATAACCATGCTTCGTACATAGGTACATAATAAATATAAGCTTTATGATTAAAGGCAAGCATCACCGACCTCCTGCTAGGTATCAATTTAGGTTATTTATTTATTTTATGGACACGTTTATGGTTTTTACATAAATTTTCATTGAGATTTTTATTTCAGTTTGCAGATACAGAAATTACAATTTTCAAATGCTAGATATCGATAGAGGTATTAAAAAAAAAAATTACGACCACCTTTACGTTTTTTTACGTAAACTTTCATTTACGGATGCTGTTTTTTTCATTTATGGACATTATTATCGTGTTTATTTCACAGTTTACTGTTATAAAAAGTACAATTTTCAAATGTTAGATATCAATTGAGGATTTTAGGTTTTTTTTGCGAACATGTTTACGGGTTTTTTTCATATAAATTTTAATTTACGGCTGCTATTTCTTTTTTTCATTTACAGACATTATTGTCATGCTTATTTCACAGTTCACAGTTGTAGAAATTACAATTTTCTAATGCTTGATATTGATTGAGGTTTTTTTGTTTTTACGTATGCCTTTATGTTTTTGTTTTTTTTACCTAAAGTTTCATTTACGGACGCTTTCCAATGGTTCTGCAATTTTTTTATTTTTTTATTTTTTTTGGTATACTGAATCGAGGCTCGTGAAAGAGCTAACATTAACTTCACAAACAAATCGACCAGACAAACAAAATACACAAAAAGAGGGAGCGGAAGACAAGATGGGGAGAAAAGGGGAAGCACGCACACACAACATCCAAGAGCAGGGAGATGTGTGGAAGGGAGAGGGCCCGGGGGGAGAAGGGGGGGGGGGGAAGGAGAAGTATAAAGCACAAGGACACCAAGGACACCAAGGACTTCCAGGACAAAAGTTGGTATTTGAAAAAGTGGAATTGGGGTGAAATTAGCAGGGGTAGAAAAGATCAAGGTTTTGGATGGGGGAAGATAAGAGATGGTGGTGAACAGCTGTTTTAAAGACTTGGAGGGTGGAGTGGGATTGAAGAGAGTGAGGGAGTTTGTTCCAGAGGCGGAGAAAAGAGGAATGAAGGAGCGAAGGTGAGCAGAGAGTCTTGATTTTGGCAGTTTAACCAAAAGAGAGTTGCAGGCAGATCTTGTGCGACCTGTAGGAATATTTGCGGGACAGAGCCCAGAGAGAGCTGGGGGGGGCAAGGCCAGAGAGGAGTCGGTAGAAGACGGAAAGACCACCAACCTGCCTGTGGTGAGTGAGTGAGAGGCCCTTGGAGTTAGCTTCATCGCAGGAGATTCCAATGATTCTGAATGCTTTGGTTTCAACAGCGTGAAGGCGAGCTAGGTGTGAGGCAGGAGCACCAGCCCAGAGGGAAGAGCAGTATTCCATTGAGCTGCGGATGAAAGCCTTGTATGTGGTGAGGAGCTCAGGTGTGCCAAGGAAGGACTTCGCACGACGGAGGATGCCCAGTCGGCGACTGGCTTTGGAGGCCAGATTTGAAATGTGGTTTTTCCAGGAAAGATCATGGCAGATAGTGAGACCCAAAAGCTTGAGTGACAGAACTTCTTGGAGAGGATTATTCAGAAAGTGGATGGGAGGGTTGTCCAGTCGGTCTTTTCGGAGAGACATCGTAAGAGTGTGAGATTTGTCAGGATTGAAAGACATGCTCCACTTGTTTGCCCAGTCTGTGATTTTGTCAAGGTCTGCAGAGAGTGAGGAGGCTGCAGACTGCCGATCTGAGGGATGAAGAATGGAGCGACAGAGAGTAGAGTCGTCAGCAAAGAGATAGAGAGGATTTTCAAGAGAGTCAGAGAGATCATTGATGAAGACCAGAAAAAGCACAGGGCCCAGAACACTGCCTTGGGGAACTCCAGCCTGAACAGGAAGAAGAGATGAGAGAAACCCATTCAGGGCCACACGTTGACTACGACTAGAGAGGAAGTCCGCCAGCCATGCGTGGAGATTTCCATGGATACCAAAAGAGGAGAGTTTGGTGAGCAGAGCGGGGTGCCAGACCGTATCGAAGGCACGTGATATGTCAAGGGAGACTGCTCTAATTTCCTGTTTGGCATTGAGGACCTCCATCCATTGTTGAGAAAGCAGAAGCAGCATGTCCAGAGTGGAGTGTCCAGGTCTGAAATCAAATTGATGATCAGAGATCAAGCCATTGGAGAAGAGGAAAGATTTCATATCTGAAGCAATGATGGATTCCATGACTTTGCTGATAATTGGGAGAAGGCTGATTGGTCTGTAGTTGCTGGGATCTGTTTTTGCACCTTTTTTGTACAAAGCGGTGATGTTGGCAGATTTCCAAGCAGATGGAAGATGACCTTGAGCAAAAGAGAGGGTGAAGAGAACAGAGAGGGGGAGTGAAAGAGCGGAAGAACATGATTTTAGGACCCGTGGGCTGATGCCGTCAGGTCCAGTTGCAGAATCAGAGTCGAGGGTTGACAGAAACTTTTCCACCTTGTCAGGAGGAAAGGACACAGAGTCCAGGAGCAGCTGGGTACGACTGGGTACGGTGGGTACAGAGAGGGATGGGTTTGGGACACAAGATTTAGAGGCAAACACAGAGTTGAGGCATTCAGCTTTTTCACGTGCGGAGTCGGCCGTGTGGCCATTTAAGGTGAGGGAGGGGATGGAGGGGGAACAAACACCAGAAACAGATTTCACCAGACGCCACAGGATTTGGAAGAGGGAGACAGATAAGAGAGTTCGGTCCTGAGGATGGAGAGATATTGTTTCCTGGCTCTCCTGAGGGTGGACACACACTTGTTTCGGGCTTTGTGAAAGGAAATGAGATTTCCTTCCGTTGGATTTGCTTTCCAGGAGACGAAAGCAAGTTGTTTCTGGGCAATAGCCTCACCACAAGATTCCGTGTACCATGGACGGGAGGAAGGGTATGACAACTGAAGACGAGAAGGGATAAATCTGTGCATGAGAGAGAGCAATTTACTTTGGAAGAATTCCCAGGATGAGTTGATGTCAGAGGCAGTAGAGATGGGAGACCAGTCCAGATGATTGATGGCTGCTTGAAGACCATGCCAGTTGGCCTGAGTGAAATGTCAGACTCGTCGACGCTGAGGAGGCTCTCTGAAAATGGTCAGAGAGATGTCCACTTTAACAAGCACATGATCAGAAGAGCCGATTGGAGCAGAAGAAGAGCAGCAGACATTTTCAGGGAAGTTAGTCATAACCAAGTCCAGAAGAGAAGATTCTCCGTTGACTGAGATCCGGGTTGGGAAATTGACAGATTGTGTCAGTCCCAGTGAGTCACAGAAGTCCTTTGCTGAAGAGCCATGGCTGGTGAGAGAGGTACCCACCCCCAGCCAACTGGCATGGTGACAGTTGAAATCACCACATATGAGGAAGAGAGAGTTGGGATGGGTAGATAGAAGTTGGTCCATATTATCAGACAGCGAGATGTAGATGGAGTCATCACTGTTTGGTGGACGGTACAACACGCATATGAACAAAAGGTGGGAGCGAAGGGGAAGCCGTAGCCAAAGGTATTCCTGGGGGTGAGGTGGAGAGAGGGCAGTGCAGGGCGAGTGAGGAAGAGAGTTTTTTATAAAGATAGCAACCCCACCTCCAGGACGAGGCTCAGGTCTATCATACCGGAGGAGGGAGTAACCTGGGAGAGATACCAAGGAATCAGAGACATCATGAAGGAGGAAGGTTTCTGTTAAGCAGGTCACGTCTGGTTTGTCAGAAGCAACCTGTATGGAGAGATCAGTTAAGTTTGAGCGAAGGCCCCGGATGTTTGAGGTCCATACTGTTAAGGAAGAGGAAGGGGGAGCATCGGATACAGAACAGGGGGGGGGGGGAGCGGTAGGGCAGGATGTGGAAGAGGAGGAAGAGGTAGGGAGAGCTGTTGCAGGTGTGTCAGAGATTACAGAATAGCTTGGAGAAAGGGAAGAATGGGGTGGTCAAAAGGTTTGATGGTGTTTGGGTGAGGCGCAGTGAGGTGTTATTTGAGGAGGAGGAAGAGTGAGGCAGAAGGTTGAGGAAGATGAAGGTGAAAGTTGGAAAGGGGAAGAAGCGGGGAGGACGCTTTGAGGAGGAGGGGTGAGAGGGGAGTCTCGGAGGGGAGGAGTGAGGGAGAGTCTCGGAGGGGAGGGGTGTGGGGGGAGTTTAGGAGGGAAGGGGCAGCGGGGGAGATTTGAAAGGGATGGGTGTTTGGGAAGATTTGGGGGGGAGGGGCAAGGGGGAAGATTTGACAGAGATGGGTGATGGGGAAGATTTGGAGGGGAGGGGTGTGATTGGATTTTGAAAAGTGTACGATTTATGGGAAACGAACATTTATTGCAAAATGAGTTTCTTGAGACATTTGAGTCAAAAATACGTTTGAGGACGCTGAAGGGTGGGTGGAGTTCTGGAGAGTTTAGGGAATGAATGAAAGATGCACTGTAAGAGATGGAATTTTTTTTTTGAATGAATAGAATTGGTGAGCAAGTCGAAAGCTTCCTTTTATAGAAGAAGTAGAAAAAAGTGTTATAGAATATGACATAATAATAAAGTTCTTCAGGGGACAGATGAAACATGTATTAACAACTTGATCACGTGATCTCGAACAACGTGGTCGAAGAACGAAAGAACAAATAACGAAGAACGAAAGAGCAAAAGAACGAAGAACGAAAGAACAAATAAGAACGCACAAGCGGATAAGAACAGGGAAGGAAAAAAATGTTTGGGTTTTTTTTGAGATTTTAAAACAAGGGAGTATGGGTGAAATGACCGTGAAAAACAGAGACCGAAAGTAGTTGCAGCGCGATCGAAGAACCGCTGAGACAAAAAACAAAAGCCTCAAGCCAAGGTCTGAGGACACGGTAGCCGACTAGTACTACACTAGGCCTCAGAATACACGATACGAAACCTCTTTATATACGAAACCTACGAAACCTTTTCTCAGTGTACCGGCTTCGATGGCCGTCAGCACGCCAAATTTCAGCTTTCTACGACACGTGGAAGTTACCGAACATTAGTATCAGTCAGTGAGTCAGTGGTTAGAAATTGCTTTATGTATTAGATTATTATTATGCACCATTCTATATGCAGAACGTCTGTTCTGCTTAGGCAAATTTTTCACAAAAGGTTTCAGTCCTGAACGAGTTGCGACTCTGATACAGGATACTCAACTGATGGAGTGAGAATTTGGAATTCATTCAGAGTGCCGGTGATAGCTCACCTACACTTCACAAAGCACACCGTGGGATATTTAACGTCCACCAAATAATGCTGGCATACGGGAAACGTCCTGCCTGTGAAACACCAAGATGACAGTTGGTAGCTGGGCGGAAGTTCGAACTCAGATGAAACAGCTCAGAGGTGAGTGTGCATACCTGTAACTCTAAGTTATCCTGGTGCTATTGGTTGACTATTACTTCACTTTTTCGCAGCTCCTATCTATATTGGCGAAGGCAATAGATGATGTCACATTGACGTATTATCAGTAACGGTAACAATATGGTTGATATACACCAAACAATAACCCGTATACCCACGGATATTTGTTTATTCCTTTTTTCACTTTTTGCCTGTTCAGTTCCCTTTTGTTTTTAAAATCGACTCTGTCCATCTTTATTGCTCTTCTTGGCAGGCTATTACAGAGTCAAAATAGGTTTGTCTGTCATATAATGGTGTGCAACAATTGCAAAAAAGCAAATGGGGAAAACGCTGACTAACAACTAACTGAAGGGTTCTGAAGGGCTGTTCTCACTGTCTCAGCGTTACGAAGAGGCCGACTGAGAAAAAGCATCCACATGTACTCGGCTTTCGACAAGGCAGCGCCTTAAGCGTGCTAATGGACGCAATCTAACACTCTGGCCAAGGAGGCTTTGGGAGCCACTTGTGAGCTAACATCATATTATTTGACAGGCTTACGGGTATTCTTTTGGAGAAGAAAATAAGGATATCTTGGGGTCCATCTATTGCTTTATGCATTGAGGATGAAGGGTAGAGGTGGTCGAATATTGTGCCATTTTTCCTTCGGTCATGAGCATCAAATGGCCCTTTGGAACATTTCTGCTATTTTGTGTCTGCCACTTTTTACGGGGAAGTACCGTTACTTCCTGGGGTACTCTGGGTACCAGAGACGTCACAACAATGGTGCCGCTTTTCTCACCGCACTCACATGGGGCATTTCCGAAAGAGGAATTTCCTCCTCCGCATGGATGCGAACCTCTGGGTCGGTCGGTTTGGAGGCAAATGGATAGCATCAACAGGCCAAAAGGTTCCACATTTCAGCCTCAGAAGTTGCCTTTGTTGGAGCTCATACGTCAACATCAACAGCACAGTGTTTTTTGGAGCACAGGATGTTGGACAGCATCAACAGGTTGTTGCAACAGTCTCGTTCTGCGCAGGTATTAAATACCCTCCATTAGGGGATGAAGAAGCACAGGCCGGCAACAGACCACAAGACCAAGGTAACCATAATCGATTATCTTTGTAATAAAGATTTACAGCAGTGTAAGGTCACATTTAACATCTTCTTTTGTGACGTGTTTGGATTGACTTGATTCAAAATAATTGCGCTTTGTTTATTCCTTTCAATTAAACGAACATTGTCCATTTGTAATTTAAAAGAGCAAGCACATCTGAAGTGCAGGATATATTCATATGTGCATATGTGCATGTCACTATATATATATATATATATATATATATATAGTGCATTCAGAAAGTATTCAGACCCCTTCACTTTTTTCACATTTTGTTATGTTGCAGCCTTATGCTGAAATCGTTTAAATTCATTTTTTCCCTCATCAATCTACACTCAATACCTCATAATGACAAAGAGAAAACAGGATTTTAGAAAGTTTTGCAAATTTATTAAAAAGAAAAAACGGAAATATCACATTTACATAAGTATTCAGACCCTTTGCTATGACACTTGAAATTTAGCTTAGGTGCCTCCCATTTCTGTTGATCATCTTTGAGATGTTTCTACACCTTCATTGGAGTCCACTTGTGGTAAATTCAATTGATTGGACATGATTTGGAAAGGCACACACCTGTCTATATAAGGTCTCATGGCTGACAATGCATATCAGAGCAAAAACCAAGCCATGAGGTCGAAGGAACTGCCTGCAGAGCTCAGAGACAGGATTGTGTCGAGGCACAGATTTGGGGAAGCCTACAAAAAAATTTCTGCTGCATTGAAGGTTCCCAAGAGCACAGTGGCCTCCATAATTCTTAAATGGAAAAAGTTTGGAACAACCAAGACTCTTCCGTCTTCCTAGAGCTGGCCGCCCGGCCAAACTGAGCAATCGGGGAGAAGGGCCTTGGTAATAGAGGTGACCAAGAACCCGATGGTCACTCTGGCTGAGCTCCAGAGATCCTGTGTGGAGATGGGAGAAACTTCCAGAAGGACAACCATCTCTGCAACACTCCACCGATCTGGGCTTTATGGCAGAGTGGCCAGACGGAAGCCTCTCCTCAGTAAAAGACACATGAAAGCCCACAGAATCTTGTTTCTCACAGTCTGAAAGTCCTTTAGGTGCTTTTTTGCAAACTCCAAGCGGGCTTTCATGTGGTAAATTCAATCGGTAAAATCGCACAGTCGGTGGGTTGATATTTGATAGTCGGTGGGTTGATATTTTCATTTCCCCATATATATATATATAGATACACCAGCAAAAGTACCCTGTGTTGCCGGATAACAATAAGGAGGGAGAGAGGGGGAAAGGGGAGGAAAGGGGAAAGGGTGAGGTGAGGAAAGGGTAAGAGGTGAGGAGAGAAGGAAAGGGGGATGAGAGGAGGGGAGGAAAGAAGGGGGAGGAGGGAGGGGTGTGGGAGCGATGAGGCGGAGGAGCAGGGAGGAGAGAGAGAGAGAAGGGAATGAGGGTGGAGCAATGAAGCGAGAGAGTGTGACGATATCGCACAAAAATTTTAGTCAATGAAAAAATGGGGACATGAAAACAAAAAGGCAGCTCTGTGTACTGTTGTGTTACGCCATGGCTTGCAAAAACAGCCTGACTAGTGTTCACCAAGTGATAGTTCACCTTGTTAAGCGTATTCCAAAAGGGTGTTATAACACACCCAAACTTCCCTGACCTTGTGACTAATTAATTAAGTACACAGGCATTTCTCACTTAATTTGGAGAGCCCTCACCAAGCGGCTTAAGCACTTCAGCAAGCATTTCAACAAAATGGGTGATGAGGAACGGCTGGCTTGGCAAGCGATAGCAAACTGATTGCTTCTGGTTGAAGTGGCTGAGGAATTTTAAAAACAGGTCGATTTCAAGCAGGAAATCATGTGGAAACCACTGAGAGCAGACACATTTTTAAAAGGGGTGTTACAACACACCCAAACTTCCCCAGCCTTGTGACTAAAAACAAAAAGGAGCTCTGTCTACTGTAACCCCATGGCTTGCAAAAGCAGCCTGAATCGCATTCACTAATCGCTAGATATGGTAAATTTTGTCAGATTTCACTCCAGATTTGGACATTATTTCGTCTACAGCATCCAATCCTCATATCCGAATCCAGATTTTGATTACATGCTTCATTTATGTAACGATAAATTGATTGTTTCCAAGCCAAGGCACATTTCAGTTGGCCGAAAAAATGGCGGCTTAAGAACCCAGTGAAGTGCAGAGTGCAGTGGGCTGACCAAGATGGCGGGACGCCATTTTGGTAAGCCACCACGTCAGGTTTTTTTCTTTTCTTATGAGCACCTCGTTAATCATCTTCAAAAAAGGAGTTATAACACACCCAAACACCCAGTTTCCATCCTTGCAATCTGTTGGAGGTCCAGGTGTATGTGTCAGGGATTTCATGCATTTGGCTTTTTTACCAGGCAGCCCTTGAGCATTTTGGGAACTCAACAGAGCCAAGCAGCACCGACCCCTAGCCTGTAATAACACAGCCTGTTGTTGAAGTTATGCAAGGCTCCGACCTTGGGCAAACCTGCGTGGACGAGAAGATAGCTTTTCCCTTACTAAACAGTCCCCAATTGTTATGCCTTCCCTCTTATCTTTAAAGTCTCCTTTCATTCTTTTCTGTACAGTATATAAACCCTGGCTTGCTGTTGAAGGAGCTGGGGCTCCCACGTCGATCGGAAGAATGGACGCGACAAAAAGCTGGAATTCATCCGAGTTGCTTTAATCAAACCAAACACTCAGGCACTCTGAAAAGCCCGTTTATCGGGCAGCAATATATATACATATTATCCCGGAGCGTTTGCCCAGGAAAGGCGAGAGGGGGCGTGGCCCAGCGTCCTGGCTGCGGCCTGGCAAGTTGAGGGCGAGCCTGCCCGGGCGTCCTGGACGAGCCCGGCATGGTGATCGCTCCGCGTCCTTGATAGGTGCAAGGCGATTGTGAAAACCCAGCGGTAGCCGCTACACACGTCCCCCCAGAATCGACTTGCACCGGCAGGGTCAATTTGAGGGGGGTCCTGATGACCCGGCCGAAGCGACCCCTGGCGGGTCGTGGGAGGGGGTCCGGTGTGGTGGTGGGTGGTCGAGTGGGGGGCACCGTGGACGGGGGGCGGCCTCGCCGTGGCGGAAGGGCCAACCGTGGTGGGTGGTCGACGTCCACGTGCGCCGGCTTGAGGCGGTCCACCGCAATCCGGTCCGACCTGCCACCGATGTCGATGACGAACGACTTGTCGTCCCGTCGCAGCACCCGGAAGGGCCCATCGTACGACAGCCGGAGTGGCCCCCGATGTGCGTCGTGACGCACAAAAACATACTCCGCTGTGCGAAGTGCTGGGGGGACGTAGGACTGGGGGTCACCGTGGTGGGATGTTGGCACGGGGGCAAACCGTCGGGCGGCCTCCTGGAGGTCCGAGCGCTGGTGAGCTGCGGACCAGGGACTGGTAGCGTCGGGCACGAATTCGCCCGGGACGCTTAGCGTCTGGCCATAGACAAGCTCGGCGGTGGATGCCTGGAGGTCCTCCTTGGGGGCCGTGCGGAGGCCCAAAAGGACCCACGGCAGCCGGTCGGCCCAACCGCCGTCTTGAAGGCCGGCCATGAGCGCGGCCTTCATGGAGCGGTGGAATCGCTCGCACAACCCGTTTGCTTGGGGGTGGTAGGCCGTAGTACGGTGGAGCTTGACCCCCAGGTTGCGGGCGACCGCGCCCCACAGCTCGGAGGTGAACTGTGGTCCGCGGTCTGACGAGATGTCCGCCGGTGCGCCGAAGCGGGCGACCCAGGTGACGATGAAAGCCTGCACCACGTCGGCGGTGGTGGTGGAGACGAGGGGAACGGCCTCCGGCCACCTGGTGGTCCTGTCCACCATGGTGAGCAGGTGTGTGAACCCCCGTGACGAGGGAAGGGGGCCCACCAGATCCACGTTGACGTGGTCGAAACGTCGTTCGGGCACGGTGAAAGGTGCCAGCGGGGCCTGGGTGTGTCGGTGGACCTTGGCCCGTTGGCAGGCCGTGCAGGTGCTGGTCCAATCGCGGACGTCCCGACGAAGGCCGTGCCAGACGAATCGCGCCGACACCAGCTTCTGGGAAGCTTTCCGGCCCGGGTGGGAAAGGCCGTGGAGGGAGGCGAAGATGCGTCGTTGCCAGGTGACGGGCACGATGGGGCGAGGCTGGCCTTGGGAGACGTCGCAGAGCAGGACAGTGTCCGCGAAGGGGATGTCGGCCAGGCGGAGGCCCGTGTCCGCCGCCCGGAGGGCTTGCACCGTGGTGTCAGTGGTTTGGTCCGCCGCCATAAGCGCAAAGTCCACGCCCAGGTGGACCGCGTTCGCGCTGGCCCGGGAAAGACAGTCGGCCACGGCGTTGTTTTTGCCGGCGACGTGCCGGATGTCCGTGGTAAACTCCGACACGGCGGAGAGGTGGCGCTGTTGGCGGGCCGACCACGGCTCCGTGACCTTGGCCATGGCGTAAACCAACGGCTTGTGGTCGACGAACGCCGTGAAAGGTCGGCCCTCCAGGAGGTGGCGGAAATGGCGGACGGCCAGGTGTAGACCGAGGAGCTCCCGGTCAAACGTGCTGTATTTGAGCTCGTTCGGCCAGAGCTGCCGGCTGAAAAAAGCGAGTAGCTGCCAAACCCCGTTCACCCATTGCTCATGTACGGCGCCCACCGCGTAGTCGGAGGCATCCGTGGTGAGGGCGATGGGAGCGTTGAGCACCGGGTGAGCGAGCAGTGTTGCGTCGGCGAGGGCCCGCTTTGAGCTTTGGAAGGCCGCATCCATTGCTGCGGACCAGGCGATGTCGTGCTTGGCCGGCTTGCCCCGGAGGGCTTCGTAGAGGGGCCGCATGAGTTGAGCAGCGTGGGGCACGAAGCGGTGATAAAAATTCACCATTCCCAGGAATTCCTGCAGGGCCTTTATGGTGCGGGGACGCGGGAACGTGGTGATGGCCTCGACCTTGGTTGGCAGCGGCACGGCCCCGTTCTTGGTGATGTGGTGGCCCAAAAAATCAACGGCCGTCGTGCCGAAGTGGCATTTGGCCGGGTTGACGATGAGGCCGTGCTCGCTGAGGCGCCCGAACAGTGTTCGGAGGTGGAGGAGGTGCTCGGCCCGGGACGTGCTGGCGACGAGGATGTCGTCCAGGTAAACGAAAAGGAACGGCAGGTCACGCAGCACGCCGTCCATCAAGCGCTGGAACGCCTGAGCCGCGTTCTTGAGACCAAACGGCATCCGCAAGAATTCGAATAAGCCGAACGGCGTGATGACTGCCGTTTTAGGGACGTCGGCCGCCCTGACAGGTACCTGGTGATATCCCCGTATGAGATCAATTTTCGAAAAAATGACCCGTCCCGCCAGACGGGCGGAGAAGTCTTGGATATGCGGGATCGGGTACCTGTCGGGGGTGGTAGCGTCATTGAGACGGCGGTAGTCGCCACACGGGCGCCATCCACCCCCCGGCTTTGGCACGATGTGCAGTGGCGAGGCCCACGCGCTATCGGAGCGCCGCACGATGCCGAGGTGCTCCAACGCGTCGAATTCGGCCTTCGCCACGGCGAGCTTGGCTGGGTCGAGGCGGCGGGCCCTGGCGTAGACCGGCGGGCCCGTGGTTGGTATGTGGTGCTCGATCCCATGCCGTACTGCGACGGCCAAAAACGTCGGCCGCGTGAGGGCCGGGAACTCCGTGAGCAGGCGAGCAAACTCGTTCGCCGCCGGGACGGCGCATGCCAGCTCGGTCGGCGCGGAGCTACTCAATGTGCTTACCAGGGAGCTGAAGGTTTCGGCGTTGATTAAACGACGCCGTTGGACGTCCACCAGCAGTCCGTGTGCGCAGAGGAAGTCGGCGCCTAGCAGAGCCATGGGCACGTTTGCGGTTACAAACGTCCAAGCAAAGCGTTGGCCGCCGAAGCAGAGGGTGACATTGCGCGGGCCGAAGGTGCGGATGGTCGATCCGTTGGCCGCAACCAAGGAGGGGCCGCAAACCGCGGATTGCCTGTCCTGGTCAGAGGCGGGTATGATGCTCAGTTGGGCGCCGGTGTCGCACAGGAAGCGCCGTCCGGACGCTTTATCCGTGATGAACAGTAAGTTGCCCATGTGGCCGGCGCTCATGGCTGGTAATGAACGCCGGCCCGGCCGTTTCCCGGCCTGCCGAAGGTGCACGGGGGTCGGCATGTCCGGGCCTTCTGTCCGAACATGGCATGATAGTAACACCACGCTTGGTCAGGTGGAGGCCCCGGTCGTCGTGCTGGAGGTGGTCGGCTCGGTGTAGCGGCCGCCAATTGCGTCGGCAGTTCGGTCGTCGACCGTGCCGGGTGCTCGGGCGCCATGGGTGTTGCGTCGGACGGCGGTGGGTCCCATGTCGCCGCTGCGATGCGCTGTACTGCGGCGGAGATCTTGTCGGCTTCTCTGGCAAGGGCCCGGGGATCCGTGATCGTCGTGCTTGCCAGGGCGAGGCGTACCGGGTTAGGCAGCTGACGGAGGAACAGCTCCCGGAACAGGAATGCCGGAGAGTGCTCGCCGAGCAGTGAAAGCATGTAGTCCATTCGCTCGGAAGGGCTCGTGTCGCCGAGCTCGGGCAGGTCGAGCAGGCGCCGTGCGCGTTCCGCCGATGGGAGGGTGAAAGCGTCACCTCCCCAGACCAGTAATTCACCCCAGACCCACCTTGTTTGAAATTCCAACTTCTTTCCTGGAAGTCTTGGCAGTGTCCATACGTTTTATACCTCTCCCACCCCCCCCCCCCCCCTACCCATGCCTTCCCCCCAAAGCCCTCTCCCTCCCACAGTTCTCTCGATGTCTCCATGTCTCTCGGTCCCTGCTCTCAAATGTTGTGTTTGTGTCCTTCCCCCTCTCTCCCCATCTTGTCTACCGCTCCCGATGTTATTTGTTTTGTGTGTCTGTTTGTCTTTCTGTGTGATTAATGTTCGCTCTTTCACGAGCCTCGATCTTGTATACAAAAAAAAAAAAAAAAAAAAAAAAAAAAAAAACTTTAACTTTTGCTGCCGTCCAGAGGTCGAACACGCTTCCTTGCTCCAGGGACCGGAAATCACACGCCAAATCTGTGGCGTTCGAACAAAACAGCCACAGATCCTCGATGAGGAGCATAAATTTCCCCTCTCTTTCTACTGTTTGTTGCATCCTGATCCATCCTCTGTTCTAGCTCTTTCATGACCTTGACTCTGTATGCGAAAAACCCAGAAGGGCAGAGTACTTTGTAATGTGGCACACTGCATGCAAAGCACCCGTGTGACAATTTATAGTCGGGTTGAGATTCAAACACAGATCAGGCAGGTCAAAGGTAAGTTCACCACCTCTGTACCAATCCATAAGGACTGGCAATGTTAATTGTATAAACATATTTAATATTGTATTTCGTGTTTTATTCAGCAATGACTATGCAAGCAAAGATTCCTTATCCCGATCTCTTGAGGGCAGTAGTCATAAAAACGTAAATAACACTCCAGTTCGGGCAGCTTTCGATTACAGAGTAAACAAGTGTATACTCGTGTATTCTCTTTGGGCCATTATTGTAGTCGACATCAACCTACTCACTGCACCTTCTTCTAAAACATTGTAGAAGCATTCACTGTACCGATACTCATCCGTTGCCCTTTCGTATACATTTATAGAAATACTGTGGAGATAGCGATTATGTGTCTGGTCTAGGTTCAATCCCCCGTGGTCTATGATCCACTGCAGGCAGGCCATTGTCTTTGGTCACGTGACCTTCATTGTCTTCGGTCACGTGACCTTCATTGTCTTAGAACAGGTGAGGCTCCACCAGCCGACATCTGTTTACAGATATTTTCATTTACAGCCATTTATGGACAAGCCTGGTGTTGGCTGAGCGGTTGGGGTGCCGGCTTGGGATCCGAGGATCCTGAGTTTGAATCCCAGTCGATCGCTGAATTAACGCCAGGAGTTGACTCAGTCTGTTCATCCTTCTGAGGTCAGCAAATTGAGTACCAGCATACCGGTAATTCCCTGTGTGTCGTAAGAGGGGACCAACAAGGTTGGCGGCAGGAAGGGCATCCAGTCCATAAAAAAAACATTGCTTCAAAAAGGGGACCACGGTGCATGAAAAAGGCCAACCCCCACTCTGTGGGGAAAAATTGCCTCAAGGTGGTCTTCTATGGACAGTTTTTTTTCCCTGTAATCTTGGCTTCGATTCACATCAGTTCAGCAAATTTCAACTTTCTGCTTCCCAATAAAGTACTCTAGTTTTATATGAATGAGTGAGTCAGTTTGTAGTTAGAAAGAGCTTTAGTTTTATGATGAACTTGGCAGACATTTCCTGAGCACAGTCGGTGGGCAAATATAAACGCATTTGAAGCAGATGCCAAGGCGGTCGTGAACAATAAGGAGTATCCATTAAAAGGCAAGGTCGTTCGAACAATGTTGATAATGCCTTTTATTGACGCCGTCTCTCTCTCTCCATCTCTCCATCTCTCCATCTCTCCATCTCTCTCTCTCTATCTCTCTATCTCTCTATCTCTCCTTCTCTCTCTCTCTCTCTCTCTCTCTCTCTCTCTCTCTCTCTCCCCATCTCTCCATCTCTACATCTCTCTCTCTCTCTCCTTCTCTCTCTCTCTCTCTCTCTCTCTCTCTCTCTCTCTCTCTCTCTTCTCTCTCTCTCTCTCTCTCTCTCTATCTATCTATCTATCTATCTATCTATCTCTCTATCTCTCTATCTCTCTGTTCTCCGCATGGATTAATCCTTCTCAATTTATAGGAATCAATCAAACTCGTCCCAGGAGCGGTGAATTGAGCATGTGACTTTTTACAACCATCTTTAGCCATTTGCTTTATACCTTGTGGATAATAAACATAACACAGCCGCACTTAATACTATAACCTCACAGTCCTTTGGCGTCTTCCTTTTGGTGAAGTATTCCCTGTTTCATCTCTCATTTTTGTCATGCAATATACTTGTATATTTCCATCTATTTATCTGGCGCTCCGAGCATGATGAGCGAGGAAACTGTGTACCTTTATAGGCAGGTGTGCTGATTCTTTGCCTGTGTGGTGGAGTACGCCATGTTCTTTTTGTGTTTGTACTGCTTTGGATTGGCCTATTAATCCAAGCTAGTCCTGTGTTGGCCCACAGACAGTTTGATGTGTTTGTCGTGTAATCTTATTAAGTATTGATATCATTATTAATTAAGTCGACACTTTGGCTTAGATATCCACATCATAGACTCTGCATAGAAATGAAAAACCATTGGGAAGGTTTGCTGCCACATTGCAAGTAGGCTATAGTAAAGCCATCGTTGTAAAGATTACTGTCTTTGATATATTACTAGTAATAAAGCCGGTTAAAAATGATGGGTGGAACAGTTTATTTGAGGTGCAGTCTCGTGAGCGTGCCAGAGTTTGAAGCCTCGGACTAGTGTCAGGTGTGCTTAAAACTTCTTTATTTATTAGACATCATGCGGATGTAAATGAACACTCATATTACTCTGTGCATGGTGCACATCAAGTGCAGCGAATTTTACTACCCTGTGCCTTGTATTTATTGTTTGTTTGTTTTTTTAGCCGCGTCGCAGACGCTGCTCATAGAGTGCCCTCTGCTGTTGTTGTTGTTGTTGTTGTTGTTGTTCTTCTTCTTCTTGTTCTTGCAGAGAAGACAAAACCTCAAAGCTCCACCCATTCTGGGAACCATAGCTCCACCCATTCTGGGAGAGCCTTCATATAAACAAATATCCACCATTTTATTAACTCGCATAGCTTTGAGGCCTGTTTTGTAGGCCCGTGGTGTCTTCCTCTCTCACACAGTTTTATTTCAAATCAAATTCGATATATCATTTCATTTTTCACAGTCGCTAACATAGTTTTAGACTCGGTTGAAAAAAAACGGGAAGAAAATCCGATGAAAGTTGCCCTTTATAGAACGAAATGAATTCTCAAAGGCCTGTAACTTCGTCCATTGAGATATATATTTTTTAAATCGCGGCATGGTCAGTCATACACCGCCCGAAATAAGAGACGGGAAAATGCCGAGATATATATATTTTGTTTAAATCGCGGCATGGTCAGTCATACACCGCCCGAAATAACAGACGGGAAAATGCCGAGATATATTAAAAATTCGTCCATTTGATGACAATCGTCACGATGAAATATTTAATTTATACGTCGTCACAATAATGTGGAGAGAGGAGCATAGCTTCGTTCACGTGTCGCCACACACGGGAAAATGCCGAGATATATATATTTTGTTTAAATCGCGGCATGGTCAGTCATACACCGCCTGAAATAACAGATGGGAAAATGCCGAGATATATTTAAAATTCGTCGCCACACACGGGAAATTGCCGAGATATATTTTCACTTTGCACAAAAATAACATCGTCATCGAATCAATAGGAATGTCCTGTGCCTATAACATCGACGTTATAGGCACAGCTGCATTTAGGCATTGTGTAATATCGACGCGGCTTTTGTTTTAATTAAAACTTTTTGTACTTGTTATATATAAAAACGCTTCCCTGTACACCACCCTTGTGGCTCAGTTTGCAAGCCACCATCTACAATTCTAATAGAAGAGCCACAATTACTCTTTTCTGGAAAATGTTTTTCGAGTTTGATTTATCCTCAAAAAAAGAGACCATAGTGAACTCACATTCGTGTTAAAAGATTGGCCTTTAAAATCTACCCTTATGAAGGGGCACTGACATCTGCACAAACATACCAACAGGCATTGTGTCTTGTATGGTTGATAGTGTACTGTACTTCAGTAACATCTGAAAGACCTTTTGATATACACTAATCACATTTTGCTGTGTTGTAAATTATCATTAGAATCTGCCCATAAGTGCATGGGAAAAATAGGTGTTTGGAAGTGAAAATAAGTGTGGAGAGCAACTGATAAAATTGAATGCAGAGGAAATTAAATTGCTTTTTCAACTCATTTTACCTTAGGGCACTGACTTTCAATTTCATACTCCTGTAGCTATAAATATATTGTACTAAGTAGTAAGTAGGGACCATCTACTTAAGGCATACATGAATCCAACGGAATTCTTGACCTCAACCTTGTGTACAACATACGTTCACCGATCCAATTCCACCATATGAAGTATGCATTGGAATGCTTCACTGCCAGAGTGTACTCTGCCATTAATAAAGCGAGACTCCATGCCTTCTACCTTTATCAGAAATTGTGCACATGGTGCCAACTCATCCCAGTGCTAGGGGAAGGAGCAGGGGGGGTCAAAGCTCAGCGGCAGGAGCAGCTATAGCTGAAGAAGCTGTGCAAGCCTGGAGAGACTCCAACGGAAATTGTCACCACCAAGCTTCCATGATCCAAACAGACCATTAAGGGCAGCAAGCAACTCGTTGAGCCATGAACCAGATGTCGGTCCATGCAGTTTTCTCAGTTCTGTGAGAACATCCCCAAAAGTTGCCGTACTTGACCTGTCTTGTGCCGGTGTTGTCGTTTGTTCCCTGCACTGTCAGTTGTATCATGCATCAGTTCCTACATCCTGTAGTCCATATTTGGTCCTGTTAAATCAATTTCAAGTGTGTGTTTGTCTCGACTTCAGCTAGGCCATGTGCTTGTTAATCTTAAGCCTTGCATGTTTTCTCATGTTTGCATGTTTCTTCCTTGTCCCTTACTTGTCCTTACCACAAATTCTGTTATCCTGCTTTGCAGGTCAAGGTCGCACTGGACATGCCCCATGCTCCTCTCTCAGCAATGCATGGAGACAACAATTCTCGAGCAAGCTACACGTGCATTATACGCAGTCCCAATGACAGGCAGATAGCACCTGGAATTGATTAGATGCTGCTCTGAAAAATGGAACAAGTCTTTCAACATGGAAAATGTAGCAGCCTCATCATGTCCCTCTGGAAGAATCATAAAACTAACCCACCATGATAATTCGTTGTCCAACAACTGAAATATTCTGTCTCTCGAAGTTCTCGGCTTCACCATTGGCCAGGACGTCTCCTAATACCATTGCTTCTCCTACACTCCATCTCCCCCTGCTCTCTTAGCCCTCCCATCCTCCCTAGTTCTGCCAGGATATACTAGTTATTTTAGTAACCACAATGCTTAAACTCCCAAAATCCATGCTTGGTACACACTTTCTCTATTTTGTTCCTCTTTTCCTCTGTTTGTGGGAACTGCCTTCCAGAGATGGTTTAAACAGCCTTGGTGGTGGAATGGTTAGAGTAGCCGCTCCAAGTCTGGGAGGTCGGTGGTATGAACCCCAGCCAAGTCATACAAAAGACTTTTAAAATGGTACGTGCTGTTTCCTTGCTTGACCCTCAGCATTAAAAGGAGAGAGCACAGGAAACAGCCCTATAGGTTGATAATAATGGTGCAAGTACTTGAGAGAAAGGGTTGTGCCTCTGCACAACGAAAAATTTGCATAACTTTTGTGTGTGTTTGTGTGTTCATCATCATCGTTTTACGGCCGTTTCCTTGTTTGCACAGTTGCATGTGCAAGCCATGATTCACCTCATGGCTTCTTCGCCAAAAGGCATATTTGAGACTTTTTTGTGGTCGGATGCCCTTCCTGACGCCACCACGAAATCGGCTGTGGAACTAGCCTTTGTCTAAAGAGACATACCCTGCAAGGCAGCAGGGGGATTTGGTTGGTTGTTATCTCCATATGTGGGTTTCAGAAGGTTTAACAGTGCCCTCCCAGTTGCCACCATTGTCAAATTGCCACTCTTTCGTTTAAATGCTGAAAATTATGTTGAAAAGACGATTTTAATCAAAGATTTCACGCCATGTAACGGCAGCGTAAAAGTGCCCAACGAGCATAACAGAGAATGCTAAAAGAGGCCTTATGCATATGCATAAGGCCTCCTTTAGCATTCATACCTCATTTTGAAAATCATGTATTCTCTGCAGGTGGTACACTACCATCTCATGAACATTTCTACCCCCATGAGTATTACCAACCCTCTTATTTTCTGGTCACTGTGTTTCTTCTACCTGTTCCGTCATTCACTTGCTTGTGTTCAACTGTTGCCCCACTGTCCCAATGCCACGACATAGCCTCTTTTCATCTGGGTTGCCTGGCCCTTGCATGAACCTCAATTTCGTATAGAAAACCAAATGGACTGCGAGCTGGGAAATAAAATTGGTGCCAAACAGCACCAAACAGAAACAGAAATGAGAGAGTTCATAGAACACCTTATCCCACACAGTATTGAGAAAGAAGGACATGGGCATGGTCTACTGGATTCGGACCTGAACCAAAATCTAATTGGCTGGTTCTCGTCACCCAACCAACTTATCCAACTAGTTTTGTCATAATCCGTTTACAACTTTTTGAAATATCAAACTATATATATTTTTGCAAGCTATATATATTGTTACGGACCGCGGATAAGGTGTTGATTTGCCGAGCGGATGGCGGCCGCGGCCCGAACTATTAACAATTACTAAGACCCGATTCCTTAAACGTGGGCCGAATCGTGCCACAGGTTTTCAATGGGGAAAAGACAAAGGCGACACGGATGTGAAGAAGAGAAAGACAGAAGTAGGAAATACGAATATAATTTATTACTATTTACAACCAAAAGAAACCAAGGAGAAGGAAGGAAAATAAAATAAAGCAGACAGAGGGACGGACCAGAAGGACACAGTGAAAATTCTAGCTTACCTATGCAGTCTTACTTAATACCCTGGACAGAACAAACAACAGACGGACTCACACGAATGGGGAATTTGCAGGCAGGGATGATTGGAAGGAGGAATAGGTTGGCGGGAGAGGAAGGTTCAGCGGGGATCGGTCGGGCTGGAAGCGGACAGCCACCGTCAATACTCGAGCTGGGATCGCCAAACTGCCACGGTTCCAAACTGCACGGCGAAGCTCCTCCGGTGCACCGTGCGCTCTCCAAAACTGCTCCTTAGAACTCTTTCTTGGCACCTCTGTGCAACTCTCTCTTGGCGCTTCTCACTTGGCACTTCGCACTTGGCACTTGGCACTTCGCCCTTGTTCTTTCGCACTTGGCACTGCACACTTGGCACTTGTTCTACTTGGCACTTCGCACTTGGCACTTCGCACTTGGCACTTCGCACTTCTGCCGTATCTCTGACTCAACTTTTTCAAGGCTTCCGCACGCGCTTTTTATAATGCCGCCGGCGATCCAGCCGCCGGCCTCTAGAACACGCCCATCGGTGAGATCGCCTCGGCCCTGATTGGTCGGCATGGGCTCTCTGGCTCCGCCCTTGATGACGAGGGGCAGCCAACGCCCTGGATTCGGCGGCTCCTCCCCCTTATTCTCCAAGCCCACCTCGTGGCTAATGGAGTCGCGGTGAAAACCGCCCAATAGCTGCGGCGAATGCAGTTGGCAATCGAGGCTTTGTTATTGACAATGAAAGGGGATCTATCTATTTGAATTCGGTGCAATGGAGGGTCAATTAATGGAAGACACAGGCTTAACCTACATAGAATAAGGAAATAAACTACCAACAAGGAGGAAATCTAAGATTGGCTAAAGTGATTGTTTATGACCTAATTACGGGACGCACTTTGACCTTTATACACAACTGGAGGAAGGAGGGCGATATTTTTACAACAATTTACACAACAATAAAAAAACACAATTCTCATATCCACAACACTGCACCCTCCTCCGCTTAGGCACGTCCCGGGCCTATCACCTTTACGTTTAGTGTGGCACGTAGGTGTAGTTCCCTCTACATTTAACCTGACCCTGAGTGTGACAGTTTTAAAACATAAATAAATATGTCCCGCTGCTCCATTGCACCCTGCCTAACAGATTCATGCCCACAACTAACCGAATTGCGGAATGGTCTTCAAACTAAAACACTTACGGTGGGGGCGCCTTATTTACAACGACGCTATTTTATTTACAAAACGCAACCCAGGACCTGTGATTGTTATTTTGGGGGGGAGACAGTCTGCTCTGCATCGACGCACCACAAAGCACCCAACAACGCACCAATACACCATCAAGCACCAATCGATGCACAGTCACCACAGTTCAATAAAAAATAAAAACAACAAACCCTGGTGCTGGTCTTGCTCTTCGGCTCCCTCTGCTGGCTATTGTTATCTTCCTGGTGTTGTCATCTTCTTTGCTGGCGGCCTATTTGCACATAAAATAAAATGCACCAAACGTGTCCATTGCTTTTATTTGTGGCCCACAGGGGGCCGACTATGTATGGTTCACCTGTGGGGCATAGGTGCCCTGTGGCAAAAGGTCCGCCTGCAAGATCTCGGGCCTTCATGGCCGGTTCCAGCAGAGGGGCCATGCCCCAACCCATGGGGTCCATAAGTGGTGCTCAGCCACAGACATGTGGTCCATAAGGCGGTGCATCGATGCAGACAGCTGTGGTTGCGAGAGTTTCGGGCGCCCAATGGCGGACTCACGCACGCTCCCCTCGGCGCCCAGTGGCACACAGTCCTCGTGTGGGAGACAAGAGGGGGGGGGAAGAAAGATGAGCGAGGGGTAAGGTCACAAGGGTGCACATCAATAAAGGCAATGCAAGGCGAGGTGCGTATGGAGACGGAGCGGAGAAAAGCTCGTCCCTACCGTACGTCACCCCTCCTGTCACCTACTCTACCCTTGCCCTTACCCCATATTTACAACAATCTACACATTTACAAATTCGTCACTACTGTCACGTCTCCCCATATCTCTCCTATACCAAATTCGTCATCACAATCCCTCTAACTAAAATTTGCCATCACCCAATTCATCATCAATCCTCATAAGGAGGAAGAGATGGAACATCAGCACAATGTCACACCCACGTCATGATGCGTCTCACATTCCAAACATTTGCATCAAAATAATAAAAACCAACAAACCACGGCATGGTGCAGAGCTGTGTCACCTCAGGTGAGCGGATGTAGATGGTGCAAGGAGATTTCAAACCTAACTACTTCCTAAATGACTTTAACACACTTTACACTACCCGGGGTCTTTCCCTGCCACTCCATTGGCCAACTTACACTATGGGTTCTAAAAACCAATTCCCATTGACCAAACTGTGGTGCTTATCAATTTGGGGTCTCACTCCCCCGATTCATCTCCCGGTGCCCTTGCACAATTTCCGGGCTGGGTCGTGTAGCTCTCCCAGCAGGTCTACCCACCTGCACACCTCCACCACTGTAGTTGCCACCCGAGCTTACCTAGCTCCTCACCCTAACCTATCTACTGGGGAAGGCCCCTCCTGGCTCTGTCACCCCTCGGTTCCCTCTGGCACTGGGCTACCCGGGTCCGTCCTCCGGATCCTTGGGCCCCATCCACAACTCTACCGGCTCCCAGAGCCCACCTGCGGCCTCACCTGGCCGACACCCTAACAGTGGCGGAGTGCTCAACCAACTACACACACTAACAGGCCACACGCCCAGCCATTTCCACGTCACTAATGCACCCATCCAATCTCCATTCTTCCACACGCACCACAGATGCCAATATCCAACCACAATTTACCTGTACCCTCTACCTAACACTTACACTACCCTCCCCAGGTATTCGTGATGAGGTCCATCCTCCTTTCCCCCATCCACACCTTCGCACCGTCCACTCCACTCCACAGTTTCCACCATACTCACTCCACGACCATCCATTCCATACTCCATATATTCCACACTCCATGTATTTCACACAACCATTCTCCATTCACCTGTAGTTGCACACCTGTGCAATCACCTGGTGCCACCTGCACCCTCCTTCCTCCCTGGACCATTTGGTCAGCACAACTCACATCACTATCACTCACTCACACACTGCTCCATACACCTCTTCAGTTGCACACCTGTGCAATCTCAATACAACTCACACTCACAATCATCTACTCATACCCTGCTCAATACTCTTCCGATCCTCAAACACACAGCATCATCTCATCTAACTACTCCCCTCTGGAACTTGCGCTTCCCCGTCGCCCCTTACATTATTGCGCTCCCTTGTCATTATCATCCAACTAATCTACCTGCGTCCCCACTACAGGTATCATTGTCACTACCTAACCTTAGCGTTACCTATTGTCAATCTCTAGGTCCTTACACACGATATCCTAACCCTCCCGGGCTAGTTTTCACTGCCAAACCCCATAACTAGTGCTCCTTTTCCCCCCGCTGTGAGAGATGGCAGAGTTGCCATCCCACCACATCGGGTATCTCTCACTACCAATTTGGCTCATCCAATTGCAACCAATCAAAAATTTTCCAATTACTGCCAATTCTATTCACTTTTCTAAATTTTCGATCGAAAACACTATCATCATCACCGTCCATTAAACTTGAGCCTCGGTGCGTCATGACGCCATTAAAACTCGGCTTCGCACAGCCGAGCAATGAACACGGGTGGTTTGGTCGCCTGCAGGTTGAATCCGTCCGGCTTTCGGTTCAAGGGAGGTGGTTTGGTCGGGCCTAGATTCCACGCACCATCTCGGCGCGGCACCTTGCGGTCGCCGGCCCGATGGCTCGATCTCGCCCGGTCGAAACCCCGCCCCCGCCAGGGGGCACCGTTCCGCTTCCTCCTACTCGCCCTTGAACCGGACCGGTCGCCTCGCCAGACAAGGCCCGGACTCGACCGTGCGGGGCCCAGCATCCAACAAAGTGCAACGCGCACCGAGCGCCCGCGTCAGCTATCCGTCGCCCTAAACGCTAACCTGTTCAATGTCGATGCTTCACCTGCATACGTGATCCGTTTCACACTCACAAAACCTGGCGTCTCGGCGCCTCCAGTGCATCCCACACACTCCGTCCATTCCACCAACGCACTCCCTGTTACACACCGCACCTCTCGCGCACACTCGCCGTTCGCACACTCCCTTAACACACCTCGCGCACCGTCTTGCGCACTCTCCCCCCTCGGTACGTACTCCGTACCACTCACCATGGGCGTGCACTCTTGCATCCACCCACTACCGTGCTCCGATGTGCTCCCTCGCACTCGCGCCACAACCAACTCAGGTGTGCTTTCTCGCACACCCTCGCCGTTCATTCCAAACGTGCATCCTCGCACCCGCTCCTCCTCCAACTCACTCTCCGGGTCACTCTCACCCTCGCACGTACACTCCGTCGTGCATTCCCGCTCACACTCGGTTTCACTCCCACACTTTATAACACACCCACTCGCCGACGCACACTTTTTCCTCACACGCGCGCCATTTCCACTCACACGGGACCCTTCACCAACGCCCGGGTGCCATATCGATCCCAATCGCGCGACAATCCTGTTGTCGCCAAACATCCTTCCACAAAATCTCCCCGCACAATACACAGCACGACTCACCTGGGGGATCCTTTTCTCCACGCGCACCTGCAAACTTCCATTTGGGTTAAGCACAGCATCGTGATGTGAGCAGGGACTTTGAGCATTATCCATTCCTTCCTCCAATTCCCGGGCTACCTCCGTCGTTTTTCCAATTTAGATTATTCCCACTACTGCTTTTTAGCCGTGTCACAGACGCTGCTCATAGAGTGCCCTCTGCTGTTGTTGTTGTTGTTGTTCTTCTTCTTCTTCTTTTTGTAGAGAAGACAAAACCTCAAAACTCCACCCATTATGGGAACCATAGCTCCACCCATTCTCCACCCTTCATATAAACAAATATCCACTATTTTATTAACTCGCATAGCTTTGAGGCCTGTTTTGTAGGCCCGTGGTGTCTTCCTCTCTCACACAGTTTTATTTCAAATCAAATTCGATATATCATTTCCTTTTTCACAGTCGCTAACATAGTTTTAGACTCGGTTGAAAAAAAACGGGAAGAAAATCCAATGAAAGTTGCCCTTTATAGAACGAAATGAATTCTCAAAGGCCTGTAACTTCAAGTCCATTGAGATAATTTTTTTTAAAATCGCAGCATGGTCAGTCATACACCGCCCGAAATAACAGATGGGAAAATGCCGAGATATATTAAAAATTCGTCCATTTGATGACAATCGTCACGATGAAATATTTAATTTATACGTCGTCACAATAATGTGGAGAGAGGAGCATAGTTTCGTTCACGTGTCGCCACACACGGGAAATTGCCGAGATATATTTTTTTTAAATCGCAGCATGGTCAGTCATACACTGCCTGAAATAACAGATGGGAAAATGCCGAGATATATAAAAAAATTCGTCGCCACACACGGGAAATTGCCGAGATATATTTTCACTTTGCACAAAAATAACATCAAGTAATCGAATCAATAGGAATGTCCTGTGCCTATAACATCGACGTTATAGGCACAGCTGCATCTAGGCATTGTGTAACATCGACGCGGCTTTTGTTTTAATTAAAACTTTTTGTACTTGTTCTTTATTCACATCGACGACCGTTGGCTTTAATAAAATTTTCTCTCCTACCTCAGCGGTCGCCGGCTTTTCCAAACCCCGGTTCGCAATTTCTACACCCGTCATCTTACCCTCGCTTTCCTCCGCTTCGCTCAACCAGTGCTCCTCGACCCACTTTACCTCCTCGTGCACCCGTGGGACCTGCTCGCCCAACCTGCGGTCTCTGTCCCTCTCCAACCCCTCATTAATTTCTTTGGCTTGGCCAACCATGCCCCTCAGTTTGTCCCCTAATCCGCTTCCGAATCCTTCAAATTTGCTTCCGAGTCCCTCCAATTTGCTTCCGAGCCCCTCAAATTTATTGTCTAAACGTTCACTGGTACCCCTTGCTTCGTCCCTCATTACCCCCATTTGGCCCTCCAATCGCTCACCCATTTTTTCCATAAGGGCCCCCATTTGTAGCAAAAAAAGGTTCGAATCCACCAGCGCTGCGGGCGCGGCTGCCGCAACCTCGTGTGAGGCGCCATTTTGCGCCTCCACAACCACGTGCGCGAGGGCGCCATCTTGCGCGCCTGAAACCTCCTCAACCACATCATCATTTCTCTCCTCCATTTCTTCCCCCTGGTCCTGGGTTACTCCTAACCCCTCTTCTATTTCCCCCACCGGCATCCGATCACCTTGACCAGCCATGGCACGATTTCCAAATTTAAGATTTTTAAATAAAACAAAATTTTGCGCCACCCGTAATTTTGAGCGCGCTATTCGCGCTTCAGGTCCGAATCTCACTCCCAGACAACAATTGTTACGGCCAATAGTACAATTGGTGTCCAAAATTTGGGCTAAATAAATTTAGTCCCAGGTTCGAATCCCACTCCTGACGCCAATTGTTACGGACCGCGGATAAGGTGTTGATTTGCCGAGCGGATGGCGGCCGCGGCCCGAACTATTAACAATTACTAAGACCCGATTCCTTAAACGTGGGCCGAATCGTGCCACAGGTTTTCAATGGGGAAAAGACAAAGGCGACACGGATGTGAAGAAGAGGAAGACAGAAGTAGGAAATACAAATATAATTTATTACTATTTACAACCAAAAGAAACCAAGGAGAAGGAAGGATAATAAAATAAAGCAGACAGAGGGACGGACCAGAAGGACACAGTGAAAATTCTAGCTTACCTATGCAGTCTTACTTAATACCCTGGACAGAACAAACAACAGACGGACTCACACGAATGGGGAATTTGCAGGCAGGGATGATTGGAAGGAGGAATAGCTTGGCGGGAGAGGAAGGTTCAGCGGGGATCGGTCGGGCTGGAAGCGGACAGCCGCCGTCAATACTCGAGCTGGGATCGCCAAACCGCCGCGGTTCCAAACTGCACGGCGAAGCTCCTTCGGTGCACCGTGCGCTCTCCAAAGCTGCTCCTTAGAACTCTTTCTTGGCACCTCTGTGCAACTCTCTCTTGGCGCTTCTCACTTGGCACTTCGCACTTGGCACTTCGCCCTTGTTCTTTCGCACTTGGCACTGCACACTTGGCACTTGTTCGACTTGGCACTCGCACTTGGCACTTCGCACTTCTGCTGTATCTCTGACAACTTTTTCAAGGCTTCCGCACGCGCTTTTTATAACGCCGCCGGCGATCCAGCCGCCGGCCTCTAGAACACGCCCATCGGTGAGATCGCCTCGGCCCTGATTGGTCGGCACGGGCTCTCTGGCTCCGCCCTTGATGACGAGGGGCGGCCAATGCCCTGGATTCGGCGGCTCCTCCCCCTTCTTCTCCAAGCCCACCTTGTGGCTAATGGAGTCGCGGTGAAAACCGCCCAATAGCTGCGGCGAATGCAGTTGGCAATCGAGACTTTGTTATTGACAATGAAAGGCAATCTATCTATTTGAATTCGGTGCAATGGAGGGTCAATTAATGGAAGACACAGCCTTAACCTACATAGAATAAGGAAATAAACTACCAACAAGGAGGAAATCTAAGATTGGCTAACGTGATTGTTTATGACCTAATTACGGGACGCACTTTGACCTTTATACACAACTGGAGGAAGGAGGGCGATATTTTTACAACAATTTACACAACAATAAAAAAACACAATTCTCATATTCACAACAATATATATATATATCAAGCCATCTATCAATGGTGAACAATCATTTAAAAATTAAAATATTGTTACGTTTGTGGAGGTAGAGGATGAAATACCATAGTACATGTAGGATCGTATATTGGTAGCATGGACCATGGATGTATAAGAGACAACTCGATGTATTAAGTATGGAAACCCAGAGCTTAAGTTGTTTGCGTGTCTTCACGCGGGGGGTGAAGTTATGGTAACTAGGTAGGGAATAAAGTTAGTTTCCCCAGTCTGTTATTGCCCCCCTGTGGCTTTCCCTACTTCTACATTTACAAGGCCGGCCATGCAAAACGTCCATTAAATCACCACCACCGACGACAGTGCCGGACATTGCCGATCGGCGTGTAAGCCATGCCTTAATGACGCTCACGCCAAGCAAAGCCAGCAGGCCACGCCCCAAAGTTCGTCATTGGTTGTGGAGATTGGATAATCCAATAGTGCTTGGCGATTGGTCGGTATGATGTCACAAAGAAGGTTCAAGCATGGAGCAAAAATTAGAAGAATATATATATATCTCTCTCTCTCTCTCTCTCTTTCTCTCTTTCTCTCTTTCTCTCTTTCTCTCTTTCTCTCTTTCTCTCTTTCTCTCTCTTGTTCTGGCTTTCATCTCCAGTGGTCACTTTTGCCTCTGGTGTGCTTGTGAGGAGACGTTTCGGAGCTTTGTGGAATCTTTGCAACGTTTGAGGAGGGGGTGTTGATGGACTGTGGTGCTTTTTGGGGGAGCTGGAGCTGCGTTGCACTGTGCGGTGGAAGCGAGGAAGGCCCGTTTGACTGTTTGCTTCGTGCCTGGGTATTTTCGACAGTGTTTCGGTGCCAGTCAGAGCACTTCCCGCGCGAGAGGCTATACCGGTGGCAACGACCAACAAGCCCCTCAACATATTTTGGACCAGAGCTGAGTACTGGCTGACTCAACAAACCAATTTATTATATTTTTTCCCCTTCATCTGTGGCTGAGTGGCATTTATTCTTACGTTGTGATTAAATTATTGTGTTGCATTATATTTGTTGTGTTGTGTTAATTTTTTCATAGGTTCGAGAATAAACCTGTGTGGCTTCTGTCCAGGTAAGCACCTAGCTGCCTTCAGTCCCCTGCACACCACAAAAAGTATCGCCAAGATTTTGGCCATTCGCCTCGGCCATTAAGGACCGTCCGGCCATCCGCCCAAGGCTGGTGTTCATCAGCTGATGGACGTCACAATATTTATAGTATCCGTTCCGGATTCGGATTCGGATCTTCACCAAAATCGAATCAATTTGTCCTTGACACACCCAACCTGTCCATCAAGATTTGTCTAAATCCGTCCAGAACTCTTTGAAATATCGTGCTATATATCGTTTTTAGCCCCTTCACTCAATAATGAAGAATCATTGAAAAAAATTATAGTATTCGGATCTGGATTTAAATCTTCACCAAAATCGAATAAATTCTTCGTTGTCACATACCAAACCTGTCCACCAAATCTCGCTCAAATCCATCCACAACCTTTTGAGATGTCCTGCTCACAGCCAGACAGAGGTGAAAACATAACCTCCATCCACTTTTGGTTGCGGAGGTAAAAATGGAGATTTTTAATGTTTGTAGAAAAAATCTTTTTTTAATTTCACCATTGTTGATGCAGCATCATGAACACCACCTTATTTAATGTTACTTTATTTATTAGTGCCTGATGTTTGTTTCCTTTATGACGTCGCTAAAAAACAGTAGGTTTCCTGTGCAGAATGATTTTCAATTTTTTTTTTTTGACCGGGCAAAAATATTATCTCGTTCGTCCCTGCGCATGCACGGTCTGGACAAATTGAGAGACAAAGTACTGCTAAACTACAGGTTCGTTTTCCGATTCGTGTTCAAAATATAACATTCAATTGAAATAAAGTAATTCCTGGATTATAAACTAATGTATCTCGACACAGCCAGTGCACCGATTGCTTAACCCCACTTTTTGCTTCACACGTGTGGAGTAACACGCCAAAGACCCAAAAATCCCCGAAGGCCCAAAATACTCCAAAGACCCAAATAGACCACGGAGACCCAAAACACCCTGAAGACCCATAAGACCAAAAAGTCCCTGAAGACCCAAAATACACCGAAGACCCAAAACACCCTGAAGACATCAAAGACCCTTAAAGTCCCAAAATGTGCATGTGTTTTGAATGACCATGTGCTTCAGCCTTGGGGTTGAAGTGCATGTGTATGCTAATGGGACAGTCTTGATAGACGGTGTGCCTTGGCCGTGGGGTCAAGGTGCACGTCCAAGGCTGTTTAAATGTTTGATTCTTTACCTTTTTTTATGATAAAAAAGGCAGGCCACGGACTGGCCTCAAAAAGTCCGGACTGAAGAGCTCAGTGACTTTCAAGATGGCACCGTCATATGATGCCACATTTGCAACAACTCGGTTTTTCAAATTTCTGCCCTGCTGGAGCTGCCCTGGTCATCTGTAAGTGCTCTTATTGTGAAGTGGAAACTTTAAGGAGCAACAACAGCTCAGCCGCGAAGTGGTAGGCCACACAAGCTCACAGAACAAGGACCGCCGAGTGCTGAAACGCGTAACGTGTAAAAATTGTCTGTTCTCGGTTGCAACACTCACTACCGAGTTCCAAACTGCCTCTGGAAGCAACGTCAATACAACAACTTTGTCGTCTGGCAATTCTACGGACTAATCTGGGTTTGGCGGATGCCAGGAGAACGCTACCTGCCAGAATGCATAGTGCCAACAGTAAAGTTTGGTGGAGAAGGAATAATGGTCTAGGGTTGTTTTTCATGGTTCGGGCTAGGCCTCTTAGTTCCAGTGAAGGGAAATTTTAACGCCACAGCATACAATGACATTCTTAGACGATTGTGTGCTTCCAAATTTGTGGCAACAGTTTGGGGAAGGCCCTTTTCTGTTTCAGCATGACGATGCCCCCCCATGCACAAAGTGAAGTCCATACAGAAATGGTTGCACAGAGCCCTGACAACCCATTCGAACACCTTTGGGATGAATTGGAACGCCAACTGCGAGCCAGGCCTAATCGTCTAACATCAGTGCCCGACCTCGCTAATGCACTTGTGGTTGAATGGATGCAAATCTCTGCAGCAATGTTCCAACATCTAGTGGAAAGCCTCCCAGAAGAGTGGAGGCTGTTATAGCAGCAAAGGGGGGGGATCAACTCCATATTATTGCACATGATTTTGGAATGAGATGTTCAACGAGCACATACAGATGTGATGATCGGGTGTCCACATACTTTTGGCCACGGTGTGTGTGTGTGTGTGTGTGTGTGTGTGTGTGTGTGTGTGTGTGTGTGTGTGTATGTATGTGTGTGTATATATATATATATATATATATATATATATATATATTATATATATATATATATATATATATATATATATATATATATATATATATATATATATATATATATATATATATATATATACTGTATATATATATATATATACAGATATATATATATATATATATATATATATATATATATATATATATATATATATAATATATATATATATATATATATATACACACATACATACATACATATATTATATGTATATATGTATGTATATATATATATATATATATATATATATATATATATATATATATATATATATATATATATATATATATATGTGGGATATGTATATATATAATGTGGGATTTTACCCACATTCATATATATATGTATATATATATGTATATATATTATATATGTATATATATATGTATATATATATATATATATATATATATATATACATATATATATATATATATATATATATATATATATATATATATATATATGTATGTATATATATATTGTTGCGGATATGAGGACTGTATATTTTTTTGATTGTGTGCTTTATTATTATTATTATTGTTTATTCTGCGCCCCCTGCCTCCGGAGCTGTGTAAAGGTCAAAGGGCATCCCATAATTAGTCCACAAGCATACACGTCAGCCAATAATAGAATACCCCTGTTCGATAGTTATATCTTATTCTGTGTTTTAGGGTAAGGCTGTGTCTCCCATTAATTGAAGTACTCCATTGCACCAGTGAAAGAGAATAGATCCCCTTTCATTCCCCTCCCCAAAATCTCCATTTCCTTTCACATCCCCTTTCGTCATTGCCAAGCCTCGATTGCCAATTACATCCCCTCCAAAACCACCATTGAACATGTGCTCGGGTCGGGGAAGAGGGGCGTGCCCGCCCGTCGTCATCAAGGGCGGAGCCAGAGGGTCGCGTGACCAACCAGGGCCGAGGTGAGCACACCGATGGGCGTGTCCTGAAGGCCGGCGGCTTGATCGCCGGAGGCGCTATAAAGGTGCGCGCGCAAGAAGCGTGGGGGGGTCGGTGGTGAGGAGTGAGTGGACCAAGAGAGAGAAAGAGTGGTTGGACCAAGAAAGAGAAAGAGTGGTTGGACCAAGAGAGAAAGAGTGGTTGGACAGGGAGACGTGCAAGAGTGTTGTTGAGTTGAGGGTTTGGACCAGACGAGTCAGACGAGTCCTGGCAAAGCAAGCGGCGGCCACAGCAGCAACAACACCCAACAGCCGCTTGGGGCCTGGACGGCGGTTTTGAGCAGGGCCGCGAAGGAACGGCGGCTGCTAAACGCGCCGATCGTGCTGCAGGACCCCCTTGGACCTTCCTCTCCCTCCAGCCATCCACCTCCTGCCTTTCCACCCTTCTTGTGTACGTGAGTTTGTTCTGTGTGTCTTGTCCCTGGGTATTTAATTAAGTCTGTATAAGCTAGTATTTGCACTGTGTCACCTGCGTCTTATGTGTTGTAAATAAACGTGACTGCTTTCTTTTTGCTTGTGTGTATAATAAATCCAATTACTCTTCTGTCCGTCTTCTCGTCTTATTCCTTTTCCTCTTTGCATTTCGTCGTTTTAGTCTTTTCCAGATTGGGCAGCTGCGGTGCGATACGGCCAAAGTTCTGGGTGAATCGGGTGAGTCGGGGAACAACTGTTCGGTCGCGGAGCCTTCGCTCGGCAAACAACATCCTAAACCGCGATCAGTAACAATTGGTGTCGGGAAGTGGGATTGGACCCGAAGCGCGCTTAACGTGCTCAAAATTACAAAGTACCGAAATTGCTTTTGTTTTACAAAACCCGAATTTTGAAATCGCGCCATGGCTGGTCAAGGCGACGGGATGCCGGTGGGAGAGATAGACGGGGTAGAATCGACCCAGGACCTCGGGGAAATGTATGTGGATGAAAGAGACGAGGAGAACATTGGCAATGTGGTTGAGGGAGTATCAGGCGCGCAAAATGGCGCCTTTGCGCACGCGGTTACAGCGGCACCAAATCTAGCCGCGCCCGTGACCGTAGCAGCGCCGCTGGGGAATTCGGACCTTTTTATGTTACAAATGGGGGCCCTTATGGACAGGCTAGAAGCAAAAATGGATGCTCAGGGTGAGCGAATGGGACAAATGGGGAACCGGATGGATGCTCAGAGTGAGCAATTGGGAGTAATGAGGGACGAAGCGAGGGGTACCGGTGAGGGATTAGACAAGAAATTTGAGGGGTTAGACAATGGGATAAAAGAGGTGAAAAAGGGGTTAACGGGGGTAGAAAACAGAATGGCTGCCCAGGAGAATCAGTTAGAGGGGGTAAAAAATGGGTTAATGGGGCTAGAAAATAGGATGGAAGGCAAATTGCGGGAGATAGGGGAGCAATCCGCCCGAGAAATTAAACAAATGGGAGAGCAGATAGAGGAGGTAAAAATCGGGGTAGAAACCAAATTGGATGCTCAGAGGGATGAATTGGGACAGATGAGGGTGGCACCTACAAAAGAGATGGAGGAGATGAAAGAGGGGATACGACGAGGTGTGAGTGAGGAGGTCTCGGGGCTACGCGAGGAGGTAAAGCAAGGTGAGAAGCGTATGGAGAAAGAGGTGAGAAATAATACGGCTAGGTTACAGGGGGGAATAGAGGGTCTGACGAAGGGAGTAGAACAGCTGACAGTCGGACAAAGGGAACTAGCGGACCAAGTGGAAAAGAACACTGCAATCATCGGGGGTTTAAAAGCGACACAAAAGGACATTAAAAACGAATTAATAGCAACACAAAAGGAATGTCAGATGGTACATGAGGGGTTGACGAAGAAGTTGGAGGAGGTGACAGAAGTAATGGAGACGAAGGACCGAGAGGTGAAGACGCACATAGAAACGGTTAAGGTGGCGTTAGAGGAAGAGATAGAGGGGGCGTACCGGGAGATGAAGGAGGTAAAGGAAAAATTAGAGGAGGTGGAAGAGGGGGTGAGTGAAATTAAGAAGAGACGGAGGGAAACTAAGAGGGAGATAAAGGAGGAAGTCATGGAATATGTACAAGGTCTGTGTTCAAATCATGACGAGGTTCTCACTAACCAAATAAAGAGTTTGCAGGTGGCAAAGGAGGTGCGGAGACGAGGTGCCAAGGTGAGTGGCGATATAATTGGAAATGTACATGATGTGAGGAAAGCTTCAGTCGGCTTGGGGATTGGTTTGGATCCGGGTGTTCGTGAAAGGCCGTTGGTGAAGTGTGTGACAGGTCAGGTTTGCGAAAAAAGAGGTGTGCGAGAATGTCCGACCATGGGGTGTGTGAGGAAAAAGTGCGCGCCGACCAGTGAGTGTGCTGTCGAGAGTGAGTCAGTCGTAGCGCGTGTGCGAGGGGGTACATGGAAGCGCGGTGTGGTAAGTGTTACGGAGGAAGTAACGAAAGAGTGTGCGCAAGAGGATGCGCGAGAAAGGTGTGTAACGGACAGGTGCATGGGGAAAGAGTGCGCTGTCAAGAGTAAGGGGGAATGCACGCCGGTGGTGAGTGTTACAGAGGATGTAACGAGAAAGTGTACGCCTGTGGTGAGTGTTACAGAGGATGTAACGGGAGAGTGTGCGCAAGAGTGTGCGCGAGAAAGGTGTGTAACGGACGGGTGCATGAGGAAAGAGTGCGCTGTCAAGAGTAAGGGTGAGTGCGCTGTCAAGAATGGAGGTGAGAGTAGTGAGAGTGACAAGGAGCGTGAGTTGGTTGTGACAGGTGAGAAAGGATGCACACCTGGAATGGTAGAGCGTGAGTGGGAATGCACGCTGGAATTGGTAGTGAGGCACGTGGTTGGGTGTGCGAATGAGAGCACACCTGTGATTGTCACAGAGGAGGTGACCGAGGAGGGGGCGCGAAGAGGTGTATTGGTGAGGTGTGCGAGCAACGAATGTGTGCCAAAGTGCTCGGTGGTCAGGTGTGTGACCAAGGCTGTGAGTGGAATGAGTGTACCGAGGTGTGTAAGGAAAGGTACGAGGAGCATGGAAACGGCTGGGTGTGTGAGCAAGGAATGGGCTGCGGGGTGTAAGCATGCAGGTGAGGCATCGAAGGTAACCGGGTTAGAGGTTAGAGCGACTTTTAGCCGAATCGGGCCCTCGGTGCGTGCCGGGCTTCGCGTGCCGCGAGAACCAGCGGGGATCCGAGCCACGGCGGGTTCGAAAGGACCACCGTGCGCGATCCACGCTGGGCCTCGCTTTGAACGGCCGTGTCCGTGCTCCACTAGGCGGAGCGGGCGGCTGGATAGGAAGGGTCGTCATGGCGACCACTTTTTGTTGAGGCATTCCGGCAGGTCGAGATAGAGCCATGGGATGGCTCCGTGCCGAGAGGGTGCGTGGGGTCTCGGGCCGGGTAAGCCCCCGTCCCTGCCCCGAATGCGGGACGTATCCAGCCGCTGGCACCAAACAACCCGCATTCATTGCTCGGCTTTACGAAGCCGGGCTTTGGACAGGAATTGGCGCACCGAGAGGCATTAGTGAGTAGACCGTGTGATGAGGTTAGTGTTTTGGCCCCAAAATTAGAAAAAAACAAAATTTGATGATTGGCAAAGGATTGGCAGTAGTGATTGGCAGATGATGGGTAGTGATTGGCAAATTTTTGATTTGTGGAAATTTGATGTGCAAAATTGGTAGTGAGCGAGGGGCCCGGTGGGTAAGGGTGGCACCCCTGCCACCCTTCCCATGGGGGGGCAAATGCGCTATAGTTTATGGGGTGTATGGCAGTGAAAACTAGCCCGGGTGGGTTAGGTTATATTGTGTGTAGGGCCCTAGAAGATTGACATTAGGTAACGTTAAGTTTAGTTAGTGACTGATACCTGTAGTGGGGACGCAGGTAGTTTAGTGTGGATGATAATGACGAGGGAGCGCAATAGTTTAAAGGGACGACTGGGAAGCGCAAGTTTCAGAGGGGAGTAGTTAGATGAGATGATGCTGTGTGAGGATGGACCAGGTGTGAGAGCACAGGTGTGCAAGTGCAGGTGTGTGGAGCAGTGTGGAGCAGTGTATGAGTAGTGAGTGTGTGGATCAGCGCGACTGCGCTTGGGGAGAGAAGGGTGCAGGTGGCACCAGGTGTGAGAGCACAGGTGTGCAATTGCAGGTGTGTGGAATATATGGAGCAGAGAATGAGTGGTGTGGAGAGAGTTGGAGTAAGTGGTACGGAGTGGTGTGCATGGTGCGAAGGTGTGAATGGGGGAAGAGTGGACCCCCATCACGGATACCCGGGGCGGGTAGTGTAAGTGTTAGGTAGAGGGTATAGGTAAATTGTGGTTGGATATTGGCATTTGTGGTGCGGGTGCAGAATGGTATTGTGGATGGGTGCATTAGTGTTGTGGAAATGGCTGGGCGTGTCGCCTGTTAGTGTGTGTAGTTGGTTGGGCACTCCACCACTGTGAGGATGTCGGCCAGGTGAGGCCGCAGGTGGGCTCTGGGAGCCGTTAGTGTCAGTGGGGCCCGAGGATCCGGAGGACGGACCCGGGTAGCCCAGTGCCAGAGAGGGCACCGAGTGGGGAGAGCGCCAGAGGGCCTTCCCCAGGTAGTTAGGTTAGGGTAAGGAGCAGGTAAGCTCGGAGGCAACTGCAGTGGTGGAGGTGTGCAGGTGGGTAGACCCGCTGGGAGAGGTACACGCCACAGCCCAGAAATTGTGCGAGGGCACCGGGAGATGAATCGGGGGAGTGAGACCCCAAATTGAAAAGCACCACAGTTTGGTCAATGGGAATTGGTTTTTAGAACCCATAGTGTAAGTTGGCCAATGGATTGGCAGGGAAAGACCCCGGGTAATGTAAAGTTGTTAAAGTCATTTAGGAAATAGTTAGGATTGATGAACCTGTCGCACCATACGCAGCCACTTACCTGTGGTGATGATGATGACTCCACACCTGTGTTTTCTTTGTTTTGTGTTGCAGGAAGTAAGGATTGCTGTTGGATTTGTGAGACGCATCACGACGTGGATGAGACATTGGGGTGATTCCATCTCTCCCTCCCTAGGAGGGACTGATGATGAATTGGTGATGGCAAATTATGATGTTGACTTGGAGATGGCAAATTTTGATGAGAGTTGAAAATGGCAAATTTGATTGGTTAGGAGGGAGAGAAGACGAATTTGGTTTATGGGAGGAACGGGGAAGACAGTAGGGACGGTTGTGATTTGTAAAGTAGATGTTTATGGGTAGTGTTGTGTTTTGTGGATACAGTAAGGGGTAAGGGAGGGGCAATGTAGGTTACCTGGTGGGGGGGGGGGCGTACGGTAGGAACGTACCTGTCTCACCTGGTTCCCATGTGCCCCCAGTGTGCATCATCTTGTATTGCGTGCACTTTTGCGCCCTTACCACCTTACTCACTTGTTTTCTTCTTTTGTCTCCCACCTCCGAGCCTCTGGCTTTGGGGCAGAGAGAGAGGAGAGAGAGGTGCTGGCTCCGCAGTTGTGGGCCTGCACTTTCGCTGCTTGCTGCCGGGATCGATACACCATATGGACCGCAATGTTTGTGGCCGCCCACCATGGACCGCAGTTCTTTTGCGGGCAAGCACCACCCGTCTATGGACCTATGGGTCAACGTGGCACCTATGCCAGACAGGTGAACCACTAATAGTTGGCCCCCTGACGGCCACAATAAAGAAATGGACGCGGTTGGCGCCTTTCTTTATTTTTTAAAGAAGCAAGAAGGCCAAGTGCACCACATGAAGGCAAGACCAGCGGCAGAACATCGGCCGGCTGCGACACCACCGGTGACTATAAACACTTTATTGGTGCACCGGATGGTGCTGACTGTATGAATAGGGGTGGTGCTTTTGGTGCTTGGAAGGGGTGCTCTGCACATTATTAAAGGCCGTAGGGCCACAGAGCACTCGTGGGTTGGTGTATCGATGCTGGCATGCGTGCTCTCTCTATGCATAACATCTGCATGTGTTCCTCCAAAAACAGGTCCTGGATCGTAGTGTAAATATCAGCGTAGTCTTGTAAATAATGCTCCCTACCGGCTGTATGTTTAGTTTGCGAATTCTTTCCGCGATCCGGTTATCCTGTGGGTGTGTTTCTGTGAGGAGAAGGGTGCAACGTCGCAGGGGGACATATTTACTCATTTGTGAATATCTGTAAAACTGTCGCACTCAGGGTAGAGTTAATAGTAGAGGGAACTACATCTGAGTGCCACACTAAAGTAGGTAAAAATTTATCGGGTCGGGACGCCCCGAGGGTAGAGAAGGGTGCAATGTTGCGGATATGGGATTTGGCCTCCATATCCGCTTGTAAATATTCCCCTATTTCCCCAATACTCCCCAACTATCCCCAATCCCCCATTCCCTAGTCCCATTGTCTGTAAACAACACTCTGTAGAACCGACCTTCCCCTTTTTCCCCCATTAAATGTCATGTCCAGGTCCACCGCATCTCACGTAGACAACTTTCGGACATCTTGCTAGTTATTCTTAGTCTATGTCAGTTAAGGACTCGTTTCCATTAATTCTGACTCTTCGTTGCACCAGAATGTGATTGTATGGCACCAGTAGTGAGTTTAGGACCTCCCCATACCTCCTCCCATCTTCCTCATGAAACCACAACAACAACAACAACTACAACAACAGCGCGCGGGGAGTGTGCGTCCTCACTCCGGCTTGGTTAGCCGCCATTGCCCATGTGCTCCGGCGGGGTTACCACGAAGGGGCTGACTGTCGGCCCCTCGTCAAGGGCGGAGCCCGGTAGCCCCCAGCACCCAATAAGAAGCGGCGGGCCGATTCCATCTGGGGCGGAGCTAACGAGCCGAGGGCGTGTCACTCCCCGCCGGATATACGGAGCCACTTACCGGACGTGACGTCAGATGCGCCCCGAGCTTGAAGTGAAGAGAACCAGACGCCACCTCCGAGCGCTGAGAGACCTCCCTGCATCTTTTGGGCCGCGCTATCCTGTCCCTGAGCACAAGGTGCACCTTGTGCTGTCCACCGACTACCTGCCCTTCCTTGCCATCAATCCCGGTGTGAGTCAGTCTTGTCCTGTTTATCTGTGGTCTGTCGGGGTTACTATAAGACCGTGATTAAGTGCCTACCTTCCTATGCTGTACCTCTTGTCCTTGTAATCTCAACGTTCCGAAATATTATAACCTCCTCCGGAGGTCTTGAGAACTGTACCCCTGGTGTCGTGTCATTTAACCCAGCCGTTGTGTCCTTTCCTCAATTGATTTAGCGTAGCGCGACTCGGCCAACGTTCGAGTATAATCGGGTAAACTGTGCAGACGCGGTCATACCAAACCGCTCGGTAAACTAACATCCACAACCGCGTCTGTAACAATATGTATATATATATATATATATATATATACATATATATATATTGTGGTGGTTACCCGATTCACATGTCGCGGTTACCTTATTCACTTGTCGCTGTTAACTTATCCACATGTGACGGTTACCATTACGATGGGTTTGGTCTAACCCACGCACACGGGCTTTTGGTTGTGTCGTCGTGACGCACGCGCGGCTGTTGGAGCCACGCCCTCCGAAGAGGGTTCTTGGTTTTATATAAGCCATTACGACTTCCGTTCGCTAGCAGTTGCTGGAGATTTCTGTACAATAAACAACCTTTTGTACCCAACGAAATGGCCTCTTCTTATCGTCTTCGGCGATAAGGGGGAGGGTGAGGGGTGGGATGGGGAGGGTGAGGGGTGGGAGGGGGAGGGGTGAGGGATGGGAGGGGGAGAGGGGAGGGGTAGGAGGGGAGGGCGAGGGGTAGGAGGGGAAGGGGAGGGGTAGGGGGGGGGTTACATTACACCGATTTACATTGAAAACTGCTGAAATATGTACGCAACTTCAACTTAGCACAGTTTAGTAAATACTCGAGATAAATCCATGCGGTAAAATATTGCTGAGAGTTGCTAAGACCTACGACTTAGAAATTCCACCTGGACACACTTCAGGGCGCACTTTCAAAGGGGAGATGTGCTTCTTCTTTCTAAAAAATATTTTAAGTGTGGTATTGAAGGAGCTGCGCTCCAACGCGAGTCGAAAGAATTGACGCGACCAAAGACGGAATTCGTCCGAGTTGCTTTATTGAAACAAAACAGCTCAGGTATTCTGACAAAAGCCCGTTTATCGGGCAGCAATATATATACACATTTATGTCGGGAAGTTTGCCCGGCAAAAGCTATACCGGGCATGCCCGGGTGTCAAGGGCGAGCCTTGGAAAGGCGAGTCTGGACCTGCCCGGGCATGTTTGGCTGCGGCCTGGCAAGTCGAGGCTGGGCGTGCCCGGGCGCTCTGGACGAGCACTGGAAAGGCGAGAGCGGGCATGCCCGGACGCTCTGGGCGAGCCCTGGAAAGGCGATAGCGGGCATGCCCGGACGCTCTGGGCGAGCCCTGGAAAGGCGATAGCGGGCATGCCCGGACGCTCTGGGCGAGCCCTGGAAAGGCGATAGTGGGCATGCCCGGATGCTCTGGGCGAGCCCTGGAAAGGCGAGAGCGGGCATGCCCAGGAAAGACGAGACCGGGCGTGCCCGGGAGGTTCGGGCGTGCCCGGGAACAGTGAGTCCGGGCATGCCCGGGAGAGGCACGTCTGGCCGTGTTCTGGCCGGTGCAAGGCGATTGTGTGCATCCAGCGGTAACCACTACACACACCCCTCCAGAATCGACCTGCACCGGCAGGGTCAATTTAAGGGGGGTCCGGATGACCCGGCCGAAGCGACCCCTGGAGGGTCGTGGGGAGGGGTCCGACGTGATGGTGGGTGGTCGAGTGGGGGGAACTGTGGACGGGGGGCGGCCTCGCCGTGGAGGAAGGGCCAACCGTGGTGGTCGGTCGACGTCCATGTGCGCCGGTTTGAGGCGGTCCACAGAGATCCGGTCCGACCGGCCGCCAACGTCGACGACAAAGGACTTGTCGCCCCATCGCAGGACCCGGAAGGGCCCGTCGTACATCGGCCGGAGTGGCCCCCGGTGCGCGTCATGACGCACAAAGACGTACTCCGCTGTGCAAAGCGCCGGGGGGACGTAGGACTGGGGGCCACCGTGGCGGGACGTTGGCACGGGGGCAAATCGGCAGGCGGCCTCCTGGAGGTCCGAGCGCTGGTGTGCGGCGGACCAGGGACTGGTAGCGTCGGGCACGAACTCGCTTGGACGTGGAGCGGCTGGCCGTAGACGAGCTCGGCGGCGGACGCCCGGAGGTCCTCCTTGGGGGCCGTGCGGAGGCCCAAAAGGACCCACGGCAGCCGGTCGGTCCACCCGTCGTCCTGAAGGCCGGCCATGAGTGCGGCCTTCATGGAGCGGTGAAACCGCTCGCACAACCCGTTGGCTTGGGGGTGGTAGGCCATGGTGCGGTGCAGCATGACCCCCCAACGAGCGGGCGACCGTGCCCCAAAGTTCGGACGTGAACTGTGGGCCGCGGTCGGACGAGATGTCCGCCGGTGCACCGAAGCGCGCGACCCAGGTGGCGATGAACGCCTGCGCCACGTCGGCGGTGGTGGTGGAGGTGAGGGGCACGGCCCCCGGCCACCTGGTGGTCCTGTCCACCATGGTGAGCAGGTGGGTGATCCCCCGCGATGGGGGCAGGGGACCCACCAGGTCCACGTGGACGGGGTCGAAACACCGTGCAGGCATGGTGAAAGGTGCCAGCGGGGCCTGGGTGTGGCGGTGGACCTTGGCCCGCTGGCAGGCCGTGCAGGCGTTGGCCCAGTCGCGGACGTTCCGTCGAAGGCTGTGCCAGACGAAACGCGCCGACACCAGCTTCTGAGAAGCTTTCCGGCCCGGGTGAGAAAGGCCGTGGATGGAGGCGAAGATGCAGAACTGCCAGGAAACGGGCACGATGGGGCGAGGCTGGCCCTGGGAGACGTCGCAGAGCAGGACGGTGCCCGCGAAGGGGATGTCGGCCAGGCGGAGGCCCGTGTCCGCCGCCTGGAGGGCCTGCACCGAGGTGTCGGTGGTCTGGTCGGCCGCCATGAGCGCGAAGTCCACGCCGAGGTGGACCACGTTCGCGCTGGCCCGAGAAAGACAGTCGGCCACAGCGTTGTCTTTGCCGGCGACGTGCCGGATGTCCGTGGTGAATTCCGACACGGCGGAGAGGTGGCGCTGCTGGCGGGCCGACCATGGCTCCGTGACTTTGGCCATTGCGTAGACCAACGGCTTGTGGTCGACGAAAGCCGTGAACGGGCGGCCCTTCAGGAGGTGTCGGAAATGGCGAACGGCCAGGAATAGACCGAGCAGCTCGCGGTCGAACGTGCTGTATTTTAACTCGTTCAGCCGGAGCTGCCGGCTGAAAAAAGCGAGTGGCTGCCAAACCCCGTCCACCCATTGTTCATGGGCGGCGCCCACCGCGTAGTTGGAGGCGTCCGTTGTGAGGGGGCGCGTTGAGCACCGGGTGAGCCAGCAGCGTTGCGTCGGCGAGGGCCCGTTTTGCGCTCGCGAAGGCCGCGTCCATGGCCGCGGACCAAACGATGTCATGCTTGGCCGGCTTGCCCCGGAGGGCCTCGTAAAGGGGCCGCATGAGCTGAGCAGCGCGGGGCACGAATCGGTGATAAAAATTCACCATGCCGAGGAACTCTTGTAAGGCCTTGATGGAACGGGGACGCGGGAACGTGGTGATGGCCTCGACCTTGGTCGGCAGCGGCACGGCCCCGGTCTTGGTGATGCGGTGGCCCAAAAAGTCAACGGTCGTCGTGCCGAAGTGGCATTTGGCCGGGTTGACAATTAAGCCATGCTCGCTGAGGCGACCGAACAGTGTTCGGAGGTGGAGGAGGTGCTCGGCGCGGGACGTGCTGGCGACGAGGATGTCGTCCAGATAGACGAAAAGAAATGGCAGGTCGCGCAGCATGCCGTCCATTAAGCGCTGGAATGCCTGGGCCGCGTTCTTGAGGCCAAACGGCATCCTCAAAAATTCGAACAGGCCGAACGGCGTGATGACGGCCATCTTCGGGACGTCGGCCGCCCGGACAGGTACCTGGTGGTATCCCCGTATCAGGTCAATTTTGGAAAATATGACCCGTCCCGCCAAACGGGCGGAAAAGTCCTGGATGTGCGGGATCGGGTACCTGTCTGGGATGGTAGCGTCGTTGAGGCGGCGGTAGTCGCCACACGGGCGCCATCCGCCCCCCGGCATTGGCACGATGTGCAGTGGTGAGGCCCACGCGCTATTGGAGCGCCGCACGATGCCGAGGTGCTCCAACGCGTCGAACTCGGCCTTTGCCACGGCGAGCTTGGCCGGGTCGAGGCGGCGGGCCCTGGCGTAGACCGGCGGGCCCGTAGTGGGTATGTGGTGCTCGATCCCATGCCGCACTGCGATGGCCGAAAACGTCGGCCGTGTGAGGGCCGGGAATTCCGCGAGCAGGCGAGCGAACTCGTTCGCCGTCGGGAGGGCGCACGCCAGTTCGGTCGGCGCGGAGCTGCTCATCGTGCACGCCAGGGAGCTGAAGGTCTCGGCGTTGACAAGGCGACGACGTTTGACATCGACCAGCAGCTCGTGCACGCAGAGGAAGTCGGCGCCCAGCAAAGCCATGGGGACGCAGGCGGTCACAAAGGTCCACTGAAAGCGCTGGCTGCCGAAGCAGAGGGTGACGTTGCGCGGGCCGAAAGTGCGTATGGCCGAGCCGTTAGCAGCGACCAAAGAGGGGCCGCAAACGGCGTCCCGCCTGTCCTGCTCGGAGGCGGGTATGACGCTCAGTTGGGCGCCGGTGTCACAAAGGAAACACCGCCCGGACGCCTTGTCCCGAATAAAAAGCATGTTGCCCGAGTGGCCGGCGCTCATGGCTGGGAATGAACGCCGGCCCGGCCATTTCCCGACTTGCCAAAAGTGCACGGGGGTCGGCACGTCCGAGCCTTGTGTCCGAACCTGGCGTGGTAATAACACCACGCCTGGTCAGGTGGAGGCCCCGGCCGCCGTGTCGGAAGCGGTCGGTGCGGCGTGGCGGCCGCCAGTTTCACCGGCAGTTCGGCCTCCAACCGCGCAGGGCGCTCGGGCGTCGTGGGCATCGCCTCGGATGGCGGCAGGCTCCAGGTAGCCGCGCCGATGTGTTGGCCCGCCGAGGAGATCTTATCGGCTTCCCTGGCGAGGGCGCGGGGATCGGTGATCGACGTGCCAGCCAGGGCGAGGCGTACCGGGTGAGGCAGCTGGCGAAGGAACAACTCGCGGAACAGAAAATCCGGAGAGTGCTCACCGAGCAACAAGAGCATATAGTCCATGCGCTCGGACGGGCGCGTGTCGCCGAGCTCGGGCAGGTCGAGCAGGCGCCGTGCGAGTGCCACCGGTGAGAGGGCGAAAGCGTCGAGGAGGAGCGTCTTCAGTGCGTCATACTTGTCGGCAGCCGGCGGGTGCTTGAGGAGGCTCAGGGCGCGGGCCGCGGTGGCGGAACCGAGCGCTGCCACGACGTGGTGGAAGCGGGTGTCGTCCGCGGTGATGCCTCGCAGGGCGAACTGGGAGTCCGCCTGGGCGAACCAAACAGCCGCGTGAGCCTCCCAGAAGGTAGGCAGTTTAAGAGTCACTGCCGTGTCCATGTCGGTAGGTCACCAGTGAAGGAGCTGCACTCCAACACGAGTCGAAAGAATTGACGCGACCAAAGACTGAATTCGTCCGAGTTGCTTTATTGAAACAAAACAGCTCAGGTATTCTGACAAAAGCCCGTTTATCGGGCAGCAATATATATACACATTTATGTCGGGAAGTTTGCCCGGCAAAAGCTATACCGGGCATGCCCGGGTGTCAAGGGCGAGCCTTGGAAAGGCGAGTCTGGACCTGCCCGGGCGTGTTTGGCTGCGGCCTGGCAAGTCGAGGCTGGGCGTGCCCTGGCGCTCTGGACGAGCACTGAAAAGGCGAGAGCGGGCATGCCCGGGAAAGACGAGACCGGGCGTGCCCGGGATGTTCGGGCGTGCCCGGGAACAGTGAGTCCGGGCATGCCCGGGAGAGGCGCGTCTGGCCGTGTTCTGGCCGGTGCAAGGCGATTGTGTGCATCCAGCGGTAACCGCTACAGTATAGACACGATATTTGCATGCATCGCTTTCAAAAAGCGAGCAAATATGGTAAATATTACTCACGTGAAACCAGGATCCGTCTCGTTGGTAGCCATGAGTGTGTAGATGTCACATGATCAGTCATGAAGAGTGGTTAAGTCCAAAATATGGCATACCATGGCATAAAAACGATTTGCCCGCAAAGCATTGCACCGCAACGGCGGTCACAGAGTGCCATGCACAGCGTGACGTAAGTAGTGCGCGCAGCGCCCCTGGTGGAATTACCGGTCCCTATCAAAGACATTTAATTCATATCGCACAAAATCGACAAAAATCGACACAAAACACGATCGCTTTTCGCTCTGAATTACGTGCAAACGTGTGACGGAAATCACCATCGCCCAGCATCGAATGCCAACCAAGATGGCGCCCGGTAACTGCATCTCCACCTATGTGGAGTGAATGGCAATGGTCACATCACGTGATCGCTCTGAGCGAATCAGTCTAGCGGCGGGGATGGAACATCACGTGATCGCTCTGAGCGAATCAGCGAGCTGTTCTGACACCGGCTGAGATTAGCGGGTACTTCGCTGAAATGCGCTGAGGTAAATATGATTAAAAAATATGGATCGTCAAATATTTTGAGGTCGGCCATGTTCGTCCCAGGCTCAATGGCCATGTCTATGCCAAATATCAAGCACGTGAGCCTCTCCATTTCAGTCTATCGGTAACATTACACACACACACACACACACACACACACACACACACACACACACACACACACACAAACACACACACACACACACACACAAACTGTGTTTATATATATATATATATATATATATATATATATATATATATATATATATATATATATATATATATATGTATATATATATATATATGTATGTAGATAGATTAGGGTGGTGCTCAAAATAATGTTTTTAAAATATTTACTGGGACATGGCTTTATGTTGTTTCTTTTTGTTCCAAAATGAAAAGACACCAAATATGAAAGCAATCCGATTTTATATAGGGGTGCCACATCAGCCTTCAAATTAAAGGTGTCTACAAAACTTTTCTATATATGGATCGAAAGCAAAACCAGAAGTTTGTTTTATGAAAATCCACCCTCCACTCACTTTCTTTGTATTCTAGCAAACACAAGTTACAATAGCTGCACAAATAGCACTATATTGCTATGAAAACTCAAATTCAATGATAACAATCCAAATGTTCAGTTCATAAAATGAAGAGACACCATATCACATAATATTAAAAAACCCAAATATAATGAGAAATGTAACTCCTATTTCTGGGCCTGTTTCACCACTGTTGCCTTCTTGGCATCGGGGTACATCTTCCTGTGAGCAGCAACAACTTGGAGCAGAGCTTGCTTTTGCTCTTCATCCTTTGTAAGGAGCTTATTGTAGTCTTGTATCAATGCGACACCCCTTTCTGCCCTGTCGTTCACCACGACTAAGCCACTGGCGGCTTTCTTTGCTTCCTGAAAGCTGGTTTCTTGCTCCCATGAACCAGGATCCTTATCCATCCAATCAGTTGGGGTCCCTAGGATGCTGAAGAAATGCTTGGTGTGTTTTGTTATGAGGCCAGCGATTGACAGGGCGGTTCCTCGTTTGATAGCTGGTCTCTTTGGAGAGGGGTTTTCACCGTCATTTTTCAATGCTTCAATCATATTGATCTTGCTTTCTTTGTCAATTCTGGTGTCAAAGAATGCAAATGCCACTAGTACTGGGCTCATGTACCACGTGTGGCGGCCAAGTGCCTTCAAGGCTGCCTGAGCCATCTTCTGATTGATTTGTTCAAACTTTTCCAACTTCTTGAAGAGGTTAATGTCATTCAGGGGAGCCTCAATAGCTTGTGGAGCCCGAAACCAAGCCTGTACATACACAAGGCAGACAAAAATGTTGAAGGCTCGGAGTTCTCTCGCCTCTCGAAGTGTCAAGTGGAACTCTGACCGAAACATGAACACCTGTAGTGAATATAGTGCTTTTGCCATCCATCTGGCTCTGTGCATTGCTCCTGGAGCCATGATCCGGATTCCACGAGGTGGGATTCCTCCCATGTAGATGACAGTCATTTCTAGGAGTTCACGATAAATCATCTCGTGGCTGCTGATCTTTCAAACACACAAGAACGTTTTTGCTTCCAACACAGTGTCTACAGATCCCATTGAAGCCTTCCTCTCTGAGAATTGATCGTGAAGAAACTTCCTGTCCTCGGGGTTGGTGATTATGGCCTCCGAATCTGCATGCCTAAGATCAAACGTCTTCTCCAAGGAGGCCTTGAAGGATGCTTCCTTTTTCTCTTTGGTCGCACCACCCCGCTTTGCACCTTTTTGGAGGCTCCTCCATTCTTCATATAGCCTCTCCAAACGATGGATGCAGTGCTGCTCCGTCGTTGTAGGTAGGTGAGCTTTTTCCCAGAACTTCACAACCTCTTCAATGGTGAGGGTTGCACTCTCTTGGGCAGTGCGATTCTCCTTCTTCAGGTGATGGAAAAACAGGACAAGAGATTGATGCACAGTCGGGAGCTTGGCACCTTTGATGGCATCTCCAGAAGTGGACCCAATGAGATACACATTATCCTGAGCCCGAGTTTTCAATGAAACACTGGTACTAGCACATGCCATATCTGCAAAATAAGCAAGAATGTGGGTAAAATCCTGTTAATTCTTACTCCACAGGGCCACTCTCTACAAAAGAGCCACAGTCAATAAGTTAGGCCTACATATTACACACTAAAAAAGCATACCCCTGACCCCGGGAACCTGTACAAAACATGCATGAAAATTGCCCAGATAGTGATCATAGGAAGTCTCAAAACTGTATGTATAATATATTGTATATATATAATGTATAATGTGTATTTATGTATATTTATTATTTAATGTATATTTACTATATATTTATTTTTAATATTATATTTAATGTATATATATAATTATGTATTTATTTTGTGTATATACAGCCCAAAAAATGGGAATTCCTATTTTTGCATGGGGGAAAATTCATCACTGATGTGGCACCCCTAAATATTATTGGATTCCATTCAGATTTGGTGTGGTTTCCTTTGACACCAAAAGGAACAATAATAGACCATGTCCCGGAGAAAATCTGCATTTTGATTTTTTGAAGCCCACCCTAAGATAGATATATATATAGATATATATATATATATATATATATATAGATATATATATATATATATATAGATATATATATATATATATATATATATATATATAGATAGATAGATATATATAGATAGATATATAGTTGCATTTGTGGGAATGATGTCGGTCATTTGGGAGTCGTGTTGTGTGGGGTGTGTTGCACAGGGGTGCCAGTTCGGTTGTGGTTCCCCAAATAGGACCTTTTCGTATTTATTTTTCCTTTTTCTTAAAGTTTATCCCATACGCACTCCCTTTCCGCCACGTGATTTGACTGTTTGTGGTGTTGCACAAAAACAGCTTTGGGAAGGATTCAACCCTTTTCCTTTCAAGCAAGAAAGTAGAAAGGACAGGAAAAGGATAGAGTAGAGAGGAAGAAGAAGAGCGGCTATTGGCAGGGTGTTGAAAACGCGATCCTTGCTCGTGGTGTGAACGGCTTCGGTGAGCTTGTTGGTGTGAGAGACTCGACCTCTATTAACTTTCTGAAGGATTCATTGTGCATGAAGGAGGTGGACAGTTGTGTTATGTGTGGATGTTGTTTCGGCCTTTCGTATCGGTTGTATGTGGCCTGTGTTAATTGTTTCAGTCTGTTAAAGCGCGGCGTTACGCGCGCTGCTTGCGAGCAAGGAGGAAGCAGACAAGCGGTAACTTATAAGCGTCTTTATTTCAGGAGCTCACTGTAACACTGAGCTGCTCAGGGCTGCGCGCCCCATGTATATCGTGAGGCCACGCCTCTCTCCCTGGCGTGGCCCATCCCCACTTGGTGTGCGGGGTGATGTCACCACGTCAGTGCTTTCGTGTCCGCCACACGCGCCCCCCCCCCCCCCCAGAATCCCCGCGCACCTGAAGGGTCAGTTTGCGGGGCAAACGGATGACCCGGCCGAAGCGCCCCCTGGCGACTGGCGGCATCTGGGATGCAGGGATGCCATCTGGGATGCCTCCGGCTGCAGGACCGGGGGGCGGCGGTGCCGGGGGGCCGCCCGCAGGGGGGCGGCCCCGACGCGGGGGTCGGGCCACTGGCGGTGGATGGTCCACGTCGAGGTGGGCCGGCTTGAGGCGGTCTACAGAAACGCGGTCAGGAGTACCGCCGATGTCCAGGGTGAAGTGCTTCGCCCCGCTCTCCAGCACGCGGAAAGGCCCGTCGTACGGGGGCCGCAGTGGTGTCCGGTGGGCATCGTGGCGGACGAAGACGTACTCCGCCGTGCGAAGCTCCGGGGCGACGTGCGTCGGTGGGTGCCCGTGGCATGCCGTTGGCACCGGGGCGAACCTCTGGGCGGTCTCTTGCAGAGCGGAGCGCTGCTGTGCCGCGGACCGTGGAGTCGGGGAGGAACTCGCCCGGCACCCGCAGCGGTTGCCCGAAGACCAACTCCGCCGCGGATGCACGCAGGTCCTCCTTGGGTGCCGTCCGGAGGCCCAGCAGGACCCAGGGGAGCCTGTCGACCCAGCCGCCGTCGCGGAGGGTGGCCCGGAGCGCGGCCTTCAATGAGCGGTGAAATCGCTCACACAGGCCGTTAGCTACGGGTGGTAGGCCGTAGTTCGGTGCAGCCTGACCCCGAGCCCCTGCGTGACCGCCCCCCAGAGCTCCGAGGTGAACTGGGGGCCGCGGTCGGACAAGATGTCTGAGGGGGCGCCGAACCAGGCGACCCAGGTGGCGATGAAAGCCTGCGCGACATCGGCCGCCGTCGTCGACGCCAAGGGCACGGCCTCCGGCCACCGGGTGGTGCGGTCCACCATGGTGAGGACGTGGGTGAAACCCCGCGAGGGGGGCAGAGGTCCCACCAGGTCCACGTGAACGTGGTCAAACCGGCGTTCCGGCACCGTGAACGGGCCCAACAGGGCCTGGGTGTGCCGGTGCACCTTGGCGCGCTGGCACGCGAGGCACGTCCTGGCCCAGCCGCGGACGGCCTTCCGGAGGCGTTGAGACGGCGATAGTCCCCGCACGGTCGCCATCCCCCGCCGGGCTTCGGCACAATGTGCAGCGGCGACGCCCAAGCGCTCTCTGAGCGCCGAACGATGCCGAGTCGCTCCAGGGTAGCGAACCCCGCTTTTGCCACCGCCAGCTTCGTCGGCTCGAGGCGGCGTGCCCGGGTGTAGACCGGTGGCCCGACGGTGGGGATGTGATGGGCCACCCCGTGCTTAACGGCCCCCGCCGAGAAGGTGGGCCGCGTGAGGGCCGGGAAGCCGGTGAGGAGGCGGGTGAATGCGTCCGCTGCCGGAAGCGTACAGACCAACGTGGCCGGAACCGAACCGTTCGGCAAGCCGCTCGTTGAGCTGCTCGACGAGCTGGGCAGCGCACAAGCGAGCGAGCTGAACGTCTCGGCCTGGACAAGACGTCTGCGCTTTACGTCGACCAGGAGCCCATTAGCGCACAGGAAGTCCGCGCCAAGCAGTGCCATGGGCACGTCGGCGGTGACGAACGTCCATCGGAAAACCTGCCCTCCGAACCGCAGAGAGAGGCAGCGTTTTCCGTACGTACGGATGGGCGTCCCGTTCGCGGCAAGCAGCGCGGGGCCCCCGCCCGCGGCGTGCTTGTCTGACGTACCGGCGGGAACGACACTCACCTGCGCTCCCGTGTCGCACAGGTAACGGCGCCCGGATAAGGTGTCCGTTATGAACAGCAGGCTGCTCGAACGGCCGGCGCTCATCGCCACTATTGAGCACCGGCCCGGGCGTTTCCCGACCTGTTGAAGGAGCATGGCGGATGACACTGCCGAGCCTCATGGCCGAACTTGGTGTGGAACCAGCACCAGGTGGTGGAGCTGGAGGAGCGCGGCTGGCTCCACCAGGCCGGTGGAGTTGGTGGGTTTCCCCACGGTGGCGGTTTTCGCCGCGGCGGTGGGCGGGGCGTGGCGGCGGTCACGAGGTGCGTATCAGCATGCTGCGTATGCTGTGTAAGCTGATGCTGTGGATCAGCATCATCAGCAGCATCAGCCTCGAGGTCCGTGACGGCTGCAAAGTACCTGTCCGCCTCGGCTGCCAATGCTCGGGGTTCCGTTGGCGCGGTCCCGGCCAATGCGAGGCGAACCTGCGCTGGAAGTTGGCGACGGAAAAGCGCCCGGAATAGAGAACCGGGGGCTTCGTCGCCCAACAGTGACAGCATATGGTCCATTCGGACCGACGGGCGCGTGTCGCCGAGCTCGGGGAGATCCAGGAGGCGGTCGGCCCGTGCGTCGTCCGTGAGGCCGAACGTGGCTAGGAGTAGCCGCTTGAGTGCCTCGTACTTGTGGCCGTCCGGTGGGTGGCGAAGGACGGACACAACTCGAGCGGCCGTGCCGGGCCCGAGGGAGGCGACGACGTGGCAGTAGCGCGTGTCGTCGCCGGTGAGGCGCCGAAGCTGAAATTGGGCTTCGGCTTGGACGAACCAGACTTCGGCCTGGGCCTCCCAAAATTCGGGAAGTTTGATGAAGTTGGCCATGGCAATGGCATCGTGTGTGGAAGGATCGCTCCGGCAGATCCAACGTCGAGGGTCACCAGTAAAGCGCGGCGTTACGCGCGCTGCTTGCGAGCAAGGAGGAAGCGGACAAGCGGTAACTTATAAGCGTCTTTATTTCAGGAGCTCACTGTAACATTGAGCTGCTCAGGGCTGCGCGCCCCGTGTATATCGTGAGGCCACGCCTCTCTCCCTGGCGTGGCCCATCCCCACTTGGTGTGCGGGGTGATGTCACCACGTCAGTGCTTTCGTGTCCGCCACACTGTCATTATTAATTAATTAAAGGAGAACGGACACGACCAAAACAAGTTTGCAGATTTCGAAACATAAACATATCTTAAACACTTCTATTGAGTTCATTTCACAAATATCTTCGCGGTTTTATTCGAATTTGTCAAAATATCGCCGAACAAGCAAAATCAGTTTTGTCAAAACCGCAAACCGGAAATGACATTTGCGAAGTAACCCAGGTTTTCTTTCTTAAAGCCTTGTTGGCTTCGTGGTGATCAGAAAATCGCTTTGTTTTCGTTACGATCAGTTGAAATCATGCCCAGTCGTTGTGTGGCTGCTGGCTGTTCTAATTGTCCAAGTGAAACTGTCTCCGTTTTCAAATTCCCAAAGGCTGTTAAGCTGAGAGATATTTGGACGAAACAAGTTCAGAGAACACGGGCGAAGTGGATGCCAACTTCATCGTCGGTGTTGTGCAGCGAACATTTTGAGCGCCACTGTTTCAATAAAATCCCACAACTTAAAGCAAGTTTTTGGATTTGCTGTACAACATAAACGGGTGCTCATTCCCTCAGCTGTACCGTCTATTTTCGTTCGTTCGGCAGAGAAACCAGATAAAAAGACGCGCAAATCGAAAGCTGCAGAAAAACTAGCAACGAAAAGGGTGAGTTGTGTGGCTTCTGTTTGTTTACATTTGACATTTGGTGACCTATATTCGAAATTTCTATCACTACATGCAGGTGAAATTGTGGTTTGTGATACATATTATTTATTTATTCACAGGAAGTTTCATCACTTCTCAAAGTAGCTGAACCTGCTGCTACAACTTCTACATGTGATCAGAGCCAGGCACCTGCTTTCCATGATGGTCAATGTAGGCGTAGTTACCTGTTCGCAGCATATATGTTTCCAAACAGCATGGTGCAAAACCAGGGTGGTTGATAATGCATGAAAGTACTCCAGCGTTTTCCATTTCCTCTCTAACTTTAGGTATCTCCCTGCAGCATTTGCCCCTGTGGCATGGCCTCACAATTACCACAACTGCACCTGTCCAGAAACAATAAGTATTTGCATATGTATGTCTGTTCTTACTAAAGCCTGTACATGAACACCACAACTGATACACCTGCAGTGCTGCACTAAGTCAATAAAGTCGTATTTCGTTTCTGTGTTTCTATCCATTTCTTGCCTCACGGCACTGAACATTAATTAAATATTAGTTAAGTATTCCATTGACCAGAAAAAGAAACTTTTTCAATTAAAAAAGAGACATAAAAATGAATACCATTCAGTATTTTGGAGGCGCCCGAGATCAAAATCGATCACCATTGTGTCTGTGTCCGACGATTTCTCTTCTTCACTCTCTGGACGGTATGGTTCGAATCTGTATGGGAGAATCGAGTGAGATTCCCCAAGATTATTAACTTTCTCTTCATTTTCCGCATCAGATTGGTCAGAAATATCGCTGATATCCAGACTTACGCAACTATCGGAGTCGGTGTCTGCCATTGTTTACTATTGCGCAGTCACATCAGCTTCCTCCGATGACGTCACGATGATGATGATAGTCATCACCAGATGCTGGCCGGCGCGAGAGAAATCGTCTGCTATTGGCATTTTAAAACTCGGATATCTCACGATTCACGCATGCTAGAGCAGCAATTTTTGCGCCAAACTTAATCTTTTTTGTTGCTACAATTAATTAATCTTAAGCATTTGATGTCTATACTCATGTCCGTTCCCCTTTAAGTCTGTCATACCTGTACATATATGATTCGATTATTGTATCGTTTTGTATTATTTGAAGTAAATTGATTGTATTTCATTTTGTTTGACCTTTTTCGGATCGGGTTGCAAGCTCCCCTGACCTGCAGTGTGGCAGTTTAAACTCTTTGCACTAAGCCAAAAGTTCAAGCTTCCAAAAACCGCTCGGCCAGCTTGCGGGCCTCGGCCCGGCGGATTGGGGATAGGACTTAGGGTCGCTGACATTAGTCACCCTATAACGCACTTAGTCAGGAGTGACGTTTGAGACTCAGGTCCTCATCCCCGACGCCCGTAACATATTGTATTGTTACATTTGTAGGGGGTAGGGATACCATAGACCAAGTAGCATATAGATTAGTGTGCTCCGACTGTCGCAAAGAAAAAGAACCACCTCGGTGTACTATAAGTAGGGATCCGGTAGACCGTGTGTCATTTAAGTGTACCTTCGTCCCCATTATGAGGAGTGGGGTATGTTAATTAGCTCAGGAAGTATGGGTAATTTATCCCCTGTATGTCATTACCTCTGTACTTGTCCCTGTTGGCACCACACCATAGAAACATAACCAAGCCACGCAATCGACTCCCCATTAAGCTCACTAATTAAAAAGCCACCGGAAATCATGCATGAAGCACTAATGCTAATTACCCCGACTTTGGAAGCACACAGGACGAAAGATCCGTGAGGTCACACCCAGAAGGGCAGTGATTAGTCTGGGTTTTGATTGATGGGAAGGACTGGTAAGCACCCCACATGATGTCAGAGCCTGGGTGATAAAAGAACGCTCTAGCGGACATTTTGCTCTCTTCTCTTCTCGTTGTAGACGACATTTTTGTCTCGCTCTCTTGTGCCTTGTCGTTCTGAAGACCGTAGCGAACGGTCACGATTCCCTCTTACGCTTTCTCATACTGGTTGTTTATAAAATGTAATATCACATGTATTACAAATACATTTGTGCAAAATAATTGTATTATGATTGGTGTGAACCATGACAAAACAAACTCAGATACAGTCATCTATATATCTACATATCTGGGCAGTGTCTGTGTTGTCACTGAGTTACTACCTCAAACTTTTGTTTCCGTGGTTGTGGTGTTTTTCTAACGTGGTGGTGAGGTGTTTTCAATCACGTGGTGGTGAGGTGTTTTGAATTACGTGGTGGTGAGGTGTTTTGAATTATGTAGTGGTGAGGTATTTTGAATTACGTGGTGGTGAGGTGCTTTGAATTACGTGGTGGTGAGGTGCTTTGAATTACGTGGTGGTGAGGTGTTTTGAATTACGTGGTGGTGAGGTGTTTTTAATTTCGTGGTGGTGAGGTGTTTTTAATTTCGTGGTGGTGAGGTGTTTTTAATTTCGTGGTGGTGAGGTGTTTTGACTTGTGTGGTGGTTAGGTGTTTTGAATTATGTGGTGGTGGGGTCTTTTGAATTATGTGGGTGAAGTGTTTTGAATTATGTGGTGGTGAGGTGTTTTGAATTACGTGGTGGTGAGGTGTTTGGAATTACATGGTGGTGAGGTGTTTTGAATTACGTGGTGGTGAGGTGTTTTGACTTGTGTGGTGGTTAGGTGTTTTGAATTGCGTGGTGGTGAGGTGTTTTGACTTGTGTGGTGGTTAGGTGTTTTGAATTGCGTGGTGGTGAGGTGTTTTGAATTATGTGGTGGTGAGGTGTAATCGTCCCAAACTTAGTCTGCACCTGCGTATTCCATATGTAATTGCTGAGGGGTTCTTTTTTTAAAATTTCTTTTTTCTTTTTTCAACCTAAATTGCTTATAAAAATGTAATATCACAAACACTACAAATAAATTTGTGCAAAATAATTGTTTGTATTATGATTGGAGTAAATCATGACAACACAGCAATTCAGGTACAGCCATTATCCTCAACTAAAACACACCCGTTCCTTGAACGACGCCTGGTGAGGCGAGCGCAATGAGCCGAGGCAAGCTAGTATATGTATATGTATAATGTATATACAGTCATGTGAAAAAGTATTTTTTCGAAGTCAAATATATTTCAGTATATTTGATATTTGAAAGATATTTATTATTTGAAAGTACAGTAGTGACCCCTAATTCCGAACGCCCCTCATCTCGAACTACTCTAATTCCGAACCGTAAATTCGAGAAAATTTTGTCCCTAATTCCGAATGTATTTCTATAACCGAACCGCCAACATAGCGTTAGCGTCGTTCATATTTCCCGCCGCGAGCGTCGAGATTTTGAAGGCTTTGAAGAACCTATTGTGCCTGCTATTGTAGCATTGGGTCAGTCCATGGGCTTGGAGGTGAGTGAAGAGGATGTGGAGGAGTTAGTGGAGGATCACAACAAGGAACTCACCACAGAAGAACTTCAGCACCTCCACAAGATGCAGCAAGAAGAAGTGGCAGTGGAAATTTATTCAGAGGAGGAAGAGGGAGCTAGTGGTAACATTTCCAGTGCTGAAATTAAAGAACTGTGCTTCCATTGGTCTAAAACACAGGCCATTGTTGAAAGGTGGCACCCTAATAAAGCAGTGGTTAACAGGAGCATTAACTTGTTCGGTGACAATGTGATTGACCACTTCAGAAAAATTAAGAAAAGTCGCCAACACCAGGCAACTTTGGAGAGGTGGTTCTCTAAAGAAAGCAAGCCTAGTGAGCCCCAACCCTCTACAAGTGGTGTTAAGAGACAAAGAGAGCAAACACCAGAAGCACAGTCATCTGATGTTAGCTTGGAAGGTGCCTCACCTTCCAAGCAATAAAACCCTCTCCCTCCTTCCTCCTCTCCAGCTTCCACATGCACCATCAGAACTCTCCACTAAGGTAAATGCAGTTATTTTCATGTTAGTACATTTATTTCTTGTTATTATTATTATTATTATTTGATATTTAGGGCATTTACTCATCTTATTTTACCTTGAATCATGTGTATTTGCAGTTAACAGTGTCTTGATAATGGATTTTTGGGGTCCAGGAACGGATTAATTCACTTTCCATTATTTCTAATGAGGAAAATAGTTTCTAATTCCGAACTTTTCCCAATCCGAACTTCCGCTGGAACGAATTAAATTCGGATTTAGAGGTTCCACTGTATTTGAAAGTCAAATCAAATTTGTCAAAAGTCAAAAAATCAAATCAAAAGTCAAATTTGAAAGTCAAAATATATTTGAAAGTCAAATATATTTCAACATACAGCTATTTGATCTTCATTTCAACAATATTGATATATAAAGGTGATATAATGTAACAAATATCATGAAACATTTACATTTTGTAGCCCATTGTATAATTTAAATAAACATAAATTATGCAAATTTCGCATGTGGAAAAAGTAAGTACACCTCATGAAATGTTTAAAAAAAGCTTTTTAACATATGTGGACATATCAATATTTGATCTTCATTTAAACAGTATATATAGATAAAGGTGATCTAATCGAACAAAAAACAATGAATACCGGTAATTGACTTTGCAATAATTTATTCAACAAAAAATTAACAGAGATGCCATTTCCTTCTGTGGAAAAGTCAGTACACCCTTGGCTCTAATAGGTGGTATTCCCCCCTTTGGCAGAAACAACCTCAAGTAGGCGTTTCTTACAACTGTCTATCAGTCTCTGACATCGGCTGGGAGAAATTTTTGCCCACTCCTCCATGCAGAATTCATTCAGCTGTGCGATGTTTGAGGGGTTTCTTGCATGCACAGCTCGTTTCAAATCCCCCCCCACAACATCTTGATGGGATTTAGATCCGGGCTTTGACTTGGCCATTCCAGAACCCTCCATTTCTTTCTTTTCAGCCATTCCTTGGTGGATTTACTGGTATGTTTAGGGTCATTGTCATGTTGCAAGGGCGACCTTCGGTTGATCTTCAACTTTCCGACAGATGGCCTCACGTTATCCTCAAGCACCCTCTGGTACAATGAAGAATTCATAGTGGATTCTATGATGGTGAGCTGCCCAGGCCCTGATGCAGCAAAGCTGCCCCAAAATCATAATATTTCCACCACCACGTATCAGGTTCTTGTGGTCAAATGCTGTCTTTGGTTTTCGCCAAACATGTCTTCTGGTACTGTGGCCAAATAGCTCTACCTTTGACTCATCTGTCCAGACCACATTGTTCAAGAAGTGCTGGTCTTTGCAGAAGTGTTAATTGGCAAACTTTAGTCTTGCCCTGATGTTCTTTCTGGACAGCCAATGTTTCCTCCTGGCACACCTCCCATGTAGATCAAATTTGTGCAGCCCCTTTCTAATGGTTGACTCGTGCACTTTGACATCAACATTGGCAAGAGCTACCTGTAGGTCCTGTAATGACATTCTGGGGTTCTTAGAGACTTATTTCAGCATCTTGCGGTCTGCTCTCGGGGTGAACTTGCTGGGGCGGCCTGGCCTGAACAAGTTGGCAGTTGTTTGGAATCTTCTCCACTTGTAGATGATCTTCCGGACAGTCGAATGATTGATTTCAAATTGTTTGGAGATCTTTTTAAATCCTTTCCCAGACTCGTAGGCATCTATAACCTTCTTTCTGAAGGCCTCAGAGAGCTCTTTTGATCTAGGCATGGTGAGACCGCACACTTCAACAACAAAGAGCAAACCAAACTAAATGTCTGAGTTTTAAATAAGACAAGTTCCTCCAAGATCCTCTCTAACGATGTTCTAATCATTTGCACCTGAGCTGGTGCACCTGATTCTAATTTTAGGTATTTGAAGTAGTGATAAATGTCGGGGTGAACTTACTTTTTCCACATGCGAAATTTGCATTTGTTTATTTAAAATAAACAATGGACTACAAAATGTAAATGTTTCATGATATTTGTTATATTATATCACCTTTATCTATCAATATTGTTGAAATGAAGATCAAATAGCTGTATGTTGAAATATGTTGAAAAAGTCAAAACTCTGCATGGGGTTTACTTACTTTTTCATGTGACTGTATATATATATATATTGTTACAGACGCGGCTTTAGATGTTATATTGACCGAGCGGTGGTGTATTTAACCGCGTCCGAACAGTTACTCCCCGATTAGAACCCGATTCCACCCGACGTTGACCAGATCGCCCCACAGATATTCAATCGGGAAACCTCGAAAGCGACCGAAAGAGAATGAAAAAGAAGAAGAAGAAGAATACGGAGGAAGAACAGATTTATTATACACACACAGCAATGGATGGAAGAAGCAGTAACACAGCGAATCGTTAACTTACACTATTCATTTTTACTTAACCCCAAGACAACGAGCAGGACAGGACGTTCACACTTACACAGGGGATAATGCAGGCAGGTAGGGCTTGAGGTGGATTGCTTGAGAGGTAGGCAAAGTCGGGAGGCAGCAGCTCGCAATTCCTCGCGGTTTTGGCGGGAAACCCTCCGTCGTGTATCCGCTGCGGTAGACGTCACGCGCTGGGTCGGCACACCTGCTCCTCTTCTTATGGTGGAGCCGTCTCCCTCCTTTCAGCGCGTCTCTCCAAAGCTGGTTTCCTTGCCGAGTACCTCTCCTCTTTGGCTTGGAGCGTTTCGCATCTCACCGATCCTCTTGGTGCAGCCTCTTTGCTCATCTCCCAAGGCCTCTCCTAAAGCAGTCCCTTACAGTCGCTTTTATCACCTCAGCCGAAATCAAGCCGCCGGCTCCGAGGGCACGCCTACCGGGTCGCTCACCGCGGTGCTGATTGGCTGTTAGGGCTGGCGCACTCCTCCCCCCTTATGACGAGGTGGAGACACGCCTTTCTTCCCCAACCCTACCTCGTGGCCAATGGTGGTTGAAGAAAACCGCCCAAAATGCGGAAGGCAATTGGAAGGGAGGTTTTGGGGAAATTGGAAGGGCCTACGCTTATTTTGTTTGATACAATGCAAAGTCAATCTAGTGGGAAACCCATATTTAGCCTACATGGAATAAGGAAATACACTATTTAAAAGATATATCGTGACCTGCGTGTAAGTTTCATGGAATTAACTAGGAGGCCGACTGCGACCATTATTTACATTAACAGGGTGTTACCGTACTTTTGTAACGTTCACATTGTAACGTTTCCACATTCGTTACACTGCACCCTCCTTTCTTCAGGCCCGTACTCGGGCCTACTAAACTTTAACTTAGTGTGACACGTAGGTGTAATTCCCTCTACAATTAACCTGACCCTGAGTGTGACAATCTTAAAACACAAATAAGTATGTCCCCCTATTGCATTGCACCCTGTCTAACAGACTCAAGCCCACAGCTAACCGAATTACGGAATTATTCTCAAACTATACATTTATGGTGGGGAGCATTATTTACAATGACGTGATTTCTTATTTACAACGCAACCCAGGACCTGTGTTTTTTTTTTTTTTTTTTTTTTTAGGGAACAAGATAAAGAAATTCCTGTTGGGAGGGAGGAGACAGCACGCATTGCATCGATGCACCAGTACCAATACCACCAAAGCACCCAAAAGCACCAAAAGCACCACAAAGCACCAAAAGCACCACCCGGTGCGCAGTCACCATGGTTCATAATAAACACAACAAAACAACTGGTGGTGGTCTTCTCTTTCTCTGCTGGGCCGATGTTCTTCCCGACGTCTTCTGGCTTCATGCGGCCTAGTTGGAAATAATAAAAAGCACAACTTGTGTCCATTTTTATTTAGGGCCTCAGGGGCCAACTAAGGGTGGTCCACCTGTTTGGCATAGGTGCCACCTTACCGAGGTCCGCAAGCAAGATTCCCTGGCCACTATGGCCGGTCTCCAACAGAGGTGCCCTGCCCCAGAACCTGGGGTCCATCAAGTGGTACTTGGCCGCAGAACAGCGGTCCATACAGTGGTACATCAACGCAATGCATGCTGGTTCTGGGAATCTCGGGCGCACAATGGCCACCTCACGCACGCTCCCATCGGCACCCAATGGCGCACAGGTCATGTGGGAGACAAAAGAAAGACAATTGAGCGAGGGGTAAGGTCACAAGGGTACACGTCAATAAGGCAAAGCAAGGTGAAATGCGTACGGAGGGCGAAGTGAGAAAGCTCGTCCCTACCGTACGTCACCCCCCGGTCACCTACCCTACCCTTGCCCTTGCCCTTACCCCATATGTACAAAATCTACACATTACCAATTCGTCACTACTGTCACGTCTTCCCCATATTTCCCCTATACCAAATTCGTCACCACAATCCCTCTACTTCAAAATTTGCCATCACCAATTCATCATCAATCCTCATAAGGAGGGAGAGATGGAATTACGCACAATGTCACATCCACGTCATGATGCGTCTCACAATCCAAACATTTGCATCATAAAAAATAATCAAAACATGGCATGGTGTGGAGTACCTGTCACCTCAGGTGAGTGGATGCAGATGGTGCGAGGAGATCCTTCATCCTAACTATCCTCTAAATGACTTTAACACACTTTACACTACCCGGGGTCTCTCCCTGCCAATCCATTGGCCAACTTACACTATGGGTTCTAAAAACCAATTCCCATTGGCCAAACTGTGGTGCCTCTCAATTTGGGGTCTCACTCCCCCGATTCATCTCCCGGTGCTCTCGCACAATTTCTGGGCTGCGACGTCTAGCTCTCCCAACAGGTCTACCCACCTGCACACCTCCACCACTGTAGTTGCCACCCGAGCTTACCTAGCTCCTCACCCTAACCTAACTAACTGGGGACAGCCCCTCTCCTGGCTCTGTCACCCCATGGTGCCCTCTGGCACTGGGCTACCCGGGTCCGTCCTCCGGATCCTCGGGCCCCATCCACAACAACTACTACCGGCTCCCAGAGCCCACCTGCGGCCTCACCTGGCCGACATCCTCACAGTGGTGGAGTGCCCAAACCAACTACACACACTAACAGGCTACACGGCCAGCCATTTCCACAACACTAATGCACCCATCCACATACCATTCTGCCACCCGCACCACAGATGCCAATATCCAACCACAATTTACCTGTACCCTCTACCTAACACTTACACTACCCGCCCCGGGTATCCGTGATGGGGGTCCACTCTTCCCCCATTCACACCTTCGCACCATCCACTCCACTCCACAATTTCCACCATTCTCACTCCACGACCATCCATTCCACTACTCCAGATATTCCACACTACCATTTATTCCACCCAGCCACATACACCTGTTGTAGCACACCTGTGCCCTCACACCTGGTGCCACCTGCACCCTCCTTTCTTCCTGGACCATTTGGTCAACACAACACGCAATCACCACTACTCCCTCATACACTGCTCCACACACCTGTTCAGTTGCACACCTGTGCAATCACACCTGTTCCATTCTCACCTGTTCAATCCTCACACACACGGCATCATCACAGCTAACTACTCCCCTCTGAAACTTGCGCTTCCCAGTCGTCCCTTTAAACTATTGCGCTCCCACGTCATTATCATCCATACTAATCTACCTGCGTCCCCACTACAGGTATCAGTCACTAACTAACCTTAACGTTACCTAATGTCATCTTCGCTAGATCCCTACCATTATCCAAGCCCTCCCTGGCTCGGTTGTCATAGCCACCCCATAAACTATTGCGCATTTGCCCCCACTGTGAGGGATGGTGGATTTGCCATCCCACCACATCGGGGGTCTCTCACTATCAATTTTGTTCGTCCAGATTCCAACCAATTCAAAAATTTTCCATTTACTGCCAATTCTACTCACTTTTCTAAATTTCGTTTTAAATCACTATCACTATCACCATCACCCGTCTACTTATTACATCCTCTCGGTGCGCCAATTCACGTCTACAGCCCGGCTTCGTACAGCCGAGCAATGAACGCGGATTCTTTTGTGCCGGCGGCTGGATGCGTCCCGCATTCGGGGCAGGGGCGGGGGCTTACCCGGGCCGAGATCCCACGCACCACCTCGGCGTGGAGCCATCCAATGTCCCGATCTCGACCTGCCGGCACGTCTCAACAAAACGTGGTCGCCATGACGACCCTTCCTATCCAGCTGCCCGCTCCGCCTAGTGGAGCCCGGACGCGGCCGTTCCAAGCGAGGCACAGCGTGGATCGCGTACGGCGGTTCTTTCGAAACCGCCGTGGTTCGGATCCCCGCTGGTCCTCGCGGCACGCGAAGCTGCCCGACGCGCACCGAGGGCCCGATTCGGCTATAAGTCGCCCTAACCGCTAAACCGGTTACCGTCGACGCTTCACCTGGACGCTTACATGCATACGCTACCCCTTTCTTGCTCATACATGCAGCCGTCTCCCTGCTCTTGGTCGTACCTTCTCTAACACACCTCGGTACACTCATTCCGCTCACCGACTTGGTCACACACCTGACCACCGAACACCTTGGCACACATTCGTCGCTCGCACACCTCACCAACACACCTCTTCGCGCCCCTTTCTCGGTCACCTCCTTTGTGACAATCACAGGTGTGCTCTCACCCGCACACCCAACCGCGTGCCTCACGACCAACTCAAGTGTGCATCCCCACACACGCTCTACCATTCCAGGTGTGCATCCTTCCATTCCAGGTGTACATCCTCGCTCACCTGTCACAACCAACTCACGCTCCGTTTCACTCTCACTACTCTCACCTCCACTCTTGACAACGCACTCACCCTTCCTCTCGACAGCACACTCTTTCTTCATGCACCCGTCCGTTACACACCTTTCTCGTGCACACTCTTCCGCACATTCTCCCGTTACACCCTCTGTAACACTCACCACAGGCATGCATTCTCCCTTACTCTTGACAGCATGCGCTTTCCCCATGCACCCGTCCGTTACACACCTTTCTCGCGCATTCTCTTGCGCACACTTTTTCGTTACTTCCTCCGTAACACTCACCACACCGCGCTTCCCTGTGCTCCCTCGCACACGCGCTTCGACCAACTCGCTCCTGACGGCACACTCACTCCTCGGCGTGCACTTTTTCCTCACACACCCCATGGTCGGACATTCTCGCACACCTCTTTTTTCGCACACCAGACCTGTCGCACACTTCACCAACGGCCTTTCACGAACACCCGGATCCAAACCAATCCCCAAGCCGACCGAAGCTTTCCTCCCATCATATACATTGCCACTCACCTCCGTACTTCGTCGTCGCACCTCCTCTGCCACCTGCAAACTTTTTATTTGGTTAGTGAGCACCTCATCATGATTTGAACACAGACCTTGTACATATTCCATGACTTCCTCCTTTATCTCCCTTTTAGTTTCCCTCCGTCTCCTCTTAATTTCACTCACCCCTTCTTCCACTTCCTCTAATTTTTGTTTAACCTCTTTTATTTCTCGGTGCGTCTCTTCAAGTTCGTCCTCTAAGGCTACCGTAACCGTCTCTATGTGCATCCTCACCTGCCGGTCCTTTGTCTCCATTATCTCTGTCACCTCCTCCACCCTCATTGTCAGTTCCTCCCGTACCATCTGACATTGCCTCTGTGTCGCTATTAATTCGTTTTTAATTTCTTTTTGTGTCGCCTTTAACCCTCCGAGTACTGCAGTGTTCCTTTGAACCTGCTCCACTAATTTCGTTTGTCCCTCTGTCAGCTGTTCCACCTCCTCCGTCAGATCTTCTATTCCCCCTTGTAACTTAGCCGTATTATTTCTCACCTCTTTCTCCATACGCTTCTCACCTCGCTTTACCTCCTCGCGTAGCCCCGAAACCTCCTCACTTACCCCTCGTCGTATTTCCTCCATCTCTTTTGTAGATGCCACCCTCATCTGTCCCAATTCATCCCTCTGAGCATCCAGTTTGGTTTCTACCCCGATTTTCACCTCCTCTATCTGCTCTCCCATTTGTTTGATTTCCCTGGCAGATTGTTCCCCTATTTCCCGCAATTTGCCTTCCATCCTATTTTCTAACCCCATTAACCCATTTTTCACCCCCTCTAACTGATTCTCCTGGGCAGCCATTCTGTTTTCCACCCCCGTTAACCCATTCTTTACCTCTTTTATCCCGTTGTCTAACCCCTCAAAATTATTGTCTAACTTCCCAAATTTCTTGTCTAACTCCTCAAAATTATTGTCCAAATTCCCAAGTTTCTTGTCTAACTCCTCACCGGTACCCCTCGCTTCGTCCCTCATTACCCCCATTTGGCCCCCCATCTCTCCCATACTGCTTTTCAAACCTTTAATTTGGTCTCCCAATTGCTCACTATTCTTTTCCATAAGGGCCTTCATTTGCATCATAAAAAGGTTCAAATCCACCAGCGGCGCTGCTGCGGTAGCGGGCGCGGCAAAATTTGGTGCCGCTACGCCCACGTGCGCGAGGACGCCATTTGGTGCGCCTGATACCCCCTCAACCGCCTCCTCATTGCTCTCCTCCTCCCTTTCATCCACATACATTTCCCCGAGGTCCTGGGTCGATTCCACCCTGTCTATCTCTCCCACCGACATCCGATCGCCTTGATTGTCCATGGCGCGATCTCAAAATTCGGGTTTTGCTTTATAAAACAAAATAAATTTCGGCAGCTTGTAATTTTGAGCGCGTTTAGCGCGCTTCGGGTCCGATTTCGGGTCCGATCTCCCTCCTCGACACCAATTGTTACTCTAATAGTACAATTGGTGTTCCAAAATTTGGGCCTAACAAATTTAGTCCCAGGTCCGAATCCAACTCCTCGACACCAAATGTTACAGACGCGGCTTTAGATGTTATATTGACCGAGCGGTGGTGTATTTAACCGCGTCCGAACAGTTACTCCCCGATTAGAACCCGATTCCACCCGACGTTGACCAGATCGCCCCACAGATATTCAATCGGGAAACCTCGAAAGCGACCGAAAGAGAATGAAAAAGAAGAAGAAGAAGAATACGGAGGAAGAACAGATTTATTATACACACACAGCAATGGATGGAAGAAGCAGTAACACAGCGAATCGTTAACTTACACTATTCATTTTTACTTAACCCCAAGACAACGAGCCGGACAGGACGTTCACACTTACACAGGGGATAATGCAGGCAGGTAGGGCTTGAGGTGGATTGCTTGAGAGGTAGGCAAAGTCGGGAGGCAGCAGCTCGCAATTCCTCGCGGTTTTGGCGGGAAACCCTCCGTCGTGTATCCGCTGCGGTAGACGTCACGCGCTGGGTCGGCACACCTGCTCCTCTTCTTATGGTGGAGCCGTCTCCCTCCTTTCAGCGCGTCTCTCCAAAGCTGGTTTCCTTGCCGAGTACCTCTCCTCTTTGGCTTGGAGCGTTTCGCATCTCACCGATCCTCTTGGTGCAGCCTCTTTGCTCATCTCCCAAGGCCTCTCCTAAAGCAGTCCCTTACAGTCGCTTTTATCACCTCGGCCGAAATCAAGCCGCCGGCTCCGAGGGCACGCCTACCGGGTCGCTCACCGCGGTGCTGATTGGCTGTTAGGGCTGGCGCACTCCTCCCCCCTTATGACGAGGTGGAGACATGCCTTTCTTCCCCAACCCTACCTCGTGGCCAATGGTGGTTGAAGAAAACCGCCCAAAATGCGGAAGGCAATTGGAAGGGAGGTTTTGGGGAAATTGGAAGGGCCTACGCTTATTTTGTTTGATACAATGCAAAGTCAATCTAGTGGGAAACACATATTTAGCCTACATGGAATAAGGAAATACACTATTTAAAAGATATATCGTGACCTGCGTGTAAGTTTCATGGAATTAACTAGGAGGCCGACTGCGACCATTATTTACATTAACAGGGTGTTACCGTACTTTTGTAACGTTCACATTGTAACGTTTCCACATTCGTTACAATATATATATATATATATATATATATATATATATATATATATATATATATATATATATATATACAGCTTTTTGAACATTGATATAGCCCATAATAATGAAAGTCAAATATAGTGTATAATAAAACAATTTAACTTACTGTAAAGCAAAGGAAATAAAAATCCAATTCCTGCGAGTTCATACTTTTATGAAACATGAGAAGACGTCTGAAATGTCACTATAATATAATCACAGTGATCTTAACTTTGTAATGAAAGTATTACCCAAGGAGCTTCTTTTCGTGGAAGAATCCACCTCCAACTCTCCCAAAAATGGTGTATAATCAAAAAAGACTGAGGACCACTGCTTGGCTGTCTCATGTGAAAAGTCTTTTGTCAGAAGATATTCCAGTTTAACACATTCGGTGCACATTCTTTTTTTAGGAAAAGCAAAAGTGTGTTTGTTAAAGTGTGTTTGCTCTTCTCCTGCTCAAAGTGCCTTGGTGTGCAGAGACGTACACTTTCACCTTTGTTTGAGATTTCATCTGTAAAGTTTAAAAAGAAACACAAATGTGTCGAGAAGCAGAAAAAACAGAAATTCACTTTATCATCCCATGCCAAGGCAACCTTGCGAAAAATTCCACATTTCCTTTAATATCCAATTGTGAACCTGCAAACGTTGTGAATTGACACCAAAAGGTTGTAATGGAAGTTGGTGATTTCGTTTATTTGTGAAACGTTTTCAGGACCACAAGTTGGACTTTTTAACACTAATTACCTTTACCTTTGCCAAACGCATTGATATTACCAGGCTGGAGCGTTCGTGCGAGTCCCCACTGCTTGCATCAGTTGATGGACGTTGAGAAAATTGCGGCGTCTTTCGCAAAGAGTAAGCGAGTTATCGCTGGCAACCTGCACAAATTCCTGCCCAAATCGACTTCGCTCATGTCAGGCCGGTTCGTGAAAGACTTTCAACGTTCCTGATCTGACCTGACATGAAAGACTGACCTCACAAGGTGGGAATAATTGGGGCCATCAAGTTGGAAGTAGTGGTAATAGTAGTCGTAAAAGTAATAGTCGCCATATTAGTAGTAGTGGTAGTAGTACTAGTAGTCGCGATAGTAGTGGTCGTCGTCATAGTAGCAGTGTAGTAGTTGTAGTAGTAGTCGTCCTCGCTGTGATGTAGTAGTAGTAGTAGTAGTAGTAGTGGTGGTCGTCACTGTAGTATTAGTAATCGAAGTAGTTGTGGTAGTAGTAGTAGTAGTCACAGTAGTATTAGTCACTATATAAGTAGTCGTAGTAGTCGCCTTAGTAGTAGTAGTAGTGGTAGTCATCACTGTAGTATTAGTAATCGATGTAGTTGTGGTAGTAGTAGTAGTAGTCACAGTAGTATTAGTCACTATATAAGTAGTCGTAGTAGTCGCCTTAGTAGTAGTAGTAGTGGTAGTCATCACTGTAGTATTAGTAATCGAAGTAGTTGTGGTAGTCGTCGCCTTAGTAGTTGTAGTAGTCACAGTAGTATTAGTCATCACTATAGAAGTAGTCGTTGTAGTCGCCTCAGTAGTAGTAGTAGTAGTAGTAGTAGTAGTCGTAGTAGTCGTAGTAGTAGTTGGAGTTGTAGTTTACATGTGTGGCCTAACACACAAGATTACTTGTTTAAAAAGGTTTAAATTGTTGTAAAAAGGAGACATTCTTGACAAATTGTGTAATAATTGAGAGAAAGTTTAATCGACAGCGTTCATTGGTATTTTATATCGGGCCATGCAGACAGATTGATCACCCCGTGGTACATCAACAGGATACTTGGCACTATCCCGTTGGAAAAATGGTGAGTGAAATGCAATGTAAAACGTGTCATTGAACCTTGAGTGAGTGCGCACTCACAGCTATACATCACACTCGTTACCTCTGCACGTCTCAGGCAGCTACTCCCATTGAGGACTCGAACTGAATCCCCATCAATCAGAGAGAGCATCCCATGTGCTTCGGCATGTGGGTTCACTTTATATCACGTGGCCCATTATGCACTCTCATGTTACCTGTTGTGTATGCATTGCATTACCTGCTCCAGTGCACTGGCATACAAATCCGCACACAAAGCCTCTTGTCTGCAGCTCAATGGACCCCAAAGAAAAGCCATCTGTTGGCAATGTCTGCGCTGCGAGCTTTTGGAAACCCAAATTCATTTATTGCCTCGACTGCATATGTGCAAATTGTTCAGGATAACAGGTGTCAATGGCGCACGTTAGAAGATTCCTTCTCAAACACGTACTTTTACATTGTTTTCCAGAATATATCGGTTATCCTGGACACGGAGGCCGTCTACTTAATACATATGCAAATATGGTTGGTATTTTAAGCCCTCTCTCCCTTCCCAGTTTGCTTCTGGCATGCTCCTTCCCCTTCCTCTCCTCTCTCCAATCTCCTGCCAACCTTGTTTCCCTCCTTTCCCACACTACCCTTCATTCCTTTTTTGCAATCCTTACTATAACTCACGGACTGGTGTTTGTTACTTGCAAAATCGAAGATTTTTCAAGTATATTGGTCGGTTGCGTCTGTGGTTCTGTCTGTCTGTCTGTTTGTCACCGGCCTCCAGGTCACAATTCAAAACCGATCGTCACGAAACATCTCCAAGTTGTATAGGTCGTCCCAAATGAGAAGCCTATTGATTTTGAGGTCAAAGGTCATCTGGAGGTCAAATTTCTAAAATCGCCATTTTTAATCCGATTGACTTGAAAATTGAATAGCATTTGTATATTGTCACTAAATTTGGAAATGAAGTATTTTTGAGGTCAAAAGGTGAAAGGTCAACGCAAGGTCAAATTTTTAAAATCAATTTTCATCTGAAAAGCCCTCGATTTTCAACCGATTGACTTGAAAATTGAACAGCATCTGCATATCGAGTCAATACATTGGGAAACATACTATTTTTGAGGTCAAAAGGTCAAAGGTCAACTCAAGGTCACACTTCCACAATCATCACTTTACATCTGAAAAACTGTCAATTTTCATCCGATTTACTTGAAAATTGAACAACATTTGCATATTGCCTCACTGAATTGGGAAACCAACTATTTTTGAGGTCAAAAGGTCAAAGGTCAACTGAAGATCAAACTTCCAAAATCATGAATTTTCATCTGCAAACCCATCAATTTTCATCCGATTGATTTGAAAATAGAACGGCATTTGTGTATTGCCTCACTGAATTGGGAAACCAACTATTTATGAGGTCAAACGGTCAAAGGTCAACTAAAGGTCAAACTTCTAAAATCATTTTTCATCTGAAAAATCGTCACTTTTCATCCTGTTGACCCGAGCTTTTTTTTTTTTTTTTTGTTTTTTTTGTATACAAGATCGAGGCTCGTGAAAGAGCTAACATTAATCACACAAAAAGACAAACCGACACACAAAACACAAAAAACAAGGGGAGCGGTAGACAAGATGGGGAGAGAGGGGGAAGGACACAAAAGAGAGGGGGAAGGACACAAACACAACATTTGAGAGCAGGGACATCGGGAGGACTTGGGGGGAGGTGGGAGAGGATTAAAACATATGAACACTGCAAGGACTCTGGGGTGAATTACCGGGGGTAGAAAAGATCAAGGTTTTCGATGGGGGAAGATAAGAGATGGTGGTGAACAGCTGTTTTAAAGACCTGGAGGGAGGAGTGGGATTGAAGGGTGTGGGGGAGTTTGTTCCAGAGGAGGGAGAAAAGGGGAATGAAAGAGTGAAGGTGAGCAGAGAGCCTAGACTTTGGCAGTTTAACCAGAAGAGGGTTGCAGGCAGATCTTGTGCGACCTGAAGGAATATTGGGGGGACAGAGCACAGAGAGAGCTGGGGGAGCAAGGCCGGAGAGGAGTCGGTAGAAGACAGAAAGACCACCAACCTGCCTGCGGTGAGTGAGTGAAAGGCCCTCGGCGTTGACTACATCGCAGGAGATTCCAATGATTCTGAAAGCTTTGGCCTCAACAGCGTGAAGCCGAGCAAGGTGTGAGGCAGGAGCACCAGCCCAGAGGGGGGAACAGTATTCCATTGAGCTGCGGATGAAAGCCTTGTATGTGGTGAGGAGCTCAGGTGTGCCAAGGAAGGACTTCGCACGACGGAGGATGCCCAGTTGGCGACTGGCTTTGGAGGCCAGCTTGGAAATGTGGTTTTCCCAAGAAATATCATGGCAGATAGTGAGACCCAAAAGCTTGAGCGACAGAACTTCTTGGAGAGGATTGTTGAGAAAGTAGATGGGAGGGTTGTCCAGTCGGTCCTTTCGGAGAGACATTGTAAGAGTGTGAGATTTGTCAGGATTGAAAGACATGTTCCACTTGTTTGACCAGTCTGTGATTTTGTCCAGGTCTGCAGAGAGTGAGGAGGCTGCAGACTGCCGATCTGAGGGATGAGGAATGGAGCGACAGAGAGTAGAGTCGTCAGCAAAGAGATAGAGAGGATTTTCAAGAGAGTCAGAGAGTTCATTGATGAAGACCAGAAAAAGCACAGGGCCCAGAACACTACCTTGGGGAACTCCAGCCTGAACAGGAAGAGGAGATGAGAGAAACCCATTCAGGGCCACACGTTGACTACGACCAGAGAGGAAGTCCGCCAGCCATGCGTGGAGATTTCCATGGATACCAAAGGAGGAGAGTTTGGAGAGCAGAGCAGGGTGCCAGGCCGTATCGAAGGCACGTGAAATGTCAAGGGAGACAGCTCTAATTTCCTGTTTGGCGTTGAGGACCTCCATCCATTGTTGAGAAAGCAGAAGCAGCATGTCCAGAGTAGAGTGACCAGGTCTGAAACCAAATTGATGATCAGAGATCAAGCCATTGGAGAAGAGGAAAGATTTGAAGCAATGATGGATTCCATGACTTTGCTGATAATTGGGAGAAGGCTGATTGATCTGTAGTTGCTGGGATCTGTTTTTGCACCTTTTTTGTGCAAAGCGGTGATGTTGGCTGATTTCCAAGCAGATGGCAGATGACCTTGAGCAAAAGAGAGGGTGAAGAGAACAGAAAGAGGGAGTGAAAGTGCAGAAGAACATGATTTTAGGACCCGTGGGCTGATGCCGTCAGGACCAGTTGCAGAATCAGAGTCGAGGGTTGCCAGAAACTTTTCCACCTTGTCAGGAGGAAAGGACACAGAGTCCAGGAGCAGCTGGGTACGACTGGGTACGGTGGGTACAGAGAGGGATGGGTTTGGGACACAAGATTTAGAGGCAAACACAGAGTTGAGGCATTCAGCTTTTTCACATGCGGAGTCAGCCGTTAAGCCGTTTGAGGTGAGGGAGGGGATGGAGGGGGAACAAACACCAGAAACAGATTTGACCAGACGCCACCAGGATTTGGAAGAGGGAGACAGATAAGAGAGTTCGGTCTTGAGAATGGTGAGATATTTTTTCCTGGCTCTCCTGAGGGTGGACACACACTTGTTTCGGGCTTTGTGAAAGGAAATGAGATTTCCTTCCGTTGGATTTGCTTTCCAGGAGACGAAAGCAAGTTGTTTCAGGGCAACTGAAAACACCCCTTTGATTGATACATTTGCTGTATCAATGGAAACTTTTGGGGGGGGGGGGTGGTGTGGGGGGCGGATTTTGCAAGTATCGTGCTCCGCATGACGTCTTCTGGTTCGTTTGTTTGTTTGTTATGCTACTCCTCCTACATTTCTGGCTCAATTACATCCAGACTTGCTACATAGAATCAGCATGACCCTAATTAATGTGTAGGGGTGTTTTTTTAATCTTTGCTGGTGGTCTTGGAGGGCTGGGTGGGGAGGGGTGGATGCATTTTCTCTATGTAAATGTTTATCATATAGTGCCGCCTCCAGGTCGGAGAGGGTATTACAAGTCGCATCCTTACAGTACAGTATTCCTGTCCCCACGTTTTCCAGTGCAATGAGATGTTTTGAATTATAAGCAGTATGCATATTTTTGCTTTATGCATGTAAACCGGAGAGGGGGGGGGGGGTTGGGTCAGGAGCGAATGAGGGAGCTGTCAGTTGCCTATACACCGCCCAAATAAAGGTATGTGTCAAGAACATGTTGCCTGCTTATAAGAAAATCGCCCGTCGGGCATGTGCTCTGCTCGTTACCTATAATTCTTCCTTTTATCAATTCTAGTTTTCTTGTTTTAATTGTCTCCGAAGCAATGCATCAATACTGCGAACTTTGCCAAAACCCACCATTATAATTAATCAGCTCCAACTTTTACTTTCTCCTTGGCCGATTCACCACCAGCAAAAGTCCAACGTTGTCATAACATGCAGATTACACCGAGACAAGCTTTAATAGAGCCGCATAAACTTGGAGGGGCTACGTGCGCGATATGTATAACAGGAATTTAATTTTGTCCATTCCTTAAATAATTCGTCACCTTGAACTAGTTTTGAACGGTTCTGGTTGTTTTTGAGGACCAATTCCTGGTTTGACCGTTCGGTGAGGTCAGACCGGCATACCGCAGTGGCAGAACGTACTTTTGGAAATTCGCCCAAAACTTTCTGGAATGACTAGCCGTGCCCCCTCTGACCCCAGTACAAAAACGCAGTCGTGCACCCGTGGGATTCCACATCATCACAGACCTATTCTTCCTCCCTTATTCAACATCATACTAAAATACGCAATTTGGTGCCTGTCTGTCTGTCTGATGATTTTTTTCCCCGCGATACAATCCGTCATTACTTATCCAATCTCGACCAAACTTGACAGGATGACTAAGGGTTATACAATGAAGGTTGTACCACATTGATTTGCCCCTCTCCCCAAGGGGTTTTCTCCCGCAAGCAAGCACGTTTTCCCCATCATTGTCGTCAATGGGGTTGCGTGTTGAGGTGTATATCGATGTGAAGTTAGCTTTATCGCGGCGTTTTTTCAAGGCCGCTTCTAATAAGAAAACTAACGATAATAGCATCTATCTATAATTCCAGTAATCTCTGTGTGTCTGTGTGTCTGTGTGTGTGTCTGTGTGTCTGTGTGTGTGTCTGTGTGTTTGTCTGTGACCGCTGTTTCGCGACAACTACCGGTGCGATATACTTGCAACTTGCCAGGTATATTGCTGGGGACCCGAGGATGTGCCTTTTCAACGTTTCATATTAATCGGACAAGTAGTTACCGAGCTATGTCCAAAAACGATTCAACCAATCAGAGAGCAGCGAGCTATCACGTGTGCCGAACGTGGCGAACAGACTCTGCCTCGGACGGCACATTTGAGAGCGTATTCATTTATTTCACGTTGGCAAACTATGTTGCCGCTATGTTGGCGTTAAACTATGTTTTAAAACTAATTAAAACTAATTTGCGATTCTTTCGCTTTCCTGCGCGTTTGAGCACGCTGTGGCGATTTCTTTACCAAACTCCGCAAGCCGTTCGCTTTGGACCAAACCATTTCATGTAAATAGAGGGGGGGGATTGTCACCGTACTCGCAAGCCGTTCGCTTTGGACCAAACCATTTCATGTAAATAGAGGGGGGGGGATATAATTTTAGATATAGATATAGTACGGGCATGCCCTAGTAATATTAATGTTATTACAAAACAATATTAATACCAATAATATCCCAGCTCCCCAAGGGTTTTCCTCCTTGAACAAACGTCGAGTCAACGTTTATAAACAGCCCATCATGGCGTTTCTGTGGGAGCAACGGCCTAACTGCCTCAACCAGAAGTAAAAATATGATAAACCACAAACATGTATGTTTGGATTTTTAAACAGTCGCTAATGCTGTTTATAACACTAAATAAAGAAATTTGGAGGAATCCCGAGATCCGTGAGGAAAGTTTTACTCGCAGAACTGAGCAAAGATCTACTGTACTCTGTATACCCCACAATAGTTGGGTAAATAACATGGCCCTTCCTGCCGCTAACGTGGTGTTTTTTGTAGCAACCTTTTGAAACTCGCTCCTGCTGTTTAACACAAAACTGAAAGGGAGGAAGCCCTGGGTGTGCTCATTTACCAAGCAGCTAGCTAGCACTTGCCAAGCAAACCGTTCCTTAAAGGTATTGAATGGAGTGCTTGCTCGAATGCTTAAACCACTTGGCGATCTCTCCACAAGAGACTTCGTAAATGAACACACACCCAATGTTCTTGAGACCCGACCATAGATCTACTGTAATCAATATACCCCCAAAGAAGAATTAACCTTCCTGCCGCTTCCATAGTGAGCGGGTGTACTGGTCTTCCAAATTGATAATTGAACAAATCGCATAAAAATTGTTAAATTAGCACTTTGGGTGCCATTTTTGTGGCAGAATGCCTTGCTTTTGTTTCAAGGGTCATCTTTGTTGTGAATTTGAAAAATTGAATCTGCATGATGATTAACTTAAAGCTTGACTGGTACAAGTTTAACTTTGTGCTCATGAGGTATTTTACAGGAAGGACAGAGGAAGGAGGAGGGAAAAGGAGAGTGAGGGCACAATTCAGATTAATTTTGGCTTCACATGAAGTCTTACTTTGGGAAGGATATGCCATGCTATGGATACTTTGGGGAATTTTTGATTCTACATTAAAACTGGGAATTGAAGTTGAGCCACCGACAATTACAAAGAATTGGAGGGGGAAGAGATTATTTCAGGACACTGAATTAAGAAACAGAAGGGAGAAGGATAAGAGTGAAAAGGAAAAGTAGGAGAGTTAAAGGGTTTTGGAAAGAATAGGAATCAGGTTGAGTACGGAAGATAAATCTATCGAGAATATGGACGAATTTGGGTGCAATTGGGAAAGGGTTAAAAAAAAAAAAACGATTTTTTTCATAACATTCTAAACATACAGCCCATGGCCCCTGAATTAACTCACTTGGCCCAACATTATCCTGTTGTGATGAACCCGGTCCTCGGGAACAGGCTTACTGGAACCCTCTTGCGATAATCGAGCCGGAATACCAACTGCCATTATTGAGTGCTGTATTGCCAACTGACTAATCCTATGGAGGCAATAAATTCAATAATTCATGGGAGATTGAACGAGGAAAGAAAGCCACAAGAAGGAGTGGATATATAGAATATCAACTAGAAATTTATTTCGCACAATTCCAATTCACTTTGTATAGTGACAATTCTCCAGACAATAAAATCGATAGATGAATAATTCAATCCAGTTTTAAATGCAACAAAGTAAAGTGATGCTACACAAGAGTAAGGCTATAAAACAATTGATATACACAGAGAATTTCAATGAAAACTCAAATATTTAAGCTTACAAAAACATGGACAACCTAAAAAGAAATGAAAGCGATTTAGGCCTCAACAGTAAAGGTTTGTCAGTTTCTTCTGCGCACAACATTTTTTGAATAGATGAAGGTTCATTTTATATGGAAGGGGGAAAAGGACAGAAAGATCAACCTCAGTTTGGAGCACAGGATAAGAGCAGCAGTGTGGCCTCCAGAGTCAGACTCACGATCAGAACTGCTCGCTCAGGTTGAGCAGCAGGTCACAAGGGAATCATGGCCTGGAGATTAACATCTTGCAATCCAGCAACCTCTTCAAGAGAAACAATTAGCCTCCTAGATGCTTAAACTGTCAACACTATTAGGATTCTTTCACAACATCTCCCAGCTCCATAATGCTCTATCATAATATCCTCTATCTTTTTGCTTTTGACTCCACCCTCTTCTGCTCCATATCTCAACCCTCAGATCGGCAGGCAGCAGCCTCTTCACTCTCTGCAGACCTGGAAAAAAATCGCAAACTGGTCAAACAATTGGAACATGTCACAAATCTCACACTCTCACTGTCTCTCCATAAAGACCCTTTTGGAAAACCTCTGCTGCTTTGCTTTCTGCTTTCTGCTTTCTCAACAATTCTCTCGAAGAAATTCTGTCACTCAATCTTTTGGGTCTATCAATCTGCCATGATCTTTCCTGGGAAAACCACATTTCCAAGCTGGCCTCCAAAGCCAGTCGCCATCTGGGCGTTCTCCGTCATGCGAAGACCTTCCTTGGCACACCTGAGCTCCTCACCACATACAAGGCTTTCATCCGCAGCTCAATGGAATACTGTTCTCCCCTCTGGTCTGATACTCCTGCCTCACACCTAGCTCAGCTTCACACTAGAAATCAAAGCTTCCTGAATCATTGGAATGTCCCGCGATGAACCTGACTGAGGGCCTTTCACTCACTCACTGCAGGCAGGTTGGTGGTCTTTCTGTCTTGTACCGACTCCTCTTCGGCCTTGCTCCCCCAGCTCTGTCTGTGCTCTGTCCCCCACATATTCCTTCACGACGCACAAGATCTGCCAGCAACCCTCTTCTGGTGAAACTTCCAAAATCAAGACTCTCTATTCACCTTCACTCTTTCATTCCCCTTTTCTCCCGCCTTTGGAACAAACTCCCCCACTCCCTTCAATCCCACTCCTCCCTCCAGGTCTTTAAAACAGCTGTTCACCACCATCTCTTATCTTCCCCCATCCAAAACCTTGATCTTTTCTACCCCAATCAATTCACCCCAAATCCATCTTTTTCAAATAAGGTTTTGTGTCCTGAAAGTCCTTGTAGTGTCCATCTTGTTTATCCCGTGTATCCCCTTCCTCCCCCTAGCCCTCTCTCTCTTTCGCAGATCTCCCGGTGTCCCTGTTCTCCACTGTTGTTGTGCTTCCCTTTCTCTTCGCTCTTCTCTCCCGCTCCCTTTATGATATGCTCTATGTGTTAGCTCTTATACGAGCCTCGACTGAGTATACAACAATGAAAAGAAAAGAGTAAGACACTTCAGATCAGGTCTTAAATACCCTGCAGATGTAAAGCAAAAAGTGGAGTAAAGTAATTGACTAACCTTGTCTGTCCGTCCATAAACATCAGGTTATGATCGAGGAACAACTTGATTTCAATTGAACGTTATATTCTACCTAAAGGGTAATTGTAATGGGTTATAGAGGGTAGTTCTAAAGGGTTTCATTCACTTCTAGGCTTTGCCGATTTCATATTAAAATGCCAAACTGAACCGCTTCCTTCGGACAGGGATGCTATTTTTTTTTTTTACTGTCTGCATGTCTGGCAGTCAATCAAAATTGAAAATCATTCAAAACAGGAAGCCTACTGTTTTTAAGGACATCATAAAGGACACAAAAAACAGGCATGGAGAACTAATGTAACGTGTTAAGTAAGGCAGTGTAAAAGACGCTGCATTAGTGGCAGTAAACTTCCGAAATTTCTTTTTCGACAGCATTTAAAGTCTTTGATTTATTTTATTTCAATTGAATTACATATTCGAACACTGCAGAATACAAATCGCCTTGTTGGCATTTTAAACCTTTTGTTTAGCAGTACTTGGACGAAATATTATGGCATTTTACAGCATCTCGTCCAATCAAATTTGCCGCTCGCAGATCCCGCCCATACCCTTGTTTCTCAAGCACGGGCTAAGTTGATCTATGAACTTCTAATTGTACCAGGAGTAATAAGATTTTGCCTTATTTTCGGCGACACAGCATGTGTTGCTTTCGATTTGACTGCAAAGAATCCGGAGGAATTATGATGTTTTGGAACGCAATGTTAAGTGTACATACACATAGCAGTTTGAGCATCATTCCACATTATCGTGGCGTTTTTCCAAGGCAGCTTCCAATAACAAAAGTAATAACAACAATGATAATAGTGTGGCGGACACAAAAGCCCACTGGCGTGGTGACATCATTCCGCGCACCAAGCGGGCGGTGGCCACGCACCAGGGGTAGGCGTGGCCTCATGATATACACCGGGCGCCCAGCCCGGGACAGTACAGTGTTACAGTGTAGTCTTACAATAAAGACATATATATGTTACCGCTTGTCCGCTTCCTCCTTGCTCACAAGCAGCGCGCGTAACGCCGCGCTTTACTGGTGACCCTCGACGTTGGATCCGCCGAAGCGATCCTTCCGAACACGACGCCATGGCATTGGCGATTAAACTTCCCGAGTTTTGGGAGGCCCAGGCCGAGGTCTGGTTCGTTCAAGCCGAAGCCCAGTTTCAGCTTCGGCGCCTCACCAACGACGACCTGCGCTACTGCCATGTCGTCGCCTCCCTCGGGCCCGGCACGGCCGCTCGAGTTGTGTCCGTCCTTCGCCACCCACCGGACGGCCACAAGTACGAGACACTCAAGCGGCTACTCCTAGCCACGTTCGGCCTCACGGACGACGCACGCGCCGATCGCCTCCTGGATCTCCCCGAGCTCGGTGAGACGCGCCCGTCGGTCCGAATGGACCATATGCTGTCACTGTTGGGCGACGAAGCCCCCGGTTCGCTATTCCGGGCGCTTTTCCGGCGCCAACTTCCAGCGCAGGTTCGCCTTGCGTTGGCCGGGACCGAGCTAACGGAACCCCGAGCATTGGCAGCCGAGGCGGACAGGTATTTCGCCGCTTCGGACACGCGGGCGAGCGTCGGCGTGGTCTTCACGGCCCTCGACGCTGATGTTCAGCAGCACGCTGATGTTCAGCAGCACGCTGATGTTCAGCAGCACGCTGATGTTCAGCAGCACGCTGATACGCGCCTCGTGAGCGCCGCCACGCCCCGCCCACCGCCGCGGCGAAAACCGCCACCGCGGGGAAACCCGCCAACTCCACCGGCCTGGCGGAGCCAGCCGCGCTCCTCCAGCTCCACCACCTGGTGCTGGTTCCACACCAAGTTCGGCCACGAAGCTCGGCGGTGTCATCCGCGGTGCTCCTTCCACGGGTCGGGAAACGCCCGGGCCGGCGCTCAATAGTGGCGATGAGCGCCGGCCGTTCGAACAGCCTGCTGTTCATAACGGACACCTTCTCCGGGCTACGTTACCTGTGCGACACGGGAGCGCAGGTGAGTGTCATTCCCGCCGGCACGTCAGACAAGCACGCCGCGGGTGGGGGCCCCGCGCTGCTTGCCGCGAACGGGACGCCCATCCGTACGTACGGAAAACGCTGCCTCTCTCTGCGGTTTGGAGGGCAGGTTTTCCGATGGACGTTCGTCACTGCCGACGTGCCCATGGCACTGCTTGGCGCGGACTTCCAGTGCGCTAATGGGCTCCTGGTCGACGTCAAGCGCAGACGGCTTGTCCAGGCCGAGACGTTCAGCTCGCTCGCTTGCGCGTTGCCCAGCTCAACGAGCGGCTTGCCAAGCGGCTTGCCGAACGATTCGGTTCCGGCCACGTTGGGCTGTACGCTTCCGGCAGCGGACGCATTCACCCGCCTCCTCGCCGGCTTCCCGGCCCTCACGCGGCCCACCTTCTCGGCGGGGGCCGTCAAGCACGGGGTGGCCCATCACATCCCCACCGTCGGGCCACCGGTCTACGCCCGGGCACGCCGCCTCGAGCCGACGAAGCTGGCGGTGGCAAAAGCGGAGTTCGCTACCCTGGAGCGACTCGGCATCGTGCGGCGCTCAGAGAGCGCTTGGGCGTCGCCGCTGCACATCGTGCCGAAGCCCGGCGGGGGATGGCGACCGTGCGGGGACTATCGCCGTCTCAATGACGCTACGACTCCCGACCGCTACCCCGTCCCCCACATTCAGGACTTTTCCGCCCGTTTGGCGGGCAGGTCCTTCTTCTCGAAGGTGGACCTCATACGCGGCTACCATCAGGTCCCCGTCAGGCCGGAGGATGTCCCGAAGACGGCGGTCATCACGCCATTCGGACTCTTCGAGTTCCTGCGCATGCCCTTCGGTCTGAAGAATGCGGCTCAGGCGTTCCAGCGACTGATGGACAGCGTCCTGCGCGACTTGGATTTTGTCTTTGTCTACCTGGACGATATCCTCGTCGCCAGTGCGTCCCGCGAAGAGCACCTACGCCACCTCCGCACGCTCTTCGAACGCCTGGGCCAGCATGGCCTAATTGTGAACCCCGCAAAGTGCCGGTTCGGCGCCACCACAATCGATTTTCTGGGGCACCGTGTCACCAGGCACGGAGCCGTCCCCCTGCCGGCCAAGGTGGAGGTGGTGAAGGGGTTTCCGCGCCCCCGCACGATCAGAGGGCTGCAGGAGTTCCTGGGCATGGTGAACTTTTACCATCGGTTCCTGCCCCGTATCGCCCAGCTCCTGCGCCCCCTGCACGAAGCTCTCCGAGGTAAGCCGGGCAAAGGCGACGTTACCTGGACCGAGCAGATGGACACGGCGTTCACGGGCGCGAAGCTCGCCTTAGCTAACGCCACCATGCTCGCGCACCCGGCGCCCGATGCACCGATCGCCCTCACCACCGATGCCTCGGACTACGCGGTGGGCGCGGTGCACGAGCAATGGGTGCGTGGAGCTTGGCAACCGCTGGCGTTCTTTAGCCGGCAGCTTCGCCCGCCCGAACGCCGTTACAGTACCTTTGACCGCGAGTTGCTCGGACTTCACTTGGCGGTCAGGCACTTCCGCCATCTGCTCGAGGGCCGTGCGTTCACTGCCTTCGTCGACCACAAGCCGTTGATCTTCGCGATGGGCAAGGTCACCGAGCCGTGGTCGGCCCGGCAGCAGCGTCACCTCTCGGCCGTGTCCGAGTACACGACGGACATCCAGCACGTCGCGGGGAAGGACAACCCGGTGGCGGATTGCCTTTCCCGGGCCGTCGCCCACGCAGTCCACCTCGGCATCGACTATGCCCGGATGGCAGCGGACCAGGCCGCTGACCCCGACGTCCAGGCCTTGCGGACCGCCGTCACGGGCCTCCGCGTCACCGAGGTGCCGTTCGACGGCGCGGGCGCGGCCCTCTTGTGCGACGTCTCTCTCGGGCGTCCTCGCCCCATCGTGCCCGCGGGCTGGCAGCGCCAGGTGTTTGACGCCATCCACGGCTTGTCCCACCCGGGCGCGAGGGCCTCCCAAAGGCTGATCGCCGACAAGTTCGTCTGGCATGGCCTCCGGAAGGCCGTCCGCGGCTGGGCCAGGACGTGCCTCGCGTGCCAGCGCGCCAAGGTGCACCGGCACACCCAGGCCCCGTTGGCCCCGTTCACGGTGCCGGAACGCCGGTTTGACCACGTCCACGTGGACCTGGTGGGACCTCTGCCCCCCTCGCGGGGTTTCACCTACGTCCTCACCATGGTGGACCGCACCACCCGGTGGCCGGAGGCTGTGCCCTTGGCGTCGACAACGGCGGCCGATGTCGCGCAGGCTTTCATCGCCACCTGGGTCGCCCGGTTCGGCGCCCCCTCAGACATCTCATCCGACCGCGGCCCCCAGTTCACCTCGGAGCTCTGGGGGGCGGTTGCGCAGGGGCTCGGGGTCCGGCTGCACCGAACCACGGCCTACCACCCCCAGGCTAACGGCCTGTGTGAGCGATTTCACCGCTCATTGAAGGCCGCGCTCCGGGCCACCCTCCGCGACGGCGGCTGGGTCGACAGGCTCCCCTGGGTCCTGCTGGGCCTCCGGACGGCGCCCAAGGAGGACCTGCGCGCATCCGCGGCGGAGTTGGTCTTCGGGCAACCGCTGCGGGTGCCGGGCGAGTTCCTCCCCGACTCCACGGCACCATGGTCCGCGGCACAGCAGCGCTCCGCTCTGCAAGAGACCGCCCAGAGGTTCGCCCCGGTGCCAACGGCATGCCACGGGCACCCACCGACGCACGTCGCCCCGGAGCTTCGCACGGCGGAGTACGTCTTCGTCCGCCACGATGCCCATCGGACACCACTGCGGCCCCCATACGACGGGCCTTTCCGCGTGCTGGAGACCGGGGCGAAGCACTTCACCCTGGACATCGGCGGTACTCCTGACCGCGTTTCGGTAGACCGCCTCAAGCCGGCCCACCTCGATGTGGACCATCCACCGCCAGTGGCCCGACCCCCACGTCGGGGCCGACCTCCTGCGGGTGGACCCCCGGCACCGCCCAGCCCAGCCGCCACGCCGCCCCCCGGTCCTGCACCCATCCCAGGGGCAGCCAGGGGCATCCCACCTGGCATCCCTGCACCCCGGACGCCGCCGATCGCCAGGGGGCGCTTCGGCCGGGTCATTCGTCTGCCCCGCAAACTGGCCCTCCAGGTGCGCGGGAATTCTGGGGGGGCGCGTGTGGCGGACACAAAAGCCCACTGGCGTGGTGACATCATTCCGCGCACCAAGCGGGCGGTGGCCACGCACCAGGGGTAGGCGTGGCCTCATGATATACACCGGGCGCCCAGCCCGGGACAGTACAGTGTTACAGTGTAGTCTTACAATAAAGACATATATATGTTACCGCTTGTCCGCTTCCTCCTTGCTCACAAGCAGCGCGCATAACGCCGCGCTTTAATAGCATAATAATAATTATATTAACAAAAATAATTGTAATTATAATTGGCAATAATAATAATACAAATAATAGCATGCACCTGGCTACTTTGTTGGGGAACAGGTGTTTATAGTCTTACACAATGTCCAATTATAGCTTGCAGTAATTGTTTGCAAGTTTATTGGAAACTAGATAGTGCTCTCGATCACGTGACAATTTAGGTGCATTGAATGGAGCTGTTTTCGATGCTGTTTCATTTGTGCAATACAATTGTTGCCTGGCAGAATGAATTCATGGTTTTCTGGCTTTTTCGCCCACCCACACCCTGCAGCCTACAAACCGACTTGGCATCAACCATTGAATCCATCTTCTCAGCAGTGTAATGTGGCAAACATCCAATGATACAAGTTTGCTTTGATATGCAGCCATTGCTCTTGTTTGCTTGGATACCTTGCTTGTTTCTAAGTGATAATATTCATGGTAAAGCTCTCATTTACTCACAACCACCCTAATTGGTTAGTGGACATTGGGTAATGCGTGATTTGGCCAAATGCTTGTCCCTTTAATAACCTGGTTGGAAGACATCATGCTAAAAGATCTGTGTGGACCAACTAGAGCTATGGATGAAGTTTAGCGTAGTTTCAGACCCAAGATGAACATTATTATACATAATCGGCATGTATTACCCAACTCGGTAGAAATTGTGGTTAGAGCATCCACTCTGAGTCTGGCCGAGCCACACAAAATTTAAAAAAAATAACGTGCTGCCTACTCGCTTGATACCCAGGCTTAGAGGATAGAGCATGGACAAACCCTGAGGGTTGGCATCCCATTGGTTGTGAGGTGGGAGCGGAAGAGATGGGGGAGATTTTTCACTAATTGCCCCACTGAGTCAGAGAAAAGAAAAGCATCATTACAAGTTACTCAGAATACACTGGAATGCAACTTTACCCACACCCACCCCCATGGGCAGATCCAGGAGGGTTGGGGGGCATAACCGGCCAGCCCCATCCCCTCAATCCCTCCCCTCCTGTCAAAGGCGATCATTTTTACCCTGCGCTCGCGAAGCAAATAGCAGGGTGAGGCATTCGGTTGCGTACGTGTGGCGTGCGTACGTACGTGTCCGCATTTTTAAAATTCATTTTCTCGGCAACCGTTGGTCCGAATGACACGAAATTTTACCAAAGGATCGCCTCGTGTGTGGGACTTTATTATTCATAACTATGACGTCATAGGTCACGTGTTACGGACGCCATCTTGGAAAAACGTTACACCTCTATATCTCCCATATATCTCAATAACACCTATATCTCAATGGAAAAAGTTGAAACAAGCTCATTTTCAAGTACTCACCATGGGGAATAAGATATGATGATGATGAGTTAATCGGTTCCTTCATTATGACGTCATAATTTGGCAGGGACAACACTTCGTCTGATCAGTTTGAAATTTATTGAGTGTGATCGATGCAACAATTATATTCGAGAATATACATTTATGATGTAATCGCTCACTTGGTCTGGCAGCCATATTGGATCACAGAAAAAAAAATGTTCAAAAACAGAAGCTTGCTTGCAACAAGTTGATTGTGCAGGGTAAGTATTCTAAGAATACCATTTAGTTTCACATGCATCGAGGTGTATAAAACCGAAGACGTGGTCTTGGAATGTGGAGAAATTTTTCAAAAAATATCTGCTGTAAAGACTAAATGTATAATAAGGTCGGTAAGCCTCCCTACTATTGCATAGCGTTTCAAAAAAATCAACGTAAAATCTGCAACAATTATATTTAAGACTAGAAGGGCACTCGAAAGAGCGCATACCTCTGCTAGGCTGGACAATTTACATTTTGTATTCCACTGACAGACCGGATCTGGATTCGGTCCTGAACCAAAATCGAATCGGCTTGTTCTTGTCGCCTAACCAACTCGTCCATCAATTTGTGTCATGATCCGTCCACACCTTTTTGAGATATCCTGCTATAATATATCGTTTTCGGCCCTATCACTCAATGGTGAAGAATCGCTTGAAAAATTAAAAAGCTCTCTTATCCGGATCAGAATCTTCACCAGAATTTAACCAATTCTTCCTTGTCTCACACCCAACCGATCCACCAAGTTTCGCCCGAATCCGTTCACAACGTTTCGAGATATCCTGTTCACAAACAGAGACAGATGGGTGAAAACATGACCTCCGTCCACCCTCAGTGGCAGAGGTAAAAATGTTTGAAGGGTGTAATTATGTTTACGTTTTCGAAGTGGACTAATACATTGTGCCAAAAATCGGGGTTTGTTATAGTCAGGTTCAGTATGTCCAGATTTAAAGTTTCGTTGGATTTTTTGGGGGATTTGGAAAACTATATATTTTTGGAAACTATATTGTATAGTCAGTCAGAAAACCAATGTTGCTATTTGCACAGACTCCTGTATGGCGGCCATCTTGGATTTTCAAAATTGCCACCGTAGAACTAATTTTTCTCAATATCTCAGCTTCCAAATAACATAGAGCTTTGATTCTAACGGCTAAACATACATTTTCAAGGGCCCCGAATCCAATGGTAACAAGTTCGATAAGCTAGACATGACCATAGAGCTCCTATGTGGCGGCCATCTTGGATTTTTCAAACTGGCCGCCGTAAAACTGATGTAACTCACCTTCTAAAGAGCACAGAGGTTTGATTCATCATTGAGTAAAGTCATCATCATCCTCATCATCGCTTTCGTTCATCACATCTTGAGAGTCCTCATCATTTTGGCACTGGATGTCACACTGACAAAGGTCTGTACAAGCCAAGTTCTGGAGGAGTTCTTGAAGGACAACCCACAAGTAAAGGCTGTGTGTTTCGAGGCAACAGAGGGAGTAGAAGCTGCCTGTGCTGAGACGAACAAGTGCACGAAAGCTGAATCTGTAAAACAAGCAAACACCAAACTCCTTCAAGTCTTGACATCTGATGGGGTGGTGACGGCACTCGAGGAGTGGGAAGCACAGAGATCCAAGAATGCAATGTTCAAGTCAATGATGAACTATCTACATCGGGTGGAGACAATCCTGTTATTCGTGGCAGCATCACGGAGTGCTGACCTGGTGCTTCACCTACAAGCTGGAGAAGAACTGTGCAAGTTATTCTTTGCCATGGACCGGATCAAATACAAGCGGCTCTGGCCCCGATACATCGCAGACATGTATGACCTAAGAACCAATCACCCTAGGACCTGGGAAGAACTAGGAGCTGGCAATCTATCAGTAACCAAGAATGACATCCCGTTTGTATCCATTGGACCAGATCATGCATGTGAACATCTGAACAAGCTGATGAAGATTCACTCTGGACTGATTGGCATCTCTAACAATGCCAACGCTAGACAGAGATTCTTCATGGTTACACCAGAATTATCACGCCTGTCAAAAGACTTCAAGAGTCAGTTTGGCCTGGAAGGTGACAAGATCACAGAACATCATGACCTTGGTCCAAGTGCAGTCAAGAGGGAGCATGAAGCAATCAACAAGATCAAGGCTGCGATACTAAGTCACGGGAATCCATTTGACACTGAAGGTGACAAGCTGCACAATGTGATAACGAATGCTTACATCCCAGACGAGTATGTACCACAGATCTTGAACATTGATGTCACTGGTCAGAAGTTGTATGAAGACTACGTGTCGGAGCGTATCAATGGAGATGTTAGCCTCTGGGCACCAGTCAAGAAGGAGAACAACAAGATGTTCACGTCTGGGAACAAGAGAACCACAGTGAAACTCAGAGACAGGACTGTGGATCTGAAGGAGACTAAGGAACTGTACGGAAGGCTCATGGTCCTTGCCAAGTCAAACAGAGACGTCAACCAGAAATATGCCATTGGAAGTTACGAGTTCACTGTGACACCAAGAGCACTGTTCGCTCCAGATGGGGCAATTCTTCCATGCACTGACAAGTCGAAGTTAATTCATCTCCTCGACAAGTTAGCAAGAGCAGAAATTCACCCCGAAGATCAGCAGCAGACACCAGCTGCAAGTGTTCTACAAGAAGATCCAATGGACACAAGAACTATGGCATCCACATCTAGTAAACCTACAAGTCGGAAGATTGCACTGGTGGATGGGATGGTACTTGTGCATAAGCTGACAAAGAAACCAGCCACTGTAGTGAAAGTCAACGATCTGGGTGAATGCTTCAATGACAGACTCATGTCTCCAACAAAAGATTGTGATGAGATCATACTGGTCTTTGACACGACCAAAAACGATTCTCTGAAGAGTGCTACCAGGGCTAAAAGAAGGCAAGGAAAGGATGCAGTACAGTATCAAGTCAGAGATGACACCAACATCAAACACATCCCAATGAGCAGATTCCTTTCTCATGACAAAACAAAGGCTGATCTGACTGACTATCTGGCAGCGAAAACTCTAGAATACAACAGTCACTCATCCAAGTTGATCATCACGTCTGCTTCAGGGCGTACTAGGAGCAACAGTGACCTGCTCTTCGAGGACAACAACCATGAAGAAGCTGACACCCTGTTGATCTACCAGGCCGTGCTGGCATCCCAGCGAAACCCACATGATGCGCAGTTGGTGTTCTTCTCTCCCGACACAGATGTCCTGGTACTAGTCATAGCAAACTATGACCTACTGCTGAGGAATACATACATTTCCATGGCCTCTGGAATACTTCAAATAGAGCCACTGTGGACAGCTCTAGGGGTCGAAAGAGCAAAGGCGTTGCCAGCCTTTCATGCTTTCACAGGGGCAGACAACACTGGGAGGTTCTCTCGAATAGGCAAAGCAACCTGGCTGCATGTCTACCTCAAAGCAAGTGAAGATGTCATAGACACCGTGTGAATGCTTTCAGATGCAACTGAAGTGACGGAGGACATGTTGTCCACACTAGCTAACTTTGTATGCGCTGCTTACTCTCCAAATGGCATCCACATCGACAGCATCCCCGAACTACGATGGTATCTCTTTTGCAAACACATGGCAGAAAGTGACAGGCTTCCTCCTACTCTTGGAGCTCTCAAGCAGCACATCCTTAGAGTCCATATCCAAGCCAGAGTGTGGGGTCAGGCAAGCATTGCTCAACAGGATCCTCAGCTGAATCCCCTGCAAAACGGCTTTTACAAAGACACGGATGGACAAGTGAAACCAACCACAACTGAGGAGCCTCCAGCCCCCAAGGCCATCATTCAAATGGTTAGATGTCAGTGCAAAACAGACTGTTCTTCATCTAGATGTTCCTGCAGAACAAACAACTTGGCTTGTACAGACCTTTGTCAGTGTGACATCCAGTGCCAAAATGATGAGGACTCTCAAGATGTGATGAACGAAAGCGATGATGAGGATGATGATGACTTTACTCAATGATGAATCAAAGCTCTGTGCTCTTTAGAAGGTGAGTTACATCAGTTTTACGGCGGCCAGTTTGAAAAATCCAAGATGGCCGCCACATAGGAGCTCTATGGTCATGTCTAGCTTATCGAACTTGTTACCATTGGATTCGGGGCCCTTGAAAATGTATGTTTAGCCGTTAGAATCAAAGCTCTATGTTATTTAGAAGCTGAGATACTGAGAAAAATTAGTTTTACGGTGGCAATTTTGAAAATCCAAGATGGCCGCCATACAGGAGTCTGTGCAAATAGCAACATTGATTTTCTGACTGACTATACAATATAGTTTCCAAAAATATATAGTTTTCCAAATCCCCCAAAAATTCCAACGAAATTACATAGTGAACCTGACTATTACAACAAATTGGTTAAAAAGATGCATATTGCGGTGTAGTTTCTGTTATTGTCATTTTAATTTCCCGATTGTACAATCAACAACAACTAGAAAGCATCTGAAAATGCAAAGCCCAACGGCGTCCGTTTGTATTCAGACATCTTCTTCTGTAGGCTCAAAATAACGAAAACGGTTTTTTTTGGGGAGGGGGGGGGGGGTGGATATAAGACCGAGGCCGTGTAAGAGCTAACATTAATCACAAAAAGAAACAAACGGACACATAAAACATATAATAAGGGGAGGGGTAGACAATATGGGGAGAGAGGGGGAAGCACACAAGCACAACATTTGAGGGCAGGGACATCGGGAGATCTGTGGGAGGGAGAGGGCTTGGGGGAAGAGGTGTGGAAGGGGGGTTGGGAGAAGTATAAAACACATGGACACTGCAAGGACTTCCAGGAAAGAAGTTGGTATTTCAAAAAAGTGGATCTGAGGTGAATTAACGGGGGTAGAAAAGATCAAGTTTTTGGATGGGGGAAGATAAGAGATGGTGGTGAACAGCTGTTTTAAAGACCTGGAGGGAGGAGTGGGATTGAAGAGTGATGGAGTTTGTTCCAGAGGCGGGAGTAAAGAGGAATGAAAGAGTGAAGGTGAGTAGAAAGTCTTGATTTTGGCAATTTCACCAGAAGAGGGTTGCAGGCAGATCTTGTGCGACCTGCAGGAATAATTGGGGGAACAGAGCTGGGAGAGCTCGGCCAGAGAGGAGTCGGTACAAGACAGAAAGACCACCAACCTGCCTGCGGTGAGTGAGTGAAAGGCCCTCGCAATGAGCTTCATCGCGGGAGATTCCAATCATTCTGAAAGCTTTGGTTTCAACAGTGTGAAGCCGAGCTTGGTGTGAGGCAGGTTTAAAAAAAAAAAATTGATGATTATATGCAGCCTTGAGCGTTGAGCTTTACCTATTGAAAAATAAATCAACTTCCAGCTTTTGATTGGTGAATTGTGTGTGTGTGTGTGTGTGTGTGTGTGTGTGTGTGTGTGTGTGTGTGTGTGTGTGTGTGTGTGTGTGTGTGTGTGTAGGTGTGTATGTCCGTATATAAGTGAATTACTCCTTTTGTGTCGTTATCATGCTCCGACTGTCGTGAAGAAGAAGAAGAAACGCTACCATGTAATAAGTAGCGAACCTGTTTAGCCTGGATCTCGGATAAGTTGTATATCTGTCCCCGTCATGAGGGGGAGGGTCATGTTAACTAGCTTAGGGAATGAGGATAAATTATCCCTTGTACGTCTTACCCTTAGTGATTTATCCTTTGTCCCTTATGGCACCGCAATAGACACTAGCGCAGGAAGTGCCCATTAAAAGCACATTACAATAAATAACAATAAAACCAACTGGAAGCCAGGCATATCAAGCACAACCGCTAACAACCCTGACTTGGTAGAGGACACAGGACACCACAGGCCGAGAGCCACGCCCAGGACAGATTGGGCATGAGTTGGCCAACAGGAAGGCCAGAGCAAGAAGCTACCCGCTGATTGGAAGAGAAAATGGTGAGCAAGAAGCGACTGATTGGCAAGGTACCACCGATGACGTTAGAGGCGCACTGCACGCTGGTAGGTGGAAAACTGAATGAGGTAGTAGTGGTGGCCTGTGGGGATTGGTGGAGAAGCGCCGATGACGTCACTAGACTGGCCGTTAAAAGAATGCGCTGACCGGCATTTTCTCTCTCTGGCCTTTTTCTTCCTCTTCTGCTTCTTCCATATATATATATATATATATATATATATATATATATATATATATATATATATATATATATATATACATATATATATATATACAGTCACGTGAAAAAGTAAGTACAGCCCATGAAAAGTTTTGACTTTTTCAACATATTTCAACATACAGCTATTTGATCTTCATTTCAACAATATTGACAGATAAAGGTGATATAATATAACAAATATCATGAAACATTTACATTTTGTAGTCCATTGTATAATTTAAATAAACATAAATGCAAATTTCGCATGTGGAAAAAGTAAGTACACCCCAACATTTAGCACTACTTCAAATACCTAAAATTAGAATCAGGTGCACCAGCTCAGGTGCAAATGATTAAAACATTGTTAGAGAGGATCTTGGAGGAACCTGTCTTATTTAAACCTCAGACATTTAGTTTGGTTTGCTCTTTGTTGTTGAACTGTGTGGCGTCACCATTGCCTAGATCAAAAGAGCTCTCTGAGGCCTTCAGAAAGAAGGTTATAGATGCCTACGAGTCTGGGAAGGGATTTAAAAAGATCTCCAAACAATTTGAAATCAATCATTCGACTGTCTGGAAGATCATCTGCAAGTGGAGAAGATTCCAAACAACTGCCAACTGGTTCAGGCCAGGCCGCCCCAGGAAGTTCAGCCCAAGAGCAGACCGCAAGATGCTGAAAGAAGTCTCTAAGAACCCCAGAATGTCATCACAGGACCGACAGGTAGCTCTTACCACTGTTGATGTCAAAGTGCATGAGTCTACCATTAGAAAGAGGCTGCACAAATTTGATCTACATGGGAGGTGTGCCAGGAGAAAACCTTTGCTGTCCAGAAAGAACATCAGGGCAAGACTAAAGTTTGCCAATGAACACCGAGGCAAAGACCAGCACTTCTGGAACAATGTGCTCTGGACAGATGAGTCAAAGGTAGAGCTATTTGGCCACAGTACCAGAAGACATGTTTGGCGAACACCAAAGACAGCATTTGACCACAACAACCTGATACCAACTATAAAGCATGGTGGTGGAAATATTATGGTTTGGGGCAGCTTTGCTTCATCAGGGCCTGGGCAGCTCACCATCATAGAATCCACTATGAATTCTTCATTGTACCCGAGGGTGCTTGAGGATAATCTGAGCCCATCTGTCGGAAAGTTGAAGCTCATCCGAAGGTGGACCTTGCAACATGACAATGACCCTAAACATACCAGTAAATCCACCAAGGAATGGCTGAAAATAAAGAAATGGAGGGTTCTGGAATGGCCAAGTCAAAGCCCGGATCTAAATCCCATCGAGATGTTATGGAGGAATTTGAAACGAGCTGTGCATGCAAGAAACCCCTCAAACATCGCACAGCTGAAAGAATTCTGCATGGAGGAGTGGGCAAAAATTTCTCCCAGTCGATGTCAGACTGGTAGACAGTTATAAGAAACGCCTACTTGAGGTTGTTTCTGCCAAAGGGGGCAATACCACCTATTAGAGCCAAGGGTGTACTTACTTTTTCCACAGAAGGAAATGGCATCTCTGTAAATTTTTTGTTGGATAAATTATTGCAAAGTACATTTTTTTCTTGTTTTTTGATCAATTAGATCACCTTTATCTATGGATACTGTTTAAATGAAGCTCAAATATTGATATGTCCACATATGTTAAAAAGATTAAAATTAAAAAATGGGGTGTACTTACTTTTTCCACATGCGAAATTTGCATTTATGTTTATTTAAATTATACAATGGACTACAAAATGTAAATGTTTCATGATATTTGTTGTATTATATCACCTTTATCTATCAATATTGTTGAAATGAAGATCAAATAGCTGTATGTTGAAATATGTTGAAACAGTCAAAACTTTACATGGGTGTACTTACGTTTCACGTGACTGTATATATATATATATATATATATATATATATATATATATATATATATATATATATATATATATATATATATATATGTATATATATATATATGTATATATATATATGTATATATGTATATATATGTATATATATATATATGTATATATGTATATATATATATAATATATATATATGTATATATGTATATATTGTTGTGAATATGAGAATGTTTTTTTTAATTTTGTTGTGGTGGTAAAATGTTTGTAAAAGGTTGTTGTAAAATATCACCCCTCTCCCTCCGTTGTGGTTGTATAAAGGTCAAAGGGCGTTCCGTAGTTAGTCCATAAAAACATACATGCAGGACACGATATATCTTTTCTTTGACAGTTATATCTTATTCTGTGTTTTAGGATAAGGCTGTGTCTCCATTAATTGAAGTACTCCATTGCACAGTGAAAGAGAATAGATCCCCTTTCATTCCCATCCCCAAAAATCCCCATTTTCCTTCACACCCCCCTTTCGTGATTGCTGAGCCCTCGATTCCCAATCACCACCCCTCCAATAACCGCCATTGACCACGAGGCTCGAGTCAGGGAAGAAAGGCGTGTCTCCACCTCGTCAGAGGAGGGAGGGGCGCGCCCGCCCGTCGTCGTCCGGGGCGGAGCCCGAGGGTCGTGCGACCAGCCAGGCCGAGGTGAGCGCCCCGATGGGCGTGTCCAAAGCGCCGGGGGCGTGATCGCTGGGGGCGCTATAAAAGGGCGCAACCGGAAGTGGAGGAAAGAGAAGAAGAAAGAGAGATGGCACTCTGGGTTGGAAAAAGAAGGGTTGTGAAGAGAGGAGGAGTTGGTTGCAAGGAGTTGGTCACAGTCGGTTGCCAGAGAGGGGAGTCGGTGGTGAGAAGTGAGAGAAGCAAGAAAGAGTTGAGGGTTGAGGGTTGAGGGACCAGACCAGTGAGACAAGTCCTGGGAACGCAGCGGACGGAGGCCGCCGCAGCAGCGACACCCGGCAACCGCCAAAGGGGGCCTGAACGGCGGTTTGGAGCAGGGCCAACAAAAAGGAACGGCGGCTGCCAAACGCACGATTGAGCTGCAAGACCCCCCCTTGGACCTTTCCTCTCCCGCCAGCCATCCACCTTCTGCCATCCCTGGCATTCCCCGCGTGAGTCAGCGTTCTGTTTGTTCTGTCCTGGGATATAAGTTAAGTCTGTAGGTAAGCTAAATTTGCACTGTGTCACCTGCGTTTTGTGCTTGTAAATAAACGTGACATCTGTCTTTTTGCTTGTGTGTAAATAGTAGGAATAAATGTAGTAGTATTTCAAACCTTTTTTTTGTCTCCGTTTTCCTCTTGCATTGCGTCGCTTTTGTCTTTTCCCTCATTGAGCAGCTAGGGTGCGATACAACCAACGTTCGGGTGGAATCGGGTGAGTTTTGTTAGGTCGCGGTTTTAAACCACCGCTCGGTCTATAACATCCTAACCGCGATCTATAACAATTGGTGTCGGGGAGTGAGATCGACCCGGAGCGTGCTTCACGCGCTCAAAATTATAAAATACCGAAATTTGTTTTGTTTTAAAGGAAAAGCCCGAATTTTGAAATCGCGCCATGGCTGTCCAAGGCGACGGGATGCCGGTGGGAGAGATAGAGGGGTTAGAAATAACCCAGGACTTCGGGGAAGAAAGGGAGGAGGAAAATGGCAATGTGGTTGCGGGAATTTCAGGCGCGCAAAATGGCGCGCTCGCGCACATGATTATTGTGGCGCCAAATTTGGCCGCGCCCGTGACCGTAGCAGCGCCGCCGATGGATTGGGGCCTATTTATGGAACAAATAAAGGCGCTCATGGTCCAGACAAGTGAAGACCTGAGGAATGACTTGGGAAACCAAATGGGGGTAATGGGAAACCAAATGGGGGTAATGGGGAACCGGATGGATGCTCAGAGTGAGCAATTGGGGGTAATGGGAAACCAAATGGGGGTAATGAGGGACGAAGCGAGGGGTACCGGTGAGGGGTTAGACAATAATTTTAAGGAGTTAGACAAGAAATTTGAGGGGTTAGACAATGGGATAGAAGGGGTGAAACATGGGTTAACGGGGGTGGAAAATAGAATGGCTGCCCAGGAGAATCAGTTAGAGGGGGTGAAAAATGGGTTAATGGGGTTAGAAAATAGGATGGAGGACAAATTGCGGGAAATAGGGGAACAATCCGCCCGGGAAATCGAACAGATGGGGAACCAGATGGAGGAAATACGACGAGGGGTGAGTGAGGAGGTTTCGGGGCTACGCGAGGAGGTAAAGCGAGGCGAAAAGCGTATAGAGAAAGAGGTGAGAAATAATACGGCAAAGTTACAGGGGGGAATAGAAGATCTGACGAAAGGAGTAGAACAGCTGACAGTGGGACAAAAGGAACTAGCGGACCAAATGGAAAAGAACACAGCAATCATCGGGGGTTTAAAAGCAACACAAAAGGACATAAAAAATGAATTAATAGCGACACAAAAGGAATGTCAAATGGTACATGAGGGATTGACGAAGAGGTTGGAGGAGGTGACAGAAGTAATGGAGACGAAGGACCGGGAGGTAAGGACGCACATAGAAACGGTTAAAGTAGCGATGGAGGAAGAAATCGAGGGGGCGCACCGGGAGCTGAAGGAGGTAAAGGAAAAATTAGAGGAGGTGGAAGAAGGGGTGAGTGAAATTAAGAAGAGACGGAGGGAAACTAAGAGGGAGATAAAGGAGGAAGTCATGGAATATGTACAAGGTCTGTGTTCAAATCATGATGTGATGCTCACTAACCAAATAAAAAGTTTGCAGGTGGGGGAGGAGGTGCGACGAGGTACGGAGGTGAGTGGCAATGTACATGATGTGAGGGGAGATTCAGTCGGCTTGGGGATTGGTTTGGATCCGGGTGTTCGTGAAAGGCCGTTGGTGAAGTGTGTGACAGGTCAGGTGTGCGAAAAAAGAGGTGTGCGAGAATGTCCGACCATGGGGTGTGTGAGGAAAAAGTGCACGCCGAGGAGTGAGTGTGCCGTCAGGAGTGAGCCGGTCGGAGCGCGTGTGCGAGGGGGTACATGGAAGCGCGGTGTGGTGAGTGTTACAGAGGGTGTGACGGGAGAGTGTGCGCGAGAAAGGTGTGTGACGGACAGGTGCATGGGGAAAGAGTGCGCTGTCAAAGGCAAGGAAGAATGCACACCTGTGGTGAGTGTTACAGAGGGTGTGACGGGAGAGTGTGCGCGAGAAAGGTGTGTGACGGACAGGTGCATGGGGAAAGAGTGTGCTGTCAAGAGTAAGGGTGAGTGCGTGGTCAAGAGTGGAGGTGAGAGTATTGAGAGTGACAAGGAGAGTGAGTTGGTTGTGACAGGTGAGCGAGGATGTACACCTGGGATGGAAGGATGCACACCTGGAATGGTAGAGCGTGAGTGGGAATGCACGCTGGAGTTGGTGGTGAGGCACGTGGTTGGGTGTGCGAATGAGGGCACACCTGTGATTGTCACAGAGGAAGTGACCGAGGAGGGGGCGCGAAGAGGTGTGTTAGTGAGGTGTGCGAGCGACGAATGTGTGCCAAAGTGTTCGGTGGTCAGGTGTGTGACCAAGTCGGTGAGCGGAGTGAGTGTACCGAGGTGTGAAAGAAAAGGTACGAGGAGAATGGGAACGGCTGCATGTATGAGCAAGAAAGAGGTAGCGTATGCATGTAAGCCTGCAGGTGAAGCGTCGACGGTAACCGGGTTAAAGGTTAGGTCGACTTTTAGCCGGATCGGGCCCTCGGTGCGTGCCGGGCTTCGCGTGCCGCGAGAACCAGCGGAGATCCGAGCCACGGCGGGTTCGAAAGGACCGCCGTGCGCGATCCACGCTGGGCCTCGCGTGGAGCGGCCGCGTCCGGGCTCCACTAGGCGGAGCGTGCAGCCCGATAGGAAGGGTCGTCATGGCGACCACTTTCTATTGAGACGTGCCGGCAGGTCGAGATCGGGACATTGGATGGCTCCACGCCGAGGTGGTGCATGGGATCTCGGCCCGGGTAAGCCTCCGTCCCTGCCCCGAATGCGGGACGTATCCAGCCGCTGGCACAAAAGAACCCGCGTTCATTGCTCGGCTGTACGAAGCCGGGCTGTAGATGTGAATTGGCGCACCGAGAGGACCTAATAAGTAGACGGGTGATGGTGATAGTGATAGTAGTGATTTGATACAAAATTTAGAAAAGTGAATAGAATTGGCAGTAAATAGAAAATTTTTGACTTGTGGAATCTGGACGAACAAAATTGATAGTGAGAGACCCCCGATGTGGTGGGATGGCAAATCCACCATCCCTCACAGGTGGGGGCAAAGGAGCAATAGTTTATGGGGTGTATGGCAGTGAAAACTAGCCCGGGTGGGTTAGGTTATATTGATAGGGCCCTAGAAGATGACATTAGGTAACGTTAAGTTTAGTTAGTGATTGATACCTGTAGTGGGGACGCAGGTAGTTTAGTGTGGATGATAATGACGTGGGAGCGCAATAGTTTAAAGGGACGACTGGGAAGCGCAAGTTTCAGAGGGGAGTAGTTAGCTGAGATGATGCCGTGTGTGTGAGGATTGAACAGGTGTGATTGAACAGGTGTGATTGCACAGGTGTGCAACTGAACAGGTGTGTGGAGCAGTGTATGAGGGAGTAGTGGTGATTGCGTGTTGTGTTGACCAAATGGTCCAGGAAGAGGAGGAGGGTGCAGGTGGCACCAGGTAGGATTGCAGCAGGTGTGCAACGACAGGTGAATGAAAGACAGGTGTATGGAATAAATGGTCCTGGAGGATTGGAATGGATGGTCGTGGAGTGAGAATGGTGAAATTGTGGAGTGGAGTGGATGGTGCGAAGGTGTGATGGGGGAAGAGTGGACCCCCATCACGGATACCCGGGGCGGGTAGTGTAAGTGTTAGGTAGAGGGTACAGGTAAATTGTGGTTGGATATTGGCATCTGTGGTGCGAGGTGAAAGAATGGTACTTGGATGGGTGCATTAGTGTTGTGGAAATGGCTGGGCGTGTAGCCTGTTAGTGTGTGTAGTTGGTTTGAGCACTCCACCACTGTAAGGATGTCGGCCAGGTGAGGCCGCAGGTGGGCTCTGGGAGCCGGTAGTAGTTGTTGTGGATGGGGCCCGAGGATCCGGAGGACGGACCCGGGTAGCCCAGTGCCAGAGGGCACCAAGGGGTGACAGAGCCAGGAGAGGGGCTGCCCCCAGTTAGATAGGTTAGGTGAGGAGCTAGGTAAGCTCGGGTGGCAACTACAGTGGTGGAGGTGTGCAGGTGGGTAGACCTGTTGGGAGAGCTACACGTCGCGGCCCAGAAATTGTGCGAGGGCACCGGGAGATGAATCGGGGGAGTGAGACCCCAAATTGAAAAGCACCACAGTTTGGCCAATGGAATTGGTTTTTAGAACCCGTAGTGTAAGAGGGCCAATGGTTTGGAATGGTTTGGCCGGAGAAAGACCCCGGGTAGTGTAAAGTGTGTTAAAGTCATTTAGAGGATAGTTAGGATGAAGGATCTCCTCGCACCATCTGCACCCACTCACCGGAGGTGACAGGTAACTCCACACCATGCCATGTTTTATTATTTTTTATTGTGCAAATGTTTGGAATGTGAGACGCATCATGACGTGGGTGTGACATTGTGCTTTGATGTCCCATCTCTGCCTCCTTATGAGGATTGATGATGAATTGATGATGGCAAATTTTTGAAGTAGAGGGATTGTGGTGACGAATTTGATATAGGGGAAATATGGGGAAGACGTGACAGTAGTGACGAATTGGTAATGTGTAGGTTTTGTACATATGGGGTAAGGGCAAGGGTGGGCTAGGTAACAGGGGGGTGACGTACGGTAGGGACGAGCTTTCTCACTTCGCCCTCCGTACGCATTTCGCCTTGCATTGCCTTTTTGATGTGTACCCTTGAGACCTTACCCCTCGCTCATCTGTCTTGTCCCCCCTTTTTGTCTCCCACATGAGGACCTGAGCGCCGTTGGGCGCCGAGGGGAGCGTGCGTGGGTCGGCCATTGTGCGCCCGAAATTCCCAGAACCAGCTGTCTGCATCGATGCACCACATTATGGACCACATGTCAGTGGCCGAGCACCACTTATGGACCCCATGGGTTGGGGCAAGGCCCCTCTGCTGGAACCGGCCATGAGGGCCCGAAATCTTGCTGGCGGACCTTGGCCACAGGGCACCGATGCCCCACAGGTGAACCACACGTAGTCGGCCCTGTGGGCCATAAATAAAGATAAATAAAATGGACACGTTTGGGCAAGCTTTATTGCAAATAGGCCGCCAGTAAGCAAAGCAAATGAAAATGACAACAACTGGAAGAAATAATGATAACCAGCAGAGGGAGCCGAAGAGCAAGAGACACCTGCAGGGTTGGGTTTGTTGGTTTTATTTTATTCATTGAACAATGGTGACTGCACCGATTGGTGCTTGGGTGTGTATTGGTGCGTTTTTGGGTGCTTTAATGGTGCATTGATGCAGAGCAGACTGTCCTCCCCCCAGAAAGAACAATTACAGGTCCTGGGTTAGTTTTGTAAATAAAATTAGCGTCAGTGTAAATAATGCTCCCCACCGTCAGTGTATAGTTTGAAGACCATTCCGCAATTCGGTTAACTGTGGGCATAAGTCTGTTAGGCAGGGTGCAATGGAGCAGCGGGACACATTTATTTATGTTTTAAAACCAGTCGCACTCAGGGTCAGGTTAAAAGTAGAGGGAACTACACCTACATGCCACACTAAGGTAAAAGTAATAGGCCCGGGACGTGCCTAAGGGGAGGAGGGTGCAGTGTTGTGAATATGAGAATGTTTTTTTTAATTTTGTTGTGGTGGTAAAATGTTGTAAAAGGTTGTTGTAAAATATCACCCCTCCTCCCTCCGTTGTGGTTGTATAAAGGTCAAAGGGCGTTCCCGTAGTTAGTCCATAAAAACATACATGCAGGACACGATATATCTTTTCTTTTGACAGTTATATCTTATTCTGTGTTTTAGGATAAGGCTGTGTCTCCCATTAATTGAAGTACTCCATTGCACCAGTGAAAGAGAATAGATCCCCTTTCATTCCCATCCCCAAAAATCCCCATTTCCTTCACACCCCCCTTTCGTGATTGCTGAGCCCTCGATTCCCAATCACCTCCCCTCCAATAACCGCCATTGACCACGAGGCTCGAGTCAGGGAAGAAAGGCGTGTCTCCACCTCGTCAGAGGAGGGGAGGGGCGCGCCCGCCCGTCGTCGTCCGGGGCGGAGCCCGAGGGTCGTGCGACCAGCCAGGGCCGAGGTGAGCGCCCCGATGGGCGTGTCCAAAGCGCCGGGGGCGTGATCGCTGGGGGCGCTATAAAAGGGCGCAACCGGAAGTGGAGGAAAGAGAAGAAGAAAGAGAGATGCACTCTGGGTTGGAAAAAGAAGGGTTGTGAAGAGAGGAGGAGTTGGTTGCAAGGAGTTGGTCACAGTCGGTTGCCAGAGAGGGGAGTCGGTGGTGAGAAGTGAGAGAAGCAAGAAAGAGTTGAGGGTTGAGGGTTGAGGGACCAGACCAGTGAGACAAGTCCTGGGAACGCAGCGGACGGAGGCCGCCGCAGCAGCGACACCCGGCAACCGCCAAAGGGGGCCTGAACGGCGGTTTGGAGCAGGGCCAACAAAAAGGAACGGCGGCTGCCAAACGCACGATTGAGCTGCAAGACCCCCCCTTGGACCTTTCCTCTCCCGCCAGCCATCCACCTTCTGCCATCCCTGGCATTCCCCGCGTGAGTCAGCGTTCTGTTTGTTCTGTCCTGGGATATAAGTTAAGTCTGTAGGTAAGCTAAATTTGCACTGTGTCACCTGCGTCTTGTGCTTGTAAATAAACGTGACATCTGTCTTTTTGCTTGTGTGTAAATAGTAGGAATAAATGTAGTAGTATTTCAAACCTTTTTTTTGTCTCCGTTTTCCTCTTGCATTGCGTCGCTTTTGTCTTTTCCCTCATTGAGCAGCTAGGGTGCGATACAACCAACGTTCGGGTGGAATCGGGTGAGTTTTGTTAGGTCGCGGTTTTAAACCACCGCTCGGTCTATAACATCCTAACCGCGATCTATAACAATATATATATATATGTATATATATATATATATATGTATATATGTATATATATATATATGTATATATGTATATAGATATATATATATATATATATATATATATATATATATATATATATATATATATTGTTGCGGTTGTGGAATAAAGGTTAATTCCCCCTCTTAGTTAGTTGCACCACAACATGAAGCCTCGCGATAGTTCAGTTATTTCTTCGTGAATGTAAGCGTAGTCCTTTCCTGTGTTTAATTTTTGTTGAGTAGGCCAGTGAGCTTAGGTGTTCTTTTGGTGCTTTTGGTTTGGCGCTGGGATGCCACGCGGCAGGCCTGGGCAAGTCTATCGAGGCTGAAGGGACGAGCTGCAGGGGGAGTGGCCGGTAAGCAATGAGCCGCCAATCAGGGCTCGAGGGGAGTGGCTAACCACGACGACCAGAGGCGGGGTTTGGAACATTCGAGTCCGGCCGGGGTGGGGCCATATAACCCTGCTCCGATCCCCCCACCTCAGTTCGGGTCAGATGAGTCGCGCAGCCCATGAGCTCGGTTGAGTGAGAAGTTCCCATTGAGTTTGAGTTGAGGTCGGTCAGAGTCGTGTGCAAGTTACAGTTCCCTGTGAGACGAATTACAGTTCCCCATGAGAGTGAGTTGGGTTGAGCCTGAGAACGTGAGTGGAGCTGCAGAACGAGGAATTGAATTGCCGATTGTGCACAAACTTTCCCTGTGCCCTGCGCTCTGCACTGTATTAATCGCGCGCTAGAGAGGACGACCCACGCCGGGCCACAGATGCGCGATTTCCTCCTGCCTGCCTTCGCCTGTGTAAGTGCCGCGAACATCGGAGAGCCACGCCGGGTGAGCTGCCCCGGGGCGACTGACGGCGAAGCACGCTTGGCGCGTGAACCTGCTCTTCTTCCATCTCCCCGTGTGTGTGAGTGGGCCCATTTGTCTGGGGATAAGTTAAACTGATTAAGTTCTGCTCTGTTTCCCCTTGCCTTCATCCTGATTCATTGTACATAATAGTGTAAATAAATTCTGTTCTTCCTCTGATTTGACCGTCCTGTCCCTTCCATCCTTTGGCTTCGCATGGTACGAATAAAACCGCTCAAATCAGGTTCCAATAAAAAGTAACAGCACGAGTCACATGATACGCATACCGCTCGGGCATACTCGATTAAGCGTGGCTTGTGCGAGACTCGATCCCCGCTTGAATCAATATATATATATATATATATATATATATATATATATATATATATTGTTGCGAATATGGAATTTGGCCTCCATATCCGCTTGTAAATATTCCCCTATTTCCCCAATACTCCCCAACTATCCCCAATCCCCCATTCCCTAGTCCCATTGTCTGTAAACAACAATCAGTAGAGCCGACCTTCCCCTTTTTCCCCCATTAAATGTCGTGCCCAGGTCCACCGCATCTCACGTAGACAACTTTCGGACATCTTGCTAGTTATTCTTAGTCTATGTCAGTTAAGGACTCCTTTCCATTAATTCTGACTCTTCGTTGCACCAGAATGTGATTATATGGCACCAGTAGTGAGTTTAGGACCTTTCCCATACCTCCTTCCATCTTCTTCCCCAAACAACAACAACAACAACAACTACAGCTACAACAACAACTACAACCACGGCGCGCGGGGGGAGTGTGCGTCCTCCCACCAGCTCGGTTAGCCGCCATGACCATGCGCTCCACGGGGTTACCACGAAGGGGCTGGCTGTCAGCTCCTCGTCAAGGGCGGAGCCTGGTAAACCCCCCGCACGCACCCAATGAGAAGCAACGTGCCGATTCCACGAGGCGGAGCTAACGAGCCGAGGGCGTGTCACTCCCCGCCGGAGATACGAAGCGACTCACCGGATGTGAGGTCAGATGCGCCCCCAGCTTGAGACGACAAGACGCCACCTCGAGCGCTGTGAGACCTCCCGCATCTCTGGACCGGACCGAGTCGATTCTGTCCCTGAGCCCAGGTGCACCTGGAGCCATCGATCCTGCCTTTCCTAGCCATCAATCTCCGTGTGAGTCAGCCTTTTGTCCCGTTTATCTGTCGTCTGTTGGGGTTAATATAAGATTGTGTCTAAGTGCCTATCTTCCTTTGCTGTCCCTCTTGTAGTTGTAATCTAACCTTCCGAACGAATATAACTTCCTCCGGAGGTCTTGAGAACCGTATCCCTGGTGTCGCGTCATTTTAATCCCAGCCGTGTGTCTTTTCCTTCATTGACCTAGCGTAGCGCGATTAGTCAACGTTCGGGTATAATCGGGTAACTTGTGCAGACGTGGTCATACCAAACCGCTCGGTAAATAACATCTAAGCCGCGTCTGTAACAATATATATATATATTATCAAATGAATCCATTTTAGTTCTCCAACCTTTAATGAGCAAACAAACAACTGCTCGACGTTTCGATCAGCAACACGGATAAAGGTGCAGCCACTGACCTTTTTCAAGAGTAAAGCAAAATAACTCCATACCCTCTGTTGTGGAAAACCAATCAGGTCCACACAACTTTAGTCCAACTTGTGGTTTAATTCCATTTAGATCATGACATCATCCTGTAATGCAGGAAATGCAATAAGTATACGATGTGGCATCACATGGGACCATTCATCTATCTATAATTCCAGTAATCTCTGTTTGTACGTTTGTCTGTGACCGCTGTTTCTCGACAACCACGGGTCCGATATACTTTTAACTTGCCAGGTATATTGCTGGGGACCCGAGGATGTGCCTTTTCAAGGTTTCATATTAATCGGACAATTACTTACCGAGCTATGTCCAAAAAACGATTCAACCAATCAGAGAGCAGCGAACTATCGCGTGTGCCGAACGTGGCGGACACACTCTGCCTCGGATGGCACATTTGAGAGCGTATTCATTTATTTCACGTTTGCAAACTATGTTGGCGCTATGTTGGCGTTAAACTATGTTTTAAAACTAATAAAAACGAATTTGCGATTCATCGTAACTGCGATATACGACCTTCCTCCGGCAGCCAATCACCCATCAGCCAAAGACCTCACTTCCCGTAGCCAATCACGGGACACGTTGTTGCGTGTTTTTCCTTTTCATTTTTTTTATTGAATTGATTGATTCCTTGCGCTTAAATTGCAAACAGCCAAAATACGTTGGCGCTAATTGAATAATTGGGCATTATTAACACTAAATGGCGAATAATCGTAACTGCGACATGCGAACTTCCGGACAGTGCGGCCTTCACTTCCGGCCTTACGAAAGTGCCGACTTACTGTCTCGATTGTATCTTCCCACTGTCTTATTGTTATATCTATCTATTCTATCTATCTATTCTATTCTATTATCTGTTCTATTATCTATTATACAATGCCCCAATCGAGTCGTCGTTTACGAGAACGAAGGAACGAAGCTGCACGGCGTGCACGCGCAATGGAATCTGACGAAGAACGTGCTGCTCGCCTGACACGCGACGTTACGCGCGTGACAAGTCGTCGTGCAGAAGAAACGGATGAAGAACGGACTGCTCGCGTGGCAGACAACACTCGACGCATAACAAGTCGTCGTGCAGAAGAAACGGATGAAGAACGGACTGCTCGCGTGGCAGACGACACTCGACGCATAACAAGTCGTCGTGCAGAAGAAACGGATGAAGAACGGACTGCTCGCGTGGCAGACAACACTCGACGCATATCAAGTCGTCGTGCAGAAGAAACGGATGAAGAACGGACTGCTCGCGTGGCAGCCGACACTCGACGCATAACAAGTCGTCGTGCAGAAGAAACGGATGAAGAACGGACTGCTCGCGTGGCAGACAACACTCGACGCATAACAAGTCGTCGTGCAGAAGAAATCCCTCACCAGCGAGAAGACCGGCAAGTTAGGGATGCCCTGCACCATCAGGCTGTACACCGTGTGAGACTAGAGCAGGCTCGCCATGACAATCGCAACCTTGCTCGATACGATGATACCGATTTCTTCCGAGAGGTACTTCATGGTGAGTACAGGCACGCGCTGAGCAGGACCTCAATATTTCAATGCACTAAATGCTCGCATTGTGCTGCTTTGGTGTGGAATGAGGAGAGAAGAGGATTTTGCTGCAACCACGGCAAGGTCGATCTTATGCATGATCCTACGAATCCAAAACCCGGTTCAATTCCATCACATCCTCCAGATGCTATTAAAAGCCTTTTCCTTAGCCAGGCCTTTGTGAAGCACGCGAAACAGTACAACAACGCGCTGGCAATGGCAAGTATCGGTGTCCGAGAGATACGTATGCCTGGCTTCAATCCTGGAGTGCGCATACAAGGTAAGGTTTACCATTACATTGGTGCTCCTCTTGCCGATCTGGGTTGTACCCCCCGCTTTGCTCAGATCTACTTTCACGATCCAGCCCATGAGCTGGATTATCGTCGTGCCCACACCTCGAACAGTGGCCTGAATGAGCAGTTTTTGCTAAGAGCACAACAGGCCATTCATGAGTGCAACCCATACGTCCAGCAATTCAAATCAGCCATTGAGTATGTGGTTCATAATGATAGCGCCAATGAACTGAATATTGTGTTAACAGGTCGCACGCGGCGCCGAGACCTTCATCATGGTACCGTCAACCTTCCCTCCCCAGACAGCGATGTGGCTGTCATTGCTCCAGGGGCAATGACAACTGAGCAGTTTGGAAGGCTGGCAGTCACTGTTCACCTCAGAGGGGGACGTTTACAGACAATAGACGCCATGCATCCAGCGTATGACCCACTATCATACATACTTCTGCTACCCTGCGGCTCTCAGGGGTACCACACTGAGTTGGCAGGGACAACGCCAACAACTTTCTACCGCTACCATCTACAAGTACGTGATCCTACTCATCACTTCAATCTACTGCTTCGTGGTGGAAGGTTGACACAGCAGTACGTATGCGACATGATGGCAAAAATTGAGTCACACCGTCTCACTTGGATTCGCTGCAACCAGAAGTCAATTAAGGCAGAAAAGTATAAGATCATCGTTGATGCGTTGAACAGTGATGCTGAGGTGCTACCTGGACGCCTCACCATTCTGCCACCGTCTATTTATGGGTCGCCACGTTGGTATGCCAAAGAGTTTCAGGATGCAATGGCTTTAGTCCGAGTCAAGGGAAAGCCAGACTTTTTCCTAACATTCACCTGCAACCCAAAGTGGCCAGAAATTAAAGAATCGGTTTTTGAGGGTCAGCCCCCCAATGCAAGACCTGATATCATCGCCCGGGTGTTTCATATGAAGGTGGAAGCACTCCTCGCAGACATCCTCAAGCATGACATCTTGGGGCATGTGGACGCTTATGTGATGGTGAAGGAAACGCAAAAGCGTCACCTTCCCCATATACACATGCTCCTGACCGTGGTACCTCGCGACAAGCCCAGAACACCAGCAGATGTCGATCGCGTGGTCTCTGCTGAGATTCCTGACAGACTCACAAATCCGGAACTACACCGTATTGTGACATCACACATGATTCACGGCCCATGTGGGGAATGGAACATCTTGAGCCCTTGCATGGCAGACCGGAAGTGCACAAAGGACTATCCCAAAGCCCTACGACAAACGACAAGCTTCTCTGATGACTCCTATCCCCTGTACAGAAGACGGGCAGAAGCTGCACCTGGTGATCCCATCATGAAGACAATACGAGGCGGTGCTACCGTATTAGTTAACAATGCATGGGTTGTGCCTTACAATCCATATATTGTCCTCAGGTACGATGCTCACATCAACCTTGAGATCGTCTGTGCTGTCACCTGTGTCAAGTACCTGTACAAATACCTTGAAAAGGGCCCGGACCAGTGCCTGGTCAGACTTGAGCCTCATGAGAGGATGCGAGAGGCATTACGACATGATGAAGTGGCACGCTACGAACTAGGGCGTTACATCACCGCATCTGAGGGATACTGGCGCATATACGATTTCCCCATTCAACGCAAGTACCCACCAGTCGAGATGCTGGCACTCCATCTACAGGATGAGCAGGTGATCACGTTCAATGACGAAGGTGCCGTACAGAACTTGGCAGAGTCAGGACCCCCTGCAACAACCCTCACCGCCTTTTTCGAAGCCATAAATCTCCATCCACACATGCGTCATGTTCTATATCCAGATGTATTCCAACACTTCACCTACTTGAGGAAAAGGTTTCAATTGCGGAAGAGAAGGCTGAGTTTCCAGGATAACCGTAAGGCTGATACGGTTGGGCGACTCCCCATTATTCCCGTCAACTCACATACTGCCGAGTTGTACTATCTCCGCATGCTACTGTACCGCGTGCCTGGCCCCACATGCTTTCAGGATCTCCGTCGTGTTGGTGGTTGGGTCATGGAGACCTATCTGGCAGCCTGCATTGCATATGGCATCGTTGACAATGACCAGGAGGTGGATTCTGTTATGGAAGAGGCTGCAAATATTGCATTTGGCCCTGCAGTCCGCGAAGTATTTGCCAACATGCTCATATTCGTTCTCAGAGGCAACCACGTGCAGTTCTGGGAAAGGCACAAGTATGTGCTGTGCGAGGACTTCATGCGTGCAGCAGGTGTGAATGAACCAAATGGACGCATTGTGAGTGCAGTGCTCCAAGAGCTGAGGAACAAAGTTGAGTGCCACGGCTTTTCGCTCAGTAAGACCTTTGGCCTTCCTGAACCTGAACCACTTCATTTCCAGTCTCGCATTCCGCGCGTCATCGAGCACGAAACAGTGCACAATATAGGAGAACTTGAGGCTCACATCGCTCAAACAGAGTGCCTTCTTAATGACGAGCAGCGCGTTGTTGTCGATACAGTGATGCGGAGTGTGGAACACGGACATGGCTGCATGCTTGCAATTGATGCAAGTGGTGGGACTGGGAAAACATTCACATTGTCTCATATACTCTACAAAGTGCGAGCAATGGGCAAAGTGGCTCTTGCAACTGCTGCAAGTGGTATTGCAGCTACGCTGCTGCCTAAAGGGGCCACCTTCCATAGTAGGACCAAGTGTCCTCTCATTCTCACTGATGAGTCCACTTGCAACATCAGTGAAAATGACACCACTGCAGCACTCATACGCATGACTAATCTAATGGTGGTGGATGAAGTTTCAATGATGGATCGTCGCGCATTGGAGGCAGCAGATCGAACATTCCAGTGGCTTCGGGGCTCAGAGGACCCATTTGGCGGCATCGCAATGGTTTTCAGTGGTGACTGGAGGCAGATCCTTACTGTTGTGCCACACGGTAGCCGTATTGACATAGTTGGAAGGTGCTTCAAGAGCTCATACCTGTGGAGAAAAGTGCAGATACTTCGTCTCAGAGTAAACATGAGGATCATGCAGGGTGCTGGAGAACAACAGGACGAATCTGAATTTGCAAAATTCCTGCTGGATCTGGGTGAAGGGAAGATTCCTGTCAATCCAGAAGAGGGTGAATTTGCTATTGAGCTCAGGGAACCGCTCATTCTTCCAGGTGAAAAACTTCAGGATATTGTCACTTGGGTGTACGAAGACTTGCATAACAACATTAGCAACCCCAAGTGGCTATGCGAGCGTGTTATACTATGTCCGACCAATTCCGAAGTCGATCAGGTAAATGCCTACATGACGACCATATTTCCAGGGGAGGAACATGTTTGCTGTAGCGTCGATACAGCGGAATCTGAGGGTGATCATTTGTATCCGCCTGAGTTCCTGAACACCCTCTGTCCATCTGGTATGCCGCCACATCGAATCTCTCTCAAGGTGGGTATGGTAATCATGCTGCTGCGAAACGTCGACCAGCAAAGCGGGCACTGCAATGGCTCAAGGTACATCATACTTCAGATCCTTCCAAATCTGTTGGTTGCACAATCTGTGATGGGTGTCAATTCTGGACGCACATTGCTCATTCCACGCATAACCTTGAGTCCATCTGACAACATGTTCCCGTTCACTCTGCGGCGTCGGCAGTTTCCGGTACGACCCTGCTTTGCCATGACTGTGAATAAATCCCAAGGACAGTCGCTACACCATGTTGGGATCTTCTGCACACGAGACTTCTTCAGCCATGGTCAGTTCTACGTGGCGGCCAGTAGGGTTGGCAGATCCAGCAGCCTCCGCATTCTTGCCCTGGACGAGGAAACAAAGAAGAAGCGCCGTTTCCTCAGCAACGTTGTTTATGAAGAGGTGCTAACGAGATAACGGTGTGTACAATGTACATGTAGACAAGTTTTTATTATTATTTATTTTTTGAAGAAAAATTGTTTCGAAACGAATTCATCAAAAAAAGTGCACACCTTCTTTTGCCAGTCGTACACCATGTTAGGATCTCCTGGAGAAGTGCCGTTTCCTCAGCAATGTTGTTTATGAAGAGCTGCTAACGACATACAGGTGTGTACATGTGGACAATTCTTATTATTTATTTATTGATTGAAGACAAAATTGTTACGAAAAGATTTCATCAAAATAAGTGCACTACTTCTTTTGCCAGTTGTACACCATGTGAGGATCTCCTGGAGAAGTGCCGTTTCCTCAGCAATGTTGTTTATGAAGAGCTGCTAACGACATACAGGTGTGTACATGTGGACAATTCTTATTATTTATTTATTGCTTGAAGAAAAATTGTTACGAAAAGATTTCATCAAAATAAGTGCACTACTTCTTTTGCCAGTTGTACACCATGTGAGGATCTCCTGGAGAAGTGCCGTTTCCTCAGCAATGTTGTTTATGAAGAGCTGCTAACGACATACAGGTGTGTACATGTGGACAATTCTTATTATTTATTTATTGCTTGAAGAAAAATTGTTACGAAAAGATTTCATCAAAATACATGCACAACTTCTTTTGGCAGTCGCTACACCATGTTGGGATCTTCTGCCCAAGAGCCTTCTTCAGCCATTGCCAGTTCTACGTGGCGACCTGTAGGGTTGGCAGTTCCAGCAGCCTCCGCATTCTTGCCCAGGACGAGGAAACAAAGAAGAAGCCCGTACGTGGTGCCTTATGAAATGGTGCTAACGACATAAAGGTGTGTACAATGTACATGTAGACAATTTTTATTATTCTTTGTTTGGGAGGGAGATGGGAGGGTGATGGGAGGGTGATGGCAGGGTGATGGGAGGGTGATGGCAGGGTGATGGGAGGGTGATGGCAGAGGGTGATGGCAGAGGGTGATGGGAGAGTGATGGGAGGGTGATGGGGGGGAGATGGGAGGGTGATGGGGCAGGGTGCTGGGGCAGGGTGATGGCAGGGTGATGGCAGGGTGATGGGAGGGTGATGGCTGGGTGATGGGACGGTGATGGCAGAGGGTGATAGCAGAGGGTGATAGCAGAGGGTGATTGCAGAGGGTGATGGCAGAGGGTGATGGCAGAGGGTGGTGGCAGAGGGTGGTGGGAGGGAGATGGCAGGGTGATGGGAGGGTGATGGGAGGGTGATGGGGGGGAGATGGGAGGGTGATGGGGCAGGGTGATGGGGCAGGGTGATGGCAGGGTGATGGGAGGGTGATGGCAGGGTGATGGAAGGGTGATGGCAGAGGGTGCTGGCAGAGGGTGATGGCAGAGGGTGATGGCAGAGGGTGATGGCAGAGGGTGATGGCAGGGAATTAACATTAACGAATAACATTTGTAATGTAATAATTTGTAATAATTTGTAGTAATAGATATAATAATAATAACGAATTCTGCTCTGTTTCAATTCTGTTTCAATTTGCTGATATGCTTTGCAAACCTTTTTTTTTTTTAACTATTTTAAAGCTAATACAATCCGAACATGGAATACATACTGACACTGCACTTTCAGGTCTCCTACAAATCCTACCCTGTCGCCTCACCGTGGCGTAGGAGTGGCAATGGTCAATGGCATCGAATGTCATGGCTAGCAAAGACAGGGAGGTACACTTGATTTAAATTTGGAAATTTTTTTTTTTTTTTTTTTTGGCCACGGAACGGGCACCCACGTACGGGCACGTCCTAGTAACATTCAATGCAAGCAAGCTGGATATTCTATGCTGGTGTACCGTTAGCGAGTCTACCAGATGTAACGTGTCACAGGAGAAGTCTCGGAGCACCGTCCGCAGCAGCGGGTCTTATAGTCACGCCCCTAGCGGTGTCAACGAGCAGCGAGCATCACCCCCGGGTTCAGTACGAATACGATTTCACTACACCCTCCCTTGTATACTGTAAGGGAAAAAGGGGTGGGACCACCGAACCACCAATCAATGCCATTCTGGAACAACTTGTGCCATTCAAATTTAAACCGTACATCAAAACCGTTGCACCACTGAAACCACACCTTGGGATGTTACATCAAAACAACCGTTAAATCACACGTTGAATCAAACAAAACGTAGCATAATTCAAATAAATCAATGAAAAATAAACCATGATTGGTAATAATTTATATGCTTGGTGACGCAGTTTCTCTGGTACGTTTCTGCATGAGCGGGACAAAAGCTAGTGGTAAGTCCAACACCTCCTCTGTGAGCGACACAACAGACTTCTCCACATGCCATGCCTCCAAAATCCTCCTTCTTCGTTTACTGGGAGTTGCCCCCAAAATGCTGGCACGATCCCATAGCGGAACATGGCCAGCCTTCAGACCATGTTTGGCAATGGCAGATCTCTTTGGAAAGTTGCACTCGAAGGCCTTGCAGTGCTCATTGACACTTTGTCTTAATGTTCTCCCTGTCTCACCAATATATTCAGCCCCACAAACACAGGGGACCCTGTATACCACCCCTACCCGGTCATTCCTTGGAAGCTTATCCTTAACATGCATTAGTGCTTATTTCATGGTGAACATAGGTTTGTAACTTACCCTCACACCTGCCAATTTTAACACTCTGCCAATCCATTGGGGCACAAAAGGCAAAACGCAATAACCTTTTGGTTGTTAACACTTTTGGTTGTCAGCTCAGCTTTTAATTGTGAAATTAAAAAAAGCCAGTTTTTGGCAGAAAAAGAAAAGTTTGGCAGAAAAAAAGCTTTTGCCAGAAAAAAAAAGCCAGAAGTTAAAAAAAAAAGCCAACTGCCTCCAAAGCCAGTCGCCGACTGGGCATCCTCCGTCGTGCGAAGTCGTTCCTTGGCACACCTGAGCTCCTCACCACATACAAGGCTTTCATCTGCAGCTCAATGGAATACTGCTCTCCCCTCTGGGCTGGTGCTCCTGCCTCACACCTAGCTCGTCTTCACGCTGTTGAAACCAAAGCGTTCAGAATCATTGGAATCTCCTGTGATGAAGGTACCTCCGAGGGCCTTTCACTGACTCACCGCAGGCAGGTTGGTTGTCTTTGTCTTCTACCGACTCCTCTCCGGCCTTGCTCCTCCAGCTCTCTCTGGGCTCTGTCCCCCAAATATTCCTACACGTTGCACAAGATCTGCCTGCAACCCTCTTATGGTTAAACTGCCAAAATCAAGACTCTCTGCTCACCTTCACTCCTTCATTCCTCTTTTCTCCCGCCTCTGGAACAAACTCCCTCACTCTCTTCAATCCCAATCCTCCCTTCAGGTCTTTAAAACAGCTGTTCACCACCATCTCTTATCTTCCCCCATCCAAAACCTTGATCATTTCTACCCCCGCTAATTTCACCCCAAATCCACTTTTTCAAAATACCAACTTCTTTCCTGGAAGTCCATGGTGTCCTTGTGTTTATACTTCTCCCACCCCCCCCCCCCCCCTTCCCACGCCGCCTCCCCCCAAGCCCTCTCCCTCCCACACATTCCCGATGTCCCTGCTCTCAAATGTTGTGTTATGTGCTTCCCCTTCTCTCCCCATCTTGTCTACCGCTCCCCTTTTTATATGCATTGTTTGTTTGTCTGTTTGATTTGTTTGTGTGATAAATGTTAGCTCTTTCACGAGCCTCGATTATGTATACAAAAAAACAACATGGGCCCAGCCCGGCCGAAGCGGCCTCGACCGGCCTCGCCACCTAGACTATAACCTTCCCGGGGCCGTCCCGACATTTTTGGTTCTTTTGGAATGAATTTACTACTATAATTCAGCTTTTACTCGTGGCCGTAGAAGATTGACTACTATAATTCAGCTCAGCCTTTAATTGTGAAATGGGCCCAGCCCGGCCAAAGCGGCCTCGACCGGCCTCTACACCTAGCTAATAACCATCCCGGGGCCCGTCCCGACATTTTTAGTTCTTTTTGAATGAATTTACTACTATAATTCAGCTTTTAATCGTGGCCGTAGAAGATTGACTACTATAATTCAGCTCAGGTTTTAATTGCGAAATGAGCCCAGCCCGACCAAAGCGGCCTCGACCAGCCTCGCCACCTAGCCTTCACCTTCCCGGCGCCCGTCCCGACATTTTTTGTTTTGGAGGTTTCCTCCTATCTTTCACCGTTCAGGAGATTAGCGCGTGCAGACAAACAAATAAACAAACAAACAAAAACTTTCTTTTATATATATAGATATATTTATATCTATATACTGTATATTTATATCTATACAGTGGAACCTTGACTTACGAGTGCCCCAACTTACGAGTTTTTCGAGATACGAGCCGTCGCTCGGGCGGTTTATTGCTTTGAGATGCGAGGCGAGATCCGAGTTACGAGCTTTCGCCACCCGGTCACGTGGTTATCTTGCCGTTCAAGTACAGTATCTCTGTCGTATAGCGCTGCATTTTAGTTTTCGCATTTTGGTTATTTCGAGTTTACGCCGCCAGGTAGGTTCTGGTCACGTGGTTATCTTGCCGTTCAAGTACAGTACGTATCTCTGTCGTATAGCGCTGCGTTTTTGTTTTCGCATTTTGGTTATTTCGAGTTTACGCCGCCAGGTAGGTTCTGGTCACATGGTTATCTTGCCGTTCAAGTACAGTACGTATCTCTGTCGTATAGCGCTGCGTTTTTGTTTTCGCATTTTGGTTATTTCGAGTTTACGCCGCCAGGTAGGTTCTGGTCACGTGGTTATCTTGCCGTTCAAGTACAGTACGTATCTCTGTCGTATAGCGCTGCGTTTTTGTTTTCGCATTTTGGTTATTTCGGAAAATTTCATGTTCATGTCGAACATTTCATGTTCATGTTCATGTTTTCATGTTCATGCCATGCCAGGCCACAACTTGTTCAGAGTGCCGGCGATAGCTCGCCTTCTCTTTGTGGAAAACACGGTGAGATCCTTAACATCCAACAACTAATGGGACGCAAACGGGGCGCCCAGTTTAGCGGTACACACATTGATGAATCACCCTGCCTGTGATTCACCCATGACAGGTTATAGCTGGGTCGGGATTCAAACCCAGGCTGGACAGTTTAGACTTTAGAGTCAAGTGTGCGTACCTCCAGTCCAGGCCATCCTGCCAACTTGTATGCTGCATACAGGTGAAATATAAAGCGCGAGATATTTTTATATATACTGTATATTTTTTTAAAAATTGGTGTGGTTTTTGGCGGGCTGGAACGGATTAATAGCATTTCAATGCATTTCAATGGGGAAATTGGATTTGAGATACGAGCAATTTGAGTTACGAGCTCGGTCACAGAACGAATTAAACTCGTAAGTCAAGGTTCCACTGTATTTATTTATATCTATATTTATTTATATCTATGTTTATTTATATATATATATATATATATATATATATTGTTGCGGATCTCACCATCGGCCCCTTTTTCCCTTACCAAGGGGGAATTAATCCCCTTGTCTGCGTCTGACCGACGTGAGTCCTGAAGCTGCCCAGCTCCCTCCAGAGAGGCAGGTGAGCAACCTCGTTCGAGACCGCGGACAAGATGTTATTTACCGAGCGGATTAGCAGCTGCGGCTCGAACCATTAGCAATACTACACCCGATCCTATTCGTTGGCCAAATCGTGCCACAGGTATTCAATGGGGAAATCACAAAGACGATCGGTGGTGAAGGAAAAGACGAAGGTAGGAAATAACAGGATTTATTAACCAATTACTATTTACACAATCAAAGGAACCAAGGAGAAGGAAAGAAACGAAAATAAAGACAGAAGGAGAGGAAGACAGTGCAATTATTAACTTATACAAGCTTACTTATACTCAGGAACAAGACACACAAAACAAACTCACGTACACAAAAGGATGGAAAGGCAGGGATGGTACGGGTCGGCAGAGGAGGGTCCCGGTAGATGGTGGCATCGAGGTTCGGCTCCAAGCTCACGCTTTGGTCCACGCTTGTGGGTTCGAGGCGAAACCCGGCACACAGCTCCGCTTCGGGCTGGCAGCGAGGAGCCGGCAGCTCCACGTATTCGGTTTCACACCGGCAGCTGTCTCACGCCTCCTGCGTCTCCGACGCTCTTTTATTACTCCGCTGAATCTGCCTCTGGTCCAGCGCACCTCCCTCAAAACCCTCTCTCCAGTTTTCCTCAACTGGACTCTTACGCACTTCTCTCAAAAAGGCTTGCGCGGGCGCTTTTATATCGCGCTCTTAGATCAATCTGCGCCACGCCCGTGATGGTATCTCACCAGCCCTGATTGGCTGGTGGGGGCTCGCTGGCTCCACCTTCTGATGACGAGGGGCGGGCAACGCCCTTGTTCGTGGGCTTGACCGCGTGCGTAATGGAGTTTGGGGCGATGCTGATGCCAATAACCCCACCCAAAGTTACTGACACTTTGAAGAGGCCATGGGGGTGTCGGAGGGATCTATCTTATTTCAATTCGGTGCAATGCAGGGTCAACTAGTGGGAAACAGAGCCTTAAACTACATAGAATAAGAAATAACTATTTAGAAGGGTATATGGTGGCCTACGTGCTTGTACATGGACTAGCTACGGTGCACTCATTTCAATTAACAGCCAATTAAAGGGGAAATGTACATAGGAAATTTTAATACTAAATTTACAAAGTGAAGGTTCTAAAAACCGTAACACAGCACCCTCATTCCTCACGGCACGGCTCGGGCCGACAAAACTTTGACTTAGTGTGGCACGTAGGTGTAGTTCCCTCTACAATTAACCTGACCCTTAGTGTGACAGTTTTAAAACACAAATAAGTATGTTCCTCTGCTGCATTGCACCCTGCCTAACAGATTCACGCCCACAGGATAACCGAATTGCGGAATGATTTTCAAACTAAACATGAACGGTGGGGAGCATTATTTACAAGTGACGCTGATTGTATTTACACTGCAACCCAGGACCTGCGATTGTTCTTTTTGGGGAGTTGGGGGGGGGGGAGACAGCCTGTGCTGCATCGACGCACCAGCACCAACAAAGAGCACCATAAAGCACCAAAAAGCACCGGAGTGCACAGTCACCATAGTTTAAAAAAAAAAAACCCCTGCTGGTGGTCTTGCTCTTCGGCTCCCTCTGCTGGCCGTTGTTCTTCCTGATGTTGTCAACTTGTTCTTCTTACTGGCGGCCTATTTGGTGGATATAAAAAGCACAGAACGTATCCATTTTTATTTATGGCCCACAGGGGCTGACTATGGGTGGTTCACCTGTGGGCTTGGTGCCACCTCACCGGGTCTGCAAGCAAGATCTTGGGCCATCGTGGCCGATCCCAGCAGAGGGGCCATGCCCCAACCCGTGGGGTCCATGACTGGTGCTCAGCCGCAGACATGTGGTCCATACGTGGTGCATCGATGCAGGCAGCTGGTTGCGAGGATTCAGGCACACCGACGCGGCCCCTCGCACGCTCCCCTCAGTGCCCAGAGAGCACGATCCATGGGTCGGGGAAGGAAGACAGAGAAGACAGGTGAGTGAAGGGTGAGGTCACAAGGGTACACATCAACGAAGGCAATGCAGAGTGAGGTGCGTCTGGAGACTGAGCGGAGAAAAGCTCGCCCCTACCGTACGTCACCCGCCCTGTTACCTACTCTACCCTTGCCCTTGCCCCATATTTACACAAATCTACACCCTTACCAATTCGTCACTAATGTCACGTCTTCCCCATATTTCCCCAATACCAAATTCATCACAATCCCATTGTCTAAATTTGCCATCACCAATTCATCATCAATCCTCATAAGGAGGAAGAGATGGAACAATAACACAATGTCACACCCACGTCATGATGCGTCTCACATTCCAAACATTTGCACAAATATAATAAAAACAACAAACCATGGCATGGTGTGGAGTTTTGTCACCTCAGGTGTCACCTGTCACCTCTATGGTTCACCCTCAACAATCACCAATAAACTCCAATACATTCAGAACTCCGCTGCCCGTCTACTCACCCATTCCCGGACCCGTGACCACATCACCCCCGTCCTTTACAAGCTTCACTGGCTCCCCATCTCCCAGAGAATCCAGTACAAAATCCTCCTCTTGACCTACAAAGCCCTCCATAACCTGGCCCCATCCTACCTGGCTGACCTCCTCTCCAGACACACTCCCACCCGCAACCTCCGCTCTGCTGGTACCAACCTCCTGACCCCCCCCCCCCCCCCTATCCGGACCAAATTCAGATCCTGGGGGGACAGGGCCTTCTCCATCGCTGCTCCCACCCTCTGGAACTCACTACCTTACACCATCAGAGACTCCTCCTCACTCACCACATTCAAAACATCACTCAAGACCCACCTGTTCAGCACTGCATTCAACATTCAACCCACAGCATTTAACCCCTGACTATCACCTCTCCTTCTCCCTCCTTTTGCTTTAAATATTTCCCTATTGATTCTTGTCTTTTTGCAATTGTTGTTTTCATGTTTTGTTATGCATTATGTTTTGCACTCTGTCAAAGCGCCTTTGGGCTTCATGAAAAGCGCTATACAAAATAAATGAATTATTATTATTATTATTATTATTATTATCAGGTGAGTGGATGTAGATGGTGCGAGGAGATTTCAATCCCAACTACTTCCTAAATGACATTAACACACTTTACACTACTCGGGGTCTTTCCCCGCCAATCCATTGCCATCTTACTCTATGCGGTTTTAAGAACCAAATTCCCATTGACCAAACTGTGGTGCTTCATCAATTTGGGGTCTCACTCCCCCGATTCAACTCCCTGTGCCTTTGCACAATTTCAGGACTGGGTCGTGTGGCTCTCCCAGCAGGTCTACCCACCTGCACACCTCCACCACTGCAGTTGCCTCTGAGCTTACCTGCTCCTTACCCTAACCTATCTAACTGGGGAAGGCCCTCTGGCGCTCTCCCCACTCGGTGCCCTCTCTGGCACTGGGCTACCCGGGTCCGTCCTCCGGATCCTCGGGCCCCATCCACAACAACTCTACCAGCTCCCAGAGCCCACCTGCGGCCTCACCTGGCCGACATCCTAACAGTGGCGGAGTGCCCATTTAACTACACACACTAACAGGCCACACGCCCTGCCATTTCCACGACACTAATGCACCCATCCAAACACCATTCTTCCACCATGCACCACAGATGCCAATATCCAACCACAATTTACCTACTCCCTCTACCTAACTCTTAAACTACCCTCCCCGGGTATTCGTGATGGGGTCCATCCTCTCCATACACACCTTCGCACCATCCACTCCACTCCACAGTTTCCACCATACTCACTCCACACCATCCATTCCATACTCCATATATTCCATACTCCATGTATTCCACACAACCATTCTCCATACACCTGTATTTGCACACCTGTGCCATCACACCTGGTGCTGCCTGCACCCTCCTTCCTCCCAGGCTTCTTCAATCATTCAATACAATGCACAACCACAATTGTTCCTCATACACTGCTCCATACACTTCCAAGCTCAAAACAATTCACAATCACCTCACACTTTCCACAACACACTTCTAAATCTCCAAACCATTGCCTCAGGCACCCAAATTCTCCCACGCTCACACACACATCCTTCCCGAGCATTGCCTAGCAATTCCTCATTTCACCAAGCCCAAGAGGCACCCATCGGCTGCACCCGCGGGCTGCACCACGGACACACCCACCTGGCTGCACCACGGACACACCCACCTGGCTGCACCACGGACATGCCCACCGGCTGCACCACGGACACACCCACCGGCTGCACCACGGACACACCCACCGGCGGCACCACAGACACACCCACCGGCTGCACCACGGACACACCCATCGGCTGCACCATGGACACACCCACCGGCGGCACCACGGACACACCCACCGGCGGCACCACGGACACACCCACCGGCTGCACCACGGACACACCCACCGGCGGCACCACGGACACACCCACCGGCTGCACCACGGACACACCCACTGGCGGCACCATGGACACACCCACTGGCTGCACCACGGACACACCCACCGGCTGCACCATGGACACACCCACCGGCTGCACCACGGACACACCCACCGGCTGCACCACGGACACACCCACCGGCTGCACCACGGACACACCCACCGGCTGCACCACGGACACACCCACCGGCTGCACCACGGACACACCCACCGGCTGCACCACAGACACACCCACCGGCTGCACCACGGACACACCCACCGGCTGCACCACGGACACACCCACCGGCTGCACCACGGACACACCCACTGGCTACACCACGGACAAACCCACCGGCTGTACCACGGACACACCCACCGGCTGCACCACGGACACACCCACCGGCGGCACCACGGCCACACCCACCGGCTGCACCACGGACACACCCACCAAGCGTTCCACACACCTGTTCTTCACTTGCACCCCATGCAAGCTCATTCACTCAACACAATGTCACTCATCTCACACTTCTCACAATACACTGCTGAGTACACTTTCAACACACACACATGGCACCATTCACGAGCATTGCCTCATTTGCTCAATACTAAGACTCTCACACACACACGGCATCATCTGATCTAACTACTCCCCTCTGAAACTCGCGCTTCCCAGTCGCCCCTTATACTATTGCGCTCCCTCGTCGTTATAATCCAACTACCCTACTCTCTACGTCCCCACTACATGTATAATGTCGCTACTTAAATCTCCAGTTACCTATGGTCAATCTTCTCTAGATCCCTATCATTTTAACCAAACCCTCCCTCGGCGAGCTTACACTGCCATAAACCCCATAGCCAGTGCTCATGTGCCCCGTGTGTGTGAGGCATGGCAGAGTTGCCATGCCACCACATCGGGCATCTTCCAGTATCAATTTTGCCATCAAATTCCTGCAAATAAAAATTTGCCAATCCCTGCCAATCATTCTACCAATCATTTGCCAATCATCTCTGCCAATCCTATTCACTATTCCAAAATTTCGAATCCAAAACCATATCATCACAGTCCACTATATCTGAGCCTCGGTGCGTCGTTACATCATTAAAACTCGGCTTCGCAAAGCCGAGCAATGAATGCGGGTGGTTCGTCACCGGCGGTTGGGTCCGTCCGGCATTCGGTGCAGGGAAGGAGGCTTACTCGGGCCAAGATTCCACGCACCATCTCGGCACGGAACCGTCCGATGCCCCAATCGCGGCCGGCCGGAGCGCTGCAACCACATGGGGTCGCCGTGTCGACCCTTCCGACCTGTCCTGGAACCGGGCCGCCCGCTCCGCTTAGCGGAGCACGGACGCGACCGTTCAGAGCGAGGCCCAGCGTGGATCGCGCACGGCGGTTCTTTCGAAACCGCCGTGGTTACAATCCCCGCTGGTTCCCGCTGCACACAAAGCCCGGCACGAACCGAGGGCTCGCTTCGGCTACAAGTCCATCTAACCGCTGCTCCGTTTAACGTCGATGCTTCACTTGCATGCTCACACCACGCGTTCCGTCCCTTATTCACACATCCAGGTGTCTCCATACACTCCGTCATTGCACCTTCTCTTACACACCCCCCAGGTTCACTCATTACGCTCACAGACTTCGTCACACACCTGACCACCACACACCTTAGCACACACTCGTCATTCGCACACCTCATCAACACACCTCTTCGCGCCCACTCCTCGGTCACATCCTCTGTGACAACCATGGGTGTGCACTCTTCTACACACCCAATGACGTGCTTCACTACCAACTCAAGTGTGAATTCCCACACGTGCTCGACCATTACAGGTGTGCATCCTTCCATTCCAGGTGTGCATCCTTCCATTCCAGGTGTGCATCCTCTCTCACCTGCTATAACCAACTTGTGCTCCGTGTTACTTTCGTCACTCTCACCACCACACTTGGTCACGCATTCACCCTTACTCTTGACAGCGCACTCTGTTATCATGCACCCGTCCGTTACACACCTTTCTCGTGCACCCTCTTGTGCACACTCTCCCGTTACGTCCTCCGTAACACTCACCACAGGTGTGCACTCTTCTGTTACATCCCCTGTAACACTCCCCATTACGCGCTTCAAGGTGCCCCCCCCGCAACCGCGCCACGACCAACTCGCTCTCGACAGCACACTCGCTCCTCGGCACGCACTTTTTCCTCACACGACCCCATAGTCGGACATCCTCACACTCCTCCTCTTTCCATACACTCCGGACCAGTCATACACCTCACCATTGGTCCCTCACGAACACCCGGGTCTAAACCAAAACCCAAGCTGACTGAATCTCCCCTCACACCATATACATTTCCGAGTATATCGCCACTCACCTCGGCACCTCGTCTTCGCTCCTCCTCCGCCACCTGCAAACTCTTTATTTGGTTAGTAAGCACATATTCATGATTTGAGCACAGACCTTGTACATATTCCATCACTTCCTCCTTTATCTCCCTCTGAGTTTCCCTCCGTCTCTTCTTAATTTCACTTACCCCCTCTTCCACATCCTCTAATTTTTGCTTCACCTCTTTTATTTCCCGGTGCGCCTCCTCAATTTCTTCCTCTAAGGCCACCTTGGTCGTTTCTATGTGCGTCCTTACTTCCCGTTCTTTCATCTCCATTGCCTCTGTTACCTCGTCCAACCTCTTTGTCAACCCCTCATGTACCATCTGACATTCCCTCTTTGTCGCTATGAGTTCCTTTTTTATCTCCTTCTGTGTCGCCTTTAACCCCCCGATTACTGCGGTGTTCTTCTCCACTTGGTCCCCTAACTCCTTTTGTCCCACTGTCAGCTGCTCTACTCCCCTCGCCAGATCTTCTATGCCCCCCTGTAACCTAGCCGTACTATTTCTCACCTCTTTCTCCATACGCTCCTCACCCCGCTTTACCTCCTCGCGTACCCCCGCGACCTCCTCGCCCACACCTCGTCTGATCTCCTCCCCCATTTCTCCCAGCTCTTTGGTAGATGCTGCCCTCATCTGTTCCAAATCATTCCTCTGGGCATCCAATTTGGTTTCTAACCCGATTTTCACCTCCTCTATCTGATCTCCCATCTGTTTAATTTCCCGGGCGGATTGCTCCCATATTTCCCTCAATTTGCCTTCCATGGTGTATTCTAACCCCGTTAACCCATTCTTCACCCCTTTCATCCCGTTGTCTAACCCCTCAAATTTGTTGTCTAAACCCTCAAATTTACTGTCTAAACCCTCAAATTTGGCTTCTAGCCCCCCGATTTTGCCGTCGAGCCCCCCGATTTGGCTTCCCAGTTTCTCACTCATTCTGTTTTCTATTTGTTCCAATTGTTCTCCCATCCTGTCCATACTGTCGTTCTTTTTCTGTATTTCCGCCATGAATTGGGCCATGAAGGCTTACATTTGGACCACCCCCATTGGCGCAGCGGGCGCAGCTGCCGCGGTCACGTGCGCTGCGCCACTTGGTGCTGCTGCCACCTCGTGCGCGAGGGCGCCATCTTGTGCGCCTGAACCCTCTGCTACCACATCCTCATTGCTCTCCTCCTCTCTCTCCCCCATATACATTTCCCTGGGGTCCTTGTTTGACTCTACCCCCCCCCCCCCCCTTCTAACTCACCCACCGGCATCCGGTCGCCTTGACTATCCATGGCACGATTTTAAATTTGGATGTTTTAATAAAATTTTGGCCACTCGTAATTTTGAGTGCACTAAGCGCACATCAGGTCCGAATCTCGCTCCTGACACCAATTGTTACGGATCTCAACGTCGGCCCCTTTTCCCCTTACCAAGGGGGGATTAGTCCCCTTGTTTGCGACTGACCGACGTGAGTCCTGAAGCTGCCCAGCTCCCTCCAGAGAGGCAGGTGAGCAACCTCGTTCGAGACCGCGGACAAGATGTTATTTGCCGAGCGGATTAGCAGCCGCGGCTCGAACCATTAGCAATACTACACCCGATCCTATTCGTTGGCCAAATCGTGCCACAGGTATTCAATGGGGAAATCACTAAAACGAAACGGATGTAAAGGAAAGAAGGCAAGGTAGGAAGAACAGGGATTTATTAACCAATTACTATTTACACAATCAAAGGAACCAAGGAGGAGGAAAGAAACGAAAATAAAGACAGAATGAGAGGAAGACGCAGTGCAATTATTAACTTATACAAGCTTACTTATACCCAGGGACAAGACACACAAAACAAACTCACGTACACAAAATGATGGAAAGGCAGGGATGGTACGGGTCGGCAGAGGAGGGTCCCGGTAGATGGTGGCGTCGAGGTTCGGCTCCAAGCTCGCGCTTTGGTCCATGCTTGTGGGTTCGAGGCGAAACCTGGCACACAGCTCCGCTTCGGGCTGGCAGCGAGGAGCCGGCAGCTCCACGTATTCGGTTTCACACCGGCAGCTGTCTCACGCGTCCTCCGCCTCCTGCGTCTCTGACGCTCTTTTATTACTCCGCTGAATCTGCCTCTGGTCCAGCGCTCCTCCCTCAAAACCCTCTCTCCGGTTTTCCTCAACTGGACTCTTGCGCACTTCTCTCAAAAAGGCTTGCGCGGGCGCTTTTATATCGCGCTCTTAGATCAATCCGCGCCACGCCCGTGATGGTATCTCACCAGCGCTGATTGGCTGGTGGGGGCTCGCTGGCTCCACTTTCTGATGACGAGGGGCGGGCAACGCCCTTGTTCGTGGGCTTGACCGTGTGCGTAATGGAGTTTGGGGCGATGGTGATGCCAATAACCCCACCCAAAGTTACTGGCATTTTGAAGAGGCCATGGGGGTGTCGGAGGGATCTATCTATCTTATTTCAATTCGGTGCAATGCAGGGTCAACTAGTGGGAAACAGAGCCTTAAACTACATAGAATAAGAAATAACTATTTAGAAGGGTATATGGTGGCCTACGTGCTTGTACATGGACTAGCTACGGTGCACTCATTTCAATTAACAGCCAATTAAAGGGGAAATGTACATAGGAAATTTTAATACTAAATTTACAAAGTGAAGGTTCTAAAAACCGTAACAATGTATATGTATATATATATATATATAATATATATATATATATATATATATATATATATATGTATGTATATATATATATATATATATATATATATAATTATAATTATATTGTTACGAATTTTGGTAGAGCAATATGTAGAGCAGAGTAGATCTGAATAGGTAACATGCTTTGGGATGTCGCGGTAAGGAATCTACCTGTAATAAGTCATGTTTAGGCGTTTGTCGGGTAAAGATGTATGATTGTGAATCTACCAGGAGATTCGTGTGTTAGTTAGTGTCGGGAATAATCAGTAGAGCCCTTGTATGTCTCACCTGGTAGTCAAACCTTTGTCCATTATGGCACTGTAGACCACATAAACATTAGGACCTTTAGTACAATACTAAATGACGCCTTCCCCCCTGACATGACTGAGGAAGAAATCAGACTAGAACACCGCCATAATTGGCCGCCACCATTTACACCTCCGAGAAGCCTACCCACCTCGCATAGCACGTGCTGTGGCCAAGGAGCAGGAGCGGGAGAGTGGGAGTGACGCAGTGGGCGTGACCTGAGCGAGCCGGCGAGTCGGTGGAGGCTCTGATTGGCAGAGTAGTGTGCCAATATGACGTCATCGTCCAGAGATTTTAACGGGGGCCGGACGCCATTTTGGAGAGTTCTTTTTGGGCAGTTCACCAGAGTATAGTTCAGCACGTTGAGTGAGGTCTGAGTCGAGAGTTCATGTGCGCATTTTGAGTAGGAGTTGAGTAAGCAGTTCAGTTGAGCGCAGAGAGCCCAAGCGGAGTTGGCAGTTCGCAGTTCGAGAGTTGAGCCCGAGCAGTTGCCGAACGCCATTGCGCAGTTCAGTCATTGACCCCAAGCAGTTGGATTTCCAGTCACGTCATTCAGAAATCCCGACCCGAATTGGGCTGAGTTGTAGCCTGAGTGGAGCGGTGCTGGTGCTTTTAGAGCTTGGTGCACGGACCTCGTTGGCGGCGAGAGGATCGGAGCTTGGAGCGGGACTTCGGGTGCAGCGGCGAGGGTGTTGGCTCGAGCCTAGCGGGGCGTGCAAGGCGGACGGAGGATTCGTCCAGGCCGGGAAGAAGACGACGAGACAGATAAGCCCGAGCTCCGCGTACACTGTACACGACGTGACGTGTTCTTTTCTTTAATTCATCTCCCTCGTATCGTGTTTGATATCTGTTGTGTGTGGGATCCCAATTTAGGCTTCTTACTAGAATTATTATCATGCTTTTCCTGTCCTTGCTTTTATTTGAATAAATCGTTGTATTATTTTCCTTTCCCATTCAAACCTGTGCCCGCTTGAGTTAATTTCCTCTCGCAGGACCGGAGCTACGCCGGCGTGCTGCAGTTAAGTGCTTTCGCCGCAGCCTCCATTTCCCTTCTTCCTCCCGTGCGGCCATAGCCGAATCCGTGTTAGATAGTTGCCTCCGAATAAGACCGTTTAGGCTATCCGCAACTCTGATGTTAATTGGAGTTGCGCGACAATATTTATATCTATATATTTATAACTATATATATATATAATTATATATATATATAATTATATATTTATATCTACTAGTACACCCACTCACTATGGGAGCGGCAAGGAGGGTCATTCCTCTTTGGGGTATATATATATTACAGTATATCTATGGTGGGGTCTCAAGAACATTTGGTGTGTGTTCATTTACCAAGTTTCTTGTGGAGAGATCGCCAAGTGGTTTAAGCATTTGAGCAAGCACTCCATCCAAAACCCTTGAGGAACAGCTGGCTTGGCAAGCGCTAGCTAGCTGCTTGGTAAATGAGCACACCCAGGGCTTCCTCCCTTTCAGTTTCATGTTAAACAGCAGGAGCGAGTTTCAAAAGTTTGCTACGAAAAACGCTACGGTAGCGGTTGGAAGGGCCATGTTATTAACCCGACCATTTTGTTGGATGTATGGAGTACCGTATGTCTTCCCTCAGTTCTGTAGGTAAAACTTACCTCACAGATGTCGGTATTCCTCCAAATTTCTTCATTTAGTGTATTAAACAGCATTAGCGACTGTTTAAAAAGCTAATCATGTGTTTGTGGTTTATAATATTTTTTCTTCCGCTGGAGGTCGTTGCCCCCACGAAAACGCCAGGATAAGCTATTTATAAACGTTGACGACGTTTGTTCAAGGAGGAAAAACCCGTTAGGAAGATGGGATATTATTGGTATTAATATTGTTTTGTAATAACATTAATATTATGGTATTATCGTTAGTTTAGTTATTTGAAGCAACCTTGGAAAAACGCCACGATAAAGCTAACTTAACATCGATATACACCTCAACATGCAACCCCATTGACGGCAATGGCAGGGAAACCCCGCTCGGGGGAGAAAAACCCCTTGGGGAGGGGGGCAAATGAATGTGCGACAACCTTCATTGTGTAACCCTTAGTCATCCTGTCAAGTTTGGTTGAGATTGCATAAGTAACGACGGAATGTATCGTGGTCAAACAATAATCAGACAGATAGACACTAAACTGCGTTTTTTAGTATGATAATGATGATATATATTTATAACTGTTTATATTTATATATTTATAACTATATGTATATATTTATAACTACTAATAACGGTACCCACCCTATGGGTGGGGCTTCAATTGGGAAGCCCAAATGAAAAGGCAAAATATCAGAAATTGAAGGCTTGTTTTATTTTAAACGATTCATGTAAACATCCGTTGAATTGTATCACACGCAAATCATCAAAATCTAAACAGTACATGGCGCCCATTTTGAAAAAAGATTGAATTCTGCAAAACGGAAGCGGCCACTACCCGTCTTTCTCAGTCGCACGTTTGTGTGAAGAGTGCACGCCGAATCTGTAACACGGAAGCGGCCGCTACACCTGTTTCTCAGTCGCTTTGCACACGCTGCCGTGTTACTTTGGAGCCACACGTTTATATAGGAAGAGTTCGTCAGGAGTCGATCTATTCTCTTCTGGTGCATATAATTTCAACAAAAGCACATTACTGTTCATATCGGTAAATATTATTCCATCGTGTTTGGAAAAATTGGAAAAACAATATAGCCTATTTTACTCCAGGGGGTTCCCAGATTACCCACCCAAAATATCGTTGTGATCGGTTCAGCCGTTTAGTCTAATGGTAAAATCTCAAAAGGGGCCTTAAAATGGGTCTAACCCCTCCCCATCTTAGAACAAAACACAACCTATTGTTTCTTCAAGGGGGATGTCTGGGGAGTTAGAAAATCATGGTTGTGAATATGAAAGCATTGCACATCACTCCGAGAATCACATTTACATATACGTGTATATATAATAGGTGCTGATGTTGATGCCAAGAGCCGATTTGACCTAACAGGGTTTTTGCCTTTATAGGCGTCAATATTGATGCTATATGCACAAATATGGTATCAAAATGTGCAGGAAGATAAGACACACTCAATAAAATAGGATTGAGGCTTAACAAATAACTTTTATTGGATAGAAATGACAAAATGTTGAAATTAAATGCTGCAAATTCACTTCGGTTTCATCGATAAAGTGGAACAAAATTAATACATTGTAATTTCAGAAATATTAGCTTCATAGTCATAACGTTTATGTTCAAATTTCCCCTGTTCATTCGTGTATTTAATTATTAATCAAAATGTTAATATCAATAATACTGATAATTATACTGTCAAAATCAAATGTCACCCCCCTAATATTTTATTGAAATTTACAAATCGCAATACCGTCAAAACATCAAGTAGTGGGGCAGATAAGGTCATATATGGAAGGTATTGTGCATTTTATGTGCATGGCAGTTTCAGCATATAATCTACATACCCCACGGTTTTATTTCAGACATGGAGGCAATTTGTTTCTGACCTGTGGTGACCTTGAGAGGTCATTGACCCCAGCATTGCATGCTCCATTGACAGTTTGACCTTGATCCCTTGTTCCAAGGTCAAATCTGATGGTGGCAAATGATTCCCCATATATGATTTCCTATTAGTGCCTAATACATACCTAAACTGTCTGACCATTATTTAAAGAGTTACAGGTACTTGAAAGTAAAAGCTATAAATAACTTCGGGACATCCCCTTATGTCATGTGACTGATGACACAATCCTCTCAGCTTTCAACTGTCTCCATGTCATAAAATGCACAATTGGTTTGCTATATTTCTTTCCAGATGGACTTTTCTGACAATGGTCATCACCCTTCTACCATGGATTTGGAAGCACCAGCTGTGAAACGTCGAAAAATCGATACCGACCATTGTATCATATGCTCCAAAACTGTTGACCCGAAAAAGGACCATGTGGTTAAGAACCCAACTGCTGATGGCTTGAATGCAATTCTAAAAGCAAGTAAGCTGAGACAAGATGATGTTTATGAAGCACTCTGGCCTTTGCAACAAGAGATTTTAAGCCTGAATCTGAAAGTGCCTTTCCATAAATCATGTCGTGCCAATTACACCAGCAAGTCAAATTTGCCTAAATGCCAATCTACCGATACTGAACAACAACCGAGTACGTCGGAGTCCATCTCTACGGAACCTTCAAGGCTCATGAGAAGTGAAACAAGCGGGTTTGACATCAGGAATGATTGTTTCATTTGTGGCAAACGGAACACTTCAAATAGAAAAAAGCTTACACAAATTTCCACAGGCATCGGACAGACCACCAGAGAAAAGGTTCTTGCAGCGGCCCACAAAAGAAAAGACGACACCATTCATATGCGAATGCTCTTGTATTCAGATTTGTTTGCCTATGATGCCAAATACCACCGATTATGCTATGGACATTATATAACAGACCTCAACATAGCTGCTGCGCAAAACAAGTCAGGAGAGTCAGCAGCAGTTACATTACACGATGTAGCCTTTGATGAAGTTAAAATTCATTTGGACCAAACTGGCTTCTCCAAAAAAAAGACTGTGACAACCCTTGCCAGTTTGAAAGCACAGTTCATCAACTATTTAGTTGAATTGGGTGCCAGTAATGCGCAGCAGTACACCGCCTGGAAATTGAAGGAACGATTAACCAAACATTACAGTGATCAGTTGGTCTGTGTTACATTATGTGGTTGTACTGACATCGTGTGCTCCTCTTCTGTGACCTTGAGTGATGCACTAAAAAGGCCACTGCTCTGCAAGATGCAAACGATGATGATGACTATGAAAAACTGGTTTCTACAGCACAAGCAGAACCAGTGAATGAAAACCCTATCTTGCACACTGCTGCTGGCATACTGAGGAAGCACATGGCTGACATCAAGCATGCAATTGGTGTCTATGCACCAGCTGAAGACACAAACATTGAGCAGTATGCCAAATTCATTCCAGATGCTATGTATGACTTCATTCAGTGGTGCTTCAGTGAGAAGTCATACACGAATATAACTAGGTGTAGCAACGAGGGTGTTTCAAAAAGCAACCTGAAAACGATCGCCATATGTCATGACATAATATCACAGAACCAAAATGTGTACACAGCAAAAACCCTGGACCTAGCCTTAAAAGTACATCACGAATTTGGAAGTAAGAACATCATTGACTTACTTCATTCACTGGGTCACTGTGTATCATACGACGAAGTACGGCGTTTCCTCACATCTGCTGCCATTGATCAGACAAGTAGATCAGAGGATGTTTACATACCCAAAAGACTCCAAAACCTGAGAGTCATTGATGATTATCCTATCATCGACAGCGCCATTGATAACTTTGACCAAAATGAAGCAACTTTGGATGGAAAGTCAACTACTCATGCCATGGCAATGGCAGCCATACTGTTCCACAGAGGAGTCGCCCAATGCGAAGGCCAATGTGTATATGAATGCCGGTCATTGTAGCAAAGCAACGAATCGCCAGAGGTTCATTCCTGTCAGCAGCATAACTGACAAAATTGGGCAAGACATTTCACTGTGCTTACCAGCATCCCACGCTCTTAGCGGCTGCGATAGTACCTCCTCACTCTTCAGGATAGGCAAGCGAACTGCCTACAGCAAGCTCTTGCAGAACATTGGAGACTTGCTACCACTGTCACAGCTGGGTCAGTCCAGTGATGTATCCGAGGTACTCCTCACTGCCACGAAGTATGCACTACTGCTGTATGGATCGAAGAGCAAATCGTGCCACTCTCTGGACCAGCTACGCTATGATTATGCATGCAAAAGTGATAAGGCTGCATGTCTCTTCCCACCCACCGATGATGCATTTGAACAACACGTCAGACGCGTCAATTACCAGGTGGCAATATGGGTTCACAGTCACGTAGCAAAGCCAGTTCTTTGGAAGCCTGATGGCCATGGATGGCAGCTGAGAGATAACAAACTCGAGCCCGTCATGTTCAAAAAAGAAGCGGCCCCAAAAGAGGTTCGGGATCTCACACGTCTGTATTGCATGGATGAGGACTGTTCACAGACCAGAGCCTGTCAGTGCCTGAGAGCGGGGCTGACATGCACTGAATTTTGCTCCTGTAATGGTGATGGTTGCCCAAACACAGACATTTCTCTTATCTTCAGTGACAGCAGCGATGATGACAGTGACTGAACATAGTTCGACTTCATTCAGAGCATCATCAGAATGACATGTATATACTACTGCGATTTCTGGATGTTGGTAAAATATTAGGGGGGTGACGTTAGATTTAGACAATATAATTATCAGTATCATTGATATTAACATTTTGCTTAATAATGTGATATACACAAATGAACAGGGGAAATTTGAACATAAACGTTATGACTATGAAGCTACTATTTCTGAAATTACAATGTATTTGTCCCACTTTATCGATGAAACCGAAGTGAATTTGCAGCATTTAATTTCAACATTTTGTCATTTCTATCCAATAAAAGTTATTTGTTAAGCCTCAATCCTATTTTATTGAGTGTGTCTTATCTTCCTGCACATTTTAATACCATATTTGTGCATATAGCATCAATATTGATGCCTATAAAGGCAAAAAACCTGTTACGTCAAATCGGCTCTTGGCGTCAACATCAGCACCTATTATATATATATATATATGTAAATGTGATTCTCGGAGTGATGTGCAATGCTTTCATATTCACAACCATGATTTTCTAACTCCCCAGACATCCCCCTTGAAGAAAAAATAGGTTGTGTTTTGTTCTAAGATGCGGAGGGGTACTCGCCCCAAAAGCACCCTACACCGCTCGCCTAGTTTTTGTGGTACCTTCGAACGGACGGACGGACTTTGGTGAATTATAGTAAGATGTGTGAGTGTGAGTGTGTGTGTGAGTGACAGGTCAGGTCCTCCACGAGGTTTAAATTCTGTAAATACAAAATACATTGCTAAGCAGATATACTCCATTAACAACATCAACAAAAGGAGGAAAATAGGACATCAATCATTTTCCTGGGCTTTTTTAAATTTTTTTAAGAATGGCCACCTACTTACTGATCAACCCTTTTGGAGATTGTTAATTTCACGGTTGCCTCTCCGTATAGTCTTCCACTGCCACCTGTAAAATATGTTGCTACATAAATGCACCTTATCACTGATTGCACTGATATGCTGCATATTTTCACAGTTGAAATCCTTTATTATTGTCAAAAAAGCTATTACTCTGCAGGTGTCAGGGAACACAGAGCGGATCATGCTGTTAAAAGTAGGGAAAGCCGTGATGGATGATTCGATCGATAATTGGGAACTTGATCTTTGAAGCTCTCCCGTGAGATTCAAAAGGCTTCACCTGCCCTGATTGCCTTGTGTTGATACCTTATACCATGTGACCTATAGAAAATCCAGGCTCGTTTGGGTTACTTATAACGCAGCAGGGACATACAGTATGAAGTTCTCAGAATGATTTTGCAATCGAATTGTACTAATCTCACAGAAAAGTCTCCCGTTGTGTTTTACACGTTTAACAATTATTTGTTTAATTTTTCTCGATTTTACCGCAAAGAGCTGGTAGCACTTTCTTTCTTTTTGTATCGATTTCCTTTTTATTGCTGTCTCAAGCACCTGAATGACTCAAAATGATCACTTAATTGTTTACAAAAGTAAAATGTGCTTGGTGGATTTATCAGATTAGAGGTAATCAATGGTTTTCTTGGTGATTGCCTAAATATTGTCCATGGGAACTCCATCTGTGTATGATAACCACAACTCCAATGGAATGGCAGGATAGCTGGAGGTGTTATGCATTTTCTGCTCTGGAGTTGTCCAGTCTAGGTTTGAATCCAGACTCGGCTACAAACTCTCATCCTGGTGTTTCGCATACAGGGCGATCGATCAATGTGGGCACCATCCATCCATCGGAGGGGCGTCAACCTGGAGGACCGGTCTGTCAGCACCGTGGTCGTTTGTGGACGTTAAAGATCCAACGTTTACTTGTGGGTTTGTACTTGTACACTCGGTGTGTGTGTGTGTGTGTGTGTGTGTGTGTGTGTGTGTGTGTGTGTGTGTGTGTGTGTGTGTGTGTGTGTGTGTGTCAGGCAGAGCCAGAGGAGCCTGTTTGCTTTCATGGATGTTTTGATCGATAATGGTCATGATCAAAAGGGGTTAACACTATCCTGACCAGGGACACATCTCCCTCACGATCCCTTTCACCTTCAAATTTTAAATAATTTAAATTTAAATTTTTAAATTGTTGTTTAAAAAAATAATCTCTAAGTTGTACGAGATGACATAAATAATTGAACAATAAATACCTAGTGGGATAAGTAAGCTTTTTATACTGTGTCTAAGGCCTGTGGGGGACTTTCTATATATATGAACGGCGCAAGGAGTGAAGGAGACCAAGATATAAACTAGAAAGTATCAGAAAATGCATAGCCCATCCGTGTCTATTTGTATTCAGACATCTTCTTCCATAAGCTAAACATGACGAAAACAGTGAAAAAAAAAATTGACTATTTTATGCAGCTTTGACTTTTGAGCTTTTGATCTAAAATAAATAATCAGATTCTAGCTTTTGATTGGTGAAATAATTACGTGACCCAATATGCAAATTCTTAAAATTTCAGGTCATTCGGGTAAAAATTGGTGATTTTATGCAAACTTGACCTCTGAACTTTTTATCTAAAAAAAAAACAATTGTCTCCTAGCTTTTAATTGGTGAACCAATCCAGTGTCCCAATAAGCAAATTTTTAAAATTGCACGTCAATTGGGTGGAAATTGTTGATGTTATTCAAACTTGACCTTTGACCTTTTCACCTAAAAAAACAAAACAATAGGCTTCTAGCTTTTGAGTGGTGAACCAATTCAGTGGCCCGATATGCAAATTCTTAAAATTTCAGGTCAATCGGATGGAAATTGATCATTTTAGGTGACGCTGACCTTTGACCTTTTGACAAAATTATTAATTTGTCTTCTCCATATTTTCATAATAAAGCTTTGTTGAAAATTTGATGACAAAGCTCAAATGGTAAAAAAAAGTTACAGCCCGGACAAAACACACAGACACACACACAGACACCCAGAAGTGATTGCTAAACCCCGGCTCCTGCTGCGCATGGGGACGGGATAATCAACACAGTGGAGGAGATTTAAACTAGAGGATGTTAAAAAGTCTGTGCTTGGTGCTCAGATGGGAATATCAGACATGCAAACCTGTTGATTTATTTATCGATATTGATCAGAGGCTCCTTGTGGAGTCTCGATAAATCTCTTGGAAAGCAAAGGCAGGAGTACACCACACCAGTGCACCTTTTCATGAATTACAAGAGCATTGGAAGACAATCTGCAGCCACACGTGGCGCATGGGATTGAAACATCATGGGTTACCCACATTAGGAAGTAGGGGTTCAGATGAGAATGCCAACAAGCTAACCCCAAATGAAGGGGAAGAAATCTAAATTTGAACCTCTGTTGAAATAAAAAGCATTCAAATTACCAAATACCTGCAACTTGAGCCGTGCATGGACCAAGCGATGATTAAGGTGGATTGGTACGTGATGTAGGTCTTCACGTTTCAGGATCCACTCCTACGACAGAGGGATTGCTTTGGTTTTTCAACGAGTGCAATGGCCCAAAGGATCCGTTACTCAAAGCAAAATTGGCTCGGCCAGTTTGGTATTCCCATCTGAGCACTTCATTCATGATTCTCGATTCCCAGGTTCACAATCCCCATGCAGTGTGTAGAGTTTGTTCATCATCTCCTGATGTTCATGTAATGCCTGAAAAAATGCACTGATATATCCCAATGTCCTTGTGATTCCTGTAAAAGTGCACTGATATCTCTTAATGTCCTTGTGATTCCTGTAAAAGTGCACTGATATCTCTTGATGTCCTTGTGATTCCTGTAAAAGTACACTGATATCTCTTGATGTCCTTGTGATTCCTGTAAAAGTACACTGATATCTCTTGATGTCCTTGTGATTCCTGTAAAAGTACACTGATATCTCTTAATGTCCTTGTGATTCCTGTAAAAGTGCACTGATATCTCTTGATGTCCTTGTGATTCCTGTAAAAGTACACTGATATCTCTTGATGTCCTTGTGATTCCTGTAAAAGTACACTGATATCTCTTAATGTCCTTGTGATTCCTGTAAAAGTGCACTGATATCTCTTGATGTCCTTGTGATTCCTGTAAAAGTGCACTGATATCTCTTAATGTCATTGTGATTCCTATAAAAGTGCACTGATATCTCTTGATGTCCTTGTGATTCCTATAAAAGTGCACTGATATCTCTTAATGTCCTTGTGATTCCTGTAAAAGTGCACTGATATCTCTTGATGTCCTTGTGATTCCTGTAAAAGTGCACTGATATCTCTTGATGTCCTTGTGATTCCTGTAAAAGTGCACTGATATCTCTTGATGTCCTTGTGATTCCTGTAAAAGTACACTGATATCTCTTGATGTCCTTGTGATTCCTGTAAAAGTGCACTGATATCTCTTAATATCCTTGTGATTCCTGTAAAAGTGCACTGATATCTCTTGATGTCCTTGTGATTCCTATAAAAGTGCACTGATATCTCTTGATGTCCTTGTGATTCCTATAAAAAGTGCACTGATATCTCTTAATGTCCTTGTGATTCCTGTAAAAGTGCACTGATATCTCTTGATGTCCTTGTGATTCCTATAAAAAGTGCACTGATATCTCTTAATGTCCTTGTGATTCCTATAAAAGTGCACTGATATCTCTTGATGTCCTTGTGATTCCTGTAAAAGTACACTGATATCTCTTGATGTCCTTGTGATTCCTGTAAAAGTGCACTGATATCTCTTGATGTCCTTGTGATTCCTGTAAAAGTACACTGATATCTCTTAATGTCCTTGTGATTCCTATAAAAGTGCACTGATATCTCTTGATGTCCTTGTGATTCCTGTAAAAAGTGCACTGATATCTCTTAATGTCCTTGTGATTCCTGTAAAAAGTGCACTGATATCTCTTGATGTCCTTGTGATTCCTGTAAAAAGTGCACTGATATCTCTTAATGTCCTTGTGATTCCTGTAAAAGTGCACTGATATCTCTTAATGTCCTTGTGATTCCTGTAAAAGTGCACTGCTATCTCTTGATGTCCTTGTGATTCCTGTACAAGTACACTGATATCTCTTGATGTCCTTGTGATTCCTGTACAAGTGCACTGATATCTCTTGATGTCCTTGTGATTCCTGTAAAAAGTGCACTGATATCTCTTAATGTCCTTGTGATTCCTGTAAAAGTGCACTGATATCTCTTGATGTCCTTGTGATTCCTGTAAAAGTACACTGATATCTCTTAATGTCCTTGTGATTCCTATAAAAGTGCACTGATATCTCTTGATGTCCTTGTGATTCCTGTAAAAAGTGCACTGATATCTCTTAATGTCCTTGTGATTCCTGTAAAAGTACACTGATATCTCTTAATGTCCTTGTGATTCCTGTAAAAGTGCACTGATATCTCTTGATGTCCTTGTGATTCCTGTAAAAGTGCACTGATATCTCTTAATGTCCTTGTGATTCCTGTAAAAGTGCACTGATATCTCTTAATGTCCTTGTGATTCCTGTAAAAGTGCACTGATATCTCTTGATGTCCTTGTGATTCCTGTAAAAGTGCACTGATATCTCTTGATGTCCTTGTGATTCCTGTAAAAGTGCACTGATATCTCTTAATGTCCTTGTGATTCCTGTAAAAGTGCACTGATATCTCTTAATGTCCTTGTGATTCCTGTAAAAGTGCACTGATATCTCTTGATGTCCTTGTGATTCCTGTAAAAGTGCACTGATATCTCTTGATGTCCTTGTGATTCCTGTAAAAGTGCACTGATATCTCTTAATGTCCTTGTGATTCCTATAAAAGTGCACTGATATCTCTTGATGTCCTTGTGATTCCTATAAAAAGTGCACTGATATCTCTTAATGTCCTTGTGATTCCTGTAAAAGTACACTGATATCTCTTAATGTCCTTGTGATTCCTATAAAAGTGCACTGATATCTCTTGATGTCCTTGTGATTCCTGTAAAAGTACACTGATATCTCTTGATGTCCTTGTGATTCCTGTAAAAGTGCACTGATATCTCTTGATGTCCTTGTGATTCCTGTAAAAGTACACTGATATCTCTTAATGTCCTTGTGATTCCTATAAAAGTGCACTGATATCTCTTGATGTCCTTGTGATTCCTGTAAAAAGTGCACTGATATCTCTTAATGTCCTTGTGATTCCTGTAAAAGTGCACTGATATCTCTTGATGTCCTTGTGATTCCTGTAAAAAGTGCACTGATATCTCTTAATGTCCTTGTGATTCCTGTAAAAGTACACTGATATCTCTTAATGTCCTTGTGATTCCTGTAAAAGTGCACTGATATCTCTTGATGTCCTTGTGATTCCTGTAAAAGTGCACTGATATCTCTTGATGTCCTTGTGATTCCTGTAAAAGTGCACTGATATCTCTTAATGTCCTTGTGATTCCTATAAAAGTGCACTGATATCTCTTAATGTCCTTGTGATTCCTGTAAAAGTGCACTGATATCTCTTAATGTCCTTGTGATTCCTGTAAAAGTGCACTGATATCTCTTAATGTCCTTGTGATTCCTGTAAAAGTGCACTGATATCTCTTAATGTCCTTGTGATTCCTGTAAAAGTGCACTGATATCTCTTGATGTCCTTGTGATTCCTGTAAAAAGTGCACTGATATCTCTTAATGTCCTTGTGATTCCTGTAAAAGTGCACTGATATCTCTTAATGTCCTTGTGATTCCTGTAAAAGTACACTGATATCTCTTAATGTCCTTGTGATTCCTGTAAAAGTGCACTGATATCTCTTGATGTCCTTGTGATTCCTGTAAAAGTGCACTGATATCTCTTGATGTCCTTGTGATTCCTGTAAAAGTGCACTGATATCTCTTAATGTCCTTGTGATTCCTGTAAAAGTGCACTGATATCTCTTGATGTCCTTGTGATTCCTGTAAAAGTACACTGATATCTCTTGATGTCCTTGTGATTCCTGTAAAAGTGCACTGATATCTCTTGGTGTCCTTGTGATTCCTGTACAAGTACACTGATATCTCTTAATGTCCTTGTGATTCCTGTAAAAGTGCACTCATATCTCTTAATGTCCTTGTCATTCCTGTAAAAGTGCACTGATATCTCTTAATGTCCTTGTCATTCCTGTAAAAGTGCACTGATATCTCTTGATGTCCTTGTGATTCCTGTACAAGTACACTGATATCTCTTGATGTCCTTGTGATTCCTGTAAAAGTGCACTGATATCTCTTGATGTCCTTGTGATTCCTGTACAAGTACACTGATATCTCTTGATGTCCTTGTGATTCCTGTACAAGTACACTGATATCTCTTGATGTCCTTGTGATTCCTGTACAAGTACACTGATATCTCTTGATGTCCTTGTGATTCCTGTACAAGTACACTGATATCTCTTGATGTCCTTGTGATTCCTGTAAAAGTGCACTGATATCTCTTAATGTCCTTGTGATTCCTGTAAAAGTGCACTCATATCTCTTAATGTCCTTGTCATTCCTGTAAAAGTGCACTGATATCTCTTAATGTCCTTGTCATTCCTATAAAAGTACACTGATATCTCTTGATGTCCTTGTGATTCCTGTACAAGTACACTGATATCTCTTGATGTCCTTGTGATTCCTGTAAAAGTGCACTGATATCTCTTGATGTCCTTGTGATTCCTGTACAAGTACACTGATATCTCTTAATGTCCTTGTGATTCCTGTAAAAGTGCACTCATATCTCTGAATGTCCTTGTGATTCCTGTACAAGTACACTGATATCTCTTGATGTTCTTGTGATTCCTGTAAAAGTGCACTGATATCTCTTAATGTTCTTGTGATTCCTGTAAAAGTGCACTGATATCTCTTAATGTTCTTGTGATTCCTGTAAAAGTACACTGATATCTCTTAATGTTCTGACTGATAGCTCTTAAAAGTATAAAAGTGCACTGATATATCTTAATGTCCTTGTGATTCCTGTAAAAGTGCACTGATGTATCTTAGTGTCCTGGTGATTCCTGCAAAAGTGCACTGATATCTCCTCGTGTTCCAGGTACCCCCGTCCACCGAGGTTGTGTTTTCAACCTTATCTGTCTGTCTATGAATATACAGACTTGGCATTTAATATGGAATTTTTTTTTTTCTTGACTTGGGTTTACTTTCTTCACTCAGTATATCAATCTGGTGAGTTTCTTTTACACTTTGGTGATTTATTTGTTAAAAGAACCATGTCACTGATTGTCTGTCGCAGCAAGAAGTCAATAACAGGATTATATCACAGGTGGCATGGCAAAATGTACGGACAGGTGCATTTGATGATTGGCTTCACAGTCGGGTATACAAGGGTTGTTGCGTTCTGCATTAGTGGAAAACAACTGCTGCACATCTCCAAAAGTTATTGCCGCTTCCTCTGGAGATGGTCCGTCAACTCAACAATGCTGTTTGTCATGGAGTGGTGGCTTTACGAAATTACGGCATGAAACAGCGTGCTATTGCTCGGCAATATGGCATCACTTAAGGTCAGCTGTCAAAGATCCTGAAACGAAATTCTCAGAGGGGTGTCCCTACTCCAATACCGAGGCCAGCACGTCCCGGCAGAACCACAAGGAGGGATGATCGCCTGCTGCACCGGTTAGTCCGCAATGGCCGTACCAAGTCAGCTAATCGGCTTAGGTCTGAGTGGCAGCAACTGACAAATGTGCCTGTATCCAGAAGGCTAGTCAACCAACGACTGGTTCAAGCAGGCTATCGTGCCAGGCGTCCCCTGAGAAAGCCACGCCTGACCAGACAACACCACCAGCGCTGATTGCAGTGGGCCAGAGAGCACCGTCAATGGCAGCCATGACACTGGAATCACGTGATCTTCAGTGACGAGTCTAGATTTCTGGTGTATCGTCAAGATGGCCACGTCCGAGTGTGCAGACAAGTGCATGAAGCCTACAACAAAGATTGTATAGTGCCAAGAGTCCAAGCTGGAGGTGGTGGGGTGACCGTTTGGGCTGCTTTTCATGCAGGGGGCGAAAACTGACCTGGTTGTTCTGAATGGAAACCTGAACCAGTTCAAGCACAGGGCCATTCTGGAAAAAACATTGCTTCCATTTGCTCGTGCAGCCTTTCGAGGAAACATTGTCTTCCAAGATGACAATGCACGGCCTCATCGTGCTCGCATGATCCAACACTTTCTTGCTGACCGTGGTGTAGAGCATGTGGAGTGGCCTGCCATGTCCCCGGATATGAATCCGATAGAGAACTTGTGGGCAGAAATAACGCGTCAAATCGACCACTTGTACCAGCAGCGGACCTCTGTGCGTGAATTGCAGCAGGCTATTGTCACTGCATGGCAAGCGATTCCTGTCCAAACCTTGGCAAATCTCGTGAACAGCATGCCTCAACATGTACGTGCTCTCCTGAATGCTCGTGGGGGTTACACGAAGTACTGAACTGTAATTTTACTATCCGTAATCCCAGTCATAATTTAACTTTTGTTTTTGTTTAAAAAAAATTGTCTAATGTGCAAAATAAAGAGATACTTATGGAAAACGTACAGAAGTTTAACACAGTACTGTCCGTGAATTGAGTTCGATATCAGTTTATATCACTTTCAAGGATCAATTTATTTGTTTCGAAATGTCAAATGTGGTTTTTGTTTTTTTTAAAGGTCACATTAACAAAATCTAGAATAATTTCAACATAATTCCAATGAACTTTTTAGTCAGGTTCACTATGTCAATAAATTATATTTCGTTCAAAATCATGGTAGATTAGCAAACCTATACATTTTTGGAAAGGTTATAGCATAAGGAAACTAAAAATCAATGTTTACATTTGGAGAGATACCTGTATGGCGGCCATTTTGGATTTTCAAAATGGCCACTAAAATACATATTTTGTTCTATTTCTGCATCTAATTACCCTAAAAACTTTTTAAAATATACTAAACCTATATTTTCAGGGACAAGGAATCCAATGAAAGTATCAAATTAGTGCTATGGGGAATGGTAAGACACGAATCAAAGGTTTTGAATTGCAAAATACTGTCTTTATATTCGCGATAAGTTGCATAATCAAATACATGTTATCATTTTGTACAGGCAGTTAATAACATCAAAATGTGTCACAATAATTCATATCACCAAACATACACAGGCAGTCAGCAAAATCATATACACACATGCAGTCAGTATAACTTCACATCTACACAGGCAGTCAATGACAAAATATACACAGGCAGTCAATGGCATCAAACATACACGATTACAGAATATGCCATTTAGAGTTCGTCATCACTGTCCTGTGTGTCCTATCCGACAATATAGTCCGCATCGTGTTCACAGTCCGTTCCACACAAGCAAAGGTCGGTCAAATTGATTGGCAAATCGAATTGTTCGAATGGTCGATCGAATCGAATTCGATGAATCGAATCGAATCGAATCGATCGAATTGGTCGAATGGTCGAATGGTCGATCGAAGCGATTGGTCGAATTGGTCGAATTGGTCGAATCGAATTGGTCGGAATTGGCAAATGTAAACATTGATTTTCAGATTTTCCATGTAATAACGTTTCCAAAAATGTATAGGTTTGCTAATCTACCATGATTTTGAACGAAAAACCATAGTGAACCTGACTATTTGGTTCTAAGACATCTTGAAAAGTAAGTTCACCCCCACAAAAAAAAATTCCATATTAAATGCCAAGTCTGTAATATATCAAAAAGGTGTGGATGGATTCAGACGAAATTTGTTTGGGGGGTAAAGGAAGAATTTATTCAACTTTGGTGAAGATATGGATAAGATAATTTTTTTTAGTGATTCTATACCATTGATTGATCAGGCCAAAAACGATATATAGCACGATATTTCAAAAAGTTGTGTCCGACTTGTGCCAAAACTTGGTGGATGAGTTGGTTAGGCGACAAGAACAAGCCGATTCGATTTTGACTCAGGTCCGAATCCAGATCTGGCCTATCAGTGGGATACAAAATGTAAACCGTTCAGCCTGGCAGAGGTATGCGCGAGTGCAGTTGTAGTTCAAAAAGTTTCTGTATCACCCGTAAGCTTCTCTGCACATTTTAGTTCACCGTAGGACAAATTATCTGTGAAACAATTTTTGCTTTTGCCACATTGCATCCTTTACTAAAAGGCCACTAAACATACTTGTGCACAATGATGCATGAAAGCCACTATTTGAGGCCTTTTCAATGGCTTTTACATTTGCCCCTGGGTCTCATATTTTCTGAAATAGATCAGTGCAAGCATTCATGTGAGATATTTGTATCTGCATCCCATGAGTGACCAACCCCCCAAATATTCAATTGTCTACATTGCACAGCTCCATGCCTCAACAACAAAAACGCGCACGGTTAACCAGACGGAGCCACACACCGACGCCGACGAATACGTCGGTGAGAAAGTTCTGCATTTCATATTCCACTTATGATTCTCTGGCAGGCACAAACCGTGCAAAGAAAGATGACAAGTGATGAAATATATGAAGTGTATACATTTCCACTCGCCTGATTAAACAAGATAGCTAGTTTCGGCGTTAATGTCATTATCTGCTCACTAAGCATTCAACACTGCGGCATAAAATCATGCAATAAGAAGCACATCCCATAATCTTTGCCTAAATTGAATAAAATCACTTAATTCGGGCATCAAAGGCTTCTCTGTAACCCGGTCGGCTGTGCCGGAATCAAATAAAGAAAACACAATGAAATTAATGCGAGCAAGCGGTCACTCAACCTCGACGTTATATTAGGATGACGTCACATGATGTCCCATATATCACATCGGCTCTGGATCGTCCTGCACAACAGCTCCGCAGAAAGGATGAAAGGCTGTCCTAATTTATAAAGAAGATACAGACACAGTTAGGGGACATCACATGGCCAGCTCCTCTTGGCAGCGGAGAGAGCCCGCTTGAGGATCATCTCCAGGCGATTGAGAATGGCGTGCACCTTGTCAGAAATCTTTACGCTTTTCTTGAGCTCTGTAGATTAAGCGATGCCTTCACGAACCTCCATTTGCTTGCACGAAACAAGATGTGTGCAGGAGATAAGTCACGGAAATGAATCAACAATGTGGCTTTTGGCCCGCCCTTGGTAACTTTCGTTTCCTTGTCGCAATAAATTTTGCTTTCGAGAGGTGGCATTCCCCATCCCTCCAAATTAGACTTTTGAGACGCTTCTAATTCAGGGGGGTCACCTATGTTATCTTAGGTATGATTCCCCTCCACCAAGCCCAAACCCCAAACATAAGCAAGCCCAAACATCATGCATTATCGGTCGAAAAAAAAATGGCACCAAAACAATGAAATTTAAATGTCGAAGCATAAGCTTCTCTTCGCTTTCCATGGCAGTTATCATTCTTGGTTTCATCCACTCCTCCACTTGTCCGACGATGCAGATCGACACAAGGCATCACGAGCAAGACTAGTTCCTCATTTCGATGCAATAACTCGGCATGAGCCGCATGAAGCTCGGTTTCATGGTCGAAATGATGCACTTCATCTCAGAAGTGGCATCCCATTGCAGCGGTGGTGCGTGTCTTGATAGAAACAAGGTGGTCGAATACAAGTTCGCAAGAATCATTTGCTGGTGGAATGACCAGGAAAGGAAAGTCAGTGGTATTCAGTTGAGGGGATCAAGTGGTAAGGCTTAATCGCAGGATAGGTTCATGAGCTGCTCGACTTGAGCTTACTTTTTCCAAATGCGAAATTTGCATTTATGTTTATTTAAATTATACAATGGACGACAAAATGTAAATGTTTCATGATATTTGTTATATTGTATCACCTTTATCTATCAATATTGTTGAAATGAAGATCAAATAGCTGTATGTTGAAATATGTTGAAAAAGTCAAAACTTTACATGGGGTGTACTTACTTTTTCACGTGACTGTACAGTGCATTCAGAAAGTATTCAGACCCCTTCACTTTTTTCACATTTTGTTATGTTGCAGCCTTATGCTGAAATCGTTTAAATTCATTTTTTCCCTCATCAATCTACACTCGATACCCCATAATGACAAAGAGAAAACAGGATTTTAGAAAGTTTTGCAAATTTATTAAAAAGAAAAAACGAAAATATCATATTGACATAAGTGTTCAGACCCTTGAAATACATAAGTATTCAGAAGGACAACTATGACACTTGAAATGTAGCTCAGGTGCTTCCCATTTCTCTTGATCATCTTTGAGATGTTTCTACACCTTGATTGGAGTCCACCTGTGGTAAATACAATTGATTGGACATGATTTGGAAAGGCACACACCTGTCTATATAAGGTCTCGCAGCTGACAATGCATATCAGAGCAAAAACCAAGCCATGAGGTCGAAGGAACTGCCTGCAGAGCTCAGAGACAGGATTGTGTCGAGGCACAGATCTGGGGAAGCCTACAAAAAATTTCCTGCTGCATTGAAGGTTCCCAAGAGCACAGTGGCCTCCATAATTCTTAAATGGAAGAAGTTTGGAATAACCAGGACTCTTCCTAGAGCTGGCTGCCTGGCCAAACTGAGCAATCGGGGGAGAAGGGCCTTGGTAATAGAGGTGACCAAGAACCCATTGGTCACTCTGGCTGAGCTCCACAGATCCTGTGTGGAGATGGGAGAAACTTCCAGAAGGACAACCATCACTGCAATGCTCCACCGATCTGGGCTTATGGCAGAGTGGCCAGACGGAAACCTCTCCTCAGTGAAAGACACATGAAAGCCCGCTTGGAGTTTGCAAAAAAGCACGTAAAGGACTCTCAGACTATAAGAAACAAGATTCTGTGGTCTGATGAAACCAAGATTGAACTGTTTGGCCTCAATTCTCAGCATCATGTCTGGAGAAAACCAGGCACCGCTCATCACCTGTCCAATACCATCCCAACGGTGAAGCATGGTGGTGGCAGCATCATGCTGTGGGGGTGTTTTTCAGGAGCAGGGATTGGGGGACTAGTCAGGGTTGAGGGAACAATGAACGGAGCAAAGTACAGAGATATCCTTAATGAAAACCTGAAACAGAGCACTCAGGACCTCAGACTGGGCCGAAGGTTCACCTTCCAACAGGACAATGACCCTAAGCACACAGCCAAGACAATGCAGAAGTGGCTTTGGGACAACTCTGTGAAGGTCATTGAGTGGCCCAGCCAGAGCCCTGACTTGAACCCAATCCAACATCTCTGGAAAGACCTGAAAATGGCTGTCCACCGACGGTCCCCATCCAACCTGACCGAGCTTGAGAGGATCTGCAGAGAAGAATGGCAGAAAATCCCCAAATCCAGGTGTGCAAAGCTTGTCGCGTCCTACCCAAGAAGACTCGAGGCTGTAATCGCTGCCAAAGGTGCTTCAACTAAGTACTGAATTAAGGGTCTGAATACTTATGTAAATGTGATATTTCAGTTTTTATTTTTAATAAATTTGCAAAACTTTCTAAAATCCTGTTTCCTCTTTGTCATTATGGGGTATTGAGTGTAGATTGATGAGGGAAAAAATGAATTTAAACGATTTCAGCATAAGGCTGCAACATAACAAAATGTGAAAAAGTGAAGGGGTCTGAATACTTTCTGAATGCACTGTAGGTAGTGTTGTGGTGGTAACATTAGTGGTAGTTCAGCAAAAGGCTGATAGAACTCTTTTAGAGGCAACATCCCTTGGAGTCAGTTTGTCTCCCAGGAAGTTTGATTGTTTCACTGTCAGGAAATTCAGAATGGATGAATTTGAAGTTGTTGCAGCGGTATTTAGATTCTTTCTTGAATATTGCACGATGATAATTGTAACAAAAATTAAACCAACCTGCCGGGAGATTTCATGGCTCCAATTTTCATTGTCACGACTCCAAATGTGGTCGTGATCCCAGGGTTTGGAACACTTGCCCGAATGCATTCGCGTTAATTTCCTTTTCTCAGATGCCTTAAATGTAAACCTTTCGGATGTGTGGCTGCCATTATGGACCTAGACGGGGAACAGCGACGGGGAAACAGTGTGATAGGTCACGAAGCAATGCACCTGCTGATGCTTAATAATCCTCAATTTAATCAATTCGCTGATCAGCCCAGCATGAACAAGGCTCTGTGGGAGAACCATTTTACATTTCGACTAATGACTCTAACATTTCAGACCCCTCTGGTTTTCTACCTTTTGCGTGATTAATTATTCTCTGAGCAGGCTCGTTTGTGGTTTTGGGTCGGTGACGAAAAAGGTGCTTTGTGCAAAATAAATAATTAACAATGACTTCTTCTCTGATATGCAGCAAATGGCTGCGGAGTATCGTAATTAGCTGGTGGTGTAGCTGTTAGCTGATATAGTGCCCTCTGGTGGTTAGTGCTGGAATTTGGAATTTGGTCTTGGTGCCGGAGATGGCTCGCCTAATCTTCGCAAAGGACACCGTGGGATCTTTAGCGTCCCACAACTGATGCATGGTGCATGAGGCTCCCAGTATGATGTACATATGAGGGATGGTTTTCACATTGATGTCTAACTCTTCCACCAGACTGATAGTTTAGAGCTGGGTGACTGCGTAGGGATTCATACCCAGGCTAGACTGCTCGGAGGCGAATGTGCATGCCATTAGGCCATCCTGCTATGACAGCGTGTGGACAGATGTCCCCTCACCTGAAATTTCCCCCTTACCCCTCTCCCTCAAATCTCCCCTCACCACTTCCCCTCAGATTTCTCCACTCACCACTCTCCCTCAAATCTCCCCCCTCACCACTCCCCCAAAAATCTCACGCCTCACCCCTCCCCTCAAATCTCCCCTCACTCCTCTCCTTCAAAACTCTGCCCTCACCATTTTTCTTCAATTCTCCCCTCTCACCCCTCCTCCACAAAGCTGCCTCTTCCCCGCTTCCTCTCCCTTTCAACTCATACCTCCACATCCTCCAACCTTCCACTTCACTCTGCCACTCCTCAAACAACACCTCACTGTGCCTCCTCCCATCACCATCAAACCTTTTGTCCTCCTCATCCTTCCCCTTCTCCTAGCTTTCCTGCAATCTCCGACACACTGTCAACAGCTCTCCCTACCTCCTCCTATCCTCCCTCATCTTTCCCTACCTCTTCCCTCATTCGCACCCTTGACCATGACAGCGCTACTAGTCAGGTTCACCATGTTTTTTCGTTCAAAATTTTTGGAGATTAGCAAAACTATACATTTTTGGAATATTCAGAGCAATCCAAAAATTAATGTTGGCATTTGCGTAGACACCTTTGTGAAAATGAAACTCAGGACAGTGATGAAGATCTGTAAAAGCATATTCCTGAACGGTATAGACCGAGTAGATCCTGTGTATAGGACTTATAGTTCAATCTGATACTACCTATAACTTCCTATAACAACCTATATCTTCAAAGGACTTGCAATGTCATGTATTATGTAATACAGTTATATCACAAATATAAAGACAATGGTTTTCAATTACCTTTGTTTGTTGCTTTTCTATAATCCTGAGCACTATTTTGAGGCCTTTATTGGATTCCTTGACCCAGAAAACATAGGATTAGCATATTTAATTAAGTTTCTAGGTTGACTAGAAGCCGAGATCGCGCAAAATATGTATTTTATGGCGGCCATTTTGAAAATCCAAAATGGCGGCCATGCAGGTGTCTGTGAAAATGCCAGCATTGATTTTCGGATTCTCCATGCTCTGATGATTCCAAAAATGTACAGGTTTGCTGATCTCCCAAAGTTTTGAACGAAATTATATTTGTTAACATAGTGAACCTGACTATACCTAAACCTTCTTCTTTTTTTGCAATCCGTTTATGGTTTGTTGCCCAATTGCTTGCGTCCTCGATATGAATCCACAAAAAGCACAAGAGTGCTCGAGATGTTGAGCTACTTTGTAAACAACGCGCTGGAACGAAACCGGCTATAAAGTGGGAACTTGAAGTGTTCTTTTGGAGACATGAAGTGTGTTGAGGCTGTTTATACATTCCATACATAAAAAACGAAAAGTGCTGCCCCCCCCCCTTTTTTTTTTGGAGCAATATGTACTGAACACATCGATCACATATATCAGATTTGGCAAATGTTTTGTTTGCACAGTGTTTTTTTTATTTATTGCAACCAAGAAATGCAGGGCAATCGATGCAGTTTTACATCCAGGCTTTGGTGTAGTTGTTGTCGTTAGCCTATTCATAATCTGTACTATAAGAAAGTTGTCTGTGTGCGTCGCCATTTTTCTCCGATGGCTATCATTCCGGAGGAGAGAGTAACCAGGAAGAGAAATTAAGGAATCAGAGACATCTTGAAGGAGAAATGTTTCTGTTAAATGTGCAGTCACACTATAACGTATAGCAGTAACTTATGCCGACGTATGTGAATTTTCACCAACACCCTGGTGTACGTTGACATAAGTTAGGGGTAGGTTTGGTATAAGTTGTATACGTTAAAAGCACGCTGGTATAAGCTGGCATACGTTGTTGTACGCAGAGGCCGAAAAATTTTTTTGTGCATGCACAAAAATTTTGGGCGTATGCCGACGTCCTCTTCATATAATAGGTTAGGCATACGTTAGGCATACGCTAGACATACGCTAGACACGTTAGAGGTAGGTTACTCATACGTCGAGATACGTTGGCATGAAGGTGTACCGTACAGCTAAATTATTGATAACCTATGAGTAACTTACTTCTGACCTATATCTAACCTATATCTGACGTATCTGCAATGCATATTGACGTATTAGACGTATGTCTGACGATGGAGTAACTTATTGAACGTGTTTCTACCGTACAACTAGCGTATTATTGGCGTTTTGCCAGCGTTTTGCGGTCACTGTATATATGGGGGCCTGTGAGTAGCTCACCATCACTTCTCCACCCGTCATCAGAGAAGATGGAGGATCCTGAGAGGCTTCGACAAGAATACCAACTAGTCGTTCTCCAACATCAGTATGACATAATCGAATTGGCACTTCACCAGATCCGTGCCAATAGGATGAGGAGGAGAAGAGGTCAACGATGGGGGAAGGTCTGGGTCAGACCATGGATCGGGAGGCGACGGCAGTTTGGCCTGTTCGACCAGCTTCTGGTGGAACTCCGAAACGAGGACCAAGCATCTTTCAAGAACTTCATGCGGATGTCCCCCGAGATGTTCGACGAGCTGCTAGCCAGAGTGGGTCCCAGGATCACCAAGCAACAAACCTGGTACAGGGAGCCCCTGGAGCCTGGCATGAAGCTTGCCCTGACTTTGCGTCACGTTGCCTCTGGGAGCAAGTATGCCTCAATGAAGTTCGTTTGGAGGGTCCCTCACAACACCCAGTCACTCCTCGTCCGAGAAGTCTGTCAAGCCATCATCGATGAATACATGGACGAGGTGATGATTTGCCCCACCACTCCTGATGGATGGCGTGCCATTGCTGACAAGTTCTATGAAAAGTGGAACTTCCCCCATACATGTGGGGCACTTGATGGAAAGCACGTTGCCTGCCGGTGTCCTCAAAAGACTGGGTCCATGTACTACAACTACAAAGGATTCTACTCCGTTGTTCTGATGGCACTTGTAGATGCTGACTACAAATTCATCTGGGCAGATGTCGGTGGTACAGGATCAGCATCAGACGCTCAGATTTACAATGACTCTGAGCTGAGGGAATGCGCTGAAGATGGTACCATAGGTTTCCCTGACCCCGATCCTCTTCCCAACGACTACCAGGATGTGCCCTACTTCTTCATCGGTGACGATGCCTTCGCCCTACGACCGACCATGATGAAGCCGTACAGCCTCCGGGCTCTGACGAATGATGAACGCATCTTCAACTACAGGCTTTCCCGAGCCAGGAGGGTAGTAGAAAATTCCTTCGGCATCCTGGCAAACCGATTCCAGGTTCTGCTGAGTACCATGCAGCATCACCCCTCCACTATCAAGGTCATCGTCAAAGCATGCATGGTCCTGCACAACCTGATGAGGACCCGGTACCCAGGACTCCAGAACCAGCAGCTTGACCGTGCAGAGAATATGAACCGCGATTTCATCCCAGGAGCATGGAGACAGGGACGTAACTTGAAAGACACCCACACAGTCTCTGGCAGCAACACCTCCTCCAAGAAAGGAAAGACACAGAGGAATCTCCTCAAGCACTGGGCCAACTCCCCAGCCGGTGCAGTTCCATGGCAAGACAGGATGATCGAGATAACCTCGTTGATTTTAATATGTGATAAATATGTGATAGATATGTTAAAATAGGAACATTTCACGAGCAGATCATGAGCAGGTGGATCGGCGGCTTTGGACGATGATGGTGAGGATGATGGTGCAGATGTGTTCTTCTTGCCTCTACCTCGGCCCCTGGCAGACGTCTCGGTTGCTGTCTTCTTCGTTTTCTTGGGTGCCATGTTGATGTTGATAGCTCGCGGTACGTAGAGATCGGCGCCGTATTTATGCAGAACGTCACGTGATCGTCGGCAACACGCCGAGCGCGCTGCGCATAGGTTTCTCATAAGTTACTCATATGTTGGGCATAAGTCGAGAACGCTGGACATACGCTGCCATACGCTGGCCATACGCTGTGATATGCTGTGATACGCTGTCATAAGTTATATATAAGTTAGTGATAGGTTAGACATAGGTTAGACATACGCTATGTATACGTTCAATACGTTATGCATACGCCCAATTTATTCATGCTGTAGAATTTTCGATGCTTTTTTGGGCGTATGCCGACGTGTTGACATTATTTTATGATTTTTCATACGCTAGATATAAGTTTCTCTAAAACGTCATAGTGTGACTGCACCTTAAGCAGATTAAGTCTGGTTTGTCTGAAGCAACCTGTATGGAGAAATCAATCAGGTTTGAGCGCAGGCCCTGGATGTCTTCGCTAAACGTTCAGAGATCAATCAGTGAGTGAGTGTTAAAAAAAAAATTAAATTCGAATTTGGACAGTATGGTTCAGAGGTTGACCCACTTACCTTTGTCCTGTCTGGTCTAGGTTTGATTTCCGGCACCACCATGAACTCTCAGACTGTTTCGTGGGCCGGATGTTGCGTCACAAAGTGCTCCATCAGTCTCGAGTCGTTACAAATCGGGTCTAGCTGCTAGTATTAACCGGTGGACCTTAAAGATCCCACGGCTTGTTTTGCAGAGAGTTGGCGAGGTATCGCACCCTCAAGAAGTTGCAAATCCCGATCAAATTACCTACAGTTCAACGTCTTTCCTGGCAAGCCAGTTTGTCAGACTTATGCCAAAAATATTCCCCGGTAGACCTCATAAGAGGGCGCAATTAATTATGGACAAGTAGTAACAATTACCCTATTAACCTTTCCTAACAACCATCTTATTTGCCAGTTTTAGTGTTTCTTCCCCTCCTGCCTTTCCTCTTTACCTATTCATTCATTACATTGATTTTTGTTTCTTCCACCGTGAGTAGTAGTGGTAGTAGATTCATTATTGGCAAAGACACATTAACCAAAGTAAGCTGTGCTGCCATCATTTTACTGCTTCCATGCCGGAAGCCATTGCTTGAATAGAGACCATCTGAAGCATGATGTTCTTCTGAAATCACCACAACTCCATCCTTTGCTATTATGAACTGCACTAATCATACGATCAACGGTGGTGGCAAAACCTTTCACAATTATTGACTTTATAGAAAAGCTTTTCCACCATATTATAAAATTAAATAAATAAAAACCCTGAAACATTACCTTCCGGTCTGAAGTTGTTGTTTTTTTGTATACGAAGTCGAGGCTCGTGTAAAAGCTAACACATGGAACATATACCCTGCAAAAAAAGAAACGCAAAACTGCAAAAAAAGAAACGCAAAAGTGATTTTAGATGTATATTTTATATCTATATATATAAAACACTGTGTGTGTGTGTGTGTGTGTGTGTGTGTGTGTGTGTGTGTGTGTGTGTGTGTGTAATGTTACCGGTAGACTCCTAAACGGAGAGGCTCACGTACTTGATATTTGGCACAAACATGGCCATTGAGCCTGGGAAGAACATGGTCGACCTAAAAATTTATTTCATAACATTTTTAAACCATATTTTTACCTCAGCGCATTTCAGCGAGGAATATTATGACCGGAATGGCAGAGCAGCGCGCTGATTCGCTCAGAGCGATCACGTGATGTTCCTTGCCGCCATTAACTCAGTTACGCGTTCGCACGTATTTCAGAGCGAAAAGCGAATCCGTTTTTTCACATTTCAGCGAGGAATATTGCCATTCACACCACATAGGTTTTTTTCCCTTTCATCTTTAGATCCATATTTTTTGCCATGACGTAGCGCATTATGGCTCTCTCGAGCTCGAGTTAGCCAATCACCTGGGAGCATGAGGCCACGTTGGCCACGCCCACGACACGACGCAGAGTTGCAATCGATCGCTCAGAGCGATCACGTGATGTTCCTTGCCGCGCGATTGCATTTTTTCACATTTCAGCGAGGAACATTGCCATTCACACCACATAGGTTTTTTTCCCTTTCATCTTTAGATCCATATTTTTTGCCATGACGTAGCGCATTATGGCTCTCTCGAGCTCGAGTTAGCCAATCACCTGGGAGCATGAGGCCACGTTGGCCACGCCCACGACACGACGCAGAGTTGCAATCGATCGCTCAGAGCGATCACGTGATGTTCCTTGCCACGCGATTGCATTTTTTCACATTTCAGCGAGGAACATTGCCATTCACACCACATAGGTTTTTTTTTCTTTCATCTTTAGATCCATATTTTTTTTCAGTGAGGAATATTATACACGGAATCTGAATCTGTGGCAGAGCAGCGCGCTGATTCGACGATTCGTGCGCCCTCCCCCCTCCCCCCTCCCCCCCTCCTCCCCTCTGCCCCCGTTCCCCTCCCCTCCCCTTCCCCCGCCCCTCCCCTCCCCCGCCCGGCAATGCCGGGTACTTCTGCTAGTATCATATAAATAATCAACAGATGGTAATCGATAGTTCAAAATTGGCACACATCATTCTCATTGACCCAGGTTCCATATGGCACACATGGAATAGGAGATTTTCAAGGTGAAGGTCATCTGTGCTCAATATCTTGTATGGCCACCATTAGAGTCCAAAACTGCCTGGCATCGTCGTCCCATGGAAGCAATCGGATCCCGAATTGTGGCCTGGTGAATGTTCACCCACTCTGCCTGCAGTGCTTGTGCCAACTGTCGGAGGTTCTGTGGTAGTTGCTGACGTGCTCGCAGTCGTTAATCCAGTGCATCCCATAAATGTTCGATTGGGTTTAAATCTGGAGACCTGGAGGGCCATGGCAGGACCTGGATGTTGTGATTCCTCAAAAAGGCTGTTGTCAGTCTTGCCGTGTGAGGTCGGGCGTTGTCTTGTTGGAAAATGACGTTCGCTTGTTGCATAATGGGAAGGACGTGTGGCCGAAGAATCTCATCCTTGAGTCGTGGCATGTTTTCGCTGTTCACTTGCTGTAAGATTGTGATGGCATGCAAATGAAAACCCAACGTTTTTATAGCCCCACAAGTGATGTTGCACGTGCATGTCATGTTGGTGTGTTTCGGCCCCAGGCTCTCACGTGGTTGTGTTTTTGCGATTGTTCCATCTTTTCGCCAAATTTCTGCAGTACCTCATTCTTTCCACACAAATCAATCCCAATCCATGCAGAAATGACCGATTCATTTTTGGTATTAATTTTGTATGGATATCGGCAACACTCTGTCAGATATTTACGATTTTACTACTTTTGCGTTTCTTTTTTTGCAGGGTATATAATGAAAGGAGCGAGAGAGGCACACCAACAGTAGAGAACAGGGATATCAAAAAATCTGTGGAACAGAGATGGCTGGGTGGGTACATGGGACAAACAATATAGACATGACAACGACTTTCAGGAAAGAAAATAGGGAATTTCAAGGAGGTGGATTTGGGGTGGATTAACGGGGATAGAAAAAAATCAAGGTTTTGGATGGGAGTTATTTTCCGGACCATAGTCATTTTGCTCCTGAAGCCCTTACCTTCCAGTTTCAAGTATATTTTCCACACCAAAGTCTTCCGTTTCCGGTTCCCCGGGTGAGGTTGTGTGTCGTCTGAGCTCGTCCACGGCGATCAAAGTTTTTTGTTTTTTTTTCCTTTTTTGTTTTTTTTCTTTAAAGTTAAGTATTTGATTTTGCTGTGTATGTGTCTACTGTGTTTCTGGTTCGATCATGTTTTGCTTTTCATGCACAATTGTGTATTAGTCAGTCAGTTTGGTCGTACGTGTTTGGGGCCTGGTTAGCCTCGAGGCCTGCCCAGTCACGTTGTATGGTCTTTTGTTATTCACGTTCGATCTCTCTCTGGATTTTTTTTTTCACCCCTCGACTTTCCCCCAAACCTCGTACCCTTTGTTTGATGTCTTGAATACAAAAATAAATAAATAATAATAATAATTACCTTCTCTCCTCGCAGACTCCCCTCCCCCGCCCCAACTCGTGTCCATGCGTTGAACCGACGGTTTTGCTTGAAAATGTTCTCTCCCCCCTGCCATGTTGTATTCCTTTGTAAACTACAACTCGCTTTTTTTCTTTCTGTTCAAAAGGCTGCAATCTATTCGCTCATTAAATCTTTCCATCACAAAAAAATATTCAATCTCGTACAATTCTTCCTTTCTTCATTCTCTAAACTCGCTTTCAATCCACCCCTCCTCAAACGTTCTCAAACGGATCTCTGATTTGAACATCTCAAGAAACCCACTCTGTAATAAATATTCGATTTTCTTTAATCATTCAAAACTTTCAAATCTTCCCCTAACCCCTCCCCCTCAAATCTCCCCCTCTCCCCTCTCCTTCAAAACTCCCAACCCACCCTCCCCTTCTAATCTCCCCCCTCCCCATTCCCTCTCAAATTTCCCCCATCACCCCTCTCCCTCAAATCTCCCCCCTCACCACTTTTCCTCAAATTTCTCCCCTCACCGATCTCCCTCAAATTTCTCCCCTCACTGATCTCCCTCAAATCTGCCCCCTCATCACTCTCCCTCAAATTTCCCCCCTCACCCCTTCCCTTCAAATCTCCCCCGTCCACTCCTCCCCTCAAATCTCACTCCTCACCCCTCCCCCTCAAAACTTCCCCCTCCCCATTTTCTTCAATTCACCCCTCTCACCCCTCCTCCACGAAGCTGCCTCTTCCCCACTTCCTCTCCCTTCCAACTCATACCTCCACATCCTCCAACCTTCCACTTCACTCTGCCACTCCTCAAACAACACCTCACTGTGCCTCATCCCATCACCATCAAACCTTTTGTCCTCCTCATCCTTCCCCTTCTCCTAGCTTTCCTGCAATCTCTGACACACTGTCTACAGCTCTCCCTACCTCCTCCTCTCCTCCCTCATCTTTCCATACCCCTCCCCTCCCTTGTCCTGTATCTGATGCTCCTCCTCCCTTTTCCTTAATGGTATGGACCTCAAACATCCGGGGCCTTCGCTCACACCTGATTGATCTCTCCATTCAGGTTGCTTCTGACAAACCAGACTTGATCTGCTTAACAGAAACTTTCCTCCTTCAAGATGTCTCTGATTCCTAAAATTTATCTTCCTGGTTACTCCCTCCTCCGGTATGATAGACCTGAGCCACGTCCGGGTGGTGTGGTTGCTATCTTTATCAAAAACTCTCTTCGTCACTCTCCCTGCACTGCCCTCTCTCCACCACACCCCCAGGAGTACCTCTGGCTACGGCTTCCCCTCCGCTCCCACCTTTTGTTCATATGTGTGTTGTACCGTCCACCAAACAGTGATGACTCCATTTACATCTCGCTGTCTGACAACATGGGCCACCTTCTATCCACTCATCCCAACTCTCTCTTCCTCATATGTGGTGACTTCAACTATCATCATGCCAGCTGGCTGGGTGTGGGTACCTCTCACACCAGCCATGGCATCTCAGCAAAGGACTTCTGCGACTCATTGGGACTGACACAATCTGTCAATTTCCCGACCTGGATCTCAGTCAATGGCACATCATCTCTTCTAGACTTGGTTATGACAAACTTACCTGCAAATGTCTGCTGTTCTTCTGCTCCAATCGGTTCGTCTGATAATTTACTTGTTGAAGTGGATAATATCTCTGGCCATTCTTAGAGAGCCTCCTCAGCATCGACGAGTCTGGCATTTCACTCAGGCCGACTGGCATGGTCTTCAAGCAGCCATCAATCACCTGGACTGGTCTCCCATCTTCACTTCCTCTGATATCAACTCATCCTGGGAATTCTTCCAAAGAAAATTGCTCTCTCTCTCATGCACAGATTTATCCCATCTAGTCTTCAGTTGTTAAACCCTTCCTCCCATCCATGGTGCACAGAATCTTGTGGTGAGACAATTGCCCTGAAACAACTTGCCTTTGCCTCCTGTAAGGCAAATCCAATGGAAGACAATCTCATTTCCTTTCACAAAGCCAGGAACGAATGTGTGTTGACCCTCAGGAGAGCCAGGAAACAATATCTCTCTACTCTCAAGACGGAACTCTCAAACCTGTCTCCCTTATCCAAATCCTGGTGGCATCTGGTCAAATCTGTCTCTGGTGTTTGTTCCCCTTCCATCCCCTCCTTACCTCAAACGGCTACACAGATGATTCTGTGCGTGAAGAAGCTGAATGCCTCAACTCTGTGTTTGCCTTAAAATCTTGTGTCCCAAACCCGTCTCTCTGTACCCACCTTACCCAGTCGAACCGAGCTGCTCCTGGAATCTGTGTCCTTCTCTGCTGACAAGGTGGAGAAGTTTCTGTCAAACCTCGACTCTGATTCTGCAACTGGACCAGACGGCATCAGCCCACGGGTCCTAAAATCCTGCTCGGTTGCTCTATCTCACCCTCTCTCTTGTCTCTTCACCCTCTCTTTTGCTCAAGGCCATCTACCATCTACTTGGAAATCAGCCAACATCAACTCTTTGCATAAAAAAGGTGCAAAAACAGATCCTTGCAACGACAGACCAATCAGCCTGCTCCCAATAATCGGCAAGGACATGGAATCCATCATCGCTTCTGACATTAAATCCTTTCTCTTCTCCAATGCCTTGATCTCTGATCATCAATTTGGATTCAGACCAGGTCATTCTACTCTGGACATGCTGCTTCTACTTTCTCAACAATGGATGGAGGCCCTCAATGCCAAACAGGAAATCAGAGCTGTCTTCCTTGACATATATCGTGCCTTCGATACGGTCTGGCACCTCGCTCTGCTCACCAAACTCTCCTCCTATGGTATTCATGGAAATCTCCATGCATGGCTTGCGGACTACCTCTCCGGCCGCAGTCAACATGTGGCCCTGAATGGAATTCTCTCTTCTCCCCATCCTGTTCATGCTGGAGTTCCTCAAGGCAGTGTTCTGGGCCTTGTGCTTTTTGGGGTATTCATCAATGATCTTTCTGACTCTGGAAAATCCTCTCTATCTATTTGCTGATGACTCCACTCTCTGCCGCTCCATATCTCAACCCTCAGATCGGCAGTCTGCAGCCTCCTCACTCTCTGCAGACCTGGATTAAATTACAAACTGGTCAAACAAGTGGAACATGTCTTTCAATCCTGACAAATCTCACACTCTCACTCTGTCTCTCCGAAAAGACCGTCTGGAAAACCCTCCCATCTACTTTCTGAACAATTCTCTTGAAGAAGTTCGGTCACTTAAGCTTTTGGGCCTCACTATCAGCCATGATCTTTCCTGGGAAAAACCACATTTCCAAGCTGGCCTCCAAAGCCAGTTGCTGACTGGGCATCCTCCGTTGTGTGAAGTCCTTCCTTGACACCTCTGAGCTCCTCACCACATACAAAGCTTTAATCCGCAGCTTGATGGGATACTGTTCTCCCCTCTGTGCTGGTACTCCTGCCTCACACCTAGCTCAGCTTCACGCTTTGGAAACCAAAGCTTTCAGGATCATTGGTATCTCCCACAATGAAGCTGATTCTAAGGGTCTTTCACTCTCTCACCGCAGGCAGGTTTGTGGTCTTTCTGTCTTCTGCAGACTCCTCTCTGGCCTAGCTCCCCCAGCTCTATCTGTGCTGTGTACCCCAAATATTCCTGCAGGATTCACAAGAACTGCCAGCAACCCTCTCCTTGTGAAACTGCCAAAATCAAGACTCTCTGCTCACCTTCACTCTTTCATTCCTCTTTTCTCCCGCCTCTGGAACAAACTCCCACACTCTCTTCAATCTCACTCCTCCCTCCAGGTCTTTAAAACAGCTGTTCACCACCATCTCTTATCTTCCCCCATCCAAAACCTTGATCTTTTTTACCCCCATTAATACATCCGCAATCCACCTCTTTCATTGTCCGACTTCATTCCTGAAATTCCTAGTAGTGTCAATTTGTTTTACACCGTGTACCCCTTCCCTCCCCCTACCCCATCCCTCCCCCTACCTCACCCCTCCCCCCTCACCCCCGCATCCCCAGCCCTCTCCCTTCCACAGATCTCCCGATTTCCCTGTTCTCTACTGTTGTGCTTGTGTGCTTCCCTCTCTCTCCCCATCTTGTCTCTCCCTCCCTTTATTGTTTTATGTGTCCGTTTATGTTTTTCTGTGTTTACTGTGCTGATGTGTGTTTAATGTGCGAGCTCTTACACGAGCCTCGATCTTGTATACAAAAAATAATAGTAATAATAATATGCAAAAAAGGCATTGCTCGGATATTTGAAAGTGCTAGAAAAGGGACCTTTTTATGAATATACAGGAAGGCATAAAGGGCGGTGGAGGAATTGAAATAGCGCTGGCACTTAATGTGACGGGTGTTATGTTTTCAACATTGTTTGTCTGTCTGACTGTTTGTCTGTCTGTCTGCCTGTCTGTGAGTAGGATATCTCAAAAGGTTATGTATGGACCGATTCGTACGAAACTTGGTGGGCAGGTTAGGTATGATACAAGGACATATTGATTCGATCTTGGTGAAGATCCGGATCTGGATCCTTGTATATTTTGTGATTCTTCACCATTGAGTGATAGGGCCATAGTAATATATAGCACGATATCTCAAGCAGTTATGGACGGATTCATACACTAAACTTGGTGGATGAGTTGGGTAGGTTTCAAGAACAAGCCAATTCGATTTTGGTTAAGTATTGATCCAGATCCGGCCTATCAGTGGGATACAAAGAAAATTCTCTCAAAATCAATTGTTACTTGAACATTCTCAAGTATATTGGTTGGTCTGGTCAGTTATTCTGTCTGTCTGTCTGTCTGTCTTGTCTGTCTGGTTCAGCAGTTCAGGTCAGTTATCCTATCTGTCTGTGTCTAGTTCAGCAGTTCCGACAATCTAATAAACATAGGGGCAATACCTCTGGCGCTCACCTGGTAGAACAAACAGTATACTGCACTGACTAAAGGTATTTTAAACCAATTGCAATGGTTGCTAGAAGACAGGGCAGCATGTAGAATCATACGAACAATCATAAGATTTTAAACAAACAAAAAATACCGATTTTGGTGGGCAACCCCAACCCCTGCCCCCAACCCCCAATACATCCTCAGACCCCAATTTTTCTCATGCCTTGAACAAATGTTGGTGGTGAAGGTTGTGGTGAAGTTTAATCCAAATTGTGTGTGTAGTTTTGGAGGAAAAAGCAAATTCCTATTTTGGGGGGTCAAACCTGGATCCACTTTAACCCCGGTAAACCCCTTTAGACCCCGTTTTTTTTTAATGCTGTGAACAAACTTTAGTCACAACACAACAAATATCATTTGTGCCAAGTTTGGTCACAATCACTTCAGCGGTTTCAGAGAAGAAGTTGCAAGTTTTTATGGATGGATGGACGGACGGTCTGACAGACGGACGACACGCCATTGCATCAGCTCCCCTGTACTTCGTCCCAGGTGATCTGAAAATAGGACCACGGGTCCTGAAGCTCACCTAATCAGGAGCAACTGTCAATGACATCATACAATATCGAAATTTTGTTCATGCTCAGAATCTGGTCACGTGATTGGTTGAATGAAGCCCTCTCGATGCTGATTACAGCGATACATGTTTAGAGGTCATCGTTTTCCAGGTCACAGGTCATGTTTCTACAGGTTATAGGTCATGTTTGTGCTGCTGATGCAACGCCCCCTGTAGGTTAGGGCAGGAATTTTTTGAATTTTGGGGCTGATTTCAACCCCTCAATGAGTGCAGATTTTGATGGGGTCAATACACCATCATTGGGTATCCGATATGAAGCCGATGGCCAAATTTCATCAAAATCATGTGTTTGGTTCAAACGATAATGACAAGTGTTTACAGACTCACTCACTCACTGACTTACCTACAGATGCTCGATCGCACAAGCTCACCAGACTAAAGTCCAGGTGAACTAAAAATCCATCCTTCCCAAGTTTGTCGCATGCCACATGTGAACGGCTGTCTTCGGCCATAGACAGCCATGATCATGACCACTTGCAGACCAGTAAATATTAAATTGGTGGACAGTTTCACACGAAGGTGGGCTGGTTTAGTATGAAATACTGGTTTAGTATGAAATACTGGTTTAGTATGAAAAATGGTAAATTTTCACAAAGTGCAAACAAAAGTTTATCAAAGCCTTGGCAAGCAACAACAATGAGATGATATCCTTAAGGAATATCACTTAAAGGTTATTCATTTACAATTGCATCCCCACAAGTAGCAGGAAAGTTTATGATGTGTTTTGTTATTATCTTCTTACTATAATTCACCAAATGTCTGTCCGTCCATTCCCAGGTACCGCAAAAACAGCTGAAGCGATCGCAATGATATTTTGGGTGGATAATCCTGGGACCCCCTGGAGTAAAATAGGCTATATTAATTTTCCAGTTTTTCCAAACACGATGGAATAATACTTACCGATATGAACAGTGATGTGGCTTTCGTTGAAATTCTACAAATACTGTTTAGATTTTGATGACAATTATGAGGCTGACGCGAATGCGGAAGTGGAAGGATGACGGCAATGCGCGGGTTTGATAATATCCCAATACAACCATCATTCAATCGTGTTAAATCGTTAATCGTGTTAATTGTTTTGTTAAAGTATCAATTGATGATTGGAATTGAGTGAATAAAAGTACGATTTTGAATTCGTAATTGTATTCACCCAACCGTACGGAACTTCACATCAGGATTTAAATATTTGTTTGTCACGAATGTTGTTAAAAGTTTATTTTTTATTTTTTATATTGATGTTATTTAATTTGTGATCGGAGTTATGCTGTTTGGAATGAAAAAAGAGATATCGAATTCAAGTGAATGACGGAATGCCGTGACGGTTTCTACTTTCTAAACGTGAAATTCGCGGATCGCCATATGCAGATTCGCCATTGACTGGGTATGGAACAAACGTACCCGTTTGTTTGCCAACGGGTACGTTTTTCAGGCAGGTCCTTCACGAACTTACTGTCCATGTCTGATGTGCGACTGAAGGTGCTACAGGAATGTGGAATTTATTGTTTTCATGCTTTAGCATTCACCGTTTCTGCATTCTCTGTTTGCTTCTGGCCTCCCACCCGTGTGGAGCACGGGTATCTCACTAGTACTTGATAATATCACTTCGTATGCCATTAACAGTTATTTTCATTTTGTCGTGATTGTAAATGTGTTTTCTATGTGTAAATGCACAAAAATGTCTCGACTCCAGACACTAACATTGTGTGTATGATGATTGCATCATTAAAGAGGAAAGCAAGTTGTACGAGTATATTTCAATGCCATTAAGAGCATTCCCACATAATCATCATGTTATGAAAACTTCAGTTGTCTAGGCTAGGTTCGAATCTTGACCCAGCTATAAACTCTCCCCCTGGTGTTGCACATGCAGGGAGAAGCGTCAACACAACACGTACGCTGTGACGAGGATGGACACATCGGCCAGCACTCGAGGAGTCGGTGCACGTTAACGATCCAATGGAATCTTTCTTGAGGAGCCGGTGACTTACTCTGGCACCCTCAACAAATCGCAAATCCCTGCAACTTTCATTCGAACGTCAGGCCAGGCCATCTGGTTCGTGAAAGACTTTGGCCAAAAGCGTTCTCAGGCCGAACCCCACAAGAAAGTGGGAATGATTTGTTGTGTTAGAGAAGTAGTAGCAGCAGTAGATCATCATTTGATATTGCTTTAAACTTTGTGTCAAGAACATCTCAATTTAAACCCCAAAAAACCAAAACTTTTGTGGAGTAGCAATGGTGTTCTTGATTCGTATGCTGCCTATCACTGCTGGTTGCATCCTTGTCTGGACGCATGGCTATGCTGCTGATGAAGTGCCCCTCTTATCAGCAACCTGGTACTTATTTTGCAACCTCGGAAAGATGACCGGATGAGTCAACCCTACTGGTATTTCAATTGCACGGCAGGGGCTCAAACTCCAGACCCTAAGACCTTACGCCAGCCACCTAACAATTTAGGCAACACAAGGCTGGAGTGGGAAATGACGAGACAAATGCTATTATCTTTTGAACATAAATCCCTGTTTTTTGGGGGAAAGGTAATATCCAGAAACGGTTACGTTGATAAAATTGATCAACATGCATCTGTCCCAGTTGTTCTACTGGTGTTTGTGACATCCGCAAGGTGGAAGCCACCTGGCTGGAACAACAAGAATTGGACATAGTGTACTCGCAAATAACCCGTCCTCAGGAGGGATAAATCCCCCTTTCCCCACACCGCTTTGCGATTTATGACTTGTAATAGAGACTTCCACAAGGTGGCGCTATACCATACACATTTAATGTGGAGAACATTGGGTTGCTTCCCCCTACCCGAGCCTGGGGTCTATCATAATCATCATCATCATTGTATGGTATATGAGGATGATATCCTGTTGTGAATCCCAGTTTACACTTCCGTGTTGGTTGGTTTGCGTCTGTTGGTACATCGTGATTTTAAACCAGGAAGAGAGGCATGCAGGCCGTCGGTGCAGGTTGAAGATTTCACTTTCGCAAGATTTTTCCAGGTTATTTTTACCTGGGATTTGGATTCTACCAGGGAAGTTAAGGGACTGTTCCAATCCTCAATCACTCTGAGTGAAGAAAGTGCTTCTGAGAAATAGCTTACACCTTGGCTTCAACACCTTCATGGGATGACTATTGGTGGAGTTGGTAATTGCAGGAGTGAAGCAATGCAACTTCCCTATATGGGTATATTTTTACCGGCTAAAACAAATGCCCCTGGTATAACCACCATTTTCCAACTAATTCCTTCCAGCGGTTCAGGAGTGCACTGAAGTCAAATAAGCATACCATAGTGATTTCTTGAAAATAGTTTTTTTTCACTTCCGCTAAGCTAATGTAGGTGGGCATTGTTTGTGTTTTCACGACCGTTTGTCTGTCTGTTTGTGAGCAGAATATCTGAAAAAGTAATGGACCGATTTGGACGAAACTTGGTGGACAGGTTGGGTGTGTGGCAAGCACGAATCGATGAGATTTTGGTTCAAGTCCTGATTCAGATCCGGCCTATCAGTAGGATTATTCAGCCGAGCGGAGATACGCCCACTGAGTGCTATTCTAGTTGATGTTGTTTTCATCGTATTTGTCAAACACAATGTGTAGTTGTTTGGCTTCGTTCTTAGGAGCAAATCTGCTATTACACATGACATGGTCGAGAAACTTGCCAGCCATGACCTTGAAACAGGTTTTCTGCACTGATGTAGAAGGTGGAATGATTGTTTCACTGCATGGCCTCCAGACAATTGCATCCCAGCTTTTTACTCTTGCAGTGATCCAGTCTGCACATGCTTACATCTCCTAACTTGTTCAAGAATTGGGACTTTTAGCATGACACCATAGATCCAGTATCTGTAAACAAGCTAAGTGAGCCTGGAGCATTTTCAAAGGACATTCACATGCTTGAGAGGAAACTTTTTAGAGCATTTACTGCCAGCAGACATGTAGAAACATGACTTCTGTATTCATAAACACATTTTTAGCCTTCACTTTCACTGACTTTGCCTTTTCTGCCGTAGTTATCACATTTGATCTTGGTAGTGCATCATACAGGCTCTTTCTTGGTTTTCTTGATCGGCATCTTATAAGTCTTTCTTTCACAAATGCAATTGCCATTTTTTCTCCTTTCTATATTGCCTCACTTAAGTTATCTGCAATTGCCTTTGCCACAACTGCTCCAATGTTCACTAGATGAGGAGGAGACTCTTCAATGTCAAATGGATCAACAAGCGGCCCATCCATCATTTTCCCCAGCCCTTTTATGATAGCAGGCCTCAACTACTACTACATCACTATTTGCAATTCCAAGTAAACAGATTGAGAGTTCATGATCCTGTCTTTGTTCTGCTTCTCTTAAAACTTTATTATACAAATTGGTAAAACCTCGTTTGTTGTCCACAAAAGATTCATCCATGCAACAATTAGCCCACTTGGGTTGATCTGCTCCATCACAGATGAAACAGTTCTTCTTGCAGTCAAATTCTGGGAAAGGGCTATGAGATCTAGTCCGAAGTAAACTAATGTTACTGCTGGTACAACTCTACCCTTCACCCCCTGCACAATCACCACAAGCACCTGACATTTTTTTTTTGACAGTTATTCCGATGTTTGTACTTTCTGGCAGATGTGCATCTGCAGTGCCTGCGATACCTCAGAGAAACATGGCCATCGACAAACCTGTGCTCTTCACACAAGATTTTTTTCCCCAATATCATCTTGTCTTTGTCTGCATGCTGTAAATAGGGACTGGAGTTTTGATACGTCTGGTATTAGAGCAGGACGATTGTAAAAGTCCATTGCAAAATATGCACAAGTTCAAGTTAAAAACATTGGTTTTGGATTTCTTGGCACAAGGACCTTTTGGAGTTCAAATTCTGCTTTCTAGTGGGGCAACTTAGCATAACAATTGTGCATTTTGTGGGTAAAGCACCAAATTTGGCACACTAGTAGACGATCATATTATGAAAAGATCTGGATATTGGGCCATCTCAGATTCAGAGATTTGATTTTTGCAAGATTTCGATTCGATTGGGATCGAAGAGAACACCTTCGTCTCCTGTACAGTGAAGTTGCCAGCCCTGAATTCTCTGGCTACATCTGGGTGCTTCATTGGTAGTGCAACCATGTCCCTCAGGTGAACAGGGACCCACCTGGCATAGTGTGTGTGGTCTAAGGCATGGAACCATGGGACCAGTTCCGTCAGGGCATCAAGGTACGTCCTGAATGAAGCCTGCCGCAGAGAACGCACGTAGACCAGTACCAACATCTCTAGTTCCAGCACAGTTGCCCAGTACTGAAAGTTGGGAATGTCTTCTCCTCTCTGGTGACACCAGTCTTCGAACTCAGGCAGGTCTTCTGCATCATCAGCATATGTCATACAGTGGCGTTCATACGCACGGTGTTGCAGGATGTGCAGTGCCGCTGCAGTGATTTGATGAGCTCTTCTTGTGCGGGTGACGTGGGCAGCTCGCAGGAAGGAGTCGGCCGTCCCTGGCGTTGCAATCTCAGCTTGCAAATCTGCAAATCTTGCAAAAATCAAATCTCTGAATCTGAGATGGCCCAATATCCAGATCTTTTCATAATATGATAGTCTACTAGTGTGCCAAATTTGGTGCTTTCCTCACAAAATGCACAATTGTTATGCTATATTTAGCTTAGCTGCCGGACTATTCGTATTAATAACTTTCTGATGCTTGAGATTTGTCTTATAACTTTCTAACCAGTAATTCACAAAATACAAGCATAGCAACACAAAATAAAACATAATTGTCTTTGGAATCACTCAAAATGTTGATTAGAAGCAGAATTGTGGCCAAAATAGTGTAAAACAGGTCAAATTGGCAGCCATATTGCATTTATGCAAATGAGGCATTCTACTTTTGTGTTCCAGACGTATGCACGTGTATTGTTCATACATTCTAGTTTTATTTATTAACATTCTAGATTTAAAATCACTCAAAATGTTGATTAGAAGCAGAATTGTTGCCAAAAATGTGAAACCCCAGTCAGATTGTTAGCCATATTATATTTATGCAAATTAGTAATGATGTACTCAGATGCTGGAGTGGTGTCATGACTTTTCTCACTCCTGGAACTCTACTGAACCCAAAAATATATTTGGCAGCTTTCGATACCACCGGTTGCACTAACTTGAAAAGTCGAGCACCTTTTTTTTTTTTTTTTTTTTTTTGTCTACAGAATCGAGGCTCGTGAAAGAGCTAACATTTATCACACAAACAAATCAAACAGACAAAGAAAGTATATAAAAAGGGGAGCGGTAGACAAGATGGGGAGAGAAGGGGAAGCACATAAACACAACATTTGAGAGCAGGGACGTCCGGAATGTGTGGGAGAGAGAGGGCTTGGGGGGAGGTGGCGTGGGAAGGGGGGTGGGGGGGGGGGTGGGAGAAGTAAAAACACAAGGACACCATGGACTTCCAGGAAAGAAGTTGGTATTTCGAAAAAGTGGATTTGGGGTGAAATTAGGGGGTAGAAAAGATCAAGGTTTTGGATGGGGGAAGATAAGAGATGGTGGTGAACAGCTGTTTTAAAGACCTGAAGGGAGGATTGGGATTGAAGAGAGTGAGGGAGTTTGTTCCAGAGGCGGGAGAAAAGAGGAGTGAAGGTGAGCAGAGAGTCTTGATTTTGGCAGTTTAACCATAAGAGGGTTGCAGGCAGATCTTGTGCAACCTGTAGGAATATTTGGGGGACAGAGCCCAGAGAGAGCTGGAGGAGCAAGGCCGGAGAGGAGTCGGTAGAAGACAGAAAGACAACCAACCTGCCTGCGGTGAGTGAGTGAAAGGTCCTCGGAGTTAGCTTCATCGCGGGAGATTCCAATGATTCTGAACGCTTTGGTTTCAACAGCGTGAAGACGAGCTAGGTGTGAGGCAGGAGCACCAGCCCAGAGGGGAGAGCAGTATTCCATTGAGCTGCAGATGAAAGCCTTGTATGTGGTGAAGAGCTCAGGTGTGCCAAGGAACGACTTCGCACGACGGAGGATGCCCAGTCGGCGACTGGCTTTGGAGGCAGTTGGCTTTTTTTTAACTTCTGGCTTTTTTTCTGCCAAAAACGTTTTTTCTGCCAAAATTTTCTTTTTCTGCCAAAAACTGGCTTTTTTTAATTTCACAATTAAAAGCTGAGCTGACAACCAAAAGTGTTCACAACCAAAAGGTTATTGCGTTTTGCCTTTGGGGTCTCCTTTGCAGCACCATAACGCCTTGTAATACCATTTAAGGACGCGACAAGATGGATACAAGATATTGAAGTATTTTGTCGATATTATGACTTGTAATATCCCATCACACCAGGAGTGGTGCTGTACGATACACACTTACATGACATGGAGCACCCTCCCCTGCCCCACCTTCTGTGAGTAAATTGAACAATATTCAACTCATTCCGTGCAGCGGTTTAGGAATGCAAAAAGGTCAAACGGACAAATACACTTTTTGAATTATACATAGTGCGATGATAGTGTTTAGTGGTCGAAATTATGCCAGAACAGGTCTCATGGAAGAGCAAGGGTAAACCGACGGTGGTGTAGCAGGGCAACAATTGGGCACAATCAACAAGGGAATGAACGAACAGCAAAAGAAGAGAAAGAGAGAGAGGAGGCATCATTACACGAGCATCATATTCTGGAGGTGTGGTCCTGATGTAGTGCCCCCTGCAGGTTAGAGAAAAAAATACAATTTCATCAGTTTGCTGGAGATAGCTTGCGTACTCTTCGTGAACGACACCTTGAGATCTTTATGCACGTGAACGTCCACCAACAGACAAGAGTCCAGTCTAACGTCAATTGAAGTGACGGTGCACACATTGTGAGTGTGCGTAACCCTTGACTATCCTGGCCATTCATACAAGCACAGCACACCAAGAAAAGGGGTCAACCTCTTTTCACAATACTGAAGGAACTGCACTCCAACGCGAGTCGAAAGAATTGACGCGACCAAAGACGGAATTCGTCCGAGTTGCTTTATTGAAACAAAACAGCTCAGGTATTCTCCCAAGCCCGTTTATCGGGCAGCAATATATATACACATTTATGTCGGGAAGTTTGCCCGGCAAAAGCTATACCGGGCATGCCCGGGTGTCAAGGGCGAGCCTTGGAAAGGCGAGTCTGGACATGCCCGGGCGTGTTTGGCTGCGGCCTGGCAAGTCGAGGCTGGGCGTGCCCGGGCGCTCTGGACGAGCCCTGGAAAGGCGATAGCGGGCATGCCCGGACGCTCTGGGCGAGCCCTGGAAAGGCGATAGCGGGCATGCCCGGACGCTCTGGGCGAGCCCTGGAAAGGCGAGAGCGGGCATGCCCGGGAAAGACGAGACCGGGCGTGCCCGGGAACAGTGAGTCCGGGCATGGCCGGGAGAGGCGCGTCTGGCCGTGTTCTGGCCGGTGCAAGGCGATTGTGTGCATCCAGCGGTAACCGCTACACACGCCCCTCCAGAATCGACCTGCACCGGCAGGGTCAATTTAAGGGGGGTCCGGATGACCCGGCCGAAGCGACCCCTGGAGGGTCATGGGGAGGGGTCCGACGTGGTGGTGGGTGGTCGAGTGGGGGGAACTGTGGACGGAGGGCGGCCTCGCCGCGGAGGAAGGGCCAACCGTGGTGGTCGGTCGACATCCATGTGCGCCGGTTTGAGGCGGCCCACAGAAATCCGGTCCGGCCGGCCGCCGAAGTCGACGATGAAAGACTTGTCGCCCCGTCGCAGGACCCGGAAGGGCCCGTCGTACGGCGGCCGCAGTGGCCCCCGGTGCGCGTCATGACGCACAAAGACGTACTCCGCTGTGCGAAGCGCCGGGGGGACGTAGGACTGGGGGCCACCGTGGCGGGACGTCGGCACGGGGGCAAATCGTCGGGCGGCCTCCTGGAGGTCCGAGCGCTGGCGAGCGGTGGACCAGGGACTGGTAACGTCGGGCACGAATTCGCCCGGGACGCGGAGCGGCTGGCCGTAGACGAGCTCGGCGGCGGACGCCTGGAGGTCTTCCTTGGGGGCCGTGCGAAGGCCCAAAAGGACCCAGGGCAGCCGGTCAGCCCAACCGTCGTCCTGAAGGCCGGCCATGAGTGCGGCCTTCATGGAGCGGTGAAACCGCTCGCACAACCCGTTGGCTTGGGGGTGGTAGGCCGTGGTGCGGTGCAGCGTGACCCCCAACGAACGGGCGACCGCGCCCCAAAGCTCAGACGTGAACTGTGGGCCGCGGTCGGACGAGATGTCCGCTGGTGCGCCGAAGCGCGCGACCCAGGTGGCGATGAACGCCTGCGCCACGTCGGCGGTGGTGGTGGAGGCGAGGGGCACGGCCTCCGGCCACCTGGTGGTCCTGTCCACCATGGTGAGCAGGTGGGTGAACCCCCGCGAGGGGGGTAGGGGACCCACCAGGTCCACGTGGACGTGGTCGAAACGCCGTTCAAGCACGGCGAAAGGAGCCAGCGGGGCCTGGGTGTGGCGGTAGACCTTGACCCGCTGGCAGGCCGTGCAGGCATTGGCCCAGTCGCGGATGTTTCGTTGAAGGCCGTGCCAGACGAAACGCGCTGACACCAGCTTCTGAGAAGCTTTCCGGCCCGGGTGAGAAAGGCCGTGGATGGAGGCGAAGATGCGGCGCTGCCAGGAAACGGGCACGATGGGGCGAGGCTGGCCCTGGGAGACGTCGCAGAGCAGGACGGTGCCCGCGAAGGGAATGTCGGCCAGGCGGAGGCCCGTGTCCGCCGCACGGAGTGCCTGCACCGAGGCGTCGGTGGTCTGGTCGGCCGCCATGAGCGCGAAGTCCACGCCGAGGTGGACCGCGTTCGCGCTGGCCCGAGAAAGACAGTCGGCCACGGCGTTGTCTTTGCCGGCGACGTGCCGGATGTCCGTGGTGAACTCCGACACGGCGGAGAGGTGGCGCTGCTGGCGGGCCGACCACGGCTCCATGACCTTAGCCATTGCGTAGACCAACGGCTTGTGGTCGACGAAAGCCGTGAACGGGCGGCCCTCCAGGAGGTGTCGGAAATGGCGAACGGCCAGGAATAGCCCGAGCAGCTCGCGGTCGAACGTGCTGTAGTTTAACTCATTCGGCCGGAGTTGCCGGCTGAAAAAAGCGAGTGGCTGCCAAACCCCGTCCACCCATTGCTCATGGACGGCGCCCACCGCGTAGTTGGAGGCGTCCGTAGTTAGGGCGATGGGCGCGTTGAGCACCGGGTGAGCCAGCAGCGTTGCGTCGGTGAGGGCCCGTTTGGCGCTGGCGAAGGCCGCGTCCATGGCCGCGGACCAAACAATGTCATGCTTGGCCGGCTTGCCCCGGAGGGCCTCGTAAAGGGGCCGCATGAGCTGAGCAGCGCGGGGCACGAATCGGTGATAAAAATTCACCATGCCGAGGAACTCTTGGAGGGCCTTGATGGAACGGGGACGCGGGAATGTGGTGATGGCCTCGACCTTGGTCGGCAGCGGCACGGCCCCGGTCTTGGTGATGCGGTGGCCCAAAAAGTCAACGGTCGTCGCGCCGAAGTGGCATTTGACCGGGTTGACAATTAAGCCGTGCTCGCTGAGGCGACCGAACAGTGTTTGGAGGTGGAGGAGGTCCTCGGCGCGGGACGTGCTGGCGACGAGGATATCGTCCAGATAGACGAAAAGAAACGGCAGGTCGCGCAGCACGCCGTCCATCAAGCGCTGGAACGCCTGGGCCGCGTTCTTGAGGCCAAATGCCATCCGCAAAAATTCGAACAGGCCGAACGGCGTGATGACGGCCGTCTTCGGGACGTCGGCCGCCCGGACAGGTACCTGGTGGTAGCCCCGTATCAGGTCAATTTTCGAAAAGATGACCCGTCCCGCCAAACGGGCGGAAAAGTCCTGAATATGCGGGATCGGGTACCTGTCGGGGGTGGTAGCGTCGTTGAGACAGCGGTAGTCACCACACGGGCGCCATCCACCCCCCGGCTTTGGCACGATGTGCAGTGGCGAGGCCCACGCGCTATCGGAGCGCCGCACGATGCCGAGGTGCTCCAACGCGTCGAACTCGGCCTTCGCCACGGCGAGCTTGGCCGGGTCGAGGCGGCGGGCCCTGGCGTAGACCGGCGGGCCCGTAGTGGGTATGTGGTGCTCGATCCCGTGCCGCACCGCGACGGCCGAAAACGTCGGCCGCGTGAGGGCCGGGAATTCCGCGAGCAGGCGAGCGAACTCGTTCGCTGCCAGGAGGGCGCACGCCAGTTCGGTCGGCGCGGAGCTGCTCATTGTGCACGCCAGGGAGCTGAAGGTCTCGGCGTTGACAAGGCGACGACGTTTGACGTCGACCAGCAGCCCGTGCCCACAGAGGAAGTCGGCGCCCAGCAAAGCCATGGGGACGCAGGCGGTCACAAAAGTCCATTGAAAACGCTGGCTGCCGAAGCAGAGGGTGACGACGCGTGGGCCGAAAGTGCGTATGGCCGAGCCATTAGCAGCGACCAAAGAGGGGCCGCAAACGGCGTCCCGCCTGTCCTGCTCGGAGGCGGGTATGACGCTCAGTTGGGCGCCGGTGTCACACAGGAAACGATGCCCAGACGCTTTGTCCCGAATAAACAGCAAGTTGCCCGAGTGGCCGGCGCTCATGGCTGGTAATGAACGCCGGCCCGGCCGTTTCCCGACCTGCCGAAAGTGCACGGGGGCCGGCACGTCCGAGCCTTGTGTCCGAACCTGGTGTGGTAATAACACCACGCCCGGTCAGGTGGAGGCCCCGGCCATCGTGTCGGAAGCGGGCGGTGCGGCGTGGCGGCCGCCAGTTGCACCGGCAGTTCGGCCTCCAACCGCGCAGGGCGCTCGGGTGTCGTGGGCGTCGCCTCGGACGGCGGCGGGCTCCAGGTAACCGCGCCGATGTGCTGGCCCGCCGAGGAGATCTTATCGGCTTCCCTGGCGAGGGCACGGGAATCCGTGATCAACGTGCCAGCCAGGGCGAGGCGTACCGGGTGAGGCAGCTGGCGAAGGAACAGCTCGCGGAACAGAAAATCCGGAGAGTGCTCACCGAGCAACGAGAGCATATAGTCCATGCGCTCGGACGGGCGCGTGTCGCCGAGCTCGGGCAGAGCGAGCAGGCGCCGTGCGCGTGCTGCCGGTGAGAGGGCGAAAGCGTCGAGGAGGAGTGTCTTCAGCGCGTCGTATTTGTCAGCAGCCGGCGGGTGCTCGAGGAGGCTCAAGGCGCGGGCCGCGGTGGCGGAACCGAGCGCCGCCACAACATGGTGGAAGCGGGTGTCGTCCGCGGTGATGCCTCGCAGGGCAAACTGAGAGTCCGCCCGAGCGAACCAAACAGCTGCGTGATCCTCCCAGAAGGTAGGCAGTTTAAGCGTCACTGCCGTATCCATGTCGGTAGGTCACCAATGAAGGAACTGCGCTCCAACGCGAGTCGAAAGAATTGACGCGACCAAAGACGGAATTCGTCCGAGTTGCTTTATTGAAACAAAACAGCTCAGGTATTCTTACAAGCCCGTTTATCGGGCAGCAATATATATACACATTTATGTCGGGAAGTTTGCCCGGCAAAAGCTATACCGGGCATGCCCGGGTGTCAAGGGCGAGCCTTGGAAAGGCGAGTCTGGACCTGCCCGGGCGTGTTTGGCTGCGGCCTGGCAAGTCGAGGCTGGGCGTGCCCGGGCGCTCTGGACGAGCCCTGGAAAGGCGATAGCGGGCATGCCCGGACGCTCTGGGCGAGCCCTGGAAAGGCGATAGCGGGCATGCCCGGACGCTCTGGGCGAGCCCTGGAAAGGCGATAGCGGGCATGCCCGGACGCTCTGGGCGAGCCCTGAAAAGGCGATAGCGGGCATGCCCGGACGCTCTGGGCGAGCCCTGGAAAGGCGAGAGCGGGCATGCCCGGGAAAGACGAGACCGGGCGTGCCCGGGAGGTTCGGGCGTGCCCGGGAACAGTGAGTCCGGGCATGCCCGGGAGAGGCGCGTCTGGCCGTGTTCTGGCCGGTGCAAGGCGATTGTGTGCATCCAGCGGTAACCGCTACAATACCATGTAAAGGTCAAGAGAAAAGGTCAACCAACATAATTGGCCCCGCCCATAAACGTTCTCTGAGATGGAGCACCTCCACACTCATCGCGCACACCAAGACGTGAGCGAGGTGTAACATCACCAATTGAACCGCACGTACGGCGATGACACCTTCGGATTAATGAGCTTCGTTTGGGAATATCAAGTACAGCATTGAAGATTGTTTTATCGCAGGAAAAACCGTGCGATGGTCATTTAACATTATGACGTCATGATGATAATTATGATGGCCATTTATCAGTCGGATTCAGTATATGGAACACAGGGTGAGATTAATTGAAAGACAAAGAGCAAAAAATTAAGTCGGTGCTGCCACGCAAAGTAATTAATTAATTATCAAAGAGCAAACATTCGACTTCGACTCCGTCCAGAAATTACAACGCCAATTTTTAACGAATGGGAATGTGAAATCGAATGAATAAACATTTTCGCACGCATGCAGGTTGTGGCAAATTGTTCCTTGGAATATGCTGGGCGGTCCATATACCCTTGGTACTTGGATGGAGTCATTTAGTTTACTTTTTTTTTGGTATTTTTATTATTAGCAAAATCGAAGATTTTTGAAGTACAGTATATTGGTCGGTCGACTTTGTTATTCTGTCCGTCTGTCTGTCTGTTTGTCAATCGTCTAGAAGTCACAATTTTAAACCAATCGTTATGAAACTTTACCAAGGTGTAGAGGTAGTCTCTACTGAAATGCCTGATTTTGAGGTCAAAGGTCATCTTGAGGTCAAATTTCTAAAATTGTCCATTTTCATCCGATTGACTTGAAAGTTGAACAGCATTTGCATATTTATTCGCTGAATTGGGAAACCAACTATTTTTGAGGTCAAAAGGTCAAAGATCAACCCAAGGTCAAACTTCTAAAATCATTAATTTTCATCTGAAGGATAATCAATTTTAATCCGATTGACCCGAGCGTTGATTGAGATCGTCAATTCTGATGTTAATGAAATGGATAATTTGATGTATCCCTGGCAACTTTTTTGGGCTGGAGTGGGGGGGGGGGGGTGGATTTTGATTGGCGCGACATCTTTCATATTTATTTATTCCTATGCAGCCAGGAGCTGCTTGGATGCATCATTTTCTGAGCGCACACCGGCTTTGCTGCTGATGCAGTGTCCCCTTTACCAGCTGCTGGCTGGTACTCATTTTGGTGACCTCAGAAGAATGATAGGATGAGTCGACCCACCTGGTGTTAATTCAACAACATGAAGGGCTTCCACCCAAGACCTTAGAATCCTAAACCAGCCACCTCGACTATTAAGCCAACACCAGGCTGCTTTTTTGTGACTACAACATATCTTGTATTGCATGCACGTATCCAACAGATGTTTGTAATTGCATCGTACACTTTGTGGAACTACAAGGGGCAAGACCCAATAGTATGTGTGGAAACTATCAATGCATTGACCTCTGTCTACTGCTTTATGTCGTAAAGCGTCGCAACCAAAATCACTGGACATGTATTTCAATCGTTTCTATTTTTCGTGTGAACATCTTCTCGTCGTCGGTATGGAAGGATAATCAGGAAATTAGTAGGGGCTCCTTCAAGGGACCATTTTGTTGGTGTAATGAAGACCACTGTTGCTGTCATTTTGAACCTTGGCCTTGTCCTCATGACAAATTAAAGGTAGCTGGTGCCTCTTCTAAATTACTGAAATCAGAAGATAACTGCTGAAGTGAAGAAAGTTGGAGACATGACCAGCAACTTCGAGACGAGAGAACAAGCCTGGTACGGAATTCCCAGCTAGAGAGGTAGATGAGCTTAGGTCTGTACAGCATCCCTTTGTTTATGGTGCTCGAGGTTTGGCTGTTTGGTTGGATCAAAATGTGGTTTTGTGCAGCCACAGAATCGATTAAACTTCAATAAAAAAAGCTGAGTAAACCTAAAGCTAGTCATTGGAATATGGACCACATGCGTTCAGCAGGCCTAATCCACACTGCCAAGACCTAGACGCACATGATCTGCGGCCTTTGTGTTTTCCTAAGCAGTCTAGGTGGTATTACAACAGGCCATTCCTTAGAGACCTTTCTGCACAGCACATGGGTCCTGCAGATTCAGTGATGAGGTGGAATTTTACTGTTCTGTTTAATGCCTGGGCACTGCCCACACAGCTTGTTTCGCAGAAAGCGATGATGCTCCCTTGCACTATACAATGGATACCTTTGTGCAATATTATAACCACTGGACATCAGATGCTCCACACTGAGTGATTTTCTGTACATATTACAGGTTTTGCAGTGAAGCGCACTTTTCACCGCAGTCCAAGCCAATCGTCCAACCTCCAACAGTTGGAATAATGTACATGCGGCAAGGAGAAGCAAAAGCAACAGAAAAGAAAATTATTTCAAAACGATGTGAGCATGATTCTCAAATGAATCTGGGAAATTTTCTGAATGTCATTCATGACAGTATTAACACTTCACTGGCAAGCCCATCGCGGCATGGCGGACAGGCTGAGAAAAATCTACCGGTGTACTGTCATCTTTCGGAAGGTTACCTAAGATGGGCCGACACCCAAAATTGGGCCATTTTAATTCCACTTTCACAATCGCTGCGACTGCAGGAAATTAGGAAGTATCTATTTGAAAGAGATTGCAACTGGAACTGCCCATTTTCCTTCTTTGATTCAGGGAGTTTTTTTTCTAGCCTTCTCTCTTCTTTTCTACTCGTTTCCTGAAGGAGCAATATGCAACTGGCATTACAACAATGAGGTGTGATGGATTGGGTAGCGTCTATAAATTTGTATTTCTCTTTGCATTTTCTCCCTGCTTTGAGTTCTGTTTGCAAATCACATACGCAGCAATCAGAGCAATCCCGAATTTTGCAATTTTCTCTTATTTTACAAAACAACTGACAAAAGAACAAATCAATCACACCAGTGTAATCTCATCGTGATTTCAGCATTAAAAAATTTATTTATATATATATATATATATTGTTACTGCTTATACAAGCTGTTAGCATTTCATTAGAAACCCGTAAAATCTGAAACCGTCTAAATTGCCAATTGCTTCTGCTTTATGATTCTCAATGCAATACGGAGGGGCTGTCAGGATTCCACCGAAATCTTCCAGTCAAATTACATATTTATCTGTCATCGCCTTAGCTAATTTGTTTGCCCGAAACCCAAGCCCCCCCAAAAATGTAATTTACAATTCAACATATTAAGAAACCATGTGGAATTTTTTTCTTAATCGCCTTGCACTGACCAACTCATTTTAAACTTATGAATGTTTGAACTAGAATGGCACTCGGTAAAGTGCATACCTCTGCCAGGCTGAACAGTTGACATTTTGTATCCCACTGATGGGCCGGATCTGCATCCTATCTGCAAGTCTACCTTGTCCAAATGTGAACAAAAATCTATTTGCCTTGTTTTTGTCACCTCAACAACTCATCCACCTAGTTTTGTCATAACTCGTCCACAACTTCTGGAAATTTCGTTCAACATGTCGTTTTGGCCCCATTTCTCAATGGTGAAGAATCACTGAAAAATTAAAAAAAATTCTCATATTCGGATCTTCACCAAAATCTAATCAATAATCAATTCGTCCTTTGTCACAAATCCAACCTGTCCCCCTAGTTTCGGCTGAATCCATCCATAACTTTTGAGATATCATGCTATTATATCGGTTTTAGCCCCATCACTCAATAGTGAAGAATCACTTGAAAAAATTCTCGGATTCGGCCACAACGTTTTGAGATATTCTGTGCACAGACAGGGATGAAAACATAACCTCTGTCTACCTTCGGTGGTGGAAGGTGGAGGAAAAAATGGACTTTGGGCTTTTGGACCTGATGGAGGTGTGGTAGGAGTGAGGGGTAAGGAGTACGACCTTATTGAAGGACTATAATTAAAAGATATTAAGGATTTGTTGAGATGATGGGAAATGTCTCCATGTCCTTGTCTTGTTTTGCTTTTACAAATTATATCAACCTTATAAATGTTATTATAAATTATTATAAATATTATTATAAATTATTATTAATATTATACATTATTACCCTCGCCAGAGGAGTGGGTATGGCATTTGAGTCCGTTTGTCTGTCTGTCTGTTTATCCGCACAGAATAAATATGATTTTCTCTGCAACCGTTGGTCCGATTGACAGGAAACTTTCACCATAGGTGCAACTCCAATTGTCCATTTTTTTAAATGATAATTATGACGTCATAGGTCACGTGGTTCGGCCGCCATCTTGGAAAAATCTAAAAACTTTGCACCTCTATATCTCAGAAAACGCTGAACAGAAAAAAATTGAGACTTGGCTCATTGTAAAGAACTCTTCATGGGGAATAAAATACGTTAATGATGATGTCATAGGTGCCTCCATTATGACGTCATAATTCGACAACTACAAAACTTCATCCGATCAAGATGAAATTTATTGAGTGCCATGTCGGCATAAACTGGTGAAGAAAAAAATTAATGATGACGTCATCGGTCACGTGGTTCGGCCGCCATCTTGGAAAAACCAAAAAACGTTGTACGTCTATATCTCCGAAAGGGCTGAATATAAAAAATTGAGACATGGCTCATTGTAAAGAACTCTCCATGGGGAATAAAATGTTAATGATGATGTCATTAGTGCCTCCATTATGATGTCATAATTCGACAAGTACAAAACTTCATCTGATCAACATGAAATTTCTTGAGCATAATCTAGGAATAAATCAGTTTAGAAAAAAATGATGACGTCATCGGTCACGTGGTTTGGCCGCCATATTTGTTTTAACACAAAAGCTTTAAAAAAAACACTGAAAATACATCCTGGTGAGGGTTTGCAATCTCTGCTCTTTTTCTTGTTATAGATGTTGTTATGCGCTATAGCTCTGTTTAAACCATTACTGAGGGATGTGTTGTCTGACCACCTAAATTTGCAAATTAGCTATTTTTGTGATGGTCTGACTTTTGCTACGTATGAAAACTAATACAAGAACACCAACACAATTTAATAACAATAGTTGTGCATCAACAGAAAAAAATTGCATGTTTAGCTGAAGTTATGGTGCAAAGCTTGCCATCATTCGTTTATTTTTATGCACTTATGACATTCATACTCCATGATGCAACAGCAGCGCATTGCAGCTCCATTTGGGAACACAATAACCACCTTCAAGTAACAAAGAAAGAAGGCAAGAGACCACTGCACTGCATGTTTAAATAACCTGGCATGAACCGCACGAACGCGCACACGCACACAAATGCACACTGTCATCAAATGCACAAACCCTTGAATATCCCGGGGGTTACGTTTCTGAAAAGTGCTACAAAATACAAAACCTCAAAATTTAATACAGTACTTAAACCTCATGGGAAAAATGGGGTTAGGTTCCTGGACTTAAGAGACAATATAGAGGAAGGTGGGCAGCAGCCAAAAATAAATATATCACAATTGAAACAATCAAGTAAAATAAATATAAAACATGAAAACATTGAAATGTTGTTGTTTAGTATGCAGCCTGTGACTGCTGGTTGCATCATTTTTCGAGAAGCACGTTAGTGCTGCTCATGCAGTGCCCCAATTACCAGAGAGTTGGTACTCAATTTTCACGACCTCGGAAGGATGACAGGCTGAGTCAACTCCCCTGGTGTTAAATCAACGATCGACCAGGATTTGAACCTAGGATCCCAAGCCGGCACCCTAACCGTTAAGCCAACACCAGGCTAACATTGAAATTAACATGTAAAATAAATATAAATAGAGCGCCACTCTTCAATGGTGCAATGTCGACCAATATGCCTCCACCCACATTATTCCATCATTATACATACTTGTACCAAGTTTAACTTGTATCCCTTCAGCCGTTCTTAAGTTATTGCAGTAACTAAATAATTGTAACTTAACATGACCTCTGACCTTTTACCTCTTGACCCTAAAATCGAATCAGTGCATCTTTACATCATTATACATACAGTACCTGTACCAAGTTTGACTTGGATCCCTTCGGCCGTTCACAAGTTATAAACCTCTTACAAACTCTGACATTTGACCTATTGACCCCAAAATCAAATCAGTTCATCTTTGCATCATAATACATATTTGTACCAACTTTGGTCAAAATCCTATCAATGGTTCCCAAGTTATCGCGGTAACGAAAACCTACCACGGACGGACGGCCGGACGAACAACCCAGAAACATCATGCCTCCGACGTCTTTGTCGGTGGATGCATAAAAATAGAAGGCTTTTACCTTTAAATTAAAAAAAAAACATTGCAGACCTGCTTGACACAAAGGTACGGAATGGCATTCTCTTCCAGAATAATCCTGCCTTGTCGGCGTCGACCTGCTGTGACCTAAATCCGTTCTACTCAATCACTTTATTGAGCTGCGGCGGGTCGCTCTCCGCAGCAATTTCGTCGGCTGATGCTGCTTCCTGCTGCCTCATGGAAAATGTTCCTAGATGCGCAATGCTTTCTCCCATTTCCACTGGTCTCCTGAAAAGCATTTTTTCTGCTTTGGTCCTCGATGGAAACATTAACAGCTTTTCCATCATTTCAATATTAAGATCAGCGCACTGGAATTCAAGCACTTTAGCACTTTAGGGAGCACTTTTTGGACCAAAGAATGACTCGTATCTCAGCTCAAAAGCCGTGAATGGACGAAATTATGCCCCACAAAACTAAATAGGTATAGAGAGAGGTATCCTGCAATTGGACAAAAATCCAAACGTGAAACCCACAATATTTAAAGGTTATTGGAGGGAACAACCAATCGGCTCTCACCTAATAAATTTTCCCCAGTTGCAGCCAGGACATCATAATTAATAACGCCTTTGCCATTCTAAGCAAAGCAAGCGCAACAAGAGTGAGAATTGCTTTGCAATATATGTTCCTTACCAAGTTTCAGTTCAATATCAGTGAACACATCCCCTTATTTGGGCAGTGTCTAATGGCGCATTCGGTGCCGAAAAAAAACAAATAAAAAAATAACCCGATGTACATAAATGAAGCAAAAACATGTGTACGACTTGAGCATATATAATACATTGTAGCGGCTACCGCTGGTTTTTCACAATCGCCTTGCACCTATCAAGGACGCGGAGTGATCACCATGCCGGGCTCGTCCAGGACGCCCGGGCAGGCCCGCGCTCAACTTGCCAGGCCTCGGTCGGGACGCCCGGGCAGGCTCGCCCTCAGCTTGCCAGGCCGCAGCCATGACGCTGGGCCACGCCCCCTCTCGCCTTTCCTGGGCAAACGCTCCGGGATAATATGTATATATATTGCTGCCCGGAAAACGGGCTTTTGAGAGTGCCTGAGTGTTTGGTTTGATTAAAGCAACTCGGATGAATTCCAGCTTTTTGTCGCGTCCATTCTTCCGATCGACGTGGGAGCCCCAGCTCCTTCATTGGTGACCTACCGACATGGACACGGCAGTCGCCCTTAAACTGCCTACCTTCTGGGAGGCTCACGCGGCGGTTTGGTTCGCACAGGCGGATTCCCTGTTCGCCCTGCGAGGCATCACGGCCGACGACACCCGCTTCCACCATGTGGTAACAGCGCTCAGTTCGGCCACCGCGGCCCGCGCCCTGAGCCTCCTCGAGAGCCCGCCAGCCGCTGACAAATACGGCGCGATTAAGAAGCTTCTCCTCGACGCTTTCGCCCTCCCATCGGCGGAACGTGCACGGCGCCTGCTCGACCTGCCCGAGCTCGGCGACACGCGCCCTTCCGAGCAAATGGACTACATGCTTTCACTGCTCGGCGAGCACTCTCCGGCATTCCTGTTCCGGGAGCTGTTCCTCCGTCAGCTGCCTAACCCGGTACGCCTCGCCCTGGCAAGCACGACGATCACAGATCCCCGGGCAATTGCCAGAGAAGCCGACAAGATCTCCGCCGCAGGACAGCGCATCGCAGCGGCGGCATGGGACCCACCGCCGTCCGACGCAACACCCATGGCGCCCGAGCACCCGGCACGGTCGACGACCGAACTGCCGACGCAATTGGCGGCCGCTACACCGAGCCGACCACCTCCAGCACGACGACCGGGGCCTCCACCTGACCAAGCATGGTGTTACTATCATGCCAGGTTCGGACAGAAGGCCCGGACATGCCGACCCCCGTGCACCTTCGGCAGGCCGGGAAACGGCCGGGCCGGCGTTCATTACCAGCCCTGAGTGCCGGCCACACGGGCAACTTACTGTTCATCACGGATAAAGCGTCCGGATGGCGCTTCCTGTGTGACACCGGCGCCCAACTGAGCGTCATACCCGCCTCTGACCAGGACAGGCAATCCGCGGTTTGCGGCCCCTCCTTGGTTGCGGCCAACGGATCGACCATCCGCACCTTCAGCCCGCGCAACGTCACCCTCTGCTTCGGCGGCCAACGCTTTGCTTGGACGTTTGTAACCGCAAACGTGCCCATGGCTCTGCTAGGCGCCGACTTCCTCTGCGCACACGGACTGCTGGTGGACGTCCAATGGCGTCGTTTAATCAACGCCGAAACCTTCAGCTCCCTGGTATGCACATTGAGCAGCTCCGCGCCGACCGAGCTGGCATGCGCCGTCCCAGCGGCGAACGAGTTTGCTCGCCTGCTCACGGAGTTCCCGGCCCTCACGCGGCCGACGTTTTCGGCCATCGCAGTACGGCATGGGATCGAGCACCACATACCAACCACGGGCCCGCCGATCTACGCCAGGGCCCGCTGCCTCGACCCAGCCAAGCTCGCCGTGGCGAAGGCCGAATTCAACGCGTTGGAGCACCTCGGCATCGTGCGGCGCTCCAATAGCGCGTGGGCCTCGCCACTGCACATCGTGCCAAAGCCGGGGGGTGCATGGCGCCCGTGTGGCGACTACTGCCATCTCAATGACGCTACCACCCCCGACAGGTACCCGATCCCGCATATCCAAGACTTCTCCGCCCGTCTGGCGGGACGGGTCATTTTTTCGAAAATTGATCTCATACGGGGATATCACCAGGTACCTGTCAGGGTGGCCGACGTCCCTAAAACGGCAGTCATCACGCCGTTTGGCTTATTCGAATTCTTGCGGATGCCGTTTGGTCTCAAGAACGCGGCTCAGGCGTTCCAGCGCTTGATGGCCGGCGTGCTGCGTGACCTGCCGTTCCTTTTCGTTTACCTGGACGACATCCTCGTCACCAGCACGTCCCGGGCCGAGCACCTCCTCCACCTCCGAACACTGTTCGGGTGCCTCAGCGAGCATGGCCTCATCGTCAACCCGGCCAAATGCCACTTCGGCACGACGGCCGTTGATTTTTTGGGCCACCACATCACCAGGAACGGGGCCGTGCCGCTGCCAACCAAGGTCGAGGCCATCACCACGTTCCCGCGTCCCCGCACCATAAAGGCCCTGCAGGAATTCCTGGGAATGGTGAATTTTTATCACCGCTTCGTGCCCCGCGCTGCTCAACTCATGCGGCCCCTCTACGAAGCCCTCCGGGGCAAGCCGGCCAAGCACGACATCACCTGGTCCGCAGCAATGGATGCGGCCTTCCAAAGCTCAAAGCGGGCCCTCGCCGACGCAACACTGCTCGCTCACCCGGTGCTCAACGCTCCCATCGCCCTCACCACGGATGCCTCCGACTACGCGGTGGGCGCCGTACATGAGCAATGGGTGAACGGGTTTGGCAGCCACTCGCTTTTTTCAGCCGGCAACTCCGGCCGAACGAGTTAAACTACAGCACGTTTGACCGGGAGCTCCTCGGTCTACACCTGGCCGTCCGCCATTTCCGCCACCTCCTGGAGGGCCGACCTTTCACGGCGTTCGTCGACCACAAGCCGTTGGTTTACGCCATGGCCAAGGTCACGGAGCCGTGGTCGGCCCGCCAACAGCGCCACCTATCCGCCGTGTCGGAGTTTACCACGGACATCCGGCACGTCGCCGGCAAAAACAACGCCGTGGCCGACTGTCTTTCCCGGGCCAGCGCGAACGCGGTCCACCTGGGCGTGGACTTTGCGCTTATGGCGGCGGACCAAACCACCGACACCACGGTGCAAGCCCTCCGGGCGGCGGACACGGGCCTCCGCCTGGCCGACATCCCCTTCGCGGACACTGTTCTGCTCTGCGACGTCTCCCAAGGCCAGCCTCGCCCCATCGTGCCCGTCACCTGGCAACGCCGCATCTTCGCCTCCCTCCACGGCCTTTCCCACCCGGGCCGGAAAGCTTCCCAGAAGCTGGTGTCGGCGCGATTCGTCTGGCACGGCCTTCGTCGGGACATCCCCGATTGGACCAGCACCTGCACGGCCTGCCAACGGGCCAAGGTCCACCGACACACCCAGGCCCCGCTGGCACCTTTCACCGTGCCCGAACGACGTTTCGACCACGTCAACGTGGATCTGGTGGGCCCCCTCCCCCCGTCACGGGGGTTCACACACCTGCTCACCATGGTGGACAGGACCACCAGGTGGCCGGAGGCCGTTCCCCTCGTCTCCACCACCACCGCCGACATGGCGCAGGCTTTCATCGCCACCTGGGTCGCCCGCTTCGGCGCACCGGCGGACATCTCGTCAGACCGCGGACCACAGTTCACCTCCGAGCTGTGGGGCGCGGTCGCCCGCAACCTGGGGGTCAAGCTCCACCGTACTACGGCCTACCACCCCCAAGCAAACGGGTTGTGCGAGCGATTCCACCGCTCCACGAAGGCCGCGCTCATGGCCGGCCTTCAAGACGGCGGTTGGGCCGACCGGCTGCCGTGGGTCCTTTTGGGCCTCCGCACGGCCCCCAAGGAGGACCTCCAGGCATCCACCGCCGAGCTTGTCTATGGCCAGGCACTACGCGTCCCGGGCGAATTCGTGCCCGACGCTACCAGTCCCTGGTCCGCAGCTCACCAGCGCTCCGACCTCCAGGAGGCCGCCCGACGGTTTGCCCCCGTGCCAACATCCCACCACGGTGACCCCCAGTCCTACGTCCCCCCAGCACTTCGCACAGCGGAGTATGTTTTCGTGCGTCACGACGCACATCGGGGGCCACTCCGGCCGCCGTACGACGGGCCCTTCCGGGTGCTGCGACGGGACGACAAGTCGTTCGTCATCGACATCGGCGGCAGGTCGGACCGGAATGCGGTGGACCGCCTCAAGCCGGCGCACGTGGACGTCGACCACCCACCACGGGTGGCCCTCCCGCCGCGGCGAGGCCGCCCCCCATCCACGGTGCCCCCCACTCGACCGCCCACCACCACACCGGAGCCCCTCCCACGACCCGCCAGGGGTCGCTTCGGCCGGGTAATCAGGACCCCCCTCAAATTGACCCTGCCGGTGCAAGTCGATTCTGGGGGGATGTGTGTAGCGGCTACCGCTGGGTTTTCACAATCGCCTTGCACCTATCAAGGACGCGGAGCGATCACCATGCCGGGCTCGTCCAGGACGCCCGGGCAGGCCCGCGCTCAACTTGCCAGGCCTCGGTCGGGACGCCCGGGCATGCCCGGGCATGCCCGGGCAGGCTCGCCCTCAACTTGCCAGGCCGCAGCCAGGACGCTGGGCCACGCCCCCTCTCGCCTTTCCTGGGCAAACGCTCCGGGATAATATGTATATATATTGCTGCCCGGAAAACGGGCTTTTGAGAGTGCCTGAGTGTTTGGTTTGATTAAAGCAACTCGGATGAATTCCAGCTTTTTGTCGCGTCCATTCTTCCGATCGACGTGGGAGCCCCAGCTCCTTCAACATCATGGTTATATACCTGGTATCATCGCAATTGCCCTGGGCTGTGGAATAACACCTAGGCCTAATGTACATCATGGTTATATACCTGGTATCATCGCAATTGCCCTGGGCCGTGGATTAACACCTAGGCCTAAGTACATCATGGTTATATACCTGGTATCATCGCAATTGCCCTGGGCCGTGGATTAACACCTAGGCCTAAGTACATCACGGTTATAGCCGGCGAAGCCGGTGTTGTCAATGAACGCGTACGTATTATGTTGGAAAAACAGATTATGCTGGATCCCCTGGCTTGAGAATTTCGAAGCTTTGACGCACAAAATCGCTCAATGGAGGCCGCCATCTTGCGGATGCGAAAGTATGCATAACAAATTTGAAAAAGTTCCATAGGAGTTTGTTTCACCCGTCTTTGTTTGATTCACAATCTTATGCACCTCTAATTTGTAATTAAAATACTTTAAGACCAACCTCGGCCTGCACGGGCCTGGTTATCTTAAACGAAAATCGTCACCAAACACCGGAACCAATGAGATTCGAGCATTTGAAAAAATATTTCAAAAACCAAATCACTCAATGGAGGCCGCCATCTTCCGGATGCGGAAGTATGCATTAAAAAATTGCGAAAAAGTTCAATAGGAGTTTGTTTCACCCGTCTTTGTTTGATTCACAATCCTATACACCTCTAATTTGTAATTAAAATACTTTAAGACCAACCTCGTTATCTTCAACGAAAATCGTCACCAAACACCGGAACCAATGAGATTCGAGCATTTGAAAAAATACTTCAAAAAAGCTTATTATGCGTTTCGGAGGCTGAAAACGGCGTCAAATATTCTAAAATTGACGAAGAATTATTTTTTAGAAATCTCGCGGCCATAGGGGATAGTTTTTCACGGCCGGAAATATCCGAAGTTGAGACGGAATTCACCGAATTAATCAAGAAGTAAATTTTATCAATTTTATTCTCATCCAGAATGCAAATGGTGTCATTTTAGGTCTGAATTTCCGAAATTTTGTGAGCTGACCAATCAGCGATCAGCTTAGGTCAGCCAATCAGCTCCATCGACACGGTTTGATTAACGACAGTCACACATTGCCGTTGAAACGGCGCTATCGTCTGATCTGTTAGCACTGATCTTACTGCAAGCTAACTTCTTCTGGTGGAGGAAGCCGCAGTGCCCGGAGAGAACCAGTCCTGACAGTGACTGAAGTTAGAAGACTACACACATACTGTGAAAACGTATATTAAGCCCAGTTAAAATTTCTTAAAATAGGCCCTAAGCTAGCACATCGTATAGTTACTTCCTTAAGCTTCTTGTGACATTTATTGTATGTAGGTATTGGGGAGGACTGTCTGCTCTTCTCTTTTACCAAGTCTTACCAGGTACGGTACCTACTACACCTACCTACTACCAACTACCTAACCCACTGATGCCACCGTGATGGGTAAAATAGTGGCAAGAGGCTTTGGCTTCGCCGGCTCATTGCGGCTTTGCAGTCGGGTACTAGTATACCTGGTATCATCGCAATTGCCCTGGGCCGTGGAATAACACCTAGGCCTAAGGCCTGAGGCCTGCACTGATCTGTGCTGCTTCATGGAATGGATGGAGTCAGGCTAGCTGTCCTACCAATGGGTGTAAAGCAGTGGGGTGGAGTCAGGGCAGCTGTACAGCGAATGGGTGTAAAGCAGTGGGGTGGAGTCAGGGCAGCTGTCCTACCAATGGGTGTAAAGCAGTGGGGTGGAGTCAGGGCAGCTGTCCTACCAATGGGTGTAAAGCAGTGGGGTGGAGTCAGGGCAGCTGTTCTACCAATGGGTGTAAAGCATTGGGGCGTAGTCAGGCTAGCTGTCCTACCAATGGGTGTAAAGCAGTGGGGCGGAGTCAGGGCAGCTGTCCTACCAATGGGTGTAAAGCAGTGGGGTGGAGTCAGGGCTGCTGTCCTACCAATGGGTGTAAAGCAGTGGGGCAGAGTCAGGCTAGCTGTCCTACCAATGGTGTAAAGCAGTGGGGTGGAGTCAGGGCTGCTGTCCTACCAATGGGTGTAAAGCAGTGGGGTGGAGTCAGGGCTGCTGATAACTAAGGCACGTATAATATGTGGGAACTTGTAAGTTCAAAAAGGGCTTTACTGTGTGAGAATTTGGGTAAATGCCCCGAAACTGAAACTTGTTCTGTAATTTATCGAATGGACGGAGGGATGGACAGACGGACAGAGAGCAAACCTATAGTCCCTTCCAGGTAGGGACTAATAAAGCAACCAAAAAAATCTGCACAAGGAAAGGCTTTTGGTGTTTCAAACCCTTCCCGGGTTGCTCCACAGCAACAGACAATAGCACACGCATGAGAATCCCAATGCTACACGTCCCCATCAACCGTCGGACTGGTTTCATCGCTTATTGGCCAGTCATCAGCGAGAATGTAGACAGAAATGCGCATGACCATTTAATTACAAATTGATGGTTATTTTATTGATTTAAAATGTTTCATTGTAACAACACATTACTTATACACATCGGTACGATAACTTCATTGACTGCAATAAATGTGTGTGAGCCAAGGAAGTACACGTGTCCAAAGTTGTATTTTTGTTGCTAAAATACGAAGACGTATCTATACTATACGAGAGCCGTTTGTCTGTCTATGTGTCTGTGCCGCCGTTTTTCTCAGAGATGGCCAAACAGATCTTTGTCAAACTATCAGAGGTTCATCAGTGACTACCATGGAGGGTTTTACGCCAAAAAAAAATTTTTATTTTATTTTAATTGCTCTATGGTGCATGAGACTTTAATAGCTATGTGAAAGGTATTATAAAATTGTGTGTGTGTGTGTGTGTGTGTGTTTGTGTGTGTGTGTGTGTGTGTGTGTGTGTGTGTGTGTGTGTGTGTGTGTGTGTGTGTGTGTGTGTGTAATATAGTATTATAATATTAAATATAAATTTTCCTTAGTGGGTATAGGGATGTGTTTTAGGTACCACAAAAAAATAGAAAACAAGTACAGATAGTACATACAAATAAAATAGAAAACAAGTACAGATAATACATACAAATAAAATAGAAAACAAATAATTAAAAGTACACCGCTCCCATGCCAAATAGATAGATAACATCAACCACCTTCGGCGCCCGGCGATGCCGCCGTGCAGCACATGAAGACGGTATTGGAAGGGAGAGTTGTACAATAATTGATTTATTAATTGCATTATTAAAATCAGTAAATAATAATCGTGAAATAATTTCTTAATTAATTGGCTAATGGCATACCTCAACCACCAGTGTTTCATCTGAAGCTGTAACTTTTCGGATATTAATTAAATAAGTCATTGATTGAAGAAAAAAAAAGATTAATCAGTAGATATTTAATTGATTAATCAATAAATCAAAAAAATCCTTTATAGCCACATCACTTGGTCACTGCAGCATCCGAATATCAGTTTCCTAGCTCAAAAGGTGCCTGAGATATTGCCCAGATGAGAAAGAAAATAAATAAATGATTAATAACGAAAAGAAATAAATGACAATCGTAATATAATTTATTTATTAATCAATTGGCTAATAGAATACCCAAACTGCCACCATTTCATCTGAATCTAACTTTAAAAAAGTAGTGAATTAAGTCATTAATCGAATAATTAATTGATTAATCAATTAATCAAAAATACCCTTTATAGCCAAATCGCATGGTCATTGTCATGTCTGAATATTAGTTTCCTTGCTCAAAAGGTGCCTGAGATAATTCCCAGATGAGAAAGAAAATAAATAAGTACTTAATTAATCGACAATAATTATGTAGTTTATCAATTAATTGATTAATCAAACAACAAAAAATAATGTTTTTGCCAAAGGACGTACTCGGTATTGTGCCGAAATTTCAGCTTCCTAGCTCAAAGAATGGATGAGATATCGCCCGGACAAACAAACAAGCAAGAAAACAAACAAGAAAACAAGTACAGATACATTCAAAGTACACCGCTCCCATGCCAAAGAAAGAAATACCATCCTCCAGCGCAGCACATAGAGACGGTATTGGGAGGGAGACAACAACAACAACAACATGCATTTTAAGGCCATTTTCCCTGCTAGAGCGGGGGTTAGCCTTGCGGTCCCCATGACAATCTTCTCCATTTTGCCCTATTTTCTGCATCTCTCCTTGTTAACCCCCTTGCCCGCATTTCTTCTTCCACCATCTTTAGCCAAGTCTTTCTCGGTCTTCCCCGTCCTCGACTTCCTTCTACATTAACTTCCATCACTCTTCTCAACCAGTCACTTTCATCCTTCCTCAACACATGACCAAACCATCTCAACCTGTTCCTCTTCACAGCATCAATCACAGGCAATATTCCCATCATCTTTCGCAATTCATCATTTGTCTTCCTCTCTCTCAACGATACTCCGCACATCCGTCGAACCATTCGCATTTCCACCCTTTCCAGCCTTCGTTGCTGCTCTACGTTCATTACCCATGTCTCGCTCCCATAAATCATAACACTTCTCACACATGCAGCATACACCTTTCCCTTCAGCTTCAACGACACTCCCCTCATCATCAGCACGCCACTCAGTTCCCGAAACTTCTTCCATGCACATCTCACTCGAGCAACCGTTGCCGAGTCTGATCCACCTTCTCCATTCAGCATGTCTCCGAGGTAGCAAAATGTTTTCACACCTTCCAGCTTCACGCCGTCTCCAAGATCCAACTCAACATTTCCTCCATCTGCAGCTCCCTCTGTGCACACCTTACATTTGAATGTAGCTGCCACACTGGTAAATGACCCTCTCAGACCACTACATTTTTGATAAACCCACTCAGCGCACATTGTACATTGAATGGAGTTCACTCCGACACCCTTCCTGCACACAGCACACGGCCACTTCCCAGTTCTTTCCACCTCACCACATGCTTTACCATTTGCCATCACCTTCGTCTTTCCGATATTCACCTTCAGACCTTTTGTCTCCATACATTCCTTCCACTTGTTCATCTTTTCCTTCAGTCCATCCATACTTTCCGCAATCAACACCAGATCATCTGCATTCTACAATAATTAATTGATTAATTGCATAATTAAAATCAGTAAATAGTAATCGTAAAATAATTTATTAATCAATTGGCCCATAGCATACCTCAACCACCAGTGTTTTATCCGAAGCTGTAACTTTTTAAAAATTAATTTAATGTCATTAATCAAAAATTTTAAAATTTATTAATTATCTGACTAGCAATAAATTAATTAATCGTTAATTGATTAATCAATAAATCAAAAATATCCTTTAGCCACATCACTTGGTCACTGTCATGCCCAGTCTAAATATCAGCTTCCTAGCTCAAAAGGTGCCTGAGATAATGCCCAGATGAGAAAGGAAGCGTGTCATCGCCGGGCCCCCTTTGGTGCCCGGCAATGACGTCATGCAGCACCTGGAGATGGAATAGGAAAGGAGCGGTGTACAACAAACCAAATTGATTTCTTCAAAATGCCAACAGGATTAGAACATCAACCGGGCAATGCCGGTACTCTTGCTAGTTTATCATAAAGCAGACACTGGCTTAGCACAGATTGCAAGTGGAAGCCAAGCATTTGCCTGTATATAGGTGACAGGTACACATGTAGCATAGAAGAGAAAAAAAATTCTCTGAAACTTCGAGGAAAAGTTTAGCGAGGTGTGAATAACCTTTTCATTTAGTTACATTGTCGCTAGGCTTGGGGATGCTTTTAGTACTGGAAAAAACGCTGTTCTCGACAAATTAAATTATAACGAATAAAAAATGAATCGCTCATTGAATGTGAGAAGAGCCTTGTGTCTTGGCTGTGCGTGGATTAGTGTGTTGTTGTGTCTTACACTGACGTCTCCGAATCTACCATCCAACCCAATTCAATGCGACCTAGTTCAATCAACTTTGCTCCAAGATTCCATTACTTGGACCTATTCCAGTGGCTTTGCCTTTTGGATCTTCTTGCTTAGCATTCCCCATGAACCTGACTGAGTTCCAATCTCATATACTGCGTTGATTCGTCCATTTTCTACCGACATCTTTGTAAGTCGTGTAAAAGTACAATGATGTTGACTGCTAATGTCTTAATGGTGTATTGGATTAGAAAGGCCCTCCATGAGGCTTCTATCGCTGCACAATTATTTATTTACGATTTTGGTTTCTGCGAAAGGACTGCTCATGTCCATGGGGAAAAGGAAACAATATGCCATTGCAAGTGTCCGACACTGACAAGATGGCAAAAAGGTAGCGCTTCAGGGTGAGCCATACGTCCCACTCCCAGGACACGGTTTTCGCTGCTTATACAAGATTTGTTTATACCATCTACCAGGGTGAGCCATAAGCCCCAGGAGTACCATAAAATGGAGTGATTTTGAACACTTGTTCGAAGGTTCATTCGGATGATTTTTTTTTTTTCGCAGAAATGTTGTAAATAAAATAAAAACCTCTAAACTTTTTTTGTTTTTTTGTTTGTTTTAAAAAAAAAACTACTAAGCAGTTCAAATGTATTTTGTTTAGGTTCTTCAAAATTGTAAACAAAACAAAACAAACAAAAAAAATAATTCAATTTCACGCCACTTTACAGTAATAACATATTACAGTAACAACAGTAATACAGAGTGAGCCAGAAATATGGTTATTTTAACACTCCTGTAAAGGTAATAAATAGTTGTATTTCAAAACAAATTTTTACAACACAGTGAAGTACATAACATGCCATTTATTTGTGGAAAAGAACATTTAGGAGATGCGCACCATTTCGTCTGACACATTCCTCCAATCTTGGATGCCAATTATTCATGACGTTCTGCAACATGGCCACGTCAATATCATTGATTTCGCACCTGATGTTTTCCTTAAGTTCATGAAGAGTTTGTGGACGGTTAACATGCACTTTGTCCTTTAGATATAACCACAAGAAATAATCACATGCAGTCAAATCGGGTGACCTCGCTGGCCATTGAATATCGCCGTTTCTGGAAATGACATGATTTGGAAAGAGCGCCCTTACAGTAGTCATGGACACTCTGGCAGTGTGTGAGATTGCACCATCTTGCTGAAACCACATCATTGGGCTCACTTCTGCAAATCTGTTTAATTCTCCGGTGAGGAAGTTAGAAACCATATCGGTATATTGAGCTGCAGGAACAGGGACGGCATTTCCGTTATCGTTCTCAAAGAAGTAAGGCCCTATGATGCTGAACGACGAAAGTGCACACCACACTATGACTTTGGGTCTGTGTAACGGTTTCGTGTGCATTTCTCTTGGGTTTTCGGCTGCCCAAAAACGAGTATTTTGCTTGTTGACATAGCCACACAGATGAAAATGTGCTTCATCAGACATGAACAAATTGTTAGCAAGGTTTTGGTTTTCATTTCCATCCATAAATGTAAGCATTCCCTCACGAAAATTATTGTGGGCAATCTCATCATCTTGGCTTAATTCCTGGACAGTTTGAATTTTATTGGGATAAAAGTTGAAATCCTTATGCAATATGCGGCATAGTGATGTGTGAGAAATTCTTAAGGCTGATGCATGCTTTTGGCTGGAGCGATGCGGACTTCTCAAAACTGACTCCCTTACACGCTCAATGTTTTGTGCTGTTCTTACTGATTCGGGTGCTCCCGGCGGTTTTTCTTTTAAAGTTGAAGCCGTCCTCTCAAACTTCTGAACCCATAACTTGACAGTACGAACAGATGGAACATTTCCATGACGTTGAACATTGAAATGGAGTTTGAATTGACGTTGTGTAGCAGTTGCACTATCATTATTCTTGTAAAAAGCTTTGATAGCGAAAGCGCGTTCCTCACCCGACCAGTTCCACATGGTCACTCAAGTGTTTTGCCTGCAAAAAAGAAAACTGAATCAGTAATAAATAAATAAATTTAAAAAATGCATGCTATGTACTTCAATATCATTAATTAATTTATTTTGAAAGACAATTTTTTATTTCCTTCACACAAATTTCAAAAATGACCATATTTCTGGCTCACCCTGTATATAATAACTGGAGTAATAATAACATATTACAGTAATAACAATAATATATAATAGCAGGAGTAATAACAACATATTACAGTAACAGAACAATTACAATACGTCCCTAGACATCAACTGCATCCGCATGACTTTCGCCGTTATCACAGCACAAGAAAATTACCTTATCTGGAATTGGAATTCAAGATAAGGTATTGTCATCGTGCACCATCTGTCTGTCTGTCTGTCCATCTGTCTCCTTTTTTAACTTCTTTGGCCAAACTCCTCGGCCGATTTGACTGAAATTTGGCAGCAACGTTGTGCTCCGGACTGGTAACGAGGAATGCAAACTCGCTCTGGTCACATGACTTCAAGTAGGCCAAAATGGCTGACTTAGTAAATTCCTTCAAAAATCTTCATCTCCAGACCCACCAGTCAGAATGCTACCACATTTGGGTTACTACATTAGGTCAGGGTCCTAATGTTAAATTGTGCAGGCCATGCTGATTACTTGACCGGGAGTGTGTCAAAATGGCCGACTTAGTCAAATTTTTGAAAAATTACATAAACTCCTTCAAAAATCTTCTTCTCCAGATCCACCAGTCAGAATGCTACCAGTACCACGTTTGGGTTACATTAGATCCTGATAAGCAACAGGTCCAGTGGTCCGATTTTTTCTCTCCATGTACGGTGTGAAAAATACTGTTTTAAGGTGCCGTATGCTTCCTGAATGCGTTGTTTCAATATAAATATAAAAAGCAAAAAAAACAAATATAAATACATGGTATAAACTAGAACGGCACTCAGTAGAGAGGATACCTCCACCAGGTGAACAGTTTACGTTTTGTATCCCAGAGTAGACCAGAAAATCACAATACAGAATCACATTTAATCAAAATCATCCATCCACAACTTTTTGAGATATCCTGCTTTGTATCGTTTTTGGCCCTATCATCCAATGGTGAAGAATCACTTAAAATTTCTAGTAGCCGGATCCGAAACCGGATCTTCACCAAAATCTAATCATTTCGTCGGTGTCGCATACGCTACATTTCTGCCAAATTTCGTCCGAATCTGTCCACAACTTTTTGAGATATCTTGTTCACAAACGGACGGACAAACAGACAGACAGGGGTGAAAACATAACCTCCACCCACCTTTGGTGGCGCAGGTAACAAGCTTGTATAAACAGCTAAAACCGTATCCTGGGACTTATGATTCATTCTGTAGTTCTATGCCCAACCTGACTACAAACTGGCTGATTGATGCTTCTCAGGTAAGATGCTGTATAAGTGAATATGCTGTCATTCATATTGGATTCTAACCTGGTGACCCGTTTACTAGCACAATCTGGTGGACAAGATACCACGGTATCTTTCACAAAGAGTAGGCCATTGTGTGCTGCTACCCTGGCCGAATTCCAAATATCCGCCCAAATGTGCAGTAGAAGTGTGTCAGAGGAACAGCAGCGCCTACTAGGTGATGCAACCAGTGGGAGAAATTCGTAATTGAATTCCGGTCCAACATGCATGAGCACACGAGGGTGAATCCAAATACGCAGCTGGTCCTGAACTCATTGGAGTCAAATTTGAGGGTAAATAATGTGCACAAATCTGAGTACATATCAGGTAGACCCGTGTGAGACTTTTATAGATAACAGAGGTTTGTCATGAATTGGGGTGAGCACAAAATTAGTAAAACTCCAGATTCATTAAATGATTTCATAAATTCATAAATTATGAATAAATAAATATGAATAAATTATGAAATATGAATTTATACTAAATTATAAATAAATAAACAAGAAGACGTCATGTGGAGCACGATACTTTAAAATATTCCCCCCCCCCCCCCCTCCCCAAGAAAAAAAATTCCATTGATACAGCAAATTGTCCATTTCATCAAGATTAAAATTGACAATCTTGATCAAAGCTCGGGTCAATAGGAAGAAAAGTGACGATTTTTCAGATGAAAAATGATGATTTTGGAAGGTTGACCTTGAGTCGACCTTTGACCTTTTGACCTCAAAAATAGTTGGTTTCCCTATTTAGTGACTCAATGTGCAAATGCTGTTCAATTTTAAAGTCAATCAGATGAAAATTGACGGTTTTTCAGATAAAAAGTGATGATTTTGGAAGTTTGACCTTGAGTTGACTTTTGACCTTTTGACCTAAAATAGTATCTTTCCCAATTTCATGACTCGATATGCAAATGCTGTTCAATTTTCAAGTCAATCGGTTGAGAATTGACAGCTTTTTCGATGAAAAGTGATGATTTTTGAAATTTGACCTTGAGTTGACCTTTGACCTTTTGACCTCAAAAATAGTGTGTTTCCCAATTTAGTGACTCGATATGCAAATGCTGTTCAATTTTCAAGTCAATCGGATTTTAAATGGCGATTTTAGAAATTTGACCACCAGATGACCTTTGACCTTTGAACTCAAAATCAATAGGGTTCTCAATTGGGACGACTTATACAACGTGGTGAAGTTTTGTGACGATCGGTTTAGAATTGTGACCTGTACGCCGGTGACAAACAGACAGACAGACAAACAGACAGACAGACAAACAGACAAAACCACAAACGGAACCGACCAATATACTTGAAAAATCTTCGATTTTGCAAGTAATAAATATGAAATAAACATAAATTATGAATAAAGTCAATGAGTTCATAAATTGGAAAATGAAGATCTTAAAATCACAGTACAGTATAATGAAGGTGTTTAGACGTGCAAACAGGTAAGTTGTAATGCATCTGTTCATTTATGAATCGCGAAGTAATACCTCAACGCCATGCTTCATTATCCGTCAGATTAATTCATTATCTAATTCATTATGTGATCCACTAATTTATTTTTATATAATCTACTAATTCATTATCTGCAGCTTGTGCCATCCTCAGAACTTTTTTTGCTGTCTTTACAATTTGAACTTTCTTGTTGTTTGACCTCTGTTCATCTTTTTAAGAATTTCTACCACATAATTATTTATTTATTTTACACAAATGAACACATTTCACGTTTCTCGGTAATAATGAAGAATAAACTCACCTGCACTCTAAGTACGCCTAACCTTTGCAGATGCAAGTATACACGGTTTTTGCTTGGGGGGAAAAGGGTTCATATGACCTGCCATTTGTATAAGCGGTCATAATTTGAGCGTTTGACCGAAAACCATTTTCAAGAAGCAGCCACAACCGTAAGAATCCATCATCCTTCAAATTATTCAGAGATCGGTGAACATGTTCCAAGTTATGTATTGAATGGAAAACTTTAATGACTTGGTGGGAGTGCATTATTGTTTACTAGTGGGGTCACCGGTGGGAATCCCACGGGCATGGAGGTGTATCGGTGCGATCGGTGCAGCCGCTTTTGCGGTACCTGGGACAATAACGTTAGGCGGGAGACCAAAGCTGAAATTGGAAAAACAATATAGCCTATTTTACTCCAGGGGATCCCAGGATTACCCACCCAAAATTTCGTTGCGATCAGTTGAGCCGTTTTTTCGGTACCTGGGAACGGACGGATGGACAGACAGACGGATGGACATTTGGTGAATTATATTAAGATTATCTACATTCTACAGTTACTCACACATCTGTATGCATGGGAATTTATGGGTGGGGCCGTGGGGGATGGGGGGAGACATATCCCCCACTTTTTTTTAACAAAGGGGGATTATCACCCCCCCACATGGGCGTCAATTGGTTGGGGACGGGGACAGGGGGGGTGATATTTCAAAGCATATCCTCTCCCCCCACTTTTTTAATAGGGGAGATTAGCCCCTCCCCTTCCTTCCCTCCCCCTCCCTCAGCCCCCCCTCCCCCCCACTTCATACTCGAATATAACATAAAGTGCGTTTCTCTCTACAATCCACACAGGCCTGGATGCGGGATGTTCTCCAAATACATCCTCTAATTTTGTATAAATCAATATTGACTTTCCCTAAATAAGTTATCTCTTAAATCGACACTGCGCTGGTGGGCATTATTTAATTACAGAGAGCGTTATCAGCTCGTGCATGTAGCGCTGGATTTCATTGGTCCAAGCACGGAGTGCAGGATGTACGCATGCGCTTAAGATGTGTCACGTGATTAGTGATTACTGAAAGTGTGATACAGGTACATATTCCCGCCGCAGTGCAGTGTGACTGCGTTCCTTCACGTTTTCTTCCGAAGGAGCCTCTTTGCTTGCCCATAGTGAAATTGTTCGGTAAGAAAAGTTTATTTCGTTGTTGTGACATTGGAGAAAGTGCTAACTGAGCCAGAATTTATTAAATTACCGTGAAGATTCGAATCCAGATCGGGATAGAAGAGTTTTTTAAATTCTAAGTGATTCTTCACCATTGAGTGATCGAGCCAATAACGATATATAGCATGATATTTCAAAATCATGTGAAATACAGTAGATTCGGTTTGAACAAAGTACTGAGCTTCACCCAATATTGAGTTACTGTCTGAAAATAATTACAAACGGGATATTTTTGTTCTGTCAATTTTGTAGTTCGGCGATGCTGCCCAAACTTTTAACCCTTTGTGTGCTGCTGTCGCGGATTTGTCACAAGATGAAAATTCTTCTTTTTTTTAAATGACAAAAAAATATATAGTTTTTTGATGAAAACTTTGATAACAAAACAACATACAGCACACAAAGGGTTAATGAGTTTTATTTGATGTGAAATCCTCCACAGACAACCGATTGGTTGGTACTTTTATAGGTTTCCAAGTTCGTATCTTGGTAGGTTTTATTTTTTGAGGAATTGTGTGTCATTCTTTCATACGAATTCTTCCAACTTCCTGATATATCATCAATTCAATTTTAAATTTGATATCAGATGTCAAATTGGTGACTATTTATGCGATTATATCAAATTCATGAAAATGACAAAAAACATAATCAAATATCCCCTCTTCCCCTACCCCCACTTTTCAATAGCGATCAATGCCCCTGCCAGTATGTAATGAAAACGAAGAACGAAATTGCAAAAACCCCTGATCATTGCTCCATATGCTATGAATAACTCTACCTGTGAAACACCATGATGACATTTTATAGCTGGTCGGGATTCAAACCCAGGATGGACAGTGAAGAGGTGAGTCTGCGTGTCTCTCTGTCATCTTGCCCGCCATTACCACATGGTACTAAAATATTTTTGGTTCACGAGTTATCAAGTGACCACTATATTCATCATGGGTGTGTGTCTGTCTGTGTGTGTGTCCGTCTGTCTTCAGCATAACTACCCGATGATGTCATCCGGTCGTGATGAAACTTTGGTGGGAGGTTGATATCATGATCTAGTTGTGTCCTGCCTAGAGTGGGCGTATTGCGCCCATTGTGGGCGGAGCGACGCCCGAAAAAGATGTCTTATTAGGGGGTAATCGAGTTCAAGCTACATCTTCTCCGAGGGGTTTGGTGGAATCTGACAGGGGTTTCGGTATTTGGTTAGGCCAATGTCATGTGTCTAGCCCCACGGGCTCGATTTTTCATTTTCGCCCCAAGGTCAAGATCACAAGGTCACAAGGTCACGAAATTTAGAAAAGTCGATTTTTGATGGTTTTATTACATTGTTCGCTTCCTGATATGGACAAGTAGCTCTTCCAGAGAAAGCTTCCTTGAATGACCTACAAATGGGGTGGGCATGATTTTTGATAATATAGATAATATTACAAGAAATGTTCAGTAACTTTTCACACGCGAGATTTTGGTGCTGTAATTAGTAAGTTAGGTTTTAATTCCGGCGAGGTTTTCGTTTATTCGCACCTGTCCACACTCTCCATCGAAATCGAAGTTAAGTAATTGTTCCCATTTGTATTTTCGTTATAACTGTATTTATTTTATGGTGTTGTACGTATCGTGTGTCCCGAGGAAGATTTTCGGTGCAAATCTTTCGTACCTGAATAGAAAATCGTGTTAAATCGTGCCGTGTCTTTTGAGGCCTTGTACAGTGTACAACCTTGAGGCTTCGTTTTCCTCTCAGCGGTCCGTCTTTTGTGCTCCAATAACTTTCGTTCTCTGCTTTTCCCAGTCTTTTCACCCCATAGGCTACTTCCTTGTTTAAAATCAACTCAAAAAAAAAAAATGCATTTCCTTCTCTGTTCCTATTCTTAGTTCTCATTCGTTTATTCGTTCTTATTCGTTCGTTCGTTCTTCGAACGACGTTCACAGTTATTACTGTAATAACAGTTATTACTGTTCACTGTTAACATTCACTGTTATTAACCTTATAATGTTTACACTTTCCCCTCAAGTTCTGTATTCCGTCATATATTAGAACACCTTTTTCTTCTTCTTCTTTAAAAGGTTGCTTTCGACTTGCTCACCAAATCTATCCATCCCAAAAAAAAATTCCATCTCTTATAGTGCCTTTTTACTACATTCCCTAAACACTCCTGCACTCCATCCTCCCTCCAGCGTCCTTAAACGTATTTTTGACTCGAAGGTCACAAGAAACTCATTTTGCAATAAATGTTCGTTTCCCATTAATCGGACACTTTCTAAAATCCAATCTCACCCCTCCCCTCCAAATCTTCCCCATAACCCCTCCCATCCAAATCTTCCCCATCACCCCTCCCCTCCAAATCTTCCCCCTTGCCACTCCCCTCCTAATCCTCCCCATCACCCATCCCTTTCAAATCTCCCCCCTTTCCCCTTCTCTCCTGAACTCCCCCCACACCCCTCCCCTCCAAGACTCCCCCTCGCCCCTCCCCTCCTTGACTCCCCCCTCACCCCTCCCCTCCAAATCTCCCCCAGATCCCATCCCTTTCAAATCCCTCCCCTTGTCCCTTCCCTCCTAAACTCCCTCCTCGCCCCTCCCCTTCAAATCTCCCCACCCTCATTTCTTCTCAATTTCCCCCCTCTCACTCCCCCTCCTCAAAGCGTCCTCCCCACTTCTTCCCTCTTCCAACTCTCACCTCCATCTCCCCCAACCTTCTGCCTCGCTCTTCCCCCTCCTCAAATAACACCTCATTGTCCCTCACCCAATCACCATCAAACCTTTTGTCCGTCCCATCCTTCCCTTTCTCCGAGCTATTCTGAAATCTCTGACATACCTTCAACAGCTCTCCCTACCTCTTCCACCTCTTCCACCTCTTTCCACATCTTACCCTACCCCTCCTCCCCCCTGTTCTGTATCCGATGCTCCCCCTTCCTCTTCATTAACGGTATGGACCTCAAACATCCGGGGCCTTCGTTCAAATTCAATTGATCTCTCCATACAGGTTGCTTCTGTCAAACCAGACGTGATCTGCTTAACAGAAACTTTCCTCCTTCATGATGTCTCTGATTCCTTAGTATCTTTCCCGGGTTACTCCCTCCTCCGGTATGATAGACCTGAGCCTCGTCCTAGAGGTGGGGTTGCTATCTTTATCAAAAACTCTCTTCCTCACTCGCCCTGCACTGCACTCTCTCCACCTCACCCCCAGGAATACTTCTGGCTATGGCTTCCCCTTCGCTCCCACCTCTTGTTCATATGTGTGTTGTATCGTCCACCAAACAGTGATGACTCCATCTACATCTCGCTGTCTGATAATATGGACCAACTTCTGTCAACTAATCCCAACTCTCTCTTTCTCATATGTGGTGATTTCAATTGTCACCATGCCAGTTGGCTGGGTGTGGGTACCGCTCACACCAGCCATGGCTCCTCAGAAAAGGACTTCTGCGACTCACTGGGACTGACACAATCTGTCAATTTCCCGACCCGGATCTCAGTCAACGGAGCATCTTCCCTTCTGGACTTGGTTATGACTAACTTCCCTGAAAATGTCTGCTGCTCTTTTTCTGCTCCAATCGGCTCATCTGATCATGTGCTTGTTAAAGTGGACATCTCTCTGACCATTCTCAGGGAGCCTCCTCAGCGTCGACGAGTCTGGCATTTCACTCAGGCCAACTGGCACGGTCTTCAAGCAGCCATAAATCATCTGGACTGGTCTCCCATCTCTACCTCCTCTGACATCAACTCATCCTGGGAATTCTTCCAAAGTAAATTGCTCTCTCTCATGCACAGATTTATCCCATCTCGTCTTCAGATGTCATACCCTTCCTCCCATCCATGGTACACGGAATCTTGTGGTGAGGCTGTTGCCCAGAAACAACTTGCCTTCGTCTCCTGGAAAGCAAATCCAATGGAAGGAAATCTCAATTCCTTTCACAAAGCCCGAAACAAGTGTGTGTCCACCCTCAGGAGAGCCAGGAAACAATATCTCTCCGTTCTCAAGACCGAACTCTCTTATCTCTCTCCCTCTTCCAAATCCTGGTGGCGTCTGGTCAAATCTGTTTCTGGTGTTTGTTCCCCCTCCATCCCCTCCCTTACCTCAAACGGCTACACAGCTGACTCCGCACGTGAAAAAGCTGAATGCCTCAACTCTGTGTTTGCCTCTAAATCTTGTGTCCCAAACCCATCCCTCTCTGTACCCACCGTACCCAGTCGTACCCAGCTGCTCCTGGACTCCGTGTCCTTTCCTCCTGACAAGATGGAAAAGTTTCTGTCAACCCTTGACTCTGATTCTGCAACTGGACCTGACAGCATCAGCCCACGGGTCCTAAAATCCTGTCTTCCGCTCTTTCACTCCCTCTCTCTGTTCTCTTCCCCCTCTCTTTTGCTCAAGGTCAACTGCCATCTTCTTGGAAATCAGCCAACGTCACCGCTTTGCACAAAAAGGTGCAAAAACAGATCCTAGCAACTACAGACCAATCAGCCTTCTCCCAATTATCAGCAAAGTCATGGAATCCATCATTGCTTCGGATATGAAATCTTTCCTCTTCTCCAATGGCTTCATCTCTGATCATCAATTTGGTTTCAGACCAGGTCACTCTACTCTGGACATGCTGCTTCTGCTGTCTCAACAATGGATGGAGGTCCTCAATGCCAAACAGGAAATTAGAGCTGTCTCCCTCGACATATCACGTGCCTTCGATACGGTCTGGCACCTCGCTCTGCTCACCAAACTTTCCTCCTTTGGTATCCATGGAAATCTCCACGCATGGCTGGCAGACTTCCTCTCTCGTCGTAGTCAACGTGTGGCACTGAATGGGTTTCTCTCATCCCCTCTTCCTGTTCAGGCTGGAGTTACCCAAGGCAGTGTTCTGGGCCCTGTGCTTTTTCTGGTCTTCATCAATGATCTCTCTGACTCTCTTGAAAATCCTCTCTATCTCTTTGCTGATGACTCCACTCTCTGCCGCTCCATTCCTCATCCCTCAGATCGGCAGTCTGCAGCCTCCTCACTCTCTGCAGACCTGGACAAAATCACAGACTGGGCAAACAAGTGGAACATGTCTTTCAATCCTGACAAATCTCACACTCTTACGATGTCTCTCCGAAAAGACCGACTGGACAACCCTCCCATCTACTTTCTGAATAATCCTCTCCAAGAAGTTCTGTCACTCAAGGTTTTGGGTCTCACTATCTGCCATGATCTTTCCTGGGAAAACCACATTTCCAAGCTGGCCTCCAAAGCCAGTTGCCGACTGGGCATCCTCCGTCGTGCGAAATCCTTCCTTGGCACACCTGAGCTCCTCACCACATACAAGGCTTTCATCCGCAGCTCAATGGAATACTACTCTCCCCTCTGGGCTGGTGCTCCTGCCTCACACCTAGCTCGTCTTCACGCTGTTGAAACCAAAGCGTTCAGAATCATTGGAATCTCCCGCGATGACGCTATCTCCGAGGGCCTTTCACTTACTCACCGCAGGCAGGTTGGTGGTCTTTCCGTCTTCTACCGACTCCTCTCCGGCCTTGCTCCTCCAGCTCTCTCTGGGCTCTGTCCCCCAAATATTCCTGCAGGTCGCACAAGATCTCTCTGCAACCCTCTTATGGTTAAACTGCCAAAATCAAGACTCTCTGCTCACCTTCACTCCTTCATTCCTCTTTTCTCCCATCTCTGGAACAAACTCCCTCACTCTCTTCAATCCCACTCCTCCCTCCAGGTCTTTAAAACGGCTGTTCACCACCATCTCTTATCTTCCCCAATCCAAAACCTTGATCTTTTCTACCCCCGCTAATTTCACCCCAAATCCACTTTTATGAGGTGACTTTTGTTTTCTTTCCTGGAAGTCCTTGGTGTCCTTTCGTTTTATACCTATCCTGCCTCCCCCCAGGCCCTCTGCCTCCCACACATCTTCCGATGTCCCCGCCCTCAAATGTTGTGTTTGTGTGCTTCCTCCCCTTCTCTCCCCATCTTGTCGACCGCTCCCATTTTTATATAGTTTGTTTACTTGTTTGTTTGATTTGTTTGTTTGATAAATGTTAGCTCTTTCACGAGCCTCGACTCTGTGTATTTAAAAAAAAAAAAAAAAAAAAAAAAATTCACTATATCTGTGTGGAAATATTCACGTAGCTTGGAACAAAAAAATAGCCAATCAGAAGACACGTTTGATCGATCATTGATTAATTAGCCAATGACAGTCGCCGTAGCTTAGCGCGTGATCCAACATGGCGGCCACCAGTGAGGAAGACGGAACTTCTTCAAACGAAGAAAATACGCACGAAAAAGTGTGTTTTATGTGCATATTTCCGTCCAAAACGTGAAAAGTTTCACCATTTTCAGGCAAGACATGGGCACGCTTTTCAGAATATGTGACGAAATGGAAGACTGGATGGTCCGCAGGCAAAAAACGTGAGAGACTACGTTGCTCGACACTCTGCTTCCAGCAGCGGTGCCGCCAGTGGCAGCAGCGGTGCAGGCTACAGTGACAGTGTATCCCCGCTACCTGATCATGGTGGATTTCATCAGACCTGTTGCGCACACTTTACGGATTCTCAGCGAATTGAAAGAACTATGAAGAGCATGAAAAAGAAAGCTGATGCAGCAGCTTCCAAAGGTAAATTTAAGGCTGTAGTTCATGATGTAGTCGACTAGACCTAGATCTAGTTCTAACCAGTTCGATTGTCTAGTGTTACTAATAGTATACTAGTGCCTATACTAGTAGTGGTTGTCAATTTTCTTACATGGTTGATGTAGATCTACCTGCAGGCACCTAGAACTATGTCTGTGCATCTGCGATTCTGTGTAAATGCACGAATACGATAGAAGAGAAGGCACAACACACGTGATTATTTTAGTAACGATTTTGTCATTCAGATTCATTAAAAAATTGGCGATAAAATTGCAATGCAATGAGGATTTATCATTTTTTCAAGATGTGACCAGAAAAGCTCACAGTTTCCCCAAATAGATTGCAAAATGCGTGTAAATGAGTATGGGTGCACAGAAAGAGATGCACAACAGAAAAATGATGGTGGATCTAAAATGAAATGGCAATGTTCCCTCCAAGAACCCTGGTGTTGGGCTAGCGGCTAGGGTGCCGGCTTAGGATACCCTAGGATCCTGGGTTCAGAATCCCAGTCGATCGCTGAATTAACGCCAGGGGGGTTGACTCAGCCTGTCATTCCTTCCGAGGTCGGCAAATTGAGTACCAGTTCACTGGTAATTCCCTGCTTGTCATTAAAGGCGGCAAAAAGGGTTGGCGTCAGGAAGGGCATCCGGCCGTAAAACATTGCTTCAAAAAGGGGACCAAAAAACAACAACAACCACGGTGCCCGAAAAAGGCCAACCCCCGCTTGCGGGGAAAAATGGCCTCTAAAGGTGGTTAATGTTCCCTCCAAGAAATGAAGCTCAATGTGAGTTTTTTGTTCGGATTTTTTGCATCAATGTTCTTTGGAATAATTTATATCACGCAATCCTAATTATTTTTTTTATTGAAGTTTGGTTTACTTTTAATTTTTGACGTAACATCCTAGGACCTATGTGCGCAGACATAGCATAGGTACCCCATACCTCCATGATAATTTGATGATGAGACACATAAACCTCATCCCCACTGCGCATCACATTACCTGACAATTACCCTTCAACTTTTTCAAGCTCTTATATGTACAAAAGTAACCGTCAAATGTCAGCACGGTAGGGACTAAATGCTGATTGCCTATACTAAGGTAGGGCCCTTTGTTTGGTTTTAAGGGGTTTCCATTTTCAATATTTTTTCTGTGTGTGTTGATAATTTTTATCTTTGTTTATTTCTTCTACAGCATCCACATCCCAAGATGACAATGGTGGAAAAACTGTTGAAGAAGATGTACCACCAGCAAAAAAGAGACGGGTTCTTCGCTCCAGTTTCGATCGACCTTCAGTGCCCGGTAGGTCAAAGTATGTTTTGCCAAACATTTGTATTCTGTGTCAGAAGGAAAAAAAACTGTGGTGTGCAGAGTCACCGGCAACAGAAAAAGAGAAAGCCTCGTCAGATGTTCTACTGTAGCGACAATGAACTGATTGTGACAATGAACTGGAGTTAGCAGTAGCACTGGAATAACCTGTTGCGTATGAGTACTCCCCTCCTCCCCCCCCCCCCCCCTGAACTGTCCAAGTGTGCCAGAAGTAACTGTTTAAGCATAGATGACGATGATAGGGATGATTAAGTGGAGTTACCAGTGGCACTGGAGTAACCTGTGGTGTTGTACCCCCTCCCTCCCCCCATGCCCCGCATTTCCACTTACAGGTTGGTTAGTTAATACTCTTTCCAACCCAATCCTCTTTTCAACCCAATAGACCAGTCTACGAGCAATTGAATTTCAAAAGAAAAAATACGAAAATTCACAATTTTTGCACACATCTCAGTTTTTGCACACATCTCAGTTTTTGCACACATCTCAGTTTTTGCACACATCTATTTCAACCCAATAGACCTCCAGCAATCCTTGCAGTCATTGGCGAGAAATTTGAATGTGTTTGTAAACTGGTCTATTGCATGATTTTATGTTACCTCATTCTATTTTGAATTCTAAGTGTTATTTTGTTAGATAATGTACATGTACATGGATATAACGTACACATCGTATGCATTAATACACGTATGTATGTATGTACGAATAATTTGAGCGGTCGGTTTTCGCGCATGCGCAAAATTTGCGCGTGTGAAAAAGAGTATGTTGTTTTAGGCCCTATAGGCTATCATTTGCCACCATTTTCCCTCCCACCCCAGATGTAGGTCATGGAATCACAAATCTGAAGGGATATTGATGTCTGGGCCCACTGTCTAATAGGGTGAAATGTCGTACACGTTTTTATATTATCACATACATCATGAAATACAAGTTTTCCAACAAATTTCAGAATCTTCGACCTTTGACCTTTGAAGGTCACAAAGGTCAAAGTTTCAAAATTGTCGGAATCTAACCGAATTTTCGGTATTGTATAGCTAACAAACCTCATAACTGATTATACATTATTTTCTATCTCATTTCAAGGTCAGTAACCTTCGTTTTGACATTTCAAGATCACAAAGGTCAAATTTTAAAAGTTGTCGGAATCGAACCGAATTTTCGGTATTGTGTAGCTAACTAGTCTCATAACAGATAATACCGCTCGCTCGTGAACCATCGTCGTCTCCTGACTTGTATAGACTAAATAGATGATGGGGTGGTACGTAGTTTGATTATTGTGATCTATGAAATATCCTGAAGTATCGTGGTTTTTCTGCTCTTGTTGTGTTTTGCTTAAAATATTGTTTATGAACTTTATGCTTGGTTATTTGTGAAAACCACGTGTAGAACATGTCCACTGCCTGGCTTGACTTGATTGGTCCATACTGCTGATTCTTGCACACTTTGCTTATAGGTCCAGGCTTATTTGATTTTCTCATTCTGTTAATTTTTTTCTGATAAGTTTTGGTTCACTCCAAACGAATTGTTTGTTTTTCTCGTACATTTCAGCACGTTGTATCCATCGGAAAATGGCGCGAGATAAAAGTTGTTTTTTTACCACACGTACGTGAAGCGAAAAGCGAGGTTAAGCAATTGTTTCACCTCTGTCTGTCTGTCTGTCTGTCTGTACTGTCTGTCTGTCTGTCTGTCTACAAACGTCAGTTTATGATTGAGGGACAACTAATTTCAATTTAATGGTATATTTTGAACATGAATCGGAAAACAAACCTGTAGTTTAGCAGTACTTTGCCTCTGAATTTGTCCCGATCGCACATGCACAGAGAGAAGTGAGATAAGTTTGTTACTCTGTCTGCATGTCTGGCAATCAGACAAAATTGACAATCATTCCAAACAGGATAACTTACTGTTTTCAAGGATGTCATAAAGTACACAAAAAACAGGCACAAATAACTAATGTAATGTGTTAAATAAGGTGGTGTAAAAGAAGCTGCATCAACGGTGGTAAACGTCCAAATATGTTTTTCTACAACCTTTAAATTTTTTATGTTATTTCAAATGAATTACCTACTTGAACACTATAATATAGTTGAACATTGTAGAACATGAATCACCTTTTTTGAACTTTCAAAACACTTCCGGTTAGCAGTACTTGGACAAATTATTACAGCATTTTACATCATCTCAACCAATCAAATTAGTTGCTCGCAGACTCCGCCAAAGTGCTTGTTTCTCAAGAGTGCATGGGGTAAGATGTTCTATGAATTATTTTTAGTTATTATTTATTTTTATTTTATTTATATATTATTTATTGTTATATTCTATTTTATCGTTTTTTAAAATTACATTTACAGCATGTAATATTGCCCTTTTATTGCCCCCATGTCACTGCCCTTTTATTTCTTCTACTGTCAATTGTAAATTGCTATTTTGCCCTCATATTATTTATAAATACATTAAATATTATTATCTATCTATCTTCTTCTATTTCTATATTTCTATTATATTATTTATTTATTTATATTATTATATATATTGTTGCGGATCCCAGCGCTGGCCTTTCCCCTTACCAAGGGGGGGTTAGTCCCCTTGTCTTTTACTAGCCGACGGGATCCGGGACCTATGACGTCCTTCCCGGGCAGCGTTAAATAGGGTTTTAGGACTATGAATTTGCTATTACCTAAGTACTAACGCTGACCGGAAACGAGGAAATAAGCCCCGCACGAATCACGGGTGTTAGTGGAAACACCGAGCGGTAGCGACCCGTGACCCGAGCCGTTACCAATGACTAAACCCGATCCGAGTGGTTCTTAATCGTGCCACGCTTACCCAATGGAGGAAATGACTGAAACGGTCGAATTTGGGAAGAAAGGAATAACAGAATTTATTTACACTTTGTACAATAAAAGAAGAAGAAGAATACACAGTGCAGCCTTAAACAGTCTTAACTTATCCCTGGACAAACGGGCCCGTCACACTCAGACACACTCACACGGGGTTGCTGTTGCAGACGAAAAGGTCGATGGTCCAGGGATGGCGTCCAGGCAGCTCTTCCTCCAGTCCCCAACTCGCACCGCGAAGGAGACGAACAAAGACGACAGGAGCTCTCCACGTGTCGTTCTTGCACACGGGATTATCACAGGGTGGACGGTAGGCTGGCTTTGGCGGTTACACTCGCGGCTCAGCCGCGTACGTAACAAGCGAATAGTTCGTACTGGTTCAATACACGTGAGTAATGCGGTTCTCCCTTCTCATCTCTGTGTCCTTTTCCAACCAGTCCTCTTGATACCAGCGCTTGGCTCCCATCCTCATAAAGTCCTTTCGTAAGCGCCTCTCCCTTCTCATCTCATCTCAGCCAGTCCTTCGTAAGTGCCTCTCCCTTCTTATCTCATCTCACCTCTCAGCCGCCGTACCGACAGGTCCTGTTCAAGGGCTTTGTGTGAAGACTTATCTAGCCTTGCCCAGCGAACCCTCTCGAACTCACCAGACGTTTCTTGCCACGCCCTATCAAGCCATGCCCACCGAGCTCTGGTTGGCTGTTGCCCTCACCGTCACCACCTTCTGATGTGCTGCTTGATGCGGCCACACCTCGACCCTCGCGCTCCTCCCCCTTTTCAGGCCTACCTCGTGGTTATCCGACTAGTTTCGAGCGAAACCAAGGGCAGCGAACGCTGCTGGCGGCCAAAGCGTAACAAACTGAGGGATGCCAAATGGAGCGCGGGATCGAGTTCGCCCATAGATAGAAATTGGAGGGTGGCCGCAAAATGGAAGGACCTAAGCTTATTATTTCTTTACACAACGCAGATGTTACTAGTGAAATGGCCTACTCTTACACATACTATGACATAACTAATTATAATGGGCCTATGTGTTGCTTGTGGACTAACTATGGGGGGCAAACCTTTAACCTTTAATGATGTTATATGTACAATTCTCAAAACCTCAACACTGCCCCCCTCCTTCGCCAGGCTCGTCCCCGAGCCGAACCCACACAAGTGAGCACGACCGGTTTTTAGCAAGGGTCAGGACTACTTTTTAACTTATGTGTGACAATTAGATGTGGTTCCCCTCTACATTTAATCTAACACCCTGTGTGTGACAGTTTTACGACACTAGATATGTCCCACCTACTGCGTTGTGTACTAACTAACGGATTCACACCCACGGCTAACTGAATTACAGAAAGAATTCTCAAACTACACATAAAGCCGGTGGGGAGCCTGTTATTTACAAGACTAAACTAATTATTTACATCTCTTTAACCCAGTACCTGTTCTTTTGTTGGGAAATAAATTTTGGAAGAGAGAAACACAGAATACACTGCACCAATACACCATATAGAAAATGCACCCAAATGCACAATCATGCACAATCATCAAAAAATGCACATTAATTCACAATAAATGCTGGCTGCTGGGCTGCTGCGTCTTGTGTCTTCCTGCTTCATCTTCGGTGTGCCATAATAAAACTTGAGATCTTCCTTCCTGACACACGGGAGTAAATAAAAAAGTGCACAAACCGTGTCCGTTTTTTATTATTTCAGCAGGTCCAATCTCATGGTCCATCTGCGTGACTTTGACGCCACTTAAAAACAGTGGTCCGCAGGGTATGATAACGTTTGCAGCAATTGTTTGCTCCAGCAAATGTGCCAGGCCACAGAACATGCGGTCCATAGGTGTACTGGTGCAGCCAGAGGTAGCAGAGTGCAGCACAAAAGTGCAGCCACACAGCTCAGGGTTCCTGCACACTCCCCTCAACAAAAATAATGGGTCCATGGGTGGGGAGGAAAGACAAAGCAGAGAGTTTAGTGGGGGCAAGGGTGCAAAGGTACACACAATACAAGGCAATGCAACATGAGGACCATGGGAGAGCGAGCGGAGAAAGCTCGACCCTAACCGTTCGTAACACCCCATGTCAGCCTACACTACCCTTGCCGTTCCCTGTATTTACACTTTACAAATTCGTCGATACGTCTTGTCTTTTCTATCCCCCCTCTACTCCAAATTCATCACCCAATCCCCCCAAGAAGGAAGAGATGGAATATCACAATGTCAAACTCACGTCGAGATGCGTCTTACATTCCAAACAGCTCACAAAATCTGGTGTGGAGTTCTGTCACCTTGGTGAGTGGATGCGGAATGCGAATGGTGCGAAGAGATTTCATCCCAACTATACTCTAGTTGACATTAACTCATTTAAACTACCCGGGGTCTTGCCCTGCCAATTAAATTGGCCTCTTTACACTATGTGGTTCTAAAAACCAATTCCCATTGACCCACCCTGTGGTGCCCTACCAATTTGGGTCTCACTCCCCAATTTTTCTCCCTGTGCCTTCACACAATTTCGGGGCTGGGGCGTGTGGCTCTACCAGCAGGTCTACCTACCTGCGCACCTCCGCCACTGAAGTCGCCACCCGAGCTTACCATGCTCCTTACAACTACCCTAAATCGGGGAAGGCCCCTCCTGGCTCTCTCATCCCTCTGATGCCCTCTCTGGCATTGGGCTACCCGGGTCCTCTCCTAGGATCCTCGGGCCCCACTGAACACTACTCTGACTCTAACTGGCTCCCAGAGCCTACCTGCTGCCTCACCTGGCCGACAAACTACCAGCGGCGGAGTGCCCGAATAACCATACTCACAAATTAAGCCCACACGCCCAGCCATTTCCACAGACTTATGCACCCCTCAAAGCAATACCTTGCTACTATCTGCACCACAGATGTCAATATCCAATAAATTTACCTAAACCCCCTACCTAACTTTAAACTACCCTCCCTGGGTATTCGTGAAGGGGTCCATCTTCCCCCATCCACTCCTTCGCACCATGCACTCCACACCACTCATTCCACACCACTTACTCCACACCATTTATTCCACACAACTGTTCTCCACTTGCACACCATGCAAGCCCATTCACTCAACACCATTACACATGTCCTCAATACAACATTCATACATCACCTCGGGTCATCCCCGACCAATGCCTCATTTGCGCAAGTTCATCCACAAACAATTTCATTCAATTCCTCATTTGCTCACGCTCACCACAAAGATTCTCATTCTCAAGCTCATACACACAGCATCAGCATCACATCATCTAACTAACTACTTCCCTCTAAAACTCGTGCTTTCCCGTCTTCCCTTACACTAAGCACTCCCTCGTCATTAACATCCATCTAATCTGACTACGTCCCCTCTACTTGTACAAATGTCTCTACTTAAATCTTGTCCCTACTGTCATTTTTCTAAATCCCTAACAATATCCTAGCCCGCCCTCGGATAGTTTACACTGCCTTCCCCATAATCTGAAGCTCATGTGCCCCATAAAAAAAAGAATGGTAAAGCTACCATTCGCCAACATCATTGCTAATCGTCTACTCCACTCGAGCCTATCGGTGCGGCAATACATTTTCGTCATCATAGCTCAGCTTCGAAAAGCCGAGCAATGCATGTGGGTGGTTGGTCTACTGTTGCTTGGGTCCGTCCGGCATTTTCGATTCTGGGGAGGAGGCATGCTTGGGCCGAGGTTCCAGGCGCCATCCCTACGTGGAGCCTTTCGGTTTCCGGCACGATGGCCCAACCTTCCCCGGTCGGAGCACCGCGCCCGCCAGGGGGTGAAGGCCTGACCTCGCCTTCCTCCCCTCAACCTGTGCCGTTTGCCTCTTTTGCCAAGGCATGGCACCGACCATACAGGGCGGGGCCTGGCCCGAATCATGTATGCCGCCGCGGCAACGATCCCCGCCGGCCCCCGCAGCACACAAAGCGCACCACGCCCCGAGAGCTCGCGTCGGCTATACGTTGGCCTAAACGCTAACCCTCCGGTCTCGGTCGATGCTTGAGTCGCATTCTCACACCACGTGACCCTTTCCATACTTGCACATCGAGGCACTCCAGCGCTTCCCATACACCCCCTTACTGCACTCTCCTGTGCACACTCGTTCCCCGCACACTCCGGTGCACATCACTCAGGCGCACTCACGCCCTTCGCACATTCCATTACCACACATCCTCACGCACACCTTGGCACACTCATACCACTCGCACCCTCTGTTACACACTTGGCCATCGCACACCTTCGCGCACACTCTTTGTTACATCCTCTGTGTTACATATTTATGTGAATGTATGTGAATTACTATTCCGGGCTTTGCTTATCAATGTGTAGTCGATTAAAGGTTGTTGTGATTAAAGGGTCAGGAGCCCTTCTGAGAAAAAGGAGACCGGAAACGGAAGAAGAAAAGACACGAGGTCCTGGAGACGCGACAATTCTTCTTCTTCCTCGCCAAGCTCGGACGCGAGCGGTATCGATTGAGCAACGTAAGAGAATCGGCGTTTCAAAGCCCGTCTGGCGAGAGGAGTTACCGGGACGTGTAACTACCCATTGACACGTCAGGTCACTGTGGGTTCGTGCACGGAACCAAGCAGCTGGCACAGTTCACCTCGCCGTCTACAAGGCCACGTACGGGTCGCTCCTTGGGCCGCGCGCGCTGGGCAAGCCGCGTGTTGCTTTGCCTGCTTTACATTACCCGCTTTGCTTGGCCAGGAGGTGCGTGCTGCAGCCGTTGTTCACGTGCCCGGTGAAAGCACGTCAGGAAGGGTCCGTTCAACCGCCCACGTGCGGAGATCGAACTACAGGAGTACGGAGACATTGTGAGAGACATTGACCACGGAGGGAGTCGGGAGTGGGGCTCACGTGAGGAATGTATAAGATGGCCATCTTAGAGTTAATGTAGATGAGTTTACATCTTTGTACTATTGATTGCGGATTGTTGATGGTTGATTGCTCGGGGAATATATCATTGATTGTTCCGGATCCTTGGTGTGGGGTTTTTTCTTGGTTGGAATTCATATTGATTGCGTTACGAAAGCGCATACATAATAAATCTTTCTGGCGGAGTTCCTCTCACGGTCCGGGGGTCACCGAGACCAGGTAGTCACCGGGAGGACCACGTAACAGAATTGGGGGCTCGTCCAAATTACGATTTGCGGATTCGCAATTGGGTCTACGTCCGGGATTTAAAATTGTATAACATAATAAAATAATAGTTTTTATTAATTAAAATTTATTAATTAATTATTAATTGGTAAATTTTGGAGAAATTGTGGTAAAGTCTTGCGATAGTCACCATGGCGTTTGTTGCACAGAACTTTGCGGTAACACCGAGTGAGGCACAGTTCCGAGCGTTACTAAAAGCGGACCTCTTGAAATTGGCCAAACATTTTAACTTGGAGGTCCGAACTAATTTGAGGAAGGCAGAGTTGCAGACCACGGTGATACAGTCTATGGTGGGATTAGGAACATGGGACGAGTTAGCCTGGCAGTGGCTACCCGAAGAACCAGAAGACGTTGAGCTCCGGAAACTGGAGTTGCAATTACGGAGCCAGGAACGGATTAAAGAAGAAGAAAGGAAAGCAGAAAAGGAAAGAGCAGAAGAAGAAAGGAAAGCAGAAGAGAGGAGAGAAGAGAAACAAGCAGAAGAAAGGAGAGTGGAACGAGAACTCCAGGAAAGGTTAGAAGGGAGAAAAGCAGAGGAGAGGAGAGCTGCAAGGGACCTCGAAGCAGAGGAGAGAAAAGCGGAAAGGGAATTAAAGGAACGTGACATGGAGCTTCAGCAAGAAATTAAATTCAAGGAGCTGGAGTTAATGAGAGAACGGGGAGAGGTACCACCCTTGCTGACGGGGTCGACACCTAGCCAGAACACCTGGGATGTGGGCAGACATGTGAGGCTGGTTCCACCCTTCAGTGAAAAGGAAGTCGCGAAATTTTTTCCACACTTTGAGAAAGTGGCTCGACAGTTAAACTGGCCGGAGGAGGCCTGGACCATACTAGTGCAAAGTGTGCTGGTGGGAAAAGCTCAAGAGATTTATTCGGCGCTACCAATGGACCAATGTGCAGATTATGAGGTATTGAAGAAGCACATCCTCAAAGCCTATGAGTTGGTTCCGGAAGCTTACCGGCAAAAATTCAGGAATGCCAGGAAGAGGGAGAGTGAGACCCATGTGGAGTTTGCTAGAGTGAAAGAAAACATGTTTGATCGGTGGTGTGAGTCAAAAGGAGTCGGGAACGACTTCGAAGCATTGCGTGACTTGATCCTGGTGGAGGAATTTCAACAGTGTGTCCACGAGGACATCAAAGTGTACCTGCAGGAAAAGAAAGTACCGAAGTTGTGGGACGCAGCCACCCTGGCAGATGATTATGCCTTAACACACCGGATAGGGGTCCACCAACCTAACTCCTCGCCTAGATCTCCGCAGGGGAGGTGGGGAACAGCAGGTGCGGAGAACGACAATACATGGCGGCGGCCTCGAGAGGATTATGGGGACAACGCGGATACCCCACCTGTTCGAAATCAGAGGGCTGCGGGCCCAAGACAAACGTATTTTTCGGGGGGCCCGAGGCAGACTACGAGTTTTTCCTCCGGGCCTACTTGCGCTTTTTGCAAGAAACCTGGACACTTGATGTCCAGTTGTTACCTCATGAAAAGGGAAGACCCAGAGCGGAGTCCGACTAGTACAACTCCGAATGCGATGGCAAACGTAAGAAATCGCCCACAGAAGAGTTACCAACCATTTATTTATGAGGGGTTGGTCTCACTCAAGGGAGACTTGACTAACCCAAGACCGGTTAGGGTGTTGAGGGACACAGGAGCCCATCAATCCTTAATGCTTGAAGGCATTTTGCCATTGTCAAAGAGTACCGCAACTGGTGATAGTGTTCGGTTACAAGGGATCGGCGGCTGTGTTAGTGCCCCACTTCATGTCATCCATTTGGAATCCGATTTGGTGTCAGGACCGGTCACCGTCGGTTTACAAGCCACGCTTCCTGTAGAGGGAGTATCTGTGATTATTGGGAATGATTTGGCCGGGGGGCAAATTTATGGTAACCCGAGGGTTGGTAAAGAGCACAGCAGGGAAAATAACACCCCACCAGCTCGGGATGGCGACAAAAGTTCCAAGTTATTTGTAGGGGGACTGAACTTCAACACAGAGGAAGAAGTTCTGACCTCTGTCTTCAACAGATATGGGCCGCTGGTGGAAGTGCGGGTGGTAAAAGACAGGGAAACGCAACGGTCAAGAGGGTTCGGCTTTGTCACGTTTGCAAGCACAAGAGACGCCAGGGAGGCAGAGAAGAATTGGAATGGTAAGGATTTGGAGGGTCGGACCATAACAGTAGGGAAGGCCTTTCGTAGGCGTCGAGAGGTCTACAGAAGAGGACAACCTGGCAGTAGTTTTGGGGTTGGCAGCAGCCGATATTACTATGGAGGCTCCCAGAGTTACGGCACCTCCCGAAAGAATGAATGTCAGAGCACTGGCCGAGAAAGAGACCGCCAGTCAGGTAACGGCTGGGACAAGGGGTCCCACCGTAACGGTTAGGAGTCTGGAGAGTTGAAGCACTATATACGGGGGAGCCGCCGAGCCGGGGCTCCTACACGGACTAACCGTGAACGCCACGTTCTTAAAGGCGTCCAGGTAGTGAACTTTCCTGCACGGACTAACCGTGAACTCCACGTTCTTAAAGGCGTCCATGTAATGAACTTTCCTCCCCGGACTAACCGTGAACTCCACATTCCTTAAGGCGTCCATGTAGGGAATATTCCGCTGGGCCTCCCGAAAAAGTGCTATAGAGAGGTTTAAATTTGGGGGCTTTGGTCACCACCTCTTAACCGTCATTCAAGAGAAACTAGAAGTGGTTGACGCTTGGTCCAGAGGGAATTAATCTCGGGGATCGTGTGAAATTTTGTTGCTTTATTTTTAAGTGATGACTGTGCCCGGGGGGAACTGATGAGTTGGGGGGGGGGGGGGTGAGTTATCTGGTTTGTTTATCCAAGTTGGCCGGCAAAGAAAGTTTTCGCTGGGTTCAAACTTTCTTTCTTGAAGGGGGGGAGTGTTACATATTTATGTGAATGTATGTGAATTGCTATTCCGGGCTTTGCTTATCAATGTGTAGTCGATTAAAGGTTGTTGTGATTAAAGGGTCAGGAGTCCTTCTGAGAAAAAGGAGACCGGAAACGGAAGAAGAAAAGACACGAGGTCCTGGAGACGCGACAATTCTTCTTCTTCCTCGCCAAGCTCGGACGCGAGCGGTATCGATTGAGCAACGTAAGAGAATCGGCGTTTCAAAGCCCGTCTGGCGAGAGGAGTTACCGGGACGTGTAACTACCCTTTGACACGTCAGGTCACTGTGGGTTCGTGCACGGAACCAAGCAGCTGGCACAGTTCGCCTCGCCGTCTACAAGGCCGCGTACGGGTCGCTCCTTGGGCCGCGCGCGCTGGGCAAGCCGCATGTTGCTTTGCCTGCTTTACATTACCCGCTTTGCTTGGCCAGGAGGTGCGTGCTGCAGCCGTTGTTCACGTGCCCGGTGAAAGCACGTCAGAAAGGGTCCGTTCAACCGCCCACGTGTGGAGATCGAACTACAGGAGTACGGAGACATTGTGAGAGACATTGACCATGGAGGGAGTCGGGAGTGGGGCTCACGTGAGGAATGTATAAGATGGCCATCTTAGAGTTAATGTAGATGAGTTTACATCTTTGTACTATTGATTGCGGATTGTTGATGGTTGATTGCTCGGGGAATATATCATTGATTATTCCGGATCCTTGGTGTGGGGTTTTTTCTTGGTTGGAATTCATATTGATTGCGTTACGAAAGCACATACATAATAAATCTTTCTGGCGGAGTTCCTCTCACGGTCCGGGGGTCACCGAGACCAGGTAGTCACCGGGAGGACCACGTAACACTCTGTAACACCCATGGGTGTGCACTCCTGCACACACCCAATCAGCGCACACCTACCCACGGGTGTGCAATCTCCTGTCGCACACCCAATCACACGCTCTGGTGTGCAATCCCACACATTCTCTCCGGCCAACTCACACTCTGTGTCGCACTCCGTTTCACACTCTTCTTCAACACACTCTTCCCACATACACTCCGCTGTGCATTCACTCTCACTCTCGGTTTCACACTAGCGCTTCGGTGCCGTTCGCACACGCATGCCATTCACCTTCACACAGCGCACCATAGACCTTCCACGAGCGCCCGGGTGATGTCGCGATCCCAAGCGCGCGAAAAATGTTTTCCCGCCAAACACTTTCGCGCCAAACCTTTTCGCGCCATACACAACCCTTCTCACCTTTGGGATTCTCCTCTCCAACCGCACCTGCAAACTATCATTGGGGTTAGGCAGCATGACATCATGATGTGAATCCAGACTTTGAGTACATTCCATCTCAATCTCCCGTGATACATGTACTAACCCTGCCGTCTCCTCAACCCCAATTTCAATTATAATTTCTTTTTCTTTATTAAGCTCGACGACCGCCGGCGTGCTTAAAATTTTCTCTTCTAATTCGGCGGCCGTCGGCTTTTCTATACCCTGAGTCGCGATTTCTATTCCGGTCCACTTAACTGCGCTTTGCTCCACCTCGCTTTCCAAGCGTTCCTCACGTCGCGCTACCCCATCGCGTACCAATGCGACTTTCCCGCTCGACCTGCGCCTTATGTCTTTCCCCATCTCTTTTATTTGGCCACCTATTCTGTTACCAAACCCTTTTAACCCGTCTTTCATTTTTTCATTTGGCCACCCATTTTGTTTTCCAATTCGTGTTTTACCTCTTTCAATTCCCGGGTGGATTTGTTACTTTGGGCGTCCATTTTGTTTTCCAAATTATTTAACCCGTCTTTCATTTGGCCACCCATGGCATCCATTTTTTTTTCTTGAATGTCCATTCTCCCATTTATTTTATTTATGTCATTCTTCAGCTCGCCCTTCATTTCTTTCATTTATTTGGTGGATTTGTCACCTTGGGCGTCCATTTTCGCATTCATCTCCTTTATTTGGGCCAAGAATAGTTGCATGTGTACTGGCATCGCGGGCTCGGCTCTCGCCGCCACGTGCGAGGTGCCGCCATTTTCTTCCCCTGCTACCCCTACTGCTGCACCCTCATCAAAGCTCTCCTCTTCTTCCCATTCTTCCCGGGGGTCCTGGGTTATTCATTATAATTCCTCCTCTACCTCCTCATTTACCCCCAGCGGCATCCGGCCGTCTTGGTTATCCATGGCACGATTTTAATTTGGATGTTAATAATGAAATTTCGGATGCTCGTAATTTTGAGTGCGTTAGGCGCACTTCGGGTCCAATCCCACTCCCCTGACACCAAATGTTGCGGATCTTAACGCCGGCCTTTCCCCTTACCAAGGGGGTGGGGGGGTTAGTCCCCTTGTCTTTTACTAGCCGACGGGACCTGGGACCTATGACATCCTTCCCGGGCAGCGTTAAATAGGGTTTTCGGACTATTAATTCGCTATTACCTAAGAACTAACGCTGACCGGAAACGAGGAAATAAGCCCCGCCCGAATCACGGGTGTTAGTGGAAACGCCGAGCGGTAGCGACCCGTGACCCGAGCCGTTACCATTGACTAACCCGATCCGAGCGGTTCTTAATCGTGCCACGCTTACCCAATGGAGGAAATGACTGAAACGGTCGAATTTGGGAAGAAAGGAATAACATAATTTATTTACACTTTGTACAATAAAAGAAGCAGAAGAATACACAGTGCAGCCTTAAACAGTCTTAACTTATCCCTGGACAAACGGGCCCGTCGCACTCAGACACACTCACACGGGGTTGCAGACGAACAGGTCGATGGTTCAGGGATGGCGTCCAGGCAGCTCTTCCTCCGGTCCCCAACTCGCACCGCGAAGGAGACGAACAAAGACGGCAGGAGCTCTCCACGTGTCTTTCTTGCGCACGGGATTATCACAGGGTGGACGGTAGGCTGGCTTTGGCGGTTACACTCGCGGCTCAGCCGCATACGTAATAAGCGAATAGTTCGTACTGGTTCAATACATGTGAGCAATGCGCTTCTCCCTTCTCATCTCTGTGTCCTTTTCCAACCAGTCCTCTTGATACCAGCACTTGGCTCCCGTCCTCATCAAGTCCTTTCGTAAGCATCTCTCCCTTCTCATCTCATCTCAGCCAGTCCTTCGTAAGCGCCTCTCCCTTCTCATCTCATCTCATCTCTCAGCTGCCGTACCGACAGGTCCTGTTCAAGGGCTTTGTGTGAAGACTTATATAGCCTTGCCCAGCGAACCCTCTCGAACTCACCAGACGTTTCTTGCCACGCCCTATCAAGCCATGCCCACCGAGCTCTGGTTGGCACCGCCTTCTGACGTGCTGCTTGATGCAGCCACACCTCGACCCTCGCGCTCCTCCCCCTTTTCAGGCCTACCTCGTGGTTACCCGACTAGTTTCGAGCGAAACAAAGGGCAGCGAACGCTGCTGGCGGCCAAAGCGTAACAAACTGAGGGATGCCAAATGGAGCGCGGGATCAAGTTCGCCCATAGATAGAAATTGGAGGGTGGCCGCAAAATGAAAGGACCTAAGCTTATTATTTCTTTACACAACGCAGATGTTACTAGTGAAATGGCCTACTCTTACACATACTATGACATAACTAATTCTATTGGGCCTACGTGTTGCTTGTGGACTAACAGTGGGGGGCAAACCTTTAACCTTTAATGATGTTATATGTACAATTCTCAAAACCTCAACAATATAAAAGAAAGTTTTTGTTTGTTTGTTTGTTTGTTTGTCTGCACGCGCTCATCTCCTGAATGGTGAAAGATAGGAGGAAACCTCTGAAACAAAAAATGTCAGGACGGGCCCCAGGAAGGTTATAGGCTAGGTGGTGAGGCCGGGCGGGGCCGCCTCGGCCGGGCTGGGCCCATTTCGCAATTAAAAGCTGAGCTGAATTATAGTAGTCAATCTTCTACGGCTGCAAGTAAAAGCTGAATTATAGTACTAAATGAACAAAATGCGGCCGCGGCCGGATAGTCAAACTCCGCTGCTTCGCAAGGCTGCGTTTTATTCCTTTTTTATCTCACAGATAAATCTCACAGATTTTTATCTTTTATTCCTTTTTTATCTGTTCTCAGATTTTACATTCAACCATGCCGAAGCTAAGAAGCAAACTGGGAAGAAGGTCCTCAGGTGCTACAATAAGCAGAGAGCGAAGGGAGGCAGAATCAGAAGAACAACATCTTCAACGATTGGATAGAGATCGCTCAGGGCATGCTGATCGAAGAAGTCAAGAAACTCCTGCACAGACAGAAGCACGATTGGCGGAACAAAGGCGGAGGACAAGGTCTCTCAGATCTCAAGAGACTCCAGCACAGGTGCAAGCAAGATTGGCTGAACAAAGGCTTCGAACAGAGCCTCAGATAATTCAAGAAACTCCAGCACCGGCGCAAGCAAGATTGGCTGTACAAAGGCTTCGAACAGAGTCTCAGAGAAGTCAAGAAACTCCAGCACAGGCGCAAGCAAGATTGGCTGTACAAAGGCTTTGAACAGAGTCTCAGAGAAGTCAAGAAACTCCAGCACAGGTGCAAGCAAGATTGGCTGAACAAAGGCTTCGAACAGAGTCTCAGAGAAGTCAAGAAACTCCAGAACAGAGACAGACAAGATTGGCTCAAGTCAGATCACGGCATGCCCAATTGGCTGATATTTGGCGTAGAAAGAAAAAAAGTGCATTCAACTACCACCCTTCCATATCTTATGAGTCAGATCATCAAGTACAAATTGGATCAATGTCTGTTGTATGCAATAAATGCGGGGCTAAGAAGTGGAAAAATGAAACTCCTGGAATGTGCTGTGCAAATGGCAAAATCAACTTACCTACAATCAGATTTCCTCCGGAACCATTGGCCACTTTGTTAACATAGAACACACCTGCATCAAAAGCGTTCCTAAAAGACATCAGAAGCTACAACATGGCCTTCTGCATGACCAGCTTTGGGGCGGGGCAGAGGAGATCAAAGAAAGAGGATTCATGCCTACATTCAAAGTTGTTGGACAGGTCTACCATATCGCTGGCTCCCTGCTGCCACTGCCTGAAGAAACATCTCAATTCCTCCCGATTTATTTCATAGCTGACGCAACCCAACAAGCACAGACCAGGTGCACCAACATTCAGGGCTTGGACTTTCAAAATGTCATTCAGATACAAGAAATGCTACACAGAGAGAATGCATACGTACAGACTTCAAAGCTGCCTTGGAAAATGTCGGTGACCCTCCAGAAAGAAGAGTCGTTATCCATGCTGACCAAAAGCCTTCAGGGGAACACGAACGTCTATAAAATGCGCCAACAAGTCCAGAAGTCGCTGTGGTTATTGTGGGCCAACAATTCGAAAAACGAGACATTATACTGCATGTCAGATAACACGTTGAAAAGAATAAGCGAAACGCATAGAGCCTACGATGCCCTGCAGTACCCATTGATGTTTGCGAGAGGCGAAGACGGATATAACTTCAGCATCACGAAGACTGATGGAAAAAAGATTTCAGCTATGGACTTTTACGAACGTAGATACAATGCACCAACAAGTCCAGAAGTCTTGCCTACATTCAAGACTTCTGGACTTGCCTACATTCAAGACAGGCTAATGGAAACTCAAGCTGGCAACCCACTACTGCTCTACCGTCAACTTATTAGTATGTTCGCTGTCGATATGTATGTGTAGATAGAATCTGAGAGACTACTGTTCATCAGGCGGAATCAGAAAAAGCTCCGAGTTGAAAACTATGTTCACTTGAGAGACGCGGTACAAAACGATGGCGACGTCACCAACATAGGAAGAATGCTATATTGCCCTCATCATACACTGGGGGACCAAGATACATGCAAGAATACGCTCGAGATGCCCTTACATATGTCTGCAATTATGGTCGTCCCGATCTGTTCATTATGTTCACTTGCAATCCACAGTGGCCTGAGATAACAACCGCATTAAAGCAGGGACAGGCAGCACATGAAAGGCATGACTTGGTGGCTAGGGTGTTCATTCAGAAAAAGAAAATGCTTCTGCACTTACTCATGAAAGGAGAGATACTCGAGCAGCGAAGGTGTTACATGTACTCTGTTGAATGGCAAAAGCAAGGCCTGCCACACGTCCACTTGCTGCTTTGGTTGGTGGATAAAATTAAGCCCGATCAGATAGATGATGTCATAAGTTCTGAAATACCTTGCAACGAAGATAACCCGAATTTGCACCAGATAATTGCCAGGCATATGATTCATGGTCCATGTGGCACATTCAACATGCAATCGCCGTGCATGAAAGATGGCAAATGCTCAAAGAGATTCCCCAGGCAGCTCATTGACGAAACACAGACTGGCGATGACGGCTATCCAATGTATAGAAGATGTGCGAAAGGCAAGGGAGGTGACACAGCGAATACAACGGTTGGCGCACAAGTAATTGAGATTGACAATAAATGGGTGGTGCCGTACTGTCCTGTACTATCAAGGATAATCAATGTGCACATAAATGTGGAGTACTGCAATTCCGTGAAAGCAACCAAATATGTATGTAAATATATTAACAAGGGCAGTGATTAGGCGGTGTTCACAGTACAGGGAGCTCAAAGACAGCCACAGAGAGCAGCAGAAAAACAGCCTATCGATGAAATCACACAATACCAAACTGGACATTTCACACACTGGACAAATCAAAACTGGACAAATCACACAAAACTGGAGCACGAATGAAGCTTTCTGGAGAATATTCAGCTTTCCTATACATGAGCGTTATCCCAGTGTCACGCACCTGGATGTACATCTGGAGAATGGTGAGCGCATTTATTTCATGGAAGAGAATGCCATTCAACGTGCCCAAAGCAGACCAAGAACAAAATTGACGGCCTTCTTCCTTCTGTGTCAGAGCGATGAATTTGCCAAGAGCTTGCTGTATTCAGAAATTCCTCAGTATTACACGTGGCAAGAGGGTAGAAAAACATTCCAGAGACGAAAACAGGGGAGGTCAGTTGAAGGTCATCCAGACATAAGGGCTGCAGACGCTCTTGGGCGAGTATACACTATACACCCTAACAACACAGAGTGCTTCTACCTACGCCTCATACTACACAATGTCAAGGGTCCTACGTCTTTCGCCTACTTGAAAACGGTCAATGGAACAGCATGTAGAACTTTCCAAGAAGCGTGTAACAAAAGAGGGCTGTTGGAAAATGATGACCACTGGAACAATACAATGGAAGAGGCAGCCTTAGCCAAAGCACCAGCCAAGCTGAGAGGTCTGTTTGCAACAGTTGTGGCCACATGCAGTCCATCTAATCCCATGCAGCTCCTACAAATGCACAAAGACAGCCTGACTGAAGACATACTACATAGGGCCAGACTAGCAACAAACAACATGGTATTGGCATGCACACAAGACATGTACGAGCAAGAACTGAGTTTAGTCGAAGACATTGTTCTAAACATGACCGGAAAAGACCTGCAGCAGTTTGGATTGCCAAATCCAAAGAGGACTAACACAAACAATCTCAGTAAAGAAGTTCTAAGAGGAAAAGCCTATGATTGTGAAGGCTTGACCATGTTCTTAAACGCAAATGTGCCCATGCTAACGAATGAGCAAAAAAAATGCATACGATCAAATTGGCCATAGCATCATGATGGAAGAGGGAAGGCTGATATTTCTAGATGCTCCTGGTGGAACTGGCAAGACTTTTCTAATCAACCTCCTTTTGGCAAAGGTCAGAAGCATGGACGCAATTGCAGTTGCAGTAGCTTCATCTGGAATTGCAGCAACACTGCTCAAGGGTGGTAGAATGGCCCACTCCACTTTCAAGCTGCCACTTGATCTCACAAGGACAGAAACGCCAGTATGCAACATAAGCATAAGTATGTTAGCTCTTTCACGAGCCTCGATCTTGTATACAAAACGAAAAAAAAAAAAAAAAAAAAAAGCATGGGAACTGGACAGGCAGAGGTGCTGAAGTTGTGCAAGCTAATTGTCTGGGATGAGTGCACCATGTCGCACAAAAACGCACTGGAGGCAGTTGATCGTACCCTGCGAGATTTAAGAAGCAACAACAGGCTCATGGGAGGCGTCACCATGCTTTGTCTGGAGATTTTCGACAAACTTTACCTGTCATCCCAAAAGGTACACCAGCCGATGAACTGAATGCATGTCTCAAATCTTCAAAGCTATGGCAGAATGTCAACAGACTAAGACTGACAAAGAATATGAGGGAGCATTTGCACGGCGACATTCAGGCGGAACATTTCTCAAACACACTACTCAGAATTGGAAACGGACAGGTACCGCAAAATGCCGAGGGTCAAATAACAGTACCGGAAGGAAGCGCAACAGTTGTTCAAGCACCAGTACAGCTAATAGAAAAAGTTTATCCCAACTTGGCAAACAATTTCAGAAACCATCAGTGTATTTGCGAAAGGGCGATTCTGGCACCCAAAAACGACTTTGTGGACCAAATCAATGACAAAGGTGTTGCAAACACTTCCAGGAGATTTCAGAACCTACAAATCGATGGACAGTGTTGTGGACCAAAACGAGGCCGTACACTACCCAACTGAATTCCTGAACTCATTAGCACCACCAGGAATGCCTGCTCACAACTTGATATTGAAAGAAGGGGCACCGATAATGCTGCTGCGAAATCTAGACGCCCCGAGACTATGCAATGGAACGAGGCTGGCAGTAAAAAAACTGATGAATAATGTGATAGAAGCGACGATTCTTACTGGGTGTCTGCACGAGGCGAGGACATGCTAATCCCAAGAATTCCACTCATGCCAACTGACTTACCATTCCAATTATTTTGTTGTTATTAATTTTATTGGTTTTTTTGTTATTGTTTAAAACATTGTACATACAATATTTATACATTTTGCGCAATAAATTTTCTTCCTCTTTCTTAATTCTCTTGAAGTACAACTTATGCACTTAATAGGAATATCTGACTGATTGCAACACATGCTTTCAAAATTCTCTCTCGCGGGGCCCGACAGAAGAATGAACAAGGAATCGTTGAGCACTAACTGATACTGGGCTCGCGTCAGAACGATGTACAGAAGATTAAATTCATTCAAAAAGAACCCGGGCAACGCCGGGTGCATTCAGCTAGTTATTTATAAATATAAATAAATATATTTGCCCTAAAGTGAACATTTCTCCTCACAATAACTTCTTAATTCTTGAATAACCAGGACTTATTCCACCAATCACACCAATATTGCTGACATAACCCCGGATTGGTACACTTTATGATTTATTCGCATCGAGTCACCAGGTGCCTAAAAACAACTGAAAGGCAACTTGGTGTTTTGGGTACTTTATGTGATTTTTACCCACTTTACTGGGTACATCCTATCCTGGTCACGTGGGTGGCTTTATGTCATCTATTTCTGCATCACATGAATATAGCTGCACAAAATCGCTACAAATTCAGAATTATTCGTTGCACATGCTGTGACCCTCAGCACCTTGTCCTCCCACACTTGCAAGCAATTCTAGCATCTCAAAGTGCTTCTGCTGCCTCCTGAACACCATTTTCTTTCGTTTCATATGTGCTGGCACCCTATCACTGGATGAATTCCATATTCCTTATTACCTTAAGTCGAATGTCAAGCCTGAACATCCGGTTCCTGAATAAGTAATAGTCTCATGATGCCATCATCATGATGCTCATGATGTCACAAAATTGCATTTACCTTGAAGTCATTTGTCACCGAGGTGCTCATATTCAAACGAAAGGCATATTCTGCATCGTCACCGCCTTGTACGATGCCAATCACTGGCTAAGTTCACCACCATCTCTTATCTTCCCCCATCCAAAACCTTGATCTTTTCTACCCCCGCTAATTCACCCCAGATCCACTTTGTTTGAAATTCCAACTTCTTTCCTGGAAGTCCTTGTAGTGTCTATATGTTTTATACCTCTCCCACCCCCCCCCTTCCCATGCCTCCCCCCCAAACCCCCCCAAAGCCCTCTCCCTCCCACAGATCTCTCGATGTCCCTGCTCTCAAATGTTGTGTTTGTTTCCTTCCCCCTCTCTCCCCATCTTGTCTACCGCTCCCCATGTTATATGTTTTATGTGTTGGTTTGTCTTTCTGTGTGATTAATGTTAGCTCTTTCACGAGCCTCGATCTTGTATACAAAAAAACAAACAAAAAAAAGTTCTCACGCCTCCTCCCCCCAAGCCCTCTCCCTCCCACAGATCTCCCGATGTCCCTGCTCTCAAATGTTGTGTTTGTGTGCTTCCCCTTCTCTCCCCATCTTGTCTACCGCTCCCCTTTTTATATGCTTTGTTTGTCTGTTTGATTTGTTTGTGTGATAAATGTTAGCTCTTTCACGAGCCTCGATTCTGTATACAAAAAGAAAAAGAAAAAATAAAGTGGTTCGGAAGAGATCATTGGTCGCAGCAACACTTGCAGGCCGGGCAGGTGACATGTACGGTACTCAGCTGAGCTCCCTGCAGCTGAACCACTGCAGATAACATTCCTTTTCTGTACCCATGGAAGTCATTAGCCGGCTGATTGACAGAGTTGAAATCCCACACAGATCCCGTTTCATCCTCTAATGTTGCTCCTCCTTCTTCTGCATGGTCCAATGTGAGCCATTTCCCCTACTGATGGGAATTTAGTCAAGCATAGGAATTTAGAGTTGGAGAGGTTATTCTTGAAATGAAGTTTTTATTTTTGAAATGGAGCGGTGACCCTCTGTGAGTGTCTCAAGAATCAGATGGATGACCCTCGTGTGACCTTGAGGTCAATGATCTGCGAAGGAACTTATTTGAATCAGTCGTATTCAGCAGATTATTCGATTCATTTGTTGATCACGTGTGCTGAACACATTTCTTGTGTGTTGTCTTTTTCCACTCCGAACGTGTTATTCAGACCACGAGTAATAAATCATCGTCACCCGCTGCAAGCTGGTCTTCTGCTGTCACATCACACATGTTAGTCACACGAGCAAGGTTTGCCTTCTTTGTCGCTGCATACTTATGTCAAAAGACAGGACATGTGGCATTGTCTGAAGAAATTTAAACTACAGAATGGACGCAAGAGCGGAAATGTGAGAAGTGTTCCAAACCTTCAAAAATAAGGTCCAAAAAATAATAATCCAAAAAATGTGCAAACGTTTTTATTTTTCACTCTGTAAATCGTATATGATCAGTAAGAGAATATGTAAATTTGTTTTAATATTTTTAAATATCAATAATGCCTAGTTATACATTTTTATCTTGTCTTTATACACATGAATGCGTAGCGTAAAGGGGGTGTGGGGGAGAAGGTGTGAAGGTAATTGTACATACCTAGGCAAAATGGCAATTATGTATACATGGGCCTACTCCTTTTAGTCTGCACCTTCTGAAATCGATGGCCCAAAAGTGAAGCCTCAAATGGGGGCTTCGGGTGTTGGTCATGGTCCCAATCGGCCTTGTTTAATACCGTTTTGACCTTTACGCCGCAATGTTATTGCATTATGTTCACTACAGGCGTTTTGTGTCCAGAATATCTACCTGCGCTTGTCACTTGCGCAGTGACATCATTTCAGACAAAGGATTTTTGTATGAAAGACACATTGTGTTATGACGTTCACGCATAAGCAAGTACAATGCTCTAATCATGCGAAGCATAGCCTGAGGATGTCGAGGTTAGCGATACATTATAGCACGACTCTCATGGGGGAACAACCTGGCACATTTGATAAAAACGTCAGTAAACTAGATCTGGAGGTGTAGGGAAATCTATCAACGAATTCCATATATTGTGAATGTATTATATACGTATGCTCCGACTAATTGCATCTTGGAAATTCTCCTATCGGCCAGACTGGAAAGCTGACCCACAATGGCGAGACCATTTTTCGCACTGGAGGTCGTAAAGTGTCTTTCTCCACTTGTCTCACGCATCCTTCTCACCAAGCACTGATCCCAAAGTGCAGATAATTTTTAATTTCGGATTCACCACGTACTCACAGGGAACCTATTACCACTCTTAGAGTGGTAGTACCATCATGATATGGTTCGTGGCTCAAATGGCCATTCTGTCATGTTGATGGTTGAACCGAGCGGGTCTACAGATGGAGAGTCGGCACCATGGGGAACTAAGAGAGATGCTTTATTTTACATATATATAATTTCCGAACACGTACGAATTGTGTCTGCGGATACATGAATAGGGAATAAATAGGAAATATTTAATCTCTCCAAGGCTGTTTCTCATACAAAAGGTGAATTTGAATAACCATTATGGATTTGTATGATAACACTGATTCGGAGTAATATATATATATATATATATATATATATATATTTATATATATATATATATATATATATATATATATATATATATATATATACAAAATTGGCAGATTTTTAAACAACTCTCCCTTCCCAAACATGAATAGGGAATAAATAGGGAATATTTAATCTCTCCAAGGCTGTTTCTCATACAAAAGGTGAATTTGAATAACCATTATGGATTTGTATGATAACACTGATTCGGAGTAATATATATATATATATATATATATATATATATATATATATATACAAAATTGGCAGATTTTTAAACAACTCTCCCTTCCCAAACATGAATAGGGAATAAATAGGGAATATTTAATCTCTCCAAGGCTTTCTCATACAAAAGGTGAATTTGAATATCCATTATGGATTTGTATGATAACACTGATTCGGAGTAATATATATATATTTACAAAATTGGCAGATTTTTAAACAACTCTCCCTTCCCAAACATGAATAGGGAATAAATAGGGAATATTTAATCTCTCCAAGGCTTTCTCATACAAAAGGTGAATTTGAATATCCATTATGGATTTGTATGATAACACTGATTCGGAGTAATATATATATATATATATATATATATATATATATATATATATATATATATATATATATACAAAATTGGCAGATTTTTAAACAACTCTCCCTTCCCAAACATGAATAGGGAATAAATAGGGAATATTTAATCTCTCCAAGGCTGTTTCTCATACAAAAGGTGAATTTGAATAACCATTATGGATTTGTATGATAACACTGATTCGGAGTAATATATATATATATATATATATATATATATATATATATATATATATATATATATATATATATATATATATATATATATATACAAAATTGGCAGATTTTTAAACAACTCTCCCTTCCCAAACATGAATAGGGAATAAATAGGGAATATTTAATCTCTCCAAGGCTGTTTCTCATACAAAAGGTGAATTTGAATAACCATTATGGATTTGTATGATAACACTGATTCGGAGTAATATATATATATATATATATATATATATATATATATATATATATATATATATATATATATATATATATATATATATATATATATATATATATATATATATATACAAAATTGGCAGATTTTTAAACAACTCTCCCTTCCCAAACATGAATAGGGAATAAATAGGGAATATTTAATCTCTCCAAGGCTTTCTCATAGAAAAGGTGAATTTGAATATCCATTATGGATTTGTATGATAACACCGATTCGGAGTAATATATATATATTTACAAAATTGGCAGATTTTTAAACAACTCTCCCTTCCCAATCCCTTCTCCTTCCAAAATCTCCCAAAAAGCCCCCAGATGTGACGCAAAAGTGACGTACTGTGCTGCATACTCAGGAATGAAAACCTTCTAGCTTTCCAAATTTCATTCCCCCACCTTCCCCATGCTTATGTCACAAATACATTGCACTCCTTTGGCTCATGTTTTCAGAACAAAGAATCATTGGAGCACATCCTGTTTTGCTGCAGCACACATGCTCAAAATAGTTGACGGCTTATGACGCGCCTTTTCAAATGAAACAACACCTTGATCTTATACACCCTGACATCTTGCATTTTCTGGCACCACATAATTGCTATCCTTTTCATACTGATTTATTAATGCTGATATAATTAAACACTAACTTATTTACCCTTACTTGCTTGGATTTATATTTCAACACAAAACCAGGAAAGTTTCTGGTTTCTGGGTAAATGACTGAAGGTCATTGATATATCCATCTCTATCCTCTTCTACATTACATACAACAAAACAACAACAGGCATGTTAAGGCCATTTTCCCTGCAAGAGCAGGGGTTAGCCTTGCGGGCCCCATGACAATCTTCTCCATTTTGCCCTATTTTCTGCATCTCCCCTTGTTAACCCCCTTGCCCGCATTTCTTCTTCGACCATCTTTCGCCAAGTCTTTCTCGGTCTTCCCCGTCCTCTACTTCCTTCTTCATTCATTTCCATCACTCTTCTCAACCAGTTACTTTCATCCTTCCTCAATACATTACCAAACCATCTCAACCTGTTTCTCTTCACAGCATCAATCACAGGCAATATTCCCATCATCTTTCGCAATTCATCATTTGTCTTCCTCTCTCTCAACGATACTCCGCACATCCATCGAACCATTCGCATTTCCACCCTTTCCAGCCTTCATTGCTGCTCTACGTTCATTACCCATGTCTCACTCCCATAAATCATAACATTTTTTTTTCTTCTGTATACAGAGTCGAGGCTCGTGAAAGAGCTAACATTTATCAAACAAACAAATCAAACAAACAAGCAAACAAAGTATATAAAAAGGGGAGCGGTCGACAAGATGGGGAGAGAAGGGGAGGAAGCACACAAACACAACATTTGAGAGCAGGGACATCGGGAGATGTGTGGGAGGGAGAGGGCCTGGGGGGAGGCAGGATAGGTATAAAACGCAAGGACACCAAGGACTTCCAGGAAAGAAGTCGGCACCTCAAAAAAGTGGATTTGGGTGAAATTAGCGGGGGTAGAAAAGATCAAGGTTTTGGGTTGGGGAAGATAAGAGATGGTGGTGAACAGGCGTTTTAAAGACCTGGAGGGAGGAGTGGGATTGAAGAGAGTGAGGGAGTTTGTTCCAGAGGCGGGAGAAAAGAGGAATGAAGGAGTGAAGGTGAGCAGAGAGTCTTGATTTTGGCAGTTTAACCATAAGAGAGTTGCAGGCAGATCTTGTGCGACCTGTAGGAATATTTGGGGGACAGAGCCCAGAGAGAGCTGGGGGAGCAAGGCCGGAGAGGAGTCGGTAGAAGACGGAAAGACCACAAACCTGCCTGCGGTGAGTAAGTGAAAGGCCCTCGGAGATAGCATCATCGCGGGAGATTCCAATGATTCTGAACGCTTTGGTTTCAACAGCATGAAGACGAGCTAGGTGTGAGGCAGGAGCACCAGCCCAGAGGGTAGAGCAGTACTCCATTGAGCTGCGGATGAAAGCCTTGTATGTGGTGAGGAGCTCAGGTGTGCCAAGGAAGGACTTCGCACGACGGAGGATGCCCAGTCGGCGACTGGCTTTGGAGGCCAGCTTGGAAATGTGGTTTTCCCAGTAGTGTAGCAGCATAGCAAACCTGTTGTGCATTTTGTGATACAAGCACCAAATTTGGTACACTAGTAGACTATCATATTATGAAAAGATCTGGATATTGGGCCATCTCAGATTCAGAGATTTGATTTTTGCAAGATTTCGATTCGATTGGGATCGAAGAGAACACCTTCTTCGTCTTCTGTACAGTGAAGTTGCCAGCCCTGAATTCTCTGGCTACATCTGGGTGCTTCATTGGGAGTGCAACCGTGTCCCTCAGGTGAACAGGGACCCACCTGGCATAGTGTGTGTGGTCTAAGGCATGGAACCATGGGACCAGTTCCGTCAGGGCATCAAGGTACGTCCTGAATGAAGCCTGCCGCAGAGAACGCACGTAGACCAGTACCAACATCTCTAGTTCCAGCACAGTTGCCCAGTACTGAAAGTTGGGAATGTCTTCTCCTCTCTGGTGACACCAGTCTTCGAACTCAGGCAGGTCTTCTGCATCATCAGCATATGTCATACAGTGGCGTTCATACGCACGGTGTTGCAGGATGTGCAGTGCCGCTGCAGTGATTTGATGAGCTCTTCTTGTGCGGGTGACGTGGGCAGCTCGTAGGAAGGAGTCGGCCGTCCCTGGCGTTACAATCTCAGCTTGCAAAATCTGCAAATCTTGCAAAAATCAAATCTCTGAATCTGAGATGGCCCAATATCCAGATCTTTTCATAATATGATAGTCTACTAGTGTGCCAAATTTGGTGCTTGTATCACAAAATGCACAATTCTTTTGAATATTTGGGCTAAGCCGCCCCACTACAGGAAAGATCATGGCAGATAGTGAGACCCACTTCCCACTTCTCACACATGCAGCATGCACCTTTCCCTTCAGCTTCAACGACACTCCCCTCCTCGTCAGCACGCCACTCAGTTCCCGAAACTTCTTCCATGCACATCTCACTCGAGCAACCGTTGCCGAGTCTGATCCACCTTCTCCATTCAGCATGTCTCCTAGGTAACAAAATGTTTTCACCCCTTCCAGCTTCACGCCATCTCCAAGATCCAACTCAACATTTCCTCCATCTGCAGCTCCCTCTGTGCACACCTTACACTTGAATGTAACTGCCACACTGGTTAATGACCCTCTCAAACCACTACATTTTTGATGAACCCACTCAGCGACATTGTACATTGAATGAAATTCACTCCGACACCCTTCCTGCACACAGCACACAGCCACTTCCCAGTTCTTTCCACCTCACCACATGCTTTACCACTTGCCATCACCTTCCTTTTTCCGATATTCACCTTCAGACCTTTTGTCTCCATACATTCCTTCCACTTGTTCATCTTCTCCTTCAGTCCATTCATACTTTCTGCAATCAACACCAGATCATCTGCATACAACAACTCCCACGGTAAACCCTCCTTTACGTTCTGAGCCAGCACCTCCATCACAGCTACAAATAGTAGTGGACTTAGTACCGACCCCTGATGCACTCCCACCTTCACCTCAAACTCACCACTGTTCCCGTCCTTCGTCCTTACAGCTGTGCGCGCTCTTTTGTACATTGCCATCACTACTCTGATCAACCATTCCTCCACTCCTAACTTCCTCAATGCCCATGTCACTACTTCACGTGGAACCATATCCAATGCTTTCTCCAGATCAACAAACCCAAGAAACAACTTCTTCCTCTTCTCCATATACTTCTCCTGCAACTGCCTCACAATACAAAGCGTGTCTGTCATCCCTCTTCCTGGCATAAATCCAAACTGCATTTCGTCAATCTTCACTTTCTTCCTTATCCTCCTCTCCAACACCCTTTCCAATACCTTCATTCCATGCTCCAATAACTTTATCGCTCGATACGAGCCACAGTCCAGCGGGTCACCTTTCCCCTTGTATAGAGGGACGAGGGTACTCAGTTCCCAATCCACTGGAATTCAGCCTTCTTTCACCACCAGATTGCAAATCTCTGTCATTCTCTTCACACCCCAATTTCCCGATGCCTTCAACATATCTCCCACAACTCCCGTCGGCCTTCCCGCTTTTCTACTCTTCATTGCTTTTATCGCTTCCTCAACTTCATTCTCGGTTATCTTCTCTGCCGGTCCTAAAACTGGGTTACTCTCTATGTTGCCATCCCATTCATTCTCTGCATTCAACAGTATTTCCATATATCTCTTCCATCTTCCTTTAATTCCATCTGGGTCCACAACAATTTGTCCCACTTCATCCTTCAAGCAACTCACCCCCATCACATCGCACCTCTCTTTCGCTATCTGCTTTGCAATCCTGAATACCGCTCTCTGACCCTCTTCCAAATCCAAGCGTTCTCCGAACATTTTCATACATGCCTCCTGTGCCTTTGCTACCTCTTTCTTTGCAGCCTTCTTGGCTGCCTTATAACTTTCATGCTCTGCCTTTTCTGCCCCCATACCCTTCGCCTTCTGCCACTCCTTGAACTTCTTCCTCTTCTCGTCAATCTTCTTTCCAACTTCATCATCCCACCACCATGTTTCCGAGTGCCTCGGTGGTCCTTTTGTCCATCCACCTACCTCACCAACGGCTCCCAACAGACTATCTTTCATTGACATCCAACCACTTTCAAGCTCAACCACATCATCCTCTACCATACTCAGCCTCTCTTTTAATGCCTCCCTCACTGTCACGTCTTTCAACCTCCACACCTTCATTCTCGGTTGGTACTTCACCCGCCGAGCTCTCCTCGCACCTTTCATCCTTATGTCGCAGACAACCAAGTGGTGCTGTGAAACAGCCTCCTCCCCCGGGATCACCTTTGTGTCCCGGAGGTGCCCCCTATCTCGCCTACGCACCAGCAGGTAGTCAACGGTTGTCGTCGACCCACCTGACGTGTATGTAACAAGCTTATTATCCTCTTTCTGGAACTGAGTGTTACAAATCAACAAATCAGCTCCATCAGCAAACTCCAAAATCCTTTCATCTTCTCCATTTCTCACACCATATCCGTAACCCCCATGAACTCCCTCAAAACCGTCCATACTCCTTCCCACATGTCCATTTAGGTCTCCTCCTACCACAACAACTTCCTCATCTTTCACGTTTTCCATCAGCTTCTCTATAGCACACCAGAACTTGTCCTTCTCTTCATGGCTCCGACCAATCTCTGGAGCATATCCCGAGATAATGTTCACCAAGAGCTTTCCAATCATCATTTTCACCATCATCAACCTTTCACTCACTCTAGTCACACTCACCACACTGTCTACAAACTCCTCAGAAAACAGGACACCAACACCATTCACGCCCTCCAGGCACCCTTTTTTTTTTTTTTTTTGTATACAATATCGAGGCTCGTGAAAGAGCGAAGGCACCCTTGCCACACAAACTTGTATTTCTGTCCCTGCCTACCCTTCACCATTCTCACACCACTTCCCTTCCATCTCGTCTCTTGCACACAACATATGTCCACTCTTCTTCTGATCAATACTTCCACCACTTCTCCTGATCTCCCTGTCATTGTCCCAACATTCCATGTCCCAAACCTCAGAAACTGATCTCCACGTCGGGCATCAGACGTTTCGTCGTCATAAATGAAATGATTTCCACCCTTGCTTCGATCGGGTTCCCCACCTTGAGTTTTGACGAGCGGGAGTGGAGTCCCCCACGGGGTACTTTGGGCTGTACCCTGCCCATATGTAGTCGTAATTGTCATGGTTCTCTTTTTGAGGCAATGTTTTTATGGCCGGATGCCCTTCCTGACGCCAACCCCTTTAGTCACCTCTTACCACACGCAGGGATACGGTGTACCTATTCTAAACCGGGGTACACACCGGTTACATAATAGGAGTAAATGTGTCGAAGTCGTCTTCCTCGCAGGGTCTTTTTCTTCCTCTGCGATTGTTAAATAGTCCAACTACTTCCACATGTAAAAAGACGGTGATGAAATTGTGCAATTTTTTTTTCAGGTACAGTACATGTTTTGTGCTAACTTTGGTATTTCTAGCGCTTGACATCTCTTCAATTCTGGACTCTGAAGCAAACGAATAATAATTTCCTTTTTATCATATTAGTACACCCACTCAGTACGGTCCGCTCCGGGGTATATAGATTACAGTAAATCTAGGCTTGAGCCTCAAGAATGTCGGGGTGTGTTCAGTTGGAAAGTTTTTGGTAGAATGTTTCAGAGTGGGTGATGAGGTGGGTCACTTGATATCGGGCATCTGGTGCACCTGCCTCGGAGGTAAATGGCGTAAAAAGTGGCTTTGTTTTGGAATAGTTCATGTATCCTGTGCAGGTGGAAATCATGCTCTCGTGAAATATGGTGTGAGCAAATTCCAGGCCGATTGGTCTTTTCCTTCTTTCAAGGCCCCTCACAGGGCTGGCTGCTAATGGGAGCCAATTATCCAGGTACGTATTAAGTTTTCGTCTGCAGTCTTGTGCTGGGTCCGATGAGCACCAGTGCCAAGTCGGTGACATTGATGGACCATAGGCATAGTCAGAACAGGAATTTAAAAAAAAAAACTGGGTGGAACAGGAATTTTGCAAAATCCACTGTGGGATCTTTATGTCCACCAACTAATTCTAGCACATGGGACAATTGGCGTAACATCCATCTGAGCAACGACGCACTTTGTGATGCCATATCCTGCTTGAAAAGCGTCCGTCCTTTTGTAGTTGGGCTGGGAATTGAACCCAGACTAGATAGATAAAAGGTAACTTCACTTTCTGAGTTATCCTGTAAGTGCCCTCCCCCTTCCCCTTCCCTTGCTCGTATTTCCTTTTGTGAACAGCTTTGTTGCATCACTTTAAGTTCATGCTTCAGCCAAAAGATTCTCGCTTTGATATCATCCCTTTTAGCAGTGTTGTTGTTGTTGTTAGTCCGACCCTGCGCAGTAGAAGACGGGTTTTGCAATCGTGTGTGTGTGTGTGTGTGTGTGTGTGTGTGTGTGTGTGTGTGTGTGTGTGTGTGTGTGTGTGTGTGTGTGTGTGTGTGTGTGTGTGTGTGTGTGTGTGTGTGTGTGTGTGTGTGTGTGTGTGTGTGTTTGTATGTGTGTCCGTCCAATAACTTTTTTTTACCATTTGATATATTGTCATCAAATTTTCACCAAAGCCGTATTATGATAATATGGAGAAGGCAAATTAATAATTTTGTGGAAAGGTCAAAATGTCAGAGGTCCTCCAATCAAAAGCTAGAATATGATTGTTTTTTGATCAAAAGGTCAACATTGCATAAAATCGCCAATATTCACCTGATTTACCTGACATTTAAAGAATTTCCACATCGGGTCACTGAATTGGTTCACAAATCAAAACGTAAGAGTCGAGTAATTATTTTTTAGATCTAAAGCGCAAAGGTAACAGCACAAAGAAAATCTTTTTAAAATCCTATCTCTTGAACCGCTTCATTGATCGATGTGAAACTTCAAAGTAATGTAGTAGTCATAAAGCGGAACACTTGTTTAAAATTCCAATATTATTGATCTTCCGGTCTGGCAGCCAGAAATTGTTAGTGTTTGAAGAAGAAGAAACTCTACCATGTTATCTTCTCCAGCCATGTGAATTTTCATTATCTATATAATAATACCGTAAGGACTCGACTTTGTTATCCGTTTTATGCCGCACCCAGTGACCCGATGCCCACGGCACAAATGGATTTACGATCTACGAACCGCGCTCTTTGTTTATCACGTACAGACATACTCGAAAAATCTGAATTAGCCGACGTTGGGGCCCAAAAGCATCCGATTAACTGCCGATACGACGCCATCTTACGACGCCATCGTATTGGCGTCTGCTGGGCGAAGGCGAAGCGAGCCGTCCGCTGATTGGACAGTCGAGTGGTGTGAACATGGGTGGTGTGAACCAAATGGTCTTTTTATTCCCTTGAACATTTTAAATTAGGATATATAAGGAAACGTCTTTATCGTCATTTTAATAAAGTTAAATGGAGTGACGTTGCGATACTCGGGGTGCGTTGCATAAATCCTCGTAACTCAGAGAGGTGTAGCAGGTGGCGAGACGTAAGGAAGCTTAAAGATAACGAGCTGAAACAGACGAACGATATGTCAATCCCTTTCTACACCGAACGGCAATAAAAGTACGAGAGCGGGAAGGCATGGCCTGAGCACTTCGAGCAGAGAGGACTGATTGGACTTAACATAAAGAGAAAAAATTGGAGCTTAACGGAAGAAGAAGATCCCATGAGCGCTCCCCTATGCCATCCATAATGGTACACTCTATCCATACACCACATCCTCCCTTCCGTGGATGTTCCACGGGTTTCGGCTAGTATCTATTAATAATGTACTGTTTGAAGTCATTGGCATCCTGTCTATTAATTACGTACGTCTATTAATTATGTACTATCAGGATGTACCTTTTGAAACTTTGGACTGCTGAGACCCATTGGACTTTTGAAGAACCTTTAACACCCCTCAAGGCCTTCAAGACCACCAAGACCCCCAACATACCCTGAAGATCCTTAAATACCTTGAAGAACCAGAGGAGCCCAAGGACCCAAAAGACCCACAAGACCTTGAACAGTCAGAAGACCAAAAGACCCACAAGACCTTGAACAGTCAGAAGACCAAAAGACCCCGAGGACTCAAAACATCCCAATGAACCAAAAGACCCCGATGACCCAAAAGACCCTGAGGACAGCCTCATTAAAAAAAATTTTTTAAATACAATACTGAATTCAGTTTTATAAAGAGGACGTCATGTGTCACGCGTGTCTGATGAAAGTGGAGTTGTACAAAATAATGAAAGAATATACAAAACACTCCACAAAATACACCTCACAAACATCCTGGCAAGGGTCTGCAATCTTTTAATGCTCTTTGTTCTTTAAACTGTTTTCGTTAATTTGAGCACACGGAAGAAGAAGACGTCTGAATACAAACAGATGCCGGACGGGCTTTGCATTTTCAGATGCTTTCTAATTGTTGTTGTTGTTGTTGTTGTTGTTGTTGTATAGTCCTGGACAGTTCTCTCGAACAAGCCCGCAACATAGAGACAGTCGATCGATCTAGCAGGAGCGACCCAGAGATCCCCAACATCCAGGATGGTGTACCACGCCTTCACAAAGTCAGTGCCACGACAGTTAGAGAGGGAGAGAGACTTGACTTTATGTCCTTTTATTACAAAAGTATAAAATAAACATTGCTTACAGTCAAAACAAAATTTAAAAAAACTAGTTACATACAATTTTACAATCGGGGAAATCAAAACCAACAAAACGTTAAGCTACCACATTTTGCCAGGGGAGAACCCAAAGACAACAAACCGTTAAGCTACCAAAAAAGTACAAAGGATATTTAGTAAAGACTCGAGAGAAAGCACCAAACGGCCATCAGATATTTTACAAAAATCATTTACACACCACATTCTTTCAAAGAGTTCAAGTTGGCTGGAAAGCGAGTAACAGTGAAAATCAAGTTTTATCCGGCTTTCGCAAAATGCTCTGAACATTGCTACAGTATCTGTACTGTACAAATCATTCTTTATCTTTGATTTCCTGGTTTTTTAAATCGCCAATTTTGCTTGGGAAATGAAAAAGTTTGCAAGAATTGTTGCTTGGATGTTAAAGGGGCCACTTGAACCAAAAATGAAAATTGGAAAACTGAAATCAAGCGAAGACGTGCAAATAGCACTTTCAAGAAAATACAAAGAGGAGTTAAACGACTGCATTGAATATACGCATGGGGTAAGGTTTCACTCTGTCCACAAAATGGACACTAATCACTTATTGCTTGTGAAAAGCGGTGAGTAAGAGAGTTTGTGGGCATTATCCAATGTGTGATTCTCCATTGGAGATCACCAGCACGTTTTGGCACAGGATTTTTATAATACCATCCCCAGTTTGGGGAGAAAGGAGGAGTGTGTGGCAGGACTGCAGACCACTTACACGGTGCTGGGGTAGACAAGGAGGAGAAAAGAGCTTTTAAACATTGGAGATACAAGGGTTTACGCTTATCACTGGAAGAGGAAAAGGAGCGGCCAAAATTTATTGCCTCCAAGTTTTCAGAGGCCGACAAAAGAAGGTTGGGGAAAGGAGAGAGGCTCGGCTTAGAGGAAGGGACAGGACGAACCAACCAAGGTTGGGAGGTACCGTAGGCACGAAGCACCACCCTTAAACATCTGTCTATTTGGCGAGATGATCTGACGCCAGTCGCTGAGGCAATAGCAGCAACACGTAGCCACTTATCATTGGCATTGTTTTTAAGGTGGCACACTTTAGTTATTGATGTGGCCACAAACTTTTGAATGAAGGCCCTGCTATTATCAAAACCTTCAAAAAGTGAGTTGTAAAACAGTGGCTCGCTAAAAAACATGGATCTCTCATACGTAGTATGATCGCGGTGGCTTGTGAAAGCTTGCCATGCATTTAACAAACTTCGGTAGAAAGAAGGGAGTGAAGAGAAATCAAACTTTGCCAAGTCCATTAGGAAGAGCTCCTTAACATGACCGAAATTCTCAACTTGACCCAACATACAGCATCCAAGTTGCCTCCAAGGCACAACAGGTTCATGCAAAAAGGACCATATCGTGTGTAGACGAAAAGCCATAATTCGGCATTTTACGAATGAAGTCCATGACCACCCTCAGATATCGGCAAATTCAATCTCTCCGGTCGTAGCCAATGCTTTCCAGACCAGGAAAAATGAGTGAAGCTCTTCTGTATTCCGTCGACTAACCCAGCGGGTGGTTGTAGAGCCAAAACCTTGTACCACAGAATGAAGGTAACCAGGTTGTTTATGACCAATACTCTGCCACGGTAACACAATTGGCAGAGTAGGCTTTCTATTTTATTAAAAGCAGTCCAATGCGTTCAGTTATGCCTGATGCGTTCAAACCTTCCCAGTTATGCCTGATGAAATCTCCAGGACCAAGAAAAAAACTCCCCAAAACTTGATGGGGAGAGACAGGGGCGAGGGGGGAGGTGGGGAGAATGGGGGTTGGGTAAGGGATTCAAGCCACAATGCCTCAGTCTTGCCAATTGATTTTTTGCTGACGAGGCTCTGCTAAAAAGTGCTAAAGCATGCATCATCTTAGCAATGTCATCAGAGTTTTTGATACAAACACATATATCATCAGTGCAGGCAATGGTCTTTATAGTGTGGTTTAAACCTCTAACAGTGAAACCAGTCAAAGACTTATGAAGAGTGTTTCAGAGTGGTTCAAGGGAAAGGGTGTATAATGCACCTGAAAGTGGGCAGCCCTGCCTAACACCTCTTTTATACACAAAGAATTAAGTTAAGCACCCCCCCCGTTTTTTTACAACCTCGCACATTACAAGTTTGTTGTCGTCAAAACAGTGTAATATACCCATGATATTGCTATATTTTCTGGAGAAGTGATATTATGGTCACATAAAAACATAACAATCATGCCGTTTTCAATATTTTATTCTGAATAATTTAAGGTGAAATTTTTTGGGAATTTTAGGCATATTTTCACCTCAATTTAAGTATGGAGCTATAGGTCCATCACGGACAGTGTGGATGACGTTTATGTTTTCTAACGTACAGTCATTGTTCTGAGAAGACCTCTAGCGATCTTTGCGTCAATAACGTGTGTAGGACCCACGTGATCGGATCACTGACTCAACCCTACGTCTCATAGACCCTGTAAGCCGTCGTATGCGTTGCTGTGGCAGGTTGAACCCCCTCGAGCACGTTTGGGACATGTTGGGACGACAAATTGCGAAGATGGTCCCTCCAATAGCCAATCTGGATGAATTGGAACGTGCATTACATCGGGAATGGAACAACCTGCCACAGCAACGCATACGACGGCTTACAGGGTCTATGAGACGTAGGGTTGAGTCAGTGATCCGATCACGTGGGTCCTACACACGTTATTGACGCAAAGATCGCTAGAGGTCTTCTCAGAACAATGACTGTACGTTAGAAAACATAAACGTCATCCACACTGTCCGTGATGGACCTATAGCTCCATACTTAAATTGAGGTGAAAATATGCCTAAAATTCCCAAAAAATTTCACCTTAAATTATTCAGAATAAAATATTGAAAACGGCATGATTGTTATGTTTTTATGTGACCATAATATCACTTCTCCAGAAAATATAGCAATATCATGGGTATATTACACTGTTTTGACGACAACAAACTTGTAATGTGCGAGGTTGTAAAAAAACGGGGGGGGTGCTTAACTTAATTCTTTGTGTATAATACAAAAAGGGGGCATAAGCTCATTATTTATGTTTAGCAGGGCAGATATGTTTGATTTAAGACTTCGGACAAGTATTCATGAGAAACATAATCAAAAGCCTTTTCCTCATCTAGGAAAACAAGGCCAACACTTTCATGATGGATATCACAAACATCAATCAAATCACGAATAACAGAAATATTGTCATGGATATTACGACCAGGAACACAATAAGTTTGGTCCATGTTTACAATGTCCTTTAGGAAGGGTGAAAAACGCAAGGCAATAGCTTTGGAAAAGATCTTGTAATCAGTACAAAGTAATGATACTGGCCTCCACTGGGAAATGAGTAAAGGGTCGCCTTTCTTTGGAAGCAAGGTAAGTACTGCTCTTCTGCAGCTCAAAGGAAGTTCATTCTTTTCAAGGCTTTCCTGGAAGACTGAGAGCAGTTCAGGGCCAATTAGGTCCCAGAAAGATTCAAAAAATTCTGACGGTAAATCGTCGATGCCAGGTGATTTTCCTTTGCCAAGGCTCTTTAATGCGATGGAGAGTTCCTCAAGTGTGAGTGGTTTCTCCAGGCTCTGCCTTTGCTCTGGGGTTAAGGTGGAAACACCATCAAATAAGTGAGAGACACCATTTAAATCAACTTCCTTTGTTTTGTAAAGGTTGGAGAAAAAGAGTCTAGCTTCCCTCTTGATTCCTTCAGGGTGAGTGATGACAGAATTGTCAGGGCATTTTAGAGCATTAATTTGGGGGTGAGGAACCTTAGATTCAAAATCAAAGAAGTATCGGGTTGGCGTGTCCAAAAGGTTGAGCTGCTGAAACCGTAATCTTTTTAATGCCCCTTGGGTTTGGTTCTCAATTATTGTATTAAGGAAAGCTTTCTTTTCCTTCAATCTCAGTTCTTGTTGGGGGGAAGAGTGAGTTTTTTAATTTGTTTGAATTTGTAGAATTTGCCTCAACTAGACTTTGTTCTACGTTCCTCCTGTGATCTTAAGAAACAAAATTGTTGGCAAAATCCTCTACATTGGGCCTTTATATTGTCCCACCACAAACGCCGATCTGTAAACTGGTGTTTTTGATTTAATAAAACAGACCATACGTCTTCAAAAGCAGCCTGAAAGGAGGGGTTTTCTAAGATTGTGACATTAAGTTTCCAGAAAGAATGGCGATTCAAAGACAGATGTGAGTCTTAATTCACAGTAATATTAAATGATGATCTTCTGAAAAACCGGAGGATAAAATTCCAGTGGTAGGGGAGAGATTGAAAAATGGTGAATTTATATAGATCCGGTCGAGCCTAGCCAGGGATACTTGATTGTTTGTGATCCTGCTCCAGGTAAATTGATGCGTCGTGGGATTTTGTTGACGCCAAAGATCCTGAAGCTTAAAATCTCTTATTATCTCTGCTAATAATTTAGCTGCTCCGGGATGGGGTTCCGCACCGTTCCTGTCTAGGTTTGGTTGCAGAGTGCAGTTAAAATCACCTGCCATTATAATACACCTGTGCAGGTCTAATTGCCACATATAAAGCCCTAATCTAGCATAGAAGCGTTGCCGCTCCTTGCTATTTGAAGGGGCATAAACAAAGTAACATTTATGTTATTAATAACAAATTCTAGGGAGGCTAAGTGCCCTGGGATTATGTTTTTAAAGGAAAGTTTTGATGGACGGAAATGGGGGTTCAAAAGAAAAGCCACCCCCGCAGTTCGGGAATTGGAATCGCTAAAAAGACTGGTCATTTTCATCATCCGTTCCATTCTGCATGGGATGCTGGAGTAGTGTGGGTCTCTTGTAAGAAAAGTACATCTAATTTTTCCTGTAGTGCAAGGTTCACCACTTGGAGTTTGTGCAACTGACTCGTGCCACCATTTATATTTAAGCTTCCAAAACTCATTTTTTTAGTCATCTTTTGCTCTGACGATGTACTTTTTAAGCTGCTACATTGGGCTTCTGTGAAATGGTGGTCACTAGGCCGTCGGATGATGTTCCTTGCCTTGTGGATAAAACTGTGCAGGTCGGAAAAGTGATCTTTAATGTCTATGCGTCTCTTTCTAAAAGTGTGATTGAGGAATTTTAATATTTGAGTTGGTAAGACATTGGATTCATTTGTTGTCGGGAACTCCTCAATTTCGTAAGATTCCCCCTCGGACATGTCAGAACCACTGTCCGGGAAACTTTCAATTACTAGTTCTTGGGGCTCTGGGGTAACTTGTGGTGTGCAGGTGTCATCCTGCTCCATATTAATAGGAGCAGGAGGGGGTAGTGGAATTAAAGGAACCTCGGGTAGTGGGGGGGAAATGGGGAACCCGTAACAGGTTTAACAGTTTGGGGTTCTCTGTCAGTTTTACCAGTGTGCTCAGGCATGTTATGTAAAACATTCGGCACAGGTACGGTTGGGGTTGGAATATTTTCATTGTGCCCAGAAATGGGGGGCACTGGAGGTACGATCAGGTTTTCTGCTATTGGGTTTCCTCCTCTTTTTATGGTTGGGTGTTGATGCACTTCGGTATCATTCACAGAAGGAGGACACGGAACAGTTTTACTTTTCCCTTGAGGAGGAATATAATTTTCCTCCAATGCATTGTAGGGGAAAGTCTCGGGTAAGGTTTGGGGATCTACATTCTCATGCACGAGCAGTTCGTACCGGTTGCTGGTAGTAGTTTGGTTGGACAGAGGCATTTCCGAAGTGTCTGACTGAAGAACTACCACCTTTTCTTTACGAGGTGTAAATGAATTCTGAGGTGTTTTTCTCTTCATTAATGAAGAAACAAGTTGTGTTCCCATCCCAGATGTTCGTATTATCAGCGATCGTTAAATTTGGTATGATGTCATCTGAGACAGTAGTTGGGGTAGTTTGTTCGTCAGTGTTGGGAGGTAGTGGAGGATCTGAGACAGTAGTTGGGCTAGTTTGTCCGTCAGTGTTGAGAGGTAGAGGGGGATCTGAGATGGTAGTTGGGGTAGTTTGTTGGTCAGTGTTGAGAGGTAGAGGGGATCTGAGATGGTAGTTGGGGTAGTTTGTTCATCATTGTTGAGAGGTAGAGGGGGATCTGAGACAGTAGTTGGGGTAGTTTGTTCGTCAGTGTTGAGAGGTAGCGGGGACACAGTATTGTCCGGAGAGCCTGTCTGCTCGGTCACAGAGGGGGCCGTTTGGGGACAGAAGCGTTTTCAATGTCCGAACTTTCCACAAGTGAAGCATTTTAATGTCTCGTTTGACGCATATACTTGGTAGTCGTGATCTTTTACTCGGAATTTAAATACCACGTTTAATACTTTATCCACGTTGGATGTGGGAAGTACAATGTATGCCTGGCGTCGGAAAGACATGACTTGCTTCGCCTGTTCACTTCGACAGCCCAGCGGCGCCATCTTGATCTGAGACACGACCGTGCCATACCGCGATAGTTCCGCTAACAGCGACTCATTCTTTAGAAACGGGGGACGTTGGATAGGAGTATTTTAACTGCTCGGGTATCGAGTGGGGAAACCAAAACGAAGTGTCCATTGTCCGTGGACAGACCAGCCGCAACAACCTCATGTACGAGGCTTTCCTCGGCTAAAAAAACGATGATATGTTTATTCATTCTTGACGCTGCATGGAACTTTTCCATCCTAATGATATTTCCAATAGCAATAACGATGTGTTCCACACTAACCTCATCGGGAGGAACATACACAACGCCATGCTTCCGTGTGAGAGCTTCGAAAGCAGCATACGGGGAACGTGTCGACATTTTACAAATTCAAATTACCCGGACTAAGCCGAGGTGGGGCCGGGGGGAAAGGGAGGGGTCGGGGGAAAAGGGAGGGGTCGGGGGAAAAGGGAGGGGTCGGGTACAGCTTTCTGTATTAAGTAGGGGGGGGGGGAAACCGCAAAAAACGCCACTCAACATGTACCAGCACGAGAAAACGAACGCGGTAAAACACACCTCTCAATGAGGAAAAGGGCGACAAACCATCACCACTCGTTAGAGTGCCGATAGAATACCACTCACCCGTCAACCTCACCGAAAGGCGTGGTCGGTCGGTCTCTCTCTCTCTATCTCTCTATCTCTCTATCTCTGTATCTCTGTATCTCTGTATCTCTCTATCTCTCTCTATCTCGGAGGAAAAATAGAAGAAAATGGAAAAAGAATAGAGACAGCAACACAAGCAAGGAACGTAATGGGGGAGAGGGGAATGAGGAGAACGGGTGGAGGAAGGGGAGGTGGGAGGAGGAAAATGGGAGGGGAGGATGAGGGTTGTGGTACCGGGTTTGATGAAAATAGAGTGGTGGGGGCAGACAGAGAATAGACAATGTGAAGATATACAAAAATGGAAAAGAAAAGGTGAAAACAACGAGAAAAAGGGGGTAGAAAGATCGTAGGTCGGAGCAACTCGCACCTCACCACACATGCACAGCCGCCATCTTGCCACGCTCAACACACAAACGGCCAGCAGGGGGCGAGAGAGAGAGACACACACACACAGAGACAGAGAGAGCGAGAGGAGACAGAGACAAGAGGGAAAGGGCCAGTCCATGGGGACCGATCAGCACTCTGATCGTGACCGCGCTGCCCTGAATAATCTGGGCAGTGGGTGAAGAGATGTCCTCAATAGTTGTTTTAACAGGGTGTCGTTGCTGGGCTTGATGAATTTGAATGACACTGAAAATGTCAATTAGGTAACAATTTTTGCCTCTTTTTTGGAAGGAATTTAAAAGGTTCATGAAGGAGCTTGTACACTCATTACATGGCATAATGGAAGTATGGACATCAGAAAAGGGCAGACAAATCGACACCGGAAATGGAATTGAAAACCACGGGCCATAGCCACAGCATACGGGACAGGGGTTGCCATGGGAAAAAAATATACTAACACAGATGGCATCAGAAAAATGTGTTTCAAAAAAAAGTCTGATATTTATATTTGAGCTTATATTTTATTTAAATTCAACATCTTTATTGCATATTATGTTCTCAATATGATGGTGCATGATGACATCTCAAGGATCTTCAGTGCTTCATTCCAGAATCAAGGTCAGGAAAAGTCTTGCAGAATCCACACGGTAATCAAACAAATCTTTCACTTATTAGCTCATTAACATCGATTTGGCAACACACACGTAATGTAATTATAAATGCAATTATATGAACAGACCGTTTGCAAGTAATTTATTCCCAAACATTAGCTCGTGAAAATTACTTTTGTTAGGTGCAAGGAAAGTCAAACGCAGTAAGCGGCCATTTGGACTTTCGCAGCTTTGTTGCATCCACATTTTATGATACCTAACTCAATAATTATGTAAGTCTGGTGTTGGCTTGATGGTTAAGGTGGCTGGCTTGAGGTCTCAGGGACATGTTGGCATAAATGAGTTCCAGCTGACTGGTAATAGGGGCACTACATCAGGGGCACAGCTGTGCCCCCAGATAAATGATGCAACCAACTATGGGGGAAGTTTCTTTCTCCTCTCCCATCCAATATTCGACATACATGTCAAAATTTTAATTCTATCTTTGTAGTTCCCTTCCACTTACGTAATTAATACATGGTCCGTTGCCTCTTCCCCCTCTCTCTCTATGCCAACTCTTACAAAATATATATCTTGTTTGCATACTCACCCAAAATATAATGAAGATTCCAAATGCTCAATGATTCGTGAAGAAGAGTTCAGACGTAAAGCAGAGTTACAATCTTGCAAAGACTCATTTTCGAGATTACAAGTAATGCTTGTGTATGTAAGCCTCTCTTATGGCCTCCTTCCGAACATGCAGGCTGGAATTTATTTGCCGATCTCAATGTTCATCAACACAAGTCTGCAAAGCCGATATATCACCCGTAACCATCTGTGAAGCCACATTTGTAAAACATCAACCGTCATTTATTTTGTGACAAGCATTACATCCATAAATAACCTATAATTTCTCGCTTTGTTAAAGGCAGAAGGGAATTCAAAGACGTTCTTAACTCTTTTGCAATGCAATTTTCCAATTAACATTTGAAGTACAATATATCCTGCTGTTTCCCATGAAAATTTTATTTTAAAATAATTTTCATCTGTAAAGAATTTGCAACCTCCTGCTTCCAAGTTATTCTCATTTACTGAGCCCATTTAATTTGTCATTCACCCTCGGCTTCATTTATGTGTTTATTGGAATAAATAGTTTTATTTTGGTGATTTCAGAATTAAACGATGATGGACGTTACTTTAAAACTTTTTTTTTAAAAACTTTTGACAAAACTGCTAAGGACGTTACTTCAAACATTGTAACCTCAAAAACTGCGAAGGACATCACTTTAAAACGTTTAAAAAAAATTAAAGACCTGTCAAGGGCATCACGTAAAAACTTTTAAAAACTTTCAAAAACGGTTTAGGTCATTATTTAAAACTAAAAAAAAACACCTTAAAAAACTGATAACGGACGTTACTTGAAAACTTTAAAAACGCATTATAAAACTGTTAAGGGCATCACTTAAAAACCTTTAAAAAAACGTTTAAAACTTTTGAGGACATATTTATTTGTATACAACATCGAGGCTCGTGTAGGAGCTAACATCAACCACTAAAAAAAAAAAACGGACACACAAAACATACAATAAAGGGAGCGGGAGACAAGATGGGCAGAGAGAAGCACACAAGTACAAAAGCAGAGAACAGGAACATCGGGAGATCTGTGTGAGGGAGAGGGCTTGGGGGGAGGAGGCATGGGAAGGCAGGGGTTGGGAGAGGTATAAAACACATGGAGCAATTAATTACTTTAAAACTTTTTTTTAAAGCACTTTAAACAACTGTTAGGGACGTTACTCAAAAAGAAAATGGAACCTAAGAACCTCTCATTCTTTCATATGAACCATGCATTGTTGGAATCCATTTCGCTAATGTAATACCTTCTCCTATCGCCCTCCGTCACCCTGTCCCCGATCGTCTATTTATACAATGTCTCACTATCTCTGTTTTAACAAAATATTTTTTGTGAAAGTTCAGTCAGGGGTAATTGCTCCATGAGCGTCTGAGTGCATTAAATCTTCGCTTTGCAATACTACAGCCACAGGGATGGTGAGCTTTCCAGGGCTTATGGAATTGATTTAGATGGAAACACGCAGCTGGAAATTTTGGAGAATTGGTTCCACACACATTATCGTTAGTCTGTGCGGTGACTGCCACATGTGGCTTGCGCCCGTGCAAAAGCCCACGAAGGACACATGCAAGATGTACGTCTGTTTGCGGATGGTTCGGCTGAAGAAGGAAAACATGAGAGAATAACCAGGCGTGCCTTGTCAATTATGCCCTCCTTTTTGCAAAGCTGAACAGCTGGTCACAGGCTCGACAATGCAGTCACAAATTTGTGTTTTAATATCGTTTGTGACCTTTTAAAATGATAAACAAGTACAATGTGTTTTTGTTTTATATATATATATATATATATATATATATAGTTGCGGTTTTGAAAACCCAGCACAGGTAACACCATTAAAGGTTAAAGGTTGCACCCCATAGATAGGCCACAAGCAACACGTAGGTCACCTTAGGACGGTAGTTATTTCTTAGTATGTGTTTAGGATAAGGCCATTCCCAATAGTTGCATAAAACAAATAAGAGTAGGCCCCTCGTCCATTTTGCAGCCTCCCTTCCATCGACGCCATTAAGCGCTAGCCAGTCTTTAATCGCCCTCGCCCTTTAGGTTGCCAGCAGCCTTCGCAACCTCGCTGGGCTTCTGCTCAAACCAGCCCAAAGGCCACAAGGTAAGGCCCCAAAAGGGGGGCGGAGCGCAAGGGTGGAGGTGCGGCCACGTCAAGCGGCCATCAAGGCGGAGCCGGTAAGCCCTCACCAGCCAACAAGGGCTTGAGGGAGATCGCCTGACAGGGTGTGGCTAGAGATTCGAGATGGTTTGCTGGGCGTGGCAATATAACCCCTTGCGCGAGGCCCCCACCTCAGTTATGAGCAGGGAGTTGCCGTATCAAGTTATGAGGAGGGACGCGGCTGCAATCATTGCGCTCTGAGTTATGATGGGAGAGGCGCCTGGTTTGAGCACCTGAGTTATGAGCAAGTGTTATGAACCAGAAGGACTGATTGGAAGGAGCGCATTCAGAAGGACTTGAGGGGGCGAGCGCGTTGTGCGAAAGAACTCGTACGATTGGCGTTGAAGGACATTTGTTGGAGGAACGCGCCATTGTGAAGGGTTTGTCGGGGATCACCGGTTGAGAATTCGGCTTGGGCTTGCGGTGCGCAAACATCCAAAACGCCCGTATTCCTATTACATATGCGGCCAAGAGCCACGAAGTCGCCGATAGCCCAGCTTACCATTTCCCCGATATAATTGTCCGCTTGCGCCTACGCTACACGGGGAGAGCTGCCTGCCGTCCACCATCATCTGTTGGTACGGGTCGAGGACCGGGACGAGCTGTGGACGCCATCGCCGGACCTTCCACCCTACCTTCTACCTCCCTGCGTGAGTCTGAGTCTGAGAGCGAGCAGGCCCGAGTCCAGGGAATAAGGTAAGACTGAATAAGGCTGCCCTGTGTCCTTTTTCTTCCTCTTTCTTGTACATTCTTTCTTTTCCTCTTCTTGTACAAATTGTGAATAAATCACCTTGTTCTTCCTGGTTTCTTCCTAATCTGACAGTCTTCGTCATTTCTCAATTGTGTACCCGTGGCACGATTAGGAACCGCTATAATCGGGTCTAGCCATTGGTTAACAGCTTGGATCGCGGATTGCTATCCTCTCGGCATATTCCATCAAATCCGTGATTCGAGCGGGAGTTATTTCCTCGTTTCCAGTCACGTTAGTACTTAGATAATAGTGAATCCCTAGTCCTAAAACCCTATCTAACGCTGCCCGGGAAGGACGTCATAACCCCCAGGATCGCGTCGGCTAGATAAAAGACAAGGGGATTAACCCCCTCTTGATAAGGGGAAGGCCGACGTCGTAGATCCGCAACAATTGGTGTCTGGGAGTGGGATTTGGAACCCGAACCAATTTTTTTAAATCTTTTGGACAAATTTGGTCAAAATTACAAGCGGCCGAAATTTATTTAATTAACATCTAAATTTTAAATCGTGCCATGGATAGCCAAGGTGGTCGGATGCCCGTGGGGGTAGACGAGGAGGAGTTAGAAATAACCCAGGACCCCCGGAAACCCTGGTGTTGGCTTAGTGGTTAGGGTGCCGGCTTGGGATCCTAGGGTCCTGGGTTCGAATCCCGGTCGATCGCTGAATTAACGCCAGGGGGGTTTACTCAGCCTGTCATCCTTCCGAGGTCGGCAAATTTGAGTACCAGCTTGCTGGGATGAATGATCCTGGTGTGTACCCCGGTTTGGAATAGGTACACTGTATCCCTGCACATCGTAAGAGGCGACTCAGGGTTGGCGTCAGGAAGGGCATCCGGCCATAAAAACATTGCCTCAAACAGGGAACCATGATTGTCATGGGGCCTGCAAAGCTAACCCCCACTCCAGCGGGGAAAATGGCCTTAAAACGATCATTCATTCATTCATTCATTCCCCGGGAAGAATTGGGAGAAATGGAAGAGGAAATTGGAGAGGGTGCAGCAGTAGTAGGGGTTGCAGGCGGCAAAATGGCGGCGCCTCGCACATGGCGACGGGGGCTGCGCCCGCTGCGCAAATGGGGGTGGTAGACATGCAAGCCTTCATGGCGCAACTTATGGCAGAAATGAAAAAATGGGATCGTGAAATGAAGAATGAATGAATGAATGATCGTTTTTAAGGCCATTTTCCCCGCTAGAGCGGGGGTTAGCCTTGCGGGCCCCATGATAATCATGGTTCCCTGTTTGAGGCAATGTTTTTATGGCCGGATGCCCTACCTGACGCCAACTATTAGTCGCCTCTTACGATGCGCAGGGATACGGTGTACCTATTCTAAACCGGGGTACACACCGGGGTACACACCGGGATCATTCATCCCAGCAAGCTGGTACTCAATTTGCCGACCTCGGAAGGATGACAGGCTGAGTAAACCCAACAGGCTGAGTCAATCAACTGAGCTGAGTCAACCATTGTGAAATGAAGGATGGGTTAAAAAGGTTGGGAAATAAATTGGATGCCCAGATAGCAGAGTCAGAAAAGAATATAGAAAAAATGGGGAAGGACATAGACCGCAGGTCGAGCGGGAAAGGTACATTCGTATGCGAAGGGGTAGCGTGGCTTGAGGAGCGCGGGTTAAGCGAGGGGGAGCAAAGCACAGCCGGGTGGACCGGGGTAGAAATCGCGACACGGGGTATAGAGAAGCCGACGGCCGCTGAATTGGAAAATCTTATTTTATGTGCGCCAGCGGTCGTCAAGCTGAATAAGGAAAAATAAATTATAGTGGAAATCGGGGTTAAGGAGACGGTAGACTTAGAAAAGCAATCGCGGGAGGAAAAGATGGAATATGTGCAAAGTCCGTGTTCGCATCATGATGCCGTACTTGTTAACCCCAATGGAAGTTTGCAGTTGGTGCAGGAGAGAAGAATCCCAAAGGTGAGTGGGGTTGTATATGGCGTGAAAAGGTTTGGCGCGAAAGTGTTTGGCGCGAAAGGATTTTTCGCTCGCTTGGGATCCCGGCGTCACCCGGGCGCTTGTGGGAGGTCCGTGGTGCGCTGTGTGGAAGTGAATGGCGCGCATGTGCGAATGGCGTCGGAGCGTGAGTATGAAACCGAGAGCGAGGGAGAGTGCACAACAGAGTGTATGTGTGCAGAGTGCGACACAGAGTGTGAGATGGATGAGGAGAGTGTGCGAGGATGCACACCACAGCGTGTCGGAGAGAGTGTGTGAGGATGCACACCAGAGATGGATGGAGAGAGTGTGCGGGGATGCACACCGGAGCGGGTGAATGGGTGTGCAGCAATAGAGTGCACACCCGTGAGTGTTACGGAGTAACGGGAGAGTGTGCGCAAGAATGTGCGTGAGAGAGGTGTGCAACAGAGTGTGTGAGTGTGCCTGGGTGGTGTGCATGAGAGAGTGCGGTGACGAAATGTGTGGGATGTATGGGAGGCGCTGGAGCGCCGCGTTTTGTAAGTGTAGAAAGGGTCGTGTGTGGATGTGAGAATGCGATCCGAGCATCGATGCAGACCGGGGCAGCGGTTAGGCTGACGTATAGCCGACGCGAGCTCTCGGGGCGTGGTGCGCTTTGTGTGCTGCGGGGGGCGGCGGGGATCGTTGCCGCGGCGCTCTTGCATGGAGCGCCGTGCACGATTCGGGCCGGGCCCCACCCTGTATGGTCGGTGCCGCGCCTTCGCAGGAAAGGCGAACGGCACGATTCTGGGGGAGAAAGGCCAGGTTGGACCTTCGCCCCCTGGCGGGCGCGGTGTTCCGACCGGGGGAGGTTGGGTCATCGGGCCGGAGACCGAAAGGCTCACCGCCGGGATGGTGCCTGGAACCTCGGTCCAAGTATGCCTCCTCCCCAGAATCGAAAATGCCGGACGGACCCAACCAACAGGAGACAGACCACCAGTATGCATTGCTCTGTTTTTCGAAGCCGAGCTGTGAGAATGTATTTCCACCCCGAGAGGCTTGAGTATAGTGGACCAATGGTGATAGTGATGTAGAGGGATGGTAGCGCTACCATCCCTCATTGGGGCAAAGGAGCAGTAGATTTATGGGGTTTGGCAGTGAGAACTAGGCAGGGTGGGCTTTGATAATGTTAGGGATTTAGAAAGATGACTTTAGGAGACTAAGATTTAAGTCACGACTTTTGAACAAGTAGAGGGGACGTAGAGAGATTAGGTGGATGATAATGACGAGGATGTGCTTCGTATAAGGGATGACAGGGAAAGCACTAATACTAGGGGAAATAGATAGTCAGATGATGCTGTGTGTGTGAGTATGAGGATGCGCTTTAGGTGCAAATGAGGAATTGTGAATGAGAGTCTTGGTGGTGCTGGTGAGCAAATGAAGCAATGCTCGAGAATGATGTGTGTGTGTGTGTGAAAGTGTATGAGTAGAGTTTTGAGGATGTGTGTAATGGCAATGAGTGCATTGACTTGCATGGGGTGCAAGTGAATGAATGGTGTGGAGTAAATGGTGTGTGGAATGAGTGGTGTGGAGTGCATGGTGCGAAGGAGTGAATGGAGGGAGGATGAACCCCTTCACGAGTACCCGGGGAGGGTAGTTTAAAGTTAGGTAGAGGGAGAAGGTAAATTTGTTGGATATTGACATCTGTGGTGCGTGTAGTAGCAAAGTTTTGCTTGGAGGGGTGCATAAGTGTGTGGAATGGCTGGGCGTGTGAGCCTGTTAGTGCGTATGGTTAAATGAGCACTCCGCCACTCATAGTCTGTCGGCCAGGTGAGGCCACAGGTAGGCTCTGGGAGCCAGGTAGAGTCCAGTTGTGTAGAGTTCAGCGGGGCCCGAGGCTCCGAGAGAAGGACCCGGGTAGCCCAATGCCAGAGAGGGCATCAGAGGGATGAGAGAGCCAGGAGGGGCCTTCCCCGATTTAGGGTAGTTGTAAGGAGCATGGTAAGCTCGGGTGGCGACTTCAGTGGCGGAGGTGCGCAGGTAGGTAGACCTGCTGGTAGAGCCACACGCCCCAGCCCCGAAATTGTGTGAAGGCACAGGGAGAAAAATTGGGGAGTGAGACCCAAATTGGTAGGGCACCACAGGGTGGGTCAATGGGAATTGGTTTTTAGAACCACATAGTGTAAAGAGGCCAATTTAATTGGCAGGGCAAGACCCCGGGTAGTTTAAATGAGTTAATGTCAACTAGAGTATAGTTGGGATGAAATCTCTTCGCACCATTCGCAATCCGCATCCACTCACCAAGTTGACAGAACTCCACACCAGATTTTGTGAGCTGTTTGGAATGTAAGACGCATCTCGACGTGAGTTTGACATTGTGATATTCCATCTCTTCCTTCTTGGGGGGATTGGGGACTAATTTGGTTTAGGGGAGATATGGGGACGAGACAGTAGAGACGAAATTTGTAAATTGTGTAAATACGGGGAAGGGCAAGGGTAGGTAGGCTGACATTGGGGGTGACGTACGAGTCGGGACGAGTTTTCTCCGCTCGCTCTCCCGCGCCCCTTATATCGCATTGCCTTGTGATTACGTGTACCCTTGCGCCCTTGCCCCCACTAACCTCTGCTTTGTCTTCCTCCCCACTCATGGACCCATGGTCTTTTGTCAAGGGGAGTGTGCAGGTGCCCTGAGTTGTGCGGCTGCACTGTGCGCTGCACCCTGCTGCCTGCCTGCCTGCACTGATACACCATATGGACCACACGTTCTGTGGCCTGGCACCTTTGCTGGAGCAGACCATTGCTGCCAGCAGCATCTTATTTGCGGACCACTGTTTTTAAGTGGCATCAATGCCATGCAGTCGGACCACCTAAGTTCGCCCTGCTGGCCTACAATAAAACGGATACGGTTTGTGCCTTTTAATTATTCCTTTGGTGTGTCAGGGGTAAAGAAGACTTTATGTTTTGTTATGGCACACCGAAGACGAAGCAAGAAGATCCGTCGCAGCCCAGCAGCCAGCCAAGCACAAGACATCATCATTGATTAATTGGAAATATTTTTGTGCCTTGTGATGATTGGGCATTTTTTATTGGTGATGGTGCTTTTTGTGCATTTTTGTTTATTTAGGTGCATATGGGTGTATGGTGTATTGGTGCAGTGCAGTGCAATTGGTGTTTCCTCTTCTCAAAAGTGTTTCTTTTTCCCACAAAAGACAGGTCCTGGGTTGTAGTTGTAAATAATTAATTAGTGTCTTGTAAATAACATGCTCCCCACCGGCTTTATATGTAGTTTGCGAATAATTCCGTAATTCGGTTAATTGTGGGCGTGAGTCAGTTAGATAGCACACAACGCAGCAGGTTGGACATATCTAGTGTTAAAACTGTCGCACTCAGGGTAGTAGGTTAAAAGTAGAGGGAAACTACACCTAAGTGTCACACTAATTGTTAAAGAGTAGTCCTGACCCAGGTATCGGAAGCCGCCGTCCTCACTGATATGTGGTTCGGCTCGGGGTGAGCCTGGTGAAAGGAGGGGTGCAGTGTTGCGGGTTTGAAAACCCAGTACAGGTAACATCATTAAAGGTTAAAGGTTGCACCCCATAGATAGGCCACAAGCAACACGTAGGTCACCTTAGGACGGTAGTTATTTCTTAGTATGTGTTTCGGATAAGGCCATTCCCAATAGTTGTATCTGCGTTGCGTAAAACAAATAAGAGTAGGCTCCTCGTCCATTTTGCAGCCTCCCTTCCATCGACGCCATTAAGTGCTAGCCAGTCTGTAATCGCCCTCACCCTTTAGGTTGCCAGCAGCCTTCGCAACCTCGCTGGGCTTCCGCTCAAACCAGCCCAAAGGCCACGAGGTAAGGCCCGAAAAGGGGGGTGGAGCGCAAGGGTGGAGGTGCGGCCACGTCAAGCGGCCATCAAGGCGGAGCCGGTAAGCCCTCACCAGCCAACCAGGGCTCGAGGGAGATCGCCTGACAGGGTGTGGCTAGAGATTTGAGAGGGTTCGCTGAGCGTGGCAATATAACCCCTTGCGCGAGGCCCCCACCTCATTTATGAGCAGGGAGTTGCCGTATCAAGTTATGAGGAGGGACGTGGCTGCAATCATTGCGCTCTGAGTTATGATGGGAGAGGCACCTGGTTTGAGTACCTGAGTTATGAGCAAGAGTTATGAACCAGAAGGACTGATTGGAAGGAGCGCATTCAGAAGGACTTGAGGGGGCGAGCGCATTGTGCGAAAGAACTCGTACGATTGGCGTTGAAGGACATTTGTTGGAGGAACGCTCCATTTTGAAGGGTTTGTCGGGGATCACCGGTTGAGAATTCGGCTTAGGCTTGCGGTGCACAAACATCCAAAACGCCCGTATTCCTATAACATACGCGGCCAAGAGCCACGAAGTTGCCGATAGCCCAGCTTACCATTTCCCCGATATAATTGTCTGCTCGGACCTACGCTACACGGGGAGAGCTGCCTGCCGTCCACCATCGTCTGCTGGTACGGGTCGAGGACCGGGACGAGCTGTGGACGCCATCGCCGGACCTTCCACCCTACCTTCTACATCCCCGCGTGAGTCTGAGTCTGAGAGCGAGCGGGCCCGAGTCCAGGGAATAAGTTAAGACTGAATAAGGCTGCCCTGTGACCTTTTTCTTCCTCTTTCTTGTACATTCTTTCTTTTCCTCTTCTTGTACAAATTGTGAATAAATCACCTGGTTCTTCCTGGTTTCTTCCTAATCCGACCGTCTTAGTCATTTCTCAATTGGGTACCCGTGGCACGATTAGGAACCGCTATAATCGGGTCCAGTCATTGGTAACAGCTCGGATCGCGGATCGCTATCCGCTCGACATTTTCCATCAAATCCGTGATTCGAGCGGGAGTTATTTCCTCGTTTCCTGTCAGCGTTAGTACTTAGGTAATAGCGAATCCCTAGTCCTAAAACCCTACCTAACGCTGCCTGGGAAGGACGTCATAACCCCCAGGATCGCGTCGGCTAGATAAAAGACAAGGGGATTAACCCCCTCTTGATAAGGGGAAGGCCGACGTTTTGAGATCCACAACAATATATATCATGAACCATTGAACCTCCTATCATGAACCTAACATTTATACATATAAATATATCATGCTCTGCCCGATGCAGATTCAAAAGCAGCCTTGGATCAAGGATTACACTGGATGTGTAATCTGCGAATTTCCATTGGTCGTCACAACAAACAGGAATTTGTCATTTGTCCAGGGTGCCTGACATAGCTCATCTATCCTTTGTGAAATATACCATAGGATCTTTAACATCGACCAGTGCTGGAAGACAGGTGCTAATTATCTGATGCAGGGTATACATTTTGATGCCTCACGCTAAATGCAAAACACCAGGATGCCAGTTTATAACTGGGATGAGATTTAAACCCAGGCGAGACGACTTCAACGTGAGTGTACATACACGACATGACCAAAAATATGTGGACACCCGAACATCGAACATCTCCTTCCAAAATCATGGGCATTAATATGGAGTTGGTCCCCCCTTTGCTGCTATAACAGCCTCCACTCTTCTGGGAAGGCTTTCCACTAGTTGTTCGAACATTGCTGCGGGGATTTGCTTCCATGCACCCACAAGAACATTAGTGAGGTCTGGCACTGCTGTTGGGCGATTATGCCTGGCTCACAGTTAGTGATCCAATTCATCCCAAAGGTGTTCGATGGGGTTGAGGTCAGGGCTATGTGCAGGCAAGTCAAGTTCTTCCACACCGATCTCGACAAACCATTTCTCTATGGACCTCGCTTTGTGCACGGGGCCATTGTCATGTGTTACGGATTTGTCACTTCCACCTTTGTTGTTATATACTTGTAGGATTTTTAGTTTCAGGTAATATTGTTGTTAAGATTTCTGTGTGAAATGGAGATTACTTTAGTAAAAAGTAAAAAGAAATGTTTGTGGAGGAAAAAGAAAAACGCGGCAAAGAAACCGGAAGAGGTAAGAGGAGATAAAAAATCGGTGGGGAAAAGAGACAGCCATGTGTGAGTCGCATCGAGGTTGCGAGCGGACTTCCTCGATATTGGTCGCAAATGAATTGAGGCTTCCTGTGAAAGGGATTGCCCGCGACATCGTCCCATATTGCGATTGAAATTAAACCTGCGTCTCAGATTTTCGTACCGAGCGTGAACTATTGTTGGCGGGAAAGCAAGCGCATTGCTGCATTGCAGGTCAGGCACAAGCCTGCTGCATTGCAGGCCGATCCGCCCTTTTTCCTCGAGGAGGCCCTCCGCCTGGTGCATCATGTTTTGTCGTTGGTATTCCTATATGTATTCCTATATTCAATCATCGTATGGATCGTCGTTGGTTTCCATATCTGCTTAATCGTTGGTGGACGTGTGGCGTGGATTGCACTCACGTTTTGGAGGGATCGTTACCCAGTGCCACCATCTGCCCGACTTCTCACCTCGTAACTCCTCGTCCGCAGCCGCGCCGATACCTGCCTGTTGTTCTTGCCATTCTGCATGACTTTGACCTTCACCCAGCATGGGAATTCGTGCACGGACTTTGGGATTGTGACATTCCACTCACATTTGGCGTATCGTGAGTTTATTGCTTTGAGAGCATTGGGGAATGATGGTACTGAAGGAACTGCGCTCCAACGCGAGTCGAAAGAATTGACGCGACCAAAGACGGAATTCGTCCGAGTTGCTTTATTGAAACAAAACAGCTCAGGTATTCTGACAAGCCCGTTTATCGGGCAGCAATATATATACACATTTATGTCGGGAAGTTTGCCCGGCAAAAGCTATACCGGGCATGCCCGGGTGTCAAGGGCGAGCCTTGGAAAGGCGAGTCTGGACCTGCCCGGGCGTGTTTGGCTGCGGCCTGGCAAGTCGAGGCTGGGCGTGCCCGGGCGCTCTGGACGAGCACTGAAAAGGCGATAGCGGGCATGCCCGGACGCTCTGGGCGAGCCCTGGAAAGGCGACAGCGGGCATGCCCGGACGCTCTGGGCGAGCCCTGGAAAGGCGATAGCGGGCATGCCCGGACGCTCTGGGCGAGCCCTGGAAAGGCGATAGCGGGCATGCCGGGACGCTCTGGGCGAGCCCTGGAAAGGCGAGAGCGGGCATGCCCGGGAAAGACGAGACCGGGCGTGCCCGGGAGGTTCGGGCATGCCCGGGAACAGTGAGTCCGGGCATGCCCGGGAGAGGCGCGTCTGGCCGTGTTCTGGCCGGTGCAAGGCGATTGTGTGCATCCAGCGGTAACCGCTACACACGCCCCTCCAGAATCGACCTGCACCGGCAGGGTCAATTTAAGGGGGGTCCGGATGACCCAGCCGAAGCGACCCCTGGAGGGTCATGGGGAGGGGGTCCGACGTGGTGGTGGGTGGTCGAGCGGGGGGAACTGTGGACGGGGGGCGGCCTCGCCGCGGAGGAAGGGCCAACCGTGGTGGTCGGTCGACGTCCATGTGCGCCGGGTTGAGGCGGTCCACAGAAATCCGGTCCGGCCGGCCGCCGAAGTCGACGATGAAAGACTTGTCGCCCCGTCGCAGGACCCGGAAGGGCCCGTCGTACGGCGGCCGGAGTGGCCCCCGGTGCGCATCATGACGCACAATGACGTACTCCGCTGTGCGAAGCGCCGGGGGGACGTAGGACTGGGGGCCACCGTGGCGGGACGTCGGCACGGGGGCAAATCGTCGGGCGACCTCCTGGAGGTCCGAGCGCTGGCGAGCGGCGGACCAGGGACTGGTAGCGTCGGGCACGAATTCGCCCGGGACGCGGAGCGGCTGGCCGTAGACGAGCTCGGCGCGGATGCCTGGAGGTCTTCCTTGGGGGCCGTGCGAAGGCCCAAAAAGACCCACGGCAGCCGGTCGGCCCAACCGTCGTCCTGAAGGCCGGCCATGAGTGCGGCCTTCATGGAGCGGTGAAACCGCTCACACAACCCGTTGGCTTGGGGGTGGTAGGCCGTGGTGCGGTGCAGCGTGACCCCCAACGAACGGGCGACCGCGCCCCAAAGCTCAGACGTGAACTGTGGGCCGCGGTCGGACGAGATGTCCGCTGGTGCGCCGAAGCGCGCGACCCAGGTGGCGATGAACGCCTGAGCCACGTCGGTGGTGGTGGTGGAGGTGAGGGGCACGGCCTCCGGCCACCTGGTGGTCCTGTCCACCATGGTGAGCAGGTGGGTGAACCCCCGCGAGGGGGGCAGGGGACCCACCAGTTCCACGTGGACGTGGTCGAAACGCCGTTCAGGCACGGCGAAAGGTGCCAGCGGGGCCTGGGTGTGGCGGTGGACCTTGACCCGCTGGCAGGCCGTGCAGGCGTTGGCCCAGTCGCGGATGTTTCGTCGAAGGCCGTGCCAGACGAAACGCGCCAACACCAGCTTCTGAGAAGCTTTACGGCCCGGGTGAGAAAGGCCGTGGATGGAGGCGAAGATGCGGCGCTGCCAGGAAACGGGCACTATGGGGCGAGGCTGGCCCTGGGAGACGTCGCAGAGCAGGACGGTGCCCGCGAAGGGAATGTCGGCCAGGCGGAGGCCCGTGTCCGCCGCACGGAGTGCCTGCACCGAGGCGTCGGTGATCTGGTCGGCCGCCATGAGCGCGAAGTCCACGCCGAGGTGGACCGCGTTCGCGCTGGCCTGAGAAAGACAGACGGCCACGGCATTGTCTTTGCCGGCGACGTGCCGGATGTCCGTGGTGAACTCCGACACGGCGGAGAGGTGGCGCTGCTGGCGGGCCGACCACGGCTCCGTGACCTTAGCCATTGCGTAGACCAACGGCTTGTGGTCGACGAAAGCCGTGAACGGGCGGCCCTCCAGGAGGTGTCGGAAATGGCGAACGGCCAGGAATAGCCCGAGCAGCTCGCGGTCGAACGTGCTGTAGTTTAACTCGTTCGGCCGGAGTTGCCGGCTGAAAAAAGCGAGTGGCTGCCAAACCCCGTCCACCCATTGCTCATGGACGGCGCCCACCGCGTAGTTGGAGGCGTCCGTAGTGAGGGCGATGGGCGCGTTGAGCACCGGGTGAGCCAGCAGCGTTGCGTCGGCGAGGGCCCGTTTGGCGCTGGCGAAGGCCGCGTCCATGGCCGCGGACCAAACAATGTCATGCTTGGCCGGCTTGCCCCGGAGGGCCTCGTAAAGGGGCCGCATGAGCTGAGCAGCACGGGGCACGAATCGGTGATAAAAATTCACCATGCCGAGGAACTCTTGGAGGGCCTTGATGGAACGGGGACGCGGGAACATGGTGATGGCCTCGACCTTGGTCGGCAGCGGCACGGCCCCGGTCTTGGTGATGCGGTGGCCCAAAAAGTCAACGGTCGTCGCGCCGAAGTGGCATTTGACCGGGTTGACAATTAAGCCGTGCTCGCTGAGGCGACCGAACAGTGTTCGGAGGTGGAGGAGGTGCTCGGTGCGGGACGTGCTGGCGACGAGGATATCGTCCAGATAGACGAAAAGAAACGGCAGGTCGGGCAGCACGCCGTCCATCAAGCGCTGGAACGCCTGGGCCGCGTTCTTGAGGCCAAACGGCATCCGCAAAAATTCGAACAGGCCGAACGGCGTGATGACGGCCGTCTTCGGGACGTCGGCCGCCCGGACAGGTACCTGGTGGTAGCCCCGTATCAGGTCAATTTTCGAAAAGATGACCCATCCCACCAAACGGGCAGAAAAGTCCTGAATATGCGGGATCGGGTACCTGTCGGGGGTGGTAGCGTCGTTGAGACGGCGGTAGTCGCCACACGGGCGCCATCCACCCCCCGGCTTTGGCACGATGTGCAGTGGCGAGGCCCACGCGCTATCGGAGCGCCGCACGATGCCGAGGTGCTCCAACGCGTCGAACTCGGCCTTCGCCATGGCGAGCTTGGCTGGGTCGAGGCGGCGGGCCCTGGCGTAGACCGGCAAGCCCGTAGTGGGTATGTGGTGCTCGATCCCGTGACGCACCGCGACAGCCGAAAACGTCGGCCGCGTGAGGGCCGGGAATTCCGCGAGTAGGCGAGCGAACTCGTTCGCTGCCTGGAGGGCGCACGCCAGTTCGGTCGGCGCGGAGCTGCTCATTGTGCACGCCAGGGAGCTGAAGGTCTCGGCGTGGACAAGGCGACGACCAGCAGCCCGTGCGCGCAGAGGAAGTCGGCGCCCAGCAAAGCCACGGGGACACTGGCGGTAACAAAAGTCCATTGAAAACGCTGGCTGCCGAAGCAGACGGTGACGACGCGTGGGCCGAAAGTGCGTATGGCCGAGCCATTAGCAGCGACCAAAGAGGGGCCGCAAACGGCATCCCGCCTGTCCTGCTCGGAGGCGGGTATGACGCTCAGTTGGGCGCCGGTGTCACACAGGAAACGCCGCCCAGACGCTTTGTCCCGAATAAACAGCAAGTTGCCCGAGTGGCCGGCGCTCATGGCTGGGAATGAACGCCGGCCCGGCCGTTTCCCGACTTGCCGAAAGTGCACGGGGGCCGGCACGTCCGAGCCTTGTGTCCGAACCTGGCGTGGTAATAACACCACGCCCGGTCAGGTGGAGGCCCCGGCCGTCGTGTCGGAAGCGGGCGGTGCGGCGTGGCGGCCGCCAGTTGCACCGGCAGTTCGGCCTCCAACTGCGCAGGGCGCTCGGGCGTCGTGGGCGTTGCCTCGGACGGCGGCGGGCTCCAGGTAACCGCGCCTATGTACTGGCCCGCCGAGGAGATCTTATCGGCTTCCCTGGCGAGGGCGCGGGAATCCGTGATCAATGTGCCAGCCAGGGCGAGGCGTACCGGGTGAGGCAGCTGGCGAAGGAACAGCTCGCGGAACAGAAAATCCGGAGAGTGCTCACCGAGCAACGAGAGCATATAGTCCATGCGCTCGGATGAGCGCGTGTCGCCGAGCTCGGGCAGAGCGAGCAGGCGCCGTGCGCGTGCTGCCGGTGAGAGGGCGAAAGCGTCGAGGAGGAGTGTCTTCAGCGCGTCGTATTTGTCAGCAGCCGGCGGGTGCTCGAGGAGGCTCAAGGCGCGGGCCACGGTGGCGGAACCGAGCGCCGCCACAACATGGTGGAAGCAGGTGTCGTCCGCGGTGATGCCTCGCAGGGCGAACTGGGAGTCCGCCTGGGCGAACCAAACAGCCGCGTGAGCCTCCCAGAAGGTAGGCAGTTTAAGCGTCACTGCCGTGTCCATGTCGGTAGGTCACCAATGAAGGAACTGGGGTCCAACGCTAGTCGAAAGAATTGACGCGACCAAAGACGGAATTCGGCCGAGTTGCTTTATTGAAACAAAACAGCTCAGGTATTCTGACAAGCCCGTTTATCGGGCAGCAATATATATACACATTTATGTCGGGAAGTTTGCCCGGCAAAAGCTATACCGGGCATGCCCGGGTGTCAAGGGCGAGCCTTGGAAAGGCGAGTCTGGACCTGCCCGGGCGTGTTTGGCTGCGGCCTGGCAAGTCGAGGCTGGGCGTGCCCTGGCGCTCTGGACGAGCACTGGAAAGGCGATAGCGGGCATGCCCGGACGCTCTGGGCGAGCCCTGGAAAGGCGATAGCGGGCATGCCCGGACGCTCTGGGCGAGCCCTGGAAAGGCAATAGCGGGCATGCCCGGACGCTCTGGGCGAGCCCTGGAAAGGCGATAGCGGGCATGCCCGGACGCTCTGGGCGAGCCCTGGAAAGGCGAGAGCGGGCATGCCCGGGAAAGACGAGACCGGGCGTGCCCGGGAGGTTCGGGCGTGCCCGGGAACAGTGAGTCCGGGCATGCCCGGGAGAGGCGCGTCTGGCCGTGTTCTGGCCGGTGCAAGGCGATTGTGTGCATCCAGCGGTAACCGCTACAGTACCATCATATGTATTGTTCATGAGATGCAAATTATATTTTCATGGTACTTTCATTAAGAGTGTTATTATTACCCTCGCTAGAGGAGAGGGTATTGCATTTGAGTCCATTTGTTTGTCTGTCTGTCTGTTTGTCTGTTTGTTTGTCCGCACAGAATAAATATGATTTTCTCTGCAATTGTTGGTCTGATTGACAGGAAATTTTCACCATAGGCGCAACTCCACCTGTATAATTTTTTAATGATAATTATGGCATCATCGGTCACGTAGTTCGGCCGCCATCTTGGAAAAACCGAAAATCTTTGCACCTTTATATCTCCAAAATCGCTGAATATAAAAAATTGAGACATGGCTCATTGTAAAGAACTCTCCATGGGGAATAAAATATGTTAACGATGATGTCATAGGTGCCTCCATCATGACATCATCATTGGACAGATACAAAACTTCATCCAACCAAGATGGAATTTCTTGAGCGTCATGTAGGCTTAAATTGGTGTAGACAAAAATAATGATGTCATTGGTCACATGGTTCGGCCGCCATCTTTGAAAAACCGAAAAACGTTGCACCTCTATATCTACGAAAGCGCAGAATAGAAAAAATTGAGACGTGGCTCATTGTAAACAAATCTCCATGGGGAATAAAATATGTTAATGATGATGTCATAGGTGCCTCCCTTATGGCGCCGTAATTCGACAAGTACAAAACTATATCCGATCAAGATGAAATTTCTTGAGTGTCGCTGAAGCGTTAAGATTTCCCTTCACTGGAACTAAGGGGCCTCGCCCGAACCATGAAAAACAGCCCCAGACCATTATTCTTCCTCCACCAAACTTTACAGTTGGCACTATGCATTCGGGCAGGAAGCGTTCTCCTGGCATTTGCCAAACCCAGTTTCATCCGTCGGACTGCCAGCTGGTGAAGCGTGATTCATCACTCCCGAGAACGCGTTTCCACTGCTCCAGAGTCCAATGGTGGCGAGCTTTACACCTCTCCAGCCGATGCTTGGCATTGTGCGCATGGTGATCTTTAGCTTGTGTGCGGCTGCTTGACCATGGAAACCCATTTCATTAAGCTCCCGATGAACAGTTGTTGTGCTGACGTTACTTCCAGAGGCCGTTTTGAACTTGGTAGTGAGTGTTGCACCCGAGGACAGACAATCTTTAAGCGCTATGCGCTTCAGCACTCTGCGGTTCCATTATGTGAGCTTGTGTGGCCTTCCACTTCGCGGCTGAGCTGTTGTTGCTCCGAGACGTTTCCACTCCACAATAACAGCACTTACAGTTGACCCGGGCAGCTCTAGCAGGGCAGAAATTTGACAAACAAACTTGTTGGAAAGGTGGCATCCTATGACAGAGACATGTTGAAAGTCACTGAGCTCTTAAGTACGGCCCATTCTACTGCCAATGTTTGTCTATGGAGATTGCATGGCTGTGTGCTTGATTACATATACCTGTCAGCAATGGGTGTGGCTGAAACAGTCGAATCCACAAATTAGAAGGGGTGTCCACATACTTTTGGTCATGTTGTGTATCTCTAGGCCAATGCCAATATATACATACATACATACATACATACATGCATACATACATGCATACATACATACATACATACATACATACTGTACATGCTGCTGTCTCAGGGGACGACGTGCCACCTCATCTCCTGAGGGGAAATGCATTCCACCCTGATGACAGGCGTGAAGGTGATTTGTACAGGAATTCATCATTTGTTCAGGGTAAAGGTGATAACTCACTCTCACTTCATAAAATACACCATAGTGTAGCAGTTACCGGACACAATTCTCTTGTACCGGCCGGTGACGTAATCAGCGGGCGGTCACTCGGATTGCATACCACGCCCCGTTGAGAGGCGTGGCTTACTGTTTGAATTTGAAATATATATTGCCGCTCGGGGTAGCCATTTTCAGTGCATTCGTGCCGAGCTCGGAATAAACAGCTCTGTGAAACTCAGCTCGTTGTCGCGTCCATATTGTTGGAGTTCGATGTGGGAGCACAGCTCCACAATAGGATCTTTATTGTCCATCATGTATTTGTTCTTATGATTGGATATAATTAAATTGGGAAGGAGTAGGCATTAGTTTATCTGAACTTCCAGGTCACACAAGCTGTGGAAAGGTAAGTAGTTGGGAAGACACAGCTAGAAATAATAGCGATAATGATTGTTACCCCACACACGCGAAGTGAAAAGTGGGGTTAAGCAAGTGGTTCATGCGATCATGTCCATCAATCCTTCTGTGGTATCAGTTAATGACGTCAGTTTATAATCGCGGAACAACGAAAACATTTCAATTGAATGTTATATTTTGAACATGAATCAGGACATGGATAGAAATACAGGTCTGCTGTTTCACTGTATATTGGCTCTGAATTTGTCACGACCACGCATGCGCAAAAATAAGTGAGATTGTAGCGGTTGCCGCTGAACATACACAATCGCCTTACACCTGCCGAGGACGCAACCACGGAGCGATTGCTGTGCCGGGCTCGCCCAGACCGCCCGGAGACGCTCAGTCTCGCCTTTCCTGGGCATGCCCGGACTCGCCTTTCCCGGGCTCGCCCGGCCCGTTCGGCGACACCCAGTCTCGCCGTTCCCGGGCATGTCCAGACACGCCCGGCCCGTCCGGCGACACCAAGTCTCGCCGTTTGCGGGCATGTCCAGACTCGCCCAGGTCTCCCGGACACGCCCAGTCGCGCCTTTTAAGGGCAAACGCTCCGGCATGAGATATTCGAGTGCTTGTATATAATGCTGCCCGATAAACGGGCTTTTCAGAGTACCCGAGTTGATATGATGCAATAAAGAAACTCGGACTAATTCCAGGTTTTTGTCGCGTCCATTCTTTCGATTCGGGTTGGGGCACAGCTCCTTCATTGGTGACCTACCGACATGGACACGGCAGTTGCCCTCAAACTGCCTACCTTCTGGGAGGCTCATGCGGCGGTTTGGTTCGCCCAGGCGGACTCCCAGTTCGCCCTGCGAGGCATCACCGCCGACGACACCGCTTCCATCATGTGGTAGCAGCACTCGGCTCAGCCACCGCGGCCCGCGCCCTCAGCCTCCTCCAGCACCCGCCAGCCGCTGACAAGTACGGCGCGATCAAGAAGCTCCTCCTCGATGCTTTCGCCCTCTCATCAGCGGAACGCGCACGGCGCCTGCTCGACCTGCCCAAGCTCAGCGACACGCGCCCGTCCGAGCGAATGGATTACATGCTCTCGTTGCTCGGGGAGCACGCCCCGGATTTTCTTTTTCAAGAGCTGTTCCTCCGTCAGCTGCCTAGGCAGGTACGCCTCGCCCTGGCAAGCACGCAGATCACGGATCCCCGCACCCTCGCCAGGGAAGCCGACAACATCTCCTCGGCAGGCCAACACATCGGGGCAGCGACCTGGAGCCCGCCGCCGTCCGAAGCAACGCCCATGGCGCCCGAGCACCCGGCACGGTCGGCGGCCGAACTGCCGGCGCAATTGGCAGCCTCTACGCCGCACCGACCGCCTCCAACACGACGACCGGGGCCTACACCTGACCAGGCGTGGTGTTACTACCATGCCAGGTTCGGACAAAAGGCCCGGACATGCCGACCCCCGTGCACTTTCGGCAAGTCGGGAAACGGCCAGGCCGGCGTTCATTACCAGCCATGAGCGCCGGCCACACGGGCAACTTACTTTTTATCAGGGACAAAGCGTCCGGACGGCGCTTCCTGTGTGACACCGGCGCCCAACTGAGCGTCATACCCGCCTCCGATCAGGACAGGCAGTCCGCGGTTTGCGGCCCCTCCTTGGTGGCGGCCAACGGATCGGCCATCCGCACCTTCGGCCGACGCAACGTCACCCTCTGCTTCGGCAGCCAGCGCTTTCATTGGACTTTTGTGACCGCAAGCGTGCCCATGGCTCTGCTGGGCGCCGACTTCCTCTGCGCACACGGGCTGCTGGTTGACGTCAAACGGCGTCACCTCGTCAACGCCGAGACCTTCAGCTCCCTGGCATGCACGTTGAGCAGCTCCGCGCCGACCGAGCTAGCATGCGCCCTCCCGGCGGCGAACGAGTTTGCTCGCCTGCTCACGGAGTTCCCGGCCCTCACGCGGCCGACGTTTTCGGCCGTCACGGTACGACATGGTATCGAGCACCACATACCAACCACGGGCCCGCCGGTCTACGCCAGAGCCCGTCGCCTCGACCCAGCCAAGCTCGCCATGGCCAAAGCCGAGTTCGGCGCTTTGGAACACCTCGGCATCGTGCGGCGCTCCGATAGCGCATGGGCTTCGCCAATGCACATTGTACCAAAGCCGGGGGGCGGCTGGCGCCCATGTGGCGACTACCGCCACCTTAACGACGTTACCACCCCCGACAGGTATCCGATCCCGCACATTCAAGACTTCTCCGCCCGTCTGGAAGGATGGGTCATTTTTTCGAAGATCGATTTGATACGGGGATACCACCAGGTACCTGTCAGGCCGGCCGACGTCCCAAAAACGGCCGTCATCACGCCGTTCGACTTATTCAAATTCCTTCGAATGCCATTTGGCCTCAAGAACGCGGCTCAGGCGTTCCAGCGCTTGATGGACGGCGTGCTGCGCGACCTGCCGTTCCTCTTCGTCTACCTGGACGACATCCTCGTCGCCAGCGCGTCCCGAGCCGAGCACCTCCGAACACCTCCGAACACTGTTCGGGCGCCTCAGCGAGCACGGCCTAATCGTCAACCCGGCCAAATGCCACTTCGGCACGACAGCCGTTGATTTTTTGGGCCACCACATCACCAAGAACGGGGCCGTGCCGCTGCCTACCAAGGTCGAGGCCATCACCGCGTTTCCGCGTCCCCGATTCATCAAGACCCTGCAGGAGTTCCTCGGAATGGTGAATTTCTATCACCGCTTTGTGCCCCGCGCTGCTCAGCTCATGCGGCCCCTCTACGAAGCCCTCCGGGGCAAGCCGGCCAAACACGACGTCGTCTGGTCCGCAGCCATGGACGCGGCATTTACAAGCTCAAAGCGGGCCCTCGCCGACGCAACACTGCTCGCTCACCCAGTGCTCAACGCTCCCATCGCCCTCACCACGGATGCCTCCGACTACGCGGTGGGCGCCATACATGAGCGATGGGTGAACGGGGTTTGGCAGCCACTCGCTTTTTTCAGCCGGCAACTCCGGCCGAACGAGCTCAAATATAGCACGTTTGACCGTGAGCTCCTCGGTCTACACCTGGCCGTTCGCCATTTCCGCCAGCTCCTGGAGGGCCGACCCTTCACGGCTTTCGTCGACCACAAGCCGTTGGTTTATGCAATGGCCAAAGTCACGGAGCCGTGGTCGGCCCGCCAGCAGCGCCACCTCTCCGCCGTGTCGGAGTTTACCACGGACATCCGGCACGTCGCCGGCAAAGGCAACGCCGTGGCCGACTGTCTTTCTCGGGCCAGCGCGAACGCGGTCCACCTCGGCGTGGACTTCGCGCTTATGGCGGCTGACCAGACCACCGACACCACGGTGCAAGCCCTCTGGGTGGCGGACACGGGCCTCCGCCTGGCCGACGTCCCCTTCGCGGACACTGTCCTGCTCTGTGACGTCTCCCAAGGCCAGCCTCGCCCCATCGTGCCCGTTACCTGGCAACACCGCATTTTCGCCTCCCTCCACGGCCTTTCCCACCCGGGCCGGAAAGCTTCCCAGAAGCTGGTGTCGGCGCGATTCGTCTGGCACGGCCTTCGACGGGATGTCCGCGATTGGACCAGCACCTGCACGACCTGCCAACAGGCCAAGGTCCACCGACACACCCAGGCCCCGCTGGCACCTTTCACCGTGCCCGAACGGCGTTTCGACCACGTCAACGTGGACCTGGTGGGCCCCCTCCCCCCATCACGGGGTTTCACACACCTGCTCACCATGGTGGACAGGACCACCAGGTGGCCGGAGGCCGTTTCCCTCGTCTCCACCACCACCGCCGACGTGGCACAGGCTTTCATCGCCACCTGGGTCGCCCGTTTTGGTGCACCGGCGGACATCTCTTCGGACCGCGGGCTGCAGTTCACCTCCGAGCTGTGGGGCGCGGTCGCCCGCAACCTGGGGGTCAGGCTCCACCATACCACGGCCTACCACCCCCAAGCCAACGGGTTGTGCGAGCGGTTCCACCGTTCCATGAAGGCCGCGCTCATGGCCGGCCTTCAGGACGGCGATTGGACCGACCGGCTACCGTGGGTCCTTTTGGGCCTCCGCACGGCCCCCAAGGAGGACCTCGGGCGTCCACCGCCGAGCTGGTCTACGGCCAGCCGCTACGGGTCCCGGGCGAATTCGTGCCCGACGCCACCAGTCTCTGGTCCGCAGCTCGCCAGCGTTCGGACCTCCAGGAGACCGCCCGACGGTTTGCCCCCGTGCCAACGTCCCACCACGGTGACCCCCAGGCCTACGTCCCCCCAGCGCTTCGCACAGCGGAGTACGTTTTCGTGCGTCATGACGCACACCGGGGGCCACTCAAGCCGCCGTACGACAGACCCTTCCGGGTCCTGCGACGGGACGACAAGTCCTTCGTCATCGACGTCGGCGGCAGGTCGGACTGGATTTCGGTGGAAAGCCGGCGCACGTGGACATCGACCAACCACCTCGGTTGGCCCTTCCTCCGCAGCGAGGCCGCCCCCCGTCCACGGTGCCTCCCGCTCGACCACCCACCCCCACACCGGACCCCCCCCCCCTCCCCCACGACCCTCCAGGGGTCGCTTCGGCCGGATCATCAGGACCCCCCTTAAATTGACCCTGCCGGTGCAAGTCGATTCTGGGGGGGCGTGTGTAGCGGTTGCCGCTGAACATACACAATCGCCTTACACCTGCCGAGGACGCAACCACGGAGCGATTGCTGTGCCGGGCTCGCCCAGACCGCCCGGAGACGCTCAGTCTCTCCTTTCCCGGGCATGCCCGGACTCGCTTTTCCCGGGCTCGCCCGGCCCGTTCGGCGACACCCAGTCTCGCCGTTCCCGGGCATGTCCAGGCACGCCCGGCCCGTCCGGCGACACACAGTCTCGCCGTTCCCGGGCATGTCCAGACTCGCCCAGGTCTCCCGGACACGCCCAGTCGCGCCTTTTAAGGGCAAACGCTCCGGCATGAGATATTCGAGTGCTTGTATATAATGCTGCCCGATAAACGGGCTTTTCAGAGTACCCGAGTTGATTTGATGCAATAAAAAAACTCCGACGAATTCCAGCTTTTTGTCGCGTCCATTCTTTCGATTCGAGTTGGGGCACAGCTCCTTCAAGATACTATTTTTACTCTGCCTGCTTTCCCGACAGTGAAACAAAAGTGAAAATTATTACATACTGAAAACCCACTGTTTATAAGAACTTATAATGTATAAACTTAAACACTGCGCGGGGTATCGTGTTCTATTAACTCTCGAATTACGTGTTGCAATTGTTTGCCAGTAATAATCTCCTGCGGTTTGTCAAAAGGACATCTTGGGATCTTTAACCTGCACCAAGTACTAGTAGCACTTCCTCTGCAACATCCTGTCGGACTCATTTCATTTACAATGAAGCAATTGATTTACCCAAACATGGAAGCCAAGCTATATGAGTATGTGCATAGCACACTAACACCAGCATGCCATGTGTTCACATGTGCAATTGATCACAGGTGACATCATCATAACCCACGATGGCATCTCCAAGCAATTAAGTAAGTGTGTATGCTTGAACTGTAAAGAAAACAGCAGACAGGGAAAAATTAATGCTTATCGCAGTGGCAACACATTCATAATTACAAACGAACTTGACGTCAAAAATTCTCACTTACTCACTGTGTTTCACACCTGAACAAAGAGGAACAAAGTGATAAATCATTGAATTTTTTTTTTTTACACTTAAAACTTGTGCCTTTTTTCACGGCTGAGGTTAAACTAACATTTCTTTTCTTCAGACAAACTACGAACGATTTTGTAATTTGTGGTTGACCTTTTTTGTATAAAAAACATTGAGGGCCATGGAGGAAATGCACTTCATTCTGGCTTTTCTATTTATTATGTATGCACATATGGTGGAGTTTGTTCCCCCACATCCACCCACCAACTAGCACCCACATACTGTACTAAAACCCACACCCCATCATCCACCACCTCTGTTTGCTCTCTGAATTTGCTGAATCCATCTGCTCTAAAATCTTGGAATTCTTTGGAATCAGGTTGGAAATCATTGGTTCAAAGATTACATTATCTCAACCTGATTAGATCACGGCTGTGATTGGCTGAATTCTGTTGCCACGACAACCATCTTGGTAACTCGGCTTGTGTACGCGATATTTCAAAAACCGTTCAAGATTTAGCTTTCACATTACACGGATCTATTACTCATTCCAACCAAAAGGCGGTTGATCCAGAGTATCAACTCCTTTTTGTTTTTTTAACAATTATGATCCGATGTTTGCTTTCATGACTGCTATTCGTTTTCTGAAACTTATTCAAGTTTTAGGTGATCATAATATTCCCAAATTCCAGCTAAACATGTGCAAACATGGTTGTGAAATTGCTTTTTATTGGAGAAGCTTGTGTGAGTCAGGTTAGAATGTTGTGATTGATTAACATATTGGAACATTAAAAGGCATCATGGAGTGATCTGATTTCCTCAGCAAGCAGGATGTCAGATCACGTAACTTACTGCATTTTCGCCCAATCATAATTCTTCAATCTCCATTGCCTTTTCAGTCCTGCATGGAGGTGTTCCCGTTTTTTGAAGTGTGCGGACCCGGTCCCGTTTTTCGAAACGTGTGGACGTTATCTCATTTCAAAGTGTGTGGACGCAGTCCCGTTTTTCAAAGCGTGTAGTTGCGGTCCCATTTTGAAGCGTGTGGACGTGATCTCATTTCAAAGCGTGTGGATGTGGTCCGGTTTTGAAGTGTGTGGACGCAGTACCGTTTTTCGAAGCGTGGGCACGGTCACGTTTTTCGAAGCGTGTAGATGCAGTCCCGTTTCGAAGTGTGTGGGCAAGGTCCCGTTTTTCGAAGCGTGTAGTTGCGGTCCCATTTCGAAGTGTGTGGGCATGGTCCCGTTTTTCGAAGCGTGTAGATGCAGTCCCGTTTTGAAGTGTGTGGACGCGGTCCCGTTTTTCGAAGCGTGTGGACGTGATCTCATTTCAAAGCGTGTCAACGTGGTCCCGTTTCGAAGTGTGTGGGCACGGTCCCGTTTTTCGAAGCGTGTAGTTGCGGTCCCATTTCGAAGTGTGTGGGCATGGTCCCGTTTTTCAAAGCGTGTAGATGCAGTCCCGTTTTGAAGTGTGTGGACACGGTCCCGTTTTTCGAAGCGTGTGGACGTGATCTCATTTCAAAGCGTGTCAACGTGGTCCCGTTTCGAAGTGTGTGGGCACGGTCCCGTTTTTCGAAGCGTGTAGTTGCGGTCCCATTTCGAAGCGTGTGGACGCAGTCCCGTTTTTCAAAGTGTGTAGATGCAGTCTTCTATTTCGAAGTGTGTAGATGCAGTCTCGTTTTTTGAAGTGTGTAGATGCAGTCCCGTTTCGAAGTGTGTAGATGCAGTCTTCTTTTTCGAAGTGTGTAGATGCAGTCCCGTTTTTTGAAGTGTGTAGATGCAGTCTCATTTCGAAGTGTGTAGATGCAGTCTCGTTTTTTGAAGTGTGTAGATTTTTTTTTTTTTTAAACACCTTTAGAGGCCATTTTTCCCCGCAAAGCGGGGGTTGGCCTTTTTCGGGAACCGTGGTTGTTGTTGTTTTTCGGTCCCCTTTTTGAAGCAATGTTTTACGGCCGGATGCCCTTCCTGATGCCAACCCTTTTTGCCGCCTTTAACGACAAACAGGGAATTACCAGTGAACTGGTACTCAATTAGCCGACCTCGGAAGGATGACAGGCTGAGTCAACCCCCCTGGCGTTAATTCAGCAATTGACCGGGATTCGAACCCAGGATCCTTGGATCCTAAGCCGGCACCCTAGCCGCTAGCCCAACACCAGGGTCTTGTGGACGTCATGTGCAGTCATGTGTAGATGCAATCCCGTTTTTCGAAGTGTGTAGATGCAGTCTTCTTTTTCGAAGTGTGTAGATGCAGTCCCGTTTTTTGAAGTGTGTAGATGCAGTCTCATTTCGAAGTGTGTAGATGCAGTCTTGTTTTTCGAAGTGTGTAGATGCAGTCCCGTTTTTTGAAGTGTGTAGATACAGTCTCATTTCGAAGTGTGTAGATGCAGTCTTGTTTTTCGAAGTGTGTAGATGCAGTCCCGTTTTTTGAAGTGTGTAGATGCAGTCCCGTTTCGAAGCGTGTGATTTCGAAGCGTGATTCACACGAAGCGTGTGAATTGTGGATCAATTACATTGATTGTAATTTCACCGTTTTTCGAAGCATGTTGACATGGTCTCATTTTTCAAAGCGTGTGGACGTGGTCCTGTTTTGAAGTGTGTGGACGTGGTCCCGTTTTGAAGTGTGTATGCAGTCCCTGTTTTTCGAAGGATTTGGACATGGTCCAGTTTCGAAGGGTGTGGACGCAGTACCGTTTTTCAAAGCGTGTAGTTGCGGTCCCGTTTCGAAGTGTGTGGGCACGGACCCGTTTTTCGAAGCGTGTAGTTGCGGTCCCGTTTTGAAGCGTGTGGACGCCGTCCCGTTTTTCAAAGCGTGTAGATGCAGTCCCGTTTTGAAGTGTGTGGACGTGGTCCCATCCTCCTCCCTGACCCCCACCCCACCCCACACATAACCTCCTCCTTGACCGACTTTCCTGGGAATTTGAAACTGCATTGATTGTAATTTCATTTTGCTCTATTTTGGGGATTTTAAAGCACTGATAATCCAGAATCCAGTTGTGTTAACTTAGTTCATTACATTTGTCTCAGGCTTCATTTTCTGAAGTCTATCCTGTTTAAATTGAACCATGAAGACTGAACTACGGAAGATATATCATGTGTTTTTCTCAGTCAGGAGAGTTCTAAAAAGGAGTTATTGGAATCCGGTTCAAAAGTGATATGATTCACTTGTATTATCTACTAGAAACTGCATTACCTGTATTACGTTTATCAACAACAACAACAAAAAAGAAGATGCTTTTTCTTCCTTGAGATACGATAATGTGGTTATATAAGACAATTCGATTTTCCTGGAAAATATAGTTTCCAGTTGAAAGAGATGCATTTGATCTCCAACCCAAATTAGAAAATATCCATAGTGTCTTCCTATGGACGGAGCACGCAAGTCACCACTAAGTGGGTTCTCTTCCCCCAAGACATGTTTGTTTCTCACACCAGGGAGTCACGTCATTAGCAAAGTAAAGTGATGAATGATGAAGATGCGACAGAGATGGGATCGACATTGACTGACTACGAGCTATTACAACTGTGATGTCTTTGAGGCTATCCCACCATAGATGAGAGCAGAAAATTGTTATTTGGCAAGAGTGGCACATGATAACCTACTCTTTTCAAAATCCACTGTGGAATATTAGCATACCCAAGAGCCAGCTGATATGTGTGCTCGATGATGCAACTCTCTGTCTGTGAAGCAGGGTCAGGAGTCGAACCTGCACTCGACAATTCAAAGGTAAGTGTTATTGGGCACCGAGCAAACTCCAACTGGAAAATCGTTAAATTCCATTCTGCTCCATGTTTCGCATTATACATTAATGGCTCTATTGTTTAACGTTCCTGAGAGTGGTTTTTTTTTGGTTTTGACTCGGTTGGTGTTTCTCAAGCCTGCATTGTGAGGTCATGGCATGAAGTGGTGTTTTGATCAAACCTTGTTTCAATTTTTTTTCAAATGTTAACTATTTCGAGAAACCATTTGTGCACAACATTAGTCATAATACTTTACCTTCTGTTGTAAGATAGTAAAAGGTGAGTCAATAAGTTATGCCACTTTACTCTCCGCAAAGCTTTGTTGCGTCCACGGGAACATTGCTGGTCATTTCTCAACATAATACCCAAAATAATGACATGCATTTGTTCCATATCAATGCCAGCGGTTTGATGTGTAGCCTCACTCAGACAGCCTTTTTGACATCCTTTTGCCATGTGAAGTGCTTGCTCCTTCAGGGGCGCAAGCAGGTGGTCATCGGATGGTGCAAGGTCTGGGCCATAAGGCAGGTGTCGGACGACCTCCCACTCAAGTTTGACGATGGTGCTTACTGTCATGCGGACGGCGAGGTCTGGCATTGTTTTGTTGCGGAAGCACACCTCAGGAGAGGAGACTGGAACGACGTCTGAAAATCTCATTTCACGATTGGTGGAGTTTGTCACAATATGTTGCTCTGGTCACAGTTCCATCTTGGGATGAAACCAAAAGGGGACCGGCCGTTCATGTCCCAGAATACCATTAGTCTGATTTTGCCAAAACACCGCTGGACCTTAACCTTTTTCTTCATAGGAGATGTTCGGTGCTTCTACAAGTACTCCATATTTTCTCTCTTTCATTCTAGTTTGTAAAGGAACACAGATGTCTCGTGTCTAGTTACAATACGAGACAAGAAGTCGTTCCCTTTATTATGGAAGTGCTGGAGTAGGTCTCCAAATGGACAATCATATGCACATTGCTGGCGTTTTGGGCACCCACCTGCATGACACCTTTCCAAAGTTGAGTTGATCCTGGACAATCATATGCACAGTACCGTGGTTGAGGCAAATTTTATTAGCAATGCCTTCGATCGTCATGGGTAGATCGCTATGGCTAAGTTCATCCATATGAGTGATACGCTATGCGGACATGCCTTTCCATGGTCTCCCAAGATGCTGTTCATTTTGCAGTCTTTGTCTGCCTTCTCCAATCTTATTTATCATTCTGTACTCTTTTTTTTTTTTGGTCCAGCCATGATGGCCCATACTATAACCTCATTTGTCTATAAATTTCAATTCCACTCATCCCTTCTGCCCATGTAAAATGGATAACCACTCGTTGTTCATCACATGATATGGTTTCTCCATATTGGTCACGTGATTCAGGGTTGCCAATCTACAACAACAGGGATGCCAAACCTGCATTGCTGAATGGATACAGGCCTGCATGTCATCACGTGTATGTTACTGCAATGAAAAGTTATGTTATTTATCGACTCACCCTCAGAGAATGTTCCTCATATCCCAACCAGCCCTTTTCTGTTCAAATGAATGAAGTGATTGTTTTGTCTTACCTTCCTTCTATTAAATATTTCCCTTCCATCTTGCTCAATTTATATTGTTTTTTCTATCATTTCAAACCGCAACATACAGTATATGTCAAGAAAGACGCCAATCAAAATTCCTGGAGTATTGAAAAGAAAACTAGAAAGCAGCTAAATATTGTCACGTGCTCCTCCCCAAACCCCAGTCACGGTGTACCTCCGAGCCCCGAGAGGAGTTACGGCAGAAAGATGTGTTATTCTGTATGTCAAAGATCAATGGTGAAACCACACCAATTGTTACCAACAAACAAGTATTGTATTAAGATCACACAAGAATAACAGCACAACAACAATAGTAATCAATTGTACAACCAATATATTTTTCATATGATGGTACCATCAGGTTCGTACAATTAACTCACTGTGCTCCAAGTGAGTGAAAAGAAGAACATTCCCCAATGTCTCTATTCCGGCATCAAGCCAAAGTCGATCCACTCCAGTGATCATCAAAACGATGTCCAATCGAGACCCAGAATCCCGTTCGGATGACAGTCACAGTCCCGCTGCCAAAGCTGCGCAAAGGTGCCCTCAAAGCGACTGGGAAATCACACCCTCGGGTATGGACATTCCACGGCTCCAAATCGGCGAACCGCAGATTTCCCACTCAAAAGCCACGTTACACACGCACACCAGATTAACGTCTGAATGTGTTGAAAATGGTTGAAGCGAAGTGAAAAACCTTGAGCGATGCGCAAATCCTGCGCGAGGTAAAAATGGCCGACGGCCCGTTCTCGTGGCGTAACGGCACTCTGATGATTCTCTCTGGAATCAACCGCAAAACCTGTCACGCAGGTTTATCTGTCACAGCGATGACAACTCTGTCGCGGGAATCCCTTTCCCGGGAAACCCAAAGTTCACTCGTGACCCTCGTTCGCCAATCGTTCGCTCCAAACCTCGAAGCAGCTCGGCTTCTTGTCCGACTCACTCGCTCCGCCTTTTCTTCCTCCGGTTCCGGTTTCATTTAAAACATTAATTTTTTTACCTTTTGAAAATAGTAATCTATTTTTCCCTTAAACGACAACAATAATAGTACATGGAACCAAAAATGTTTACAGTGGATGAAAACCACAACAACGGATGTGACGAATCCGTAACAATATGCAAAGCCCATCCTCGTCCATTTGCATTCAGTTGTCTTCTTCTTCTTCTGTATGCTCAAAATAGCGAAAACAATTTGTTTGTTTTTCCTTAAAAATGAAAATTGATGATTTTATGCAACCTTGACCTTTGAGCTTTCGACCTAAAAAAATTAATCAATCGACTCCTACCCTTTGACTCGTGAATCAATTCAGTGACCCAATATGCAAATTCTTTACATTTCAGGTCAATCAGGTGAAAATTGGTGATTTTATGTGACGCTGACCTTTGACCTTTTGACAAAATTCTTAATTTGCCTTCTCCATATTCTCATAATAAAGCTTTGTTGTAAATTTGATGGCAATAGCTCAAATGGCAGTAAGAAGTTATGGCCTGGACAGACACACACGCACAAACATACACAGACAGACACACATAAGTGATTACAAACCCTGTCTCCTGCTGTGTAGGAGACAGACTAATAAGAACTACGAGTCATTATATGACTAAGAAATGCCAGCTTTATTAGTTATTTGTTCCTGTTCAATCAGTCCGTATCTACTTTGTAGTCCTTCTGGTATTTTGCACCTGCTTCCCTGCTGAGGTCTACCCTCAATCCTCATTTGCTTAGATGACTTTTTCCTCCAAAAGGCTCCAAATCCTCTGGGGAATATATTTCACATGGCATGCTGTCAATCAGGTCCCCAATATGTCTTACAGACGAGTCTCTGTGCCTCGTTCTCAAGAAGGTTTATTCTGGCCCAACAGGACCTGAAATACTCCACATCATTCAGGTGTCTCCTGGCTGTGCAAGATTATGTAATATCAGCTCACGTCTTTGCACTTTAACTCCTTCTCTGTACTTTCAAATGTACAGTCATTCTAAAACAATCTGGGTGTGCTCTGTGTGAGGGCAAATTGAACTATTAATACAATAACTTCCTGGTGAGCGTTCTCGGAGAAAACTCTGACCAGATTTCGTTTTAATTTAAAAAGTTTGGCCAATGACTGCACCAGCCAATTCCATATACCTTGGCCTTGTATTCTGTCTCAAAAATACTTTTGCTTCCGGCATCTTTACTTGCTGTATCTTCCCTAGGCCTACAGGATAATTCAGCTATTTTTATTTCGTCAGAGACTGTCAAACACGTATCAATTACAGGTTTTGTATAGTTTGTGTATAAGGGAAAAAGTTTCTCATCGACAATCTCTACTGTGTTTCATTTTATTTGTCTTGTCAAGTGAAGTTGTTACCCCACGCATGTGAAGCGAAAGGGAGGTTAAGCAATTGGTTCATGAGATTTCCTTCGGTCAGATTTGCCTTCCAGGTGGAGAGCAAATTGTTTCAGAGCAACTGCCTCACCACGGAATTCAGTGTACATGGGTGGGAGGAAGGGTAGGATGAGGATGATTGAAGACAGGATGGGATGAATCTGTGCATAAGACACAGCAGGTTTCTGTGAAATAATTCCCAGGCCGAGTTAACATCAGGCGTAGTAGATCTGGAGACCAGTCCTGAAGATAAATGACTGCTTTTAGTCCCTGCCAATCTCCATGAGTGAAAAGCCAGACTTGCCGGCATTGAGGCAGCTCTCTGAGAATAGCCAGAGAGATGTTGACTTTCACAAGCATACAGTATGATCAGATGAACCAATTGTAGTAGAGGAAAAGCAGAAGACCTTCGTGGGAAAGTTCGTCATCACTAAGTCCAGACGGGAGGATCTGCCATTTGGATAAATCCAGGTTGGAAAGTTTACAAATTGAGTCATACCCATGGAGTCGCAGAAGTCCTTTACCTGAAGTGCCATGGCTGATGAAAGAAGTACCAATACCTAGTCAATTTGCATGGTGACAATTGAAATCGCCACATATGAGTAAGACAGAGTTAGAAGGAACAGTTAAAAGTTTGTCCATGTTGTCTGAGAGCGAGAGAGATGTAGACGGAGTTGTCACTGTTTGGAGGACGGCACAGCACAGACAACCAAGAAGTGTGGGTGGAGGGGAAGTCACAGCCAGAGGTACACATGGGGGTTGGGAAGTGTAAGATCAAGTGCCCTTATGATATTATATGCATTTGCAGCATATTGTTATATTGAAGGGGGTACAAATAAGCTAGCATATTCCATGTGTTCTTGCAGGTTAGAGTACTTCCGGAACCAGGGAAGGAGTGAAGTTGTCCTTTTCTTCATGGCATGATGTGCGGTAACATTGGCATCAGATAGGAAGGCATAACTTGTACATGCTCTCTCTGCAAACGAGACAAGGCACCCAAGCAAAGTAAGGAGATGGGTGAATTTGGGTGCCTTGGTTTGTGTCAGGGCGAATTAACCCCTTACCCCCCTCCACCACTCTCCTCACAACCCATGCTCTGAGTACAAGGCGTCTGGCACAGCACCGACCATTATAAAGACCTTAGAGGGTGCACTGCTATTAGCGCTTTGCAAGGTGATGCGTCATTCATTTGGGCAGCGCTGACGGCAACACCCCATCGACATGATGTCGCCACTGCAGTGGGGACATGCCACCTCATTAGCCAATGCCAGGGCATGATTGAGGAACATTCAAAAGCACAGTGCATTGCCGCAAGGAGGAGGGGTGTTAAAGAGGTATACACGGACTTGTTCGCTCTCTTTGCTTTTCTCGTTCTGTTTTATCTTCCTGCCTCTTTTCTCCTGCATTCCGCTACTCGTCATGCTATTTTTGAAGCTGAGTGACTCGCAGCTGTGGAGCGAGTTGGGTTGGTCAGAGCTGGGGACGCTTACTCTCTTCGGGTTGGTGGTGTCAGGCGGAGTGAGCCCACCTTCATGGATTCCAGAGTCTTGCCTGTGCCGCCCTGCAGTCTTTCCCCGTGCTTCGTACTGGAGCCCTGCCCACCCATATCCTTCAAGATCTTGCCTGTTTTCTCCCCATTGTGCATGAGTGGAAGAGTGCTTGTGGTGCCATAGGTTATTTACTGTATTAAGGGCATTTTGGTTTGTTGAGTGTTCATTTATTTAATTTTACTCACTGTTACCTCTGCCACCGAAGGTGGACGGAGGTTACATTTTTAGCCCTGTCTGTTTGTTTGTCTATCTGTCTGTGAACAGGATATCTCAAAAAGTTGTGGACGAGTTATGACAAAACTGGTGACAAGAAAAAGCTGAACAGATTTTGGTTCAGGTCCGGATCCAGACACGGCCTATCAGTGGAATACAAAACATAAACTGTTCAACATGGCAGAGGGATGCGCTCTACCGGGTGTCATTCTAGTTCCAGTCTGATTTTTGTCTTGGGATTCTCCTTTTTTGTCGTCTTGCATCTCCTTTCAATAAACTGTTATTCCTTAAGTACACGTTGCCCGATAATGGCCGCCATTATCTTGTGTGCAACCAAACCGCTTCGGCTCACTTTAGTTTATTCTTGGGGGAGATATAATTTGTTAAACATTTGTTTTAAGAGACCAGTGGGATTTGGATTCTAACGGGGGAAAGCCACGTTACCCGCTAGAGCGCAATTCCACTTAATTCGGCCATTCCTGAAGCACCTTCCTTCGGTGCAGCGGGTCCACGTTATCAGACCAGTCAACGCGACAATATTCTACCTCTTAACGATTATGCATTTCTCAATGCATAATCAATATGTGGCTAATCAAGAGTGGTGTTCTATAAGTAGCGAAGCTGTTTTTCTGAGTTTCTGCAACTTCACCTGTTTGACCTTTTTATTCACAGATTGAGTCTCAAGGAAGAGTTGAAGAGCACTGATAAATTTGTTTTGAAAAATGGCAAAAGGTTCACACATTGAACTTACTTGGCAATTTGGCTTCCAATAGTTTGAAGGTCATACTTACAATATCATTCGTATTATTATTTCTTTCTCACCAGGAGCAGAGATTTGCTTCCTTTGGTTGTTGGCCCTGCTCTCCCTGCATCACCCACATATTTTGCAATAATTAATATCACATGTGACTCGTCGCTTGAATCCACCAAGCAAAATATATATTTTTTTTAATGATTCGGACCTGCCATATACGAAGACTGCAACATGGCTGATTCAATGAGTGAGTGAGCTTCTGTTTTCACGATTAGTTACACATGAGGCAGGGGACATATGGCTCGAGACCAAGAATTCAGTTTCGCTGACTTGGGCTTGAGAGTTTCTAAATGCACTTCTTCACCCCAACCAATTTCAAAGAAGGTGAAAAATGGTCCCTGTCTCCCACAATCTCCCTAAGGTTTGCTGGTTAGCACGGCATGGTGTCAGCTTTCTGCAACTTATAGTATGCCCTTAGCATGCAAGTCAGCAACCTAATGCAGTCAGCTTGTATTTGTGTATTATATACGCACCCACCCCTCGGGCAACCCCCTATCTTTTGCAACCATTAATATCACATGCGACTTGTGCAACCTTTGTGTGTTTGGCCTATCGATGCTTGTCACTTGAATCGTTTCAGTGTGACATGTTCTCAGTGTTGATGGAATGGGTTTGTAATATCACTGCGGCCCATGATATATGGATGGATTTATTAATTTATTTATGAAATGTGTGTTTGCAAATGCAAGATGTCTCCAGGGGTGGTGGTATTATAAATACTATTATACAGTACTTAGTTTGTACATGCATAATGTCTGTTTTCAAGTGTTTACATGTATCTATTTCCAAGATGCCGGTTGTTTTTTCTATCAAATAACACTTTGCTGAAAGTAATTGATGTAATCTGAATATCATGAGAGTGACTTAATATTTGTCCAAATCAGTGTCACGTGATAGGTCATGTGATCAAATATGTACATGTAGATGCTGTAGACTAAACAAAAGAAGATCAAACCAACATTAATGTTTAGCAAATTTCCACACCATGGATCTTTAAGGAAATTCGTGTTGATAGCAAAACGCCTCCAGGGACCTCAACCATTTTTGAACATAGATGAGCACAGTGATACGATCGTTTTCTTTTTTTCCTTCAATAATCTATAATACTTTGTCTTAATTAGCGGTTCATATTTTTTCTGTTGTTTGGGTTGGCTCCAAACATTCTCTCAATAAAAACTCCATCCCATTATTTATTCTGGATGCCGGGCACCTAAAGTCGTCTTGGCCTGATAATGGTGGACAACATGTACCTTCTACTGTTCTCATGTTTTAGATCGCTCGAGCATAACATGGGCAAAAGAAAGCAATTGAGGACGTACTGAACAAACAAGATGATGGTGACGGTTCGTTGATGACATGACGTCAGCAGTGACGGTCCCAAACAGAGCATGCCTCGTGACGAGGCCAGAATGGGTTTCAGAGTCGAGGTGTTGCCTGTGTGTTCATGTTCGAGATGTGTGCTTGCTATTATGGAGCTGTTAGAGATAAGATGTGGACAGAATATGCTCTTTTTAATTAATTTATTTATTTTACAGAGTTTGAAGCTCATAGTGGAGCTGACACACACACACACACACACACACACACACACACACACACACACACACACACACACACACACACACACACGTCTCGTTTTTTTATTTCTGTTCCTCATAATTCTGTTTCTTATTCATACACACACACACACACACACACACACACACACACACACACACACACACACACACACATATATATATATATATATATATACACACATATATATATACACACATATTTATGCACATATACACAAAGAATTAAGTTAAGCACCCCCCCCCCGTTTTTTTACAACCTCGCACATTACAAGTTTGTTGTCGTCAAAACAGTGTAATATACCCATGATATTGCTATATTTTCTGGAGAAGTGATATTATGGTCACATAAAAACATAACAATCATGCCGTTTTCAATATTTTATTCTGAATAATTTAAGGTGAAATTTTTTGGGAATTTTAGGCATATTTTCACCTCAATTTAAGTATGGAGCTATAGGTCCATCACGGACAGTGTGGATGACGTTTATGTTTTCTAACGTACAGTCATTGTTCTGAGAAGACCTCTAGCGATCTTTGCGTCAATAACGTGTGTAGGACCCACGTGATCGGATCACTGACTCAACCCTACGTCTCATAGACCCTGTAAGCCGTCGTATGCGTTGCTGTGGCAGGTTGTTCCATTCCCGATGTAATGCACGTTCCAATTCATCCAGATTGGCTATTGGAGGGACCAACTTCGCAATTTGTCGTCCCAACATGTCCCAAACGTGCTCGAGGGGGTTCAGGTCAGGACTGTACGCAGGCCAGGGGATGGTTGTCACAGCACCTTGCTCCAGCAAGGCTCGGACGCGTCTCGCACGGTGAGGCCTGGCGTTGTCATCCATGAAGATGGGTCTGCTGGCGAGGGTGTGGTCATCGAAGTGCGGGATTATGGTGGTATTCAGGATTTCCTCGGCATATCGCTCTCCGTTGAGGTTACCTCGCACAGTTATCAGGTCCAACTTACAGTCATGGGAGAAGCATCCCCAGACCATAATCGAGCCACCACCAAAGGGTACCGTTGGTTGAATGTTTTTAGGTGCATACGCGGTGTTTTTGTGGCGCCACACCCGAACACGCCCATCTGTCACATACAGCAAGAACCGGCTTTCATCCGACCAATGAACTCGCCTCCAAGACCGGATGTTCCATCCACGTCGCGCTAGGCACCATGCCAAACGCTCCCTCTGATGTCGTTCGAGTAGCCTTGGACGCTTGATCACTCGTCTTGACCTTAAACCGGCCGATTTCAGGCGGTTCCTCACGGTACGGTGACATAGCCTTCTGTTGGGCAGCCAGTTGTCCTTCAGGAAATGCCTCGAGGCGAAGGGATATCGTCGCACCAGTCTCAAAAGCGCTCTATCTTGGCGGACTGTTGTCACGCGAGGTCTTCCAGACCTTGGGCGGTCCTTCACCGCATCCGTTACCTGGTGTTTCTGCACCAACCGACTGATCACCGAATGGTGGTAACCAAACGTTCGAGCTACAGCTTTTCTGGACATTCCGGACTCGATCATGCCTATTAGCCGCCATCGTTCTCCGTCTGACAACCGTCTACGAGCCACCATTACGAGAAAATGACCATGTAACCCCCACACGAGCTCAGGCGTGACTTGCAATAACCCGTGATGATAGTGCATTTACAGAAAATCACGACCACGTGGATGATAACACGTGCTGCACGAGCGATGGGCGTCACAGATGAGTGCACTCATCTGCATTTCATCAATGGATAAGTGCTAATGTCATACCAATCATTATTTGATCTCACATACCTTAGAATATATGCCAATGTATACATATACACAACGAATATATATTAGGGGGTGCTTACCTTAATTCGTTGTGTAGGGGTGCTTAACTTAATTCTTTGTGTATATATACACATACGCACACACGCATGCACACTTGCACACATACACACACATATACACATATATATGCACATATACACATACATATACACACATACATATACACACACATCTCGTTTTTTCATTACTGTTCCTCACAATTCTGTTTCTCATACACATCTCGTTTTTTCCTTTCTGTTCCTCAAAATTCTATCTCTTTTATTCACACACACAGACACACACACACACACACACACACACACACACACACACACACACACACACACACACACACACACCTAAACATGAACGCACACACACACACACACACACACACACACACACAAGTGATTGCAAAACCCCGTCTCCTGCTGCGCAAGGGACGGGCTAACAACCGCCTCCCTGGTGCAGCTATCCAAAATTAAGATGCACTTTCACGATCTCTTTTATGCTTTATTTTGCCTTTTTGCGCTGCTCGGTGAAAATAAAGTTTGTAAATTGCGTGTTATTGTGTATACATGTGGTTAGAAACGATTAAGTTGGAGATGTAATAGATTTCAAATTTGTATGCAAATGGGAAAACCAGCAAAATGTTTCAAGGAATATTGTTTCCCTGAGACTACAATTAAAAAATATAAAGAACTCGCAAAAGCCATGCGTGACGGCAATCTGTAATTTCATTGCAATATTATACTCTGCGCAATTACATAACGATTGTATAATTCCGGGATATTTCGTATTCTTGTAATGTTTCCGTTGAATATATTTTTGATGAATGTTCCGCAGGTTTATGGATGACGCAATAGTGGAAATCTTCACCCTTGACCTTAAATGCGCATCATTTGAATTCCAGACCATTGCTGAAGGCGATTGCCGCCGTGCCTGCGTAGAATTGAAATGGTCGGGATAATGCCTCGGCTTCACTGGCACCTCCATTAGCTGGAATACAATGGATCCATCACGGCGCTGAGATTTTCAATAGTGGATGAAGGACAAAAATATGATTTTGAGAGGACCCATGTGCTGAGTCATAAACATCACGTTTGCAAATTACGAATGCTACTTATAATGTATACGTACAGTTTTGTGATTTTTTTATAAAATAAATAAATATTTTTTTAAACAATCTAAAAAAAAAAAAAAAAGCCATTAAAAAAAAAAACAATACATTTTTCCTAATATGTCTGTGTCGATATGTTCGTTCGTCCTGTCCCCTTCCAATATCTTTTTCCTTTCTTTCCCCATCCTCCCAAAGTCCCCTAATCTTACCTCTCCTTTTTTCTCAATTAACACAAAAAAATCAATTTGCAACCCTCTTCCCACTTCTGGACTGCTGTGCACATCACAATGTGGAGACACGCCATCCCCCCCCCCCCACCCCCCACCACCCCTCTCCCTCTCCTATTCATCCCCCACCATCACCCTCAAGAGAACTTCTATCTTGCCACAAACTCTCTGCTCGGTGCATTTAGAATTCTGGGACACTGCACATCAGACCACATTCCCACATTTTAAAAGAAGTTGGGCAATTGTACCGGTGTCACAAATAAGACCTTATGTTGCATTATCAGGTCATCCAATCTCGATTCTCGAAGACATGACATTATAAAATGGGTCATTATGTCCCTAGATGTCTGTCCGTCCATCCTTTAAGTTTATCCAATCGTTTCTACTCCCCCATTATCACGCTGTTGATTGTTCTGAAACTTGATACATGAATGCAAGACAGTAGCCCACACAATTTCTCGAGCTTCGATTTCTCCATTTTGGATCCTGGGGGCTCCTAGTGGGTTGGCGTGGGAGGGTGGGGGATAACCACCGAACACTTCGGATCCCTAACCATCCCTTATTTACCAACCGATTGTTCTGAAACTCGACACTCTTCTTGAAACCCGACACTCTTTCCACTCGATGGTCCACAGGATCGCTTGGTCTTAGATTTTTCGACTTCGTATTTTTAGAATTGAGACCTCCCCCACTAGGAGCCCCCCCCCCCCCAAAATAAAACCCCCCAGAGCCTCTCCCCCGCCCCCCCCCCCCCCTCCTCCTTTTCAAATTCCTGGATCTGCCTCTGGTACCCAATGCAAAGCACAGGTTCAAAGCATTGCCGCTGATTAATGGAGGGAAATAACCCTCGTGCCTTTAGTCCAGAGTCTAGACTTCATAGGTCTTAAGCAAAGGGGGATAAAAGAGGGAAAAATCAAGCTAACCACTCGCAATGCATTGTTGTCTGGTAGACTCCACTTGACAAAAGGGAAGGACTATCTGAACGAATACTTACGAAATAACTAATCGCAGGACCTGTATGTTGGTTGCAATTACCTTTGGGGCCGGTTCACAGAAGCGCAATAATATAGATAGATAGATTATTATTTTTGTGTGTGTGTTATACATTACAAGGTCGAGGTTAATGGAACATTGAGGGAGCATACCCTAAAAATGCAAATAAATTTGAAATCTCATCACAACTAAATATTCCAAATTTCACAAATTCTTGCTTCACTTCTCGTGGGAATGTAAGGAATGCATCTTAAAGTGTAAATTGGCACAAAATATTATTGGTTGTGAATGGTTCAGTCTAGTGAAAGGATCACCTAAAGAATAATCCTGGTCATGGTCATCCTGGTCATGGTCCTGGTCATCAACAGTATTCAAGCTGTAACCACATTTAACCACAAGCCTATATAGTCCCAGGATCCTTGTCATGGGTTGCTCTGGAAACTGAGACCTTCATTAATCTCTATCCTTTTGTTGCTACAATAAGAGGATTTGCTGAAGATCTTTGTCAATGGTATTATTGCCTTGCCAGGACTCCATGTTATACATTGCCCCATTGTTGGGTCAAACACCAATGTCGAAGACTGATGCCAAATAAATCACCCACGATGAAGACGAATCTCTGGGTCTGTTACTTTCGCATTGTAAACAGGTTGGTGGCCTCTGTCTTTCACAACCTCCTCTTTGGTCTTGCACCCTCTGCCCTTTTCTTGCTCTGTCTCCCCTCCCAGGCGTGTTCAGGTAGCACCTGGTCTTCCAGAAACCAATTTCTGTGGAAAGCTCACCTCCACTCATTGTATGCCGATCCTTTCCTATTCCATCTCCAGGCGCTGCATGACGTCATCACCGGGCACCGGAGGGGGCCCGGCGATGACGCACGCTGAAAGGGAGTACTCAGGTTTCACTCAATTTGTTTGTTTTGTTATTTCTTGCTTTCTTGTTTGTTTGCCTGAGTGATATCTCAGCCATCTTTTGAGCCTGGAAGCTGATATTAGGACACAACAGTGACCATGTGATTTGGCTATAAAGAATATTTTTGCTTTATCGATTAATCAATTAATTATTTATTGATTAATCAGTTATTTAATTTTTTGAGTAAATAATTATTTAATTACTTTTCAAAACGTTACAGCTTCAGATGAAACACTGGTGGTTTGGGTATGCTATTAGCCAATTAATTAATAAATTAATTATTTTACGATTATTATTTATTGATTTTCATTGCACAATTATTCAATCAATTATTATTGTACATCTCGCCCTCCAAATACTGTCTGGATGTGCTGCGCGGTGACATCACTTTGCACCAGCAATGCCGTGCGCTGGAGGATATGTTATTTATTTATTTGGCATGGGGCGATGTACTTTGAATGTACCTGCACTTGTTTGTTGTTCTTTTTCTCTCACATCACCTGTGGAACCAACTTCTACAATCTGTTCAATCCCATTTTTCCCGACAGGGCTTCACAAAACAACTATTCACCACCACCTCAGGACTCAGGTTATCTGCACATCCAAACTCATTATCTTTTCTACCCTATAAATCATCCCCAAAGCACACACCTTTCATTCCAGGTTATTGTGTTTTCTCTCCTCTCTCTATTTTTAGCTTTTGTTCCATTTCTTTTCCATCCATAATTTCCCTTCCATTCTCATGCTCTGTTTGAGGTTGCATCCAGCTTGTTCACCCCATATTTCGCACTCCCGCTCCTCTTGATCTCATTCTTCCTAATGCTTGTTCTACTTCCAAGTGTCTCAGTTATGTTTCTTTACCCTGCTGTTGGTGTGTTTCCACCATTTCAACTCTGTTCTCCTTGTTCTGTTATGCTCTGGTCCGTTCTGTGTTATACCTCTTCCACGAGCCTCGACCTCACATGCAAAAATAAAATTCTGCTGCCAGGGACATTAATATGCTGATCTGCACTCCATTTTAATCAGAACTTGGGTAATCTTTAAATGTCTCCATGCCAATAATCTGCAAGCGCTTGCTATGCCATCTTATTGTAACCGGGCTTGTTTGTGCATATTACTTTCCAAATTGCATATCTTGTTCTATTACATTGATTTACACTTATATATTTGTTTTTTCATCAAGAGAATGGATTGTAAGTAATGTTTTGAAAGTGCATTAATAAACACCAAGTGCAAATCTAAACAAAATAAAATTAACAGCACCAAGTGTAACCACTCAATTTGAAGATGCAAGGACAAATCCCGTGGGTTTCTATCTCATTGGGGTTGGGAGGTCTGGAGGAGGATTTCTCCTTGATTGTCCCGGTGATTTCAAAGAGAACGAGAAAGAGCCATCAGAGATTGCAGACCATCACCAGGACGTGTTTTCAGTGATTTTAATGACTTTTGTGATAAAACAAATATGGCGGCCGAACCACGTGACCGATGACGTGATCTTTTTTTTCTCCACCAATGTATCCCTAGATGACAAGAAATTTAATCTTTATCGGATGAAGTTTTGTACTTGTCGAATTATGACGTCATAATGGAGGCACATGTGACATCATCATTAACATATTTTATTCACCATGGACAGCTGTTTTTCAATGGGCCACGTCTCAATTTTTTATATTCAGCAATTTCGGAGATATAGAGGTGCAAAGGTTTTCGGTTTTTCAAAGATGGCGCCCATACCACGTGACCTATGACATCATAATTATCATAAAAAAATTATACAAGTGTAGGTGCACCTATGGTGAAAATTTTCTGTCAATTGGACCAACGGTTGCAGAGAAAATCATATTTATTCTGTGCGGACAAACAGACAGACAGACAGACAAACGTACTCAAATGCAATACCCTCTCCTCTGGCGAGGGCAAAAATATCGTCTGAAGATTGCATCACACCTACCCATAGTGGGCCGGGAGGTTACATCACTTCCCCCAAGGTCACCAGATGTGATTGTCTAAAGTCCAGTCCTAATATTGTCTGGTCAATCTTTCTGCATGTGTGTGCGCGATTTGTGTGGCAGCTCTTCCATAAGCTTTCTTCGACCTTGTTAAAAACAAGACCGATAGTCAAACAATAGCGTAGCTGGGCTTGGATCTACTGAGTGGAGGTGCTGATGTCCCCCTGTCATGTGACCAGATCCTCAGCTCTGATTGGTTTTGGCTTGTGAGGGAGGGACATACATACATACATCGGACGGACAGACAAACGCTGTTCCAGACGCCATTGCCCGACAGGCTATGCTGTAAAAATTCCCCTTTGGAATCCTTAACCTCAGTATTTAAAATTTAAATTCCCAAACTGTTTCATTCCTCGCCAAAATGCCTTTTGCAATAATTTTATTTTGGAACTGAACAATTACCCTTTTTTAGTTCTCTACTTCTACGTTCCACCACAAACTTCATAATCAACCCTCAGATGTTCTTCGTAGTGAATTAATTCTTATGTTCCTGTGAAATATGTGTAATTGCTATTTATTTCATCATGGAGATTTGTGACGTCACTGTTTACACTTTTGGTTGGAAGTTTTTAGTTGTCACAAATGAAGAAGGTTGATCCAATCATACAGGTATGTGTTGGTCCATTGTCCGCTGATGCCCTTATTATTCATGTAGAGGTACACTGATGTCTACTGACGTCTTTGTCCTGCATTATATGTACGAGCAACGGTACCCGCCCTATGGGCGGGGCTTCATTTGGGAGGCCCAAATGAAAAGGCAAAATATCAGAAATTAAAGGCTTTTTTATTTTAAACGATTTATATAAACATCCGTTAAATCATATCACAAGCAAATCATCAAAATCTAAACAGTATTTGTAGAATTTCAATAAAAACCACATCACTGTTCATATCGGTAAATAATATTCCATCGTGTTTGGAAAAACTGGAAAATTGAAAAAATTGGAAAATCGGAAAAAAATTGGAAAAACAATATAGCCTATTTTACTCCAGGGGGTCCCAGGATTATCCACCCAAAATTTATTTGCGATCGGTTCAGCCATTTTTGCGGTACCTGGACAGACAGACAGACATTTGGTGAATTATCGTAAGATGGACTCTTCGATGAGTCGTGAAACACGAAAGAAATTGAATAAAAACACTTCTCATCGCTAGGCCACGTTCTATTATATTATTTATCGCTTGGTTTGTAATATGTAATTCAATTTTCAATCGCATGTCGTGTATTGGATATCACTTCGTTTAACTCAGGACTCAATGACAAGATGTAGTTGAAAGTGTGCAAATATCTTTGGAATCAGCTGCCTGAAAAACCATCGTGTAATGGAGAATAATGTCACCGTTAATCTTTAGCTTGCATGTTAAGAATTCCTTGTCGGGAAAAACGACAGTTTTGTGGGAGCTGTGCTCGCACGATAAAATCGGACAAAATGGACGACGCCAGGAATTAAGTTTCTCTGAGCTATTTATTCCCAGCTCACTTAAACGAACTCCAAAGCACTGAATCAGCCCATCGAACGGGCGGCAATATATATCAGAAACTCAACACACAAAAGCCACGCCTCTCAGGCGGGGCATGGTATGCAAATAGATAAGCCACGCCTCTCAACGGGGCATGGTATGCAAGGCAAGCGTTCGCCCGGTAAAGGCAAGTCTCAACACGCCCGGGCGAGTCCGGACACGTGACCGCTCGCCGGTTGCGTCATCGGCCGGTGCAGGGTAATTATGTCATGCTACCGGTACCCGCTACACGCGCCCCCCCCCCAGAATTAACATGCACCGGGAGAGTCAGTTTGAGGGGGGTCTTGATGACCCGGCCAAAACGACCCCTGACGATTCGTGTGGGGGTGGTAGGTGGCGGGGCGGTGCATGGTCGGGCGGGAGGCCTGGTTGACAGGGGACGGCCCCGTCGTGGAGGAAGGGCCAACCGTGGAGGTTGGTCGAGGTCCAAATGGGCCGGCTTGAGGGGGTCCACGGAGATGCGGTCCGCCTTGCCGCCGATGTCGATGGTGAACGACTTGTCGTCCCTCTTCAGGACCCGGAAAGGTCCATCGTACGGCGGCCGGAGCGGTCCCCAGTGTGCGTCGTGCCGGATAAAAACGTACTCCGCAGTGCGAAGTGCTGGGGGGATGTGGGGTTGGGGGCAGCCGTGGTGGGACGTGGGCACGGGGGAAAATCTCCTGGCGGCCTCCTGGAGGACCGAGCGTTGGCGAGCCGCGGACCAGGGGCCGGTGGCGTCAGGGATGAATTCGCCCGGCACGCGCAGTGGCTGGCCGTAGACCAGCTCGGCGGTGGAAGCCTGGAGGTCCTCTTTAGGGGCCGTTCGGAGGCCCAATAGGACCCATGGGAGCCTGTCGGCCCAACCGTCGTCCTGGAGGCTGGCCCTGAGAGCGGCCTTCATCGAGCAGTGGAACCGCTCGCACAAGCCGTTGGCTTGGGGGTGGTAGGCCGTGGTGCGGTGAAGCTTGACCCCCAAGGCCTGGGCGACCGTGCCCCAAAGCTCGGAGGTGAATTGCGGGCCTCTGTCGGAGGAGATGTCCGAGGGGGCGCCGAAACGGGCAATCCATGTGCCAATGAAGGCCTGCGCCATGTCGGCGGATGTTGTTGATGCCAGCGGGACGGCCTCCGGCCACCTGGTGGTCCTGTCCACCATTGTGAGGAGGTGGGTGAAGCCCCGCGAGGAGGGAAGGGGTCCCACCAGGTCCACATTGACGTGGTCGAAGCGCCATGCGGGCACGTCGAATGGGGCCAACGGGGCCTGGGTGTGCCGGTGGACCTTCGCGTGCTGGCAGGCGACACAGGCATTGGCCCAGTCGCGGATGTCTTTACGGAGCCCGTGCCAGACAAATTTCGCTGCCACAAGCTTCTGTGATGCTTTCTGGCCCGGGTGGGAAAGGCCGTGGAGGGCGTCAAAAATGTGCCGCCGCCATCCGGTGGGCACGATGGGGCGAGGTTGGCCCAGGGAGACGTCGCACAGGAGAACTGTGCCTGTGTCCTCGAAGGGGACGTCGGCCAACCGCAGGCCTGTGTCCGCTGTCCGGAGGGCTTGCACCGTGGGGTCGGCGGTCTGGTCGGCCGCCATGCGGGTGAAGTCCACACCCAGGTGGACGGCGTTCGCGCCGGACCGGGAGAGGCAATCGGCCACAGCGTTGTCCTTGCCCGCAACGCGCCGGATGTCCGTCGTAAATTCGGACACGGCGGAGAGGTGGCGCTGCTGGCGGGCCGACCACAGCTCCGTAACCTTGGCCATGGTGAAGACCAGGGGTTTGTGGTCCACAAACGCCGTGAACGGGCGGCCCTCCAAAAGATTGCGGAAGTGGCGAACAGCCAGGTAAAGGCCGAGGAGCTCGCGGTCGAAAGCGCTATACTTGCACTCGTTAGGGCGAAGCTGCTGGCTGAAGAAGGCCAGCGGTTGCCAAGCTCCGTTCACCCACTGTTCATGCACGGCGCCCACCGCGTAGTCGGAAGCATCCGTGGTGAGGGCGATGGGTGCGTCGAGCACCGGATGCGCCAGCATGGTCACGTTGGCGAGGGCCAGCTTAGCGCCCATGAACGCCGCGTCCATCTCTGTGGTCCAGGCGACGTCGTGCTTGGCCGGCTTGCCCCGGAGGGCTTCGTACAGGGGGCACATGAGTTGGGCGGCGCGAGGCACGAACCGGTGGTAGAAATTTACCATCCCCAAAAATTCCTGTAGGGCCTTGATGGAGCGAGGGCGCGGGAAACTTGTGACTGCCTCCACCTTGGTGGGCAGCGGGATGGCCCCGCGCTTCGTGATGCGGTGCCCCAGGAAGTCGACGGCCGTTACGCCAAACTGGCATTTCGCCGGGTTGATGATGAGGCCATGCTGGCCAAGGCACTCAAAAAGCGTGCGCAGGTGGATGAGGTGCTCCGACCGGGAAGTGCTGGCGATGAGAATGTCATCCAGGTGGACAAACAGAAAGGTGAGATCGCGCAGCACACTGTCCATCAACCGCTGGAAGGCCTGGGCCGCGTTCTTAAGGCCGAACGGCATTCGGAGGAACTCGAAGAGGCCAAAAGGTGTAATTACAGCCGTCTTCGGAACGTCGGCCAGCCGGACAGGTACCTGGTGGTAGCCCCGAATGAGGTCGACCTTGGAGAAGATCACCCGCCCTGCCAAACAGGCGGAAAAGTCCTGTATGTGTGGTATCGGGTACCGGCCGGGGGTGGTGGCGTCGTTGAGGCGGCGGTAATCGCCGCATGGTCGCCATCCGCCACCCGGTTTGGGCACGATGTGCAGGGGCGAGGCCCACGCGCTATTCGAGCGTCGCACAATTCCCAATCGCTCCAGCGCGTCAAATTCCACCTTCGCCACGGCGAGTTTGGCCAGGTCGAGGCAGCGAGCCCTGGCGTAGACCGGTGGACCTGTGCTCGGGATGTGGTGTTTGACGCCGTGCTTGACGGCGACGGCCGAAAACGTCGGCTGCGTGAGGGCGGGAAACTCGGCGAGTAGGCGGGTGAAATCGTCCACGGCCGGGAGCGCGCAGGCTAGCTTGGTCGGAGCGGAGCCGCTCAATGAGCAAGCGAGCGAGCTGAAGGTCTCCACGTTGATGAGCCGATGCCGTTTGACGTCGACCAAAAGCCCATGCACGCAAAGAAAATCTGCACCCAGCAAGGCCATGGGCACGTTCGCCATGATGAAGTCCCACCTGAAGCGCTGGCCCCCGAAGCAGAATTCGACGCTGCGCGAACCGAAGGTGCGGTTGGAGGAGCCGTTTGCGGCGACCAAAGTGGGGCCGCAAAGGGCGGCCTGATTGTCCTCCACTGAGGCGGGTATCACGCTCAGCTGAGCGCCGGTGTCACACAAAAAACACCACCCAGACTCCGTGTCCGTGATAAACAGAAGGCTGCCTGAATGGCCGACGCTCATGGCAGGCAGCGAGCGCCGGCCTGGTCGTTTCTCGACCTGCCGAAAGTGCACGGTGGGCGGCACGTTCTGGCCTTCTGCCCGAACCTAGCATGGTAATAGCACATCGTCCGCTCTGGTGGAGGCTCCGGCGGTCGCGTCGGGTTCGGTTGACGGGGCGTCGCGGCGGCCGCTGCCGTCAGTGGCGCTGACTCGGCCGGTGGAGGCACCGGTCGTGGCACGGGCGTTGCCTCAGTCGGCCTAGGGTCCCAGGAGGCCGCTCCAACGTGTCGCCTGGCCGAGCAAAATTTATCGGCCTCCTTGGCCAGGGCGCGAGGGTCCGTGATGGGCGAATTAGCCAAAGCTAAGCGTACCTGCCCGGGTAGCCGCTGGAGAAACAGCTCGCGGAAGAGGAAGTCCGGGCTGTGGTCACCGAGAAGAGCAAGCATGTGGTCCATGCTTTCGGACGGACGGGCCTCGCCCAGCTCCGGGAGGTGTAGTAGTTGTTGTGCGCGTTCGGTCTCCGTGAGTCCAAACGCACCGAGGAGTAGGCCTTTGAGCACGCCGTATTTGTCGGCGTCCGGCGGGTGCTGTAGGAAGCTCAGAACCCGGGCCGCGGAGGAGGCGTTGAGCGCGGAGACCACGTGGTGGTAGCGCGTCGTGTCCTCCGTAATCTTTCACAGGGCGAATTGAGAATCGGCTTGAGCAAACCAAACGGCCGCGTGAGATTCCCAAAAGCCCGGGAGCTTCAAAGCTACAGCTGACTCCATCGCCGTGTTCGTAGAAAGGGGTCACCAATTGTGGGAGCTGTGCTCGCACGATAAAATCGGACAAAATGGACGACGCCAGGAATTAAGTTTCTCTGAGCTATTTATTCCCAGCTCACTCAAACGAACTCCAAAGCACTGAATCAGCCCATCGAACGGGCGGCAATATATATCAGAAACTCAACACACAAAAGCCACGCCTCTCAGGTGGGGCGTGGTGTGCAAATAGATAAGCCACGCCTCTCAACGGGGCGTGGTATGCAAGGCAAGCGTTCGCCTGGTAAAGGCAAGTCTCAACACGCCCGGGCGAGTCCGGACACGTGACCGCTCGCCGGTTGCGTCATCGGCCGGTGCAGGGTAATTATGTCATGCTACCGGTACCTGCTACAGTTTCTTAAATCTGATGGAAAAATTTTCACCCCTGCCTGTATCATTCACATTTTCGTAACTAGAACGGCAATCGGTAGAGTGCATAGTCTCGCCTTGCACACCCATTAACAAATACTGAACATGATACTATTATGACCCACTGCCGTTATGGCCCATACACCTGTATCATCCATGCACCCTAGTATGACACATATTACTTTGCCATTATCCATACCTTTATTGATTGATTATTAGGACCACTTTTGTGCACACCAAGGCTAAATTGCATCAATGAGGATTAATATTTTCAAAATTTCAAACTATATTCCCCATGGTTAGTCGGTCATATGTCAATAAAGTTTCACATCGATCTGTTAAGCGGTTGGTTCTGAAGAAATTCTTTACATTTTTATTTTCAATCCAATATGGCTGTCAGACAATGTGACCAATGAGATCATAAATTTTATTCTTCACTCACATCAGGTTGTGGAATAGATAGATGAAGTTTCAGATGTTTTTGGGTAAGGATTTTGATTCAATCAATTATGGCTGGACACTCCACTTCACCAATGACATCATCAGCCTATATACACCATTGGTAATTGATGACATATGCCAATTTAATTTTTTTTTGTTGAGCGGTTTCGGAGAAGAATACTTCCAATTTTTTTCTTTAATCCAATATAACTGCCATACCTTGTGAGCTGTGATGTCAGAGTTAGCAACAAAATATTCTCCATTCGGCATCCCTCCCATATTTAAAATTTCGCATCGATTGGACAAGCAGTTGCAGAGAAACAAGACCGAAAGTCTAACAGCGGCGTAGCCAGGCTTGCAAAATATTATAAACCACAAACACATATGTTTAGCTTTTCAAACAGTCGCTAATGGTGATTATAACATTAAACAAAGAAATTTGGAGGAATCCCGACATCCGTGAGGTAAGTTTTACCGACAGAACTGAGCGAAGATATACTGTAATCTATATACCCCACCCCACAAGGGTTGGGTTAATAACATGCTATCAAAAAACCGAGGCGAATTCCTTACGGTACTTCCTCGGTTGTTAGTAACGTCAGAGCCTCCGTTCGGTGCCCGCGGAGCCAGCAGGCGCTGGGGGCCACACACAAAAAGGGGCCTCCCACATCAGCTAAAGCATCTTGAAAGTCCAGTTGTGCAACATAGACGTTTCCAATAACACCAGCCATGCATAACTACCGGCTGCCAATCGCTTCACTGATGGGTTTAATCAAAGACTTCATGTTGCACTTCACAACCACATGGTAAACCTATCTGTAAATCTCAAACTAGATGAAAAATACAGTGAAACACACGCAAACCGGACCTATCGTGGCAGAGTTGTTGTTGTTTTGTTGTTGTTGTTGATGTGCTCCTTCTGTGTCCATCACGCTTTATTCTAAAAGCTTAAATGGTTCTTGTTACCATACATTAAACATCTTCATCAAATTCAGAAAGATAGATGGACTTTTAAAATAGAAATCTGTATCTTTATCTTTAAACAGACATTGATGTTTTTTCCAAGTATAATTGCTCATTAGGGACCAAGTCTAAAAGAGACTAGGTCTCCTTTTGTCTGTAAGAGACTAGGTCTCCTTTTGTCTGTAAGAGACTTGGTCTCCTTTTGTCTGTAAAAGACTTGGTCTCCTTTTGTCTGTAAGAGACTTGGTCTCCTTTTGTCTATAAGAGACTTGGTCTCCTTTTGTCTACAAGAGACTTGGTCTCCTTTTGTCTATAAGAGACTTGGTCTCCTTTTGTCTATTAGAGACTTGGTCTCCTTTTGTCTATAAGAGACTTGGTCTCCTTTTGTCTATAAGAGACTTGGTCTCCTTTTGTCGATAAGAGACTTGGTCTCCTTTTGTCTATAAGAGACTTGGTCTCCTTTTGTCTACAAGAGACTTGGTCTCCTTTTGTCTATAAGAGACTTGGTCTCCTTTTGTCTATTAGAGACTTGGTCTCCTTTTGTCTATAAGAGACTTGGTCTCCTTTTGTCTATAAGAGACTTGGTCTCCTTTTGTCTATAAGAGACTTGGTCTCGTTTTGTCTATAAAAGACTTGGTCTCCTTTTGTCGATAAGAGACTTGGTCTCCTTTTGTATGAGACTTGGTCTCCTTTTGTAAGAGACTTGGTCTCCTTTTGTCTGTAAGAGACTTTTTTTTATTTCTTTTTTTTTTGGTCTCCTTTTGTAAGAGACTTGGTCTCCTTTTGTAAGAGACTTGGTCTCCTTTTGTCTGTAAGAGACTTTGTCTCCTTTTGTCTGAAAGAGACTTGGTCTCCTTTTGTCTATAAGAGACTTGCGCTCCTTTTGTCTATAAGAGACTTGGTCTCCTTTTGTAAGAGACTTGGTCTCCTTTTGTCTATAAAAGACTTGGTCTCCTTTTGTCGATAAGACTTGGTCTCCTTTTGTAAGAGACTTGGTCTCCTTTTGTCTGAAAGAGACTTGGTCTCCTTTTTTCTATAAGAGACTTGCGCTCCTTTTGTCTATAAGAGACTTGGTCTCCTTTTGTCTATAAGAGACTTGCGCTCCTTTTGTCTATAAGAGACTTGGTCTCCTTTTGTAAGAGACTTGGTCTCCTTTTGTCTATAAAAGACTTGGTCTCCTTTTGTCGATAAGACTTGGTCTCCTTTTGTAAGAGACTTGGTCTCCTTTTGTCTATAAAAGACTTGGTCTCCTTTTGTCTATAAAAGACTTGGTCTCCTTTTGTCTATAAGAGACTTGCTCTCCTTTTGTCTATAAGAGACATGGTCTCCTTTTGTAAGAGACTTAGTCTCCTTTTGTCTATAAAAGACTTGGTCTCGTTTTGTCGATAAGACTTGGTCTCCTTTTGTAAGAGACTTGGTCTCCTTTTGTCTATAAAAGACTTGGTCTCCTTTTGTCTATAAAAGACTTGGTCTCCTTTTGTCTATAAGAGACTTGCTCTCCTTTTGTCTATAAGAGACATGGTCTCCTTTTGTAAGAGACTTAGTCTCCTTTTGTCTATAAAAGACTTGGTCTCGTTTTGTCGATAAGACTTGGTCTCCTTTTGTAAGAGACTTGGCCTCCTTTTGTCTGAAAGAGACTTGGTCTCCTTTTGTCTATAAGAGACTTGCGCTCCTTTTGTCTATAAGAGACTTGGTCTCCTTTTGTAAGAGACTTGGTCTCCTTTTGTCTATAAAAGACTTGGTCTCCTTTTGCCGATAAGACTTGGTCTCCTTTTGTAAGAGACTTGGCCTCCTTTTGTCTGAAAGAGACTTGGTTCTCCTTTTGTCTGTAAAAGACTTGGCCTCCTTTTGTCTGAAAGAGACTTGGTTCTCCTTTTGTCTGTAAGAGACTTGGTCTCCTTTTGTCTGTAAGAGACTTGGCCTCCTTTTGTCTGAAAGAGACTTGGCCTCCTTTTGTCTGTAAAAGACTTGGTCTCCTTTTGTCTGTAAGAGACTTGGTCTCCTTTTGTCTATAAAAGACTTGGTCTCCTTTTGTCGAAAAGAGACTTGGTCTCCTTTTGTATGAGACATGGTCTCCTTTTGTAAGAGACTTGGTCTCCTTTTGTAAGAGACTTGGTCTCCTTTTGTCTATAAGAGACTTGGGCTCCTTTTGTCTATAAAAGACTTGGTCTCCTTTTGTAAGAGACTTGGCCTCCTTTTGTCTGAAAGAGACTTGGTTCTCCTTTTGTCTGTAAAAGACTTGGCCTCCTTTTGTCTGAAAGAGACTTGGTTCTCCTTTTGTCTGTAAGAGACTTGGTCTCCTTTTGTCTGTAAGAGACTTGGCCTCCTTTTGTCTATAAGAGACTTGGTCTCCTTTTGTCTATAAGAGACTTGCGCTCCTTTTGTCTATAAGAGACTTGGTCTCCTTTTGTAAGAGACTTGGTCTCCTTTTGTCTATAAAAGACTTGGTCTCCTTTTGTGAATAAGACTTGGTCTCCTTTTGTAAGAGACTTGGTCTCCTTTTGTCTATAAGAGACTTGCTCTCCTTTTGTCTATAAGAGACTTGGTCTCCTTTTGTAAGAGACTTGGTCTCCTTTTGTCTATAAAAGACTTGGTCTCCTTTTGTCGATAAGACTTGGTCTCCTTTTGTAAGAGACTTGGCCTCCTTTTGTCTGAAAGAGACTTGGTTCTCCTTTTGTCTGTAAAAGACTTGGCCTCCTTTTGTCTGAAAGAGACTTGGTTCTCCTTTTGTCTGTAAGAGACTTGGTCTCCTTTTGTCTGTAAGAGACTTGGCCTCCTTTTGTCTGAAAGAGACTTGGCCTCCTTTTGTCTGTAAAAGACTTGGTCTCCTTTTGTCTATAAGAGACTTGGTCTCCTTTTGTCTATAAGAGACTTGGTCTCCTTTTGTCTATAAGAGACTTGGTCTCCTTTTGTCTATAAGAGACTTGGTCTCCTTTTGTCTATAAAAGACTTGGTCTCCTTTTGTCGATAAGAGACTTGGTCTCCTTTTGTATGAGACATGGTCTCCTTTTGTCTATAAGAGACTTGCTCTCCTTTTGTCTATAAGAGACTTGGTCTCCTTTTGTAAGAGACTTGGTCTCCTTTTGTCTATAAAAGACTTGGTCTCCTTTTGTCGATAAGACTTGGTCTCCTTTTGTAAGAGACTTGGCCTCCTTTTGTCTGAAAGAGACTTGGTTCTCCTTTTGTCTGTAAAAGACTTGGCCTCCTTTTGTCTGAAAGAGACTTGGTTCTCCTTTTGTCTGTAAGAGACTTGGTCTCCTTTTGTCTGTAAGAGACTTGGCCTCCTTTTGTCTGAAAGAGACTTGGCCTCCTTTTGTCTGTAAAAGACTTGGTCTCCTTTTGTCTGTAAGAGACTTGGTCTCCTTTTGTCTATAAGAGACTTGGTCTCCTTTTGTCTATAAGAGACTTGGTCTCCTTTTGTCTATAAGAGACTTGGTCTCCTTTTGTCTATAAGAGACTTGGTCTCCTTTTGTCTATAAAAGACTTGGTCTCCTTTTGTCGATAAGAGACTTGGTCTCCTTTTGTCTACAAGAGACTTGGTCTCCTTTTGTCTATAAGAGACTTGGTCTCCTTTTGTCTATTAGAGACTTGGTCTCCTTTTGTCTATAAAAGACTTGGTCTCCTTTTGTCGATAAGAGACTTGGTCTCCTTTTGTCTATAAGAGACTTGGTCTCCTTTTGTCTATAAGAGACTTGGTCTCCTTTTGTCTATTAGAGACTTGGTCTCCTTTTGTCTATAAAAGACTTGGTCTCCTTTTGTCTATAAGAGACTTGGTCTCCTTTTGTCGATAAGAGACTTGGTCTCCTTTTGTCTACAAGAGACTTGGTCTCCTTTTGTCTATAAGAGACTTGGTCTCCTTTTGTCTATTAGAGACTTGGTCTCCTTTTGTCTATAAAAGACTTGGTCTCCTTTTGTCTATAAGAGACTTGGTCTCCTTTTGTCGATAAGAGACTTGGTCTCCTTTTGTCTACAAGAGACTTGGTCTCCTTTTGTCTATAAGAGACTTGGTCTCCTTTTGTCTATAAAAGACTTGGTCTCCTTTTGTCGATAAGAGACTTGGTCTCCTTTTGTATGAGACATGGTCTCCTTTTGTAAGAGACTTGGTCTCCTTTTGTAAGAGACTTGGTCTCCTTTTGTCTATAAGAGACTTGGTCTCCTTTTGTCTATAAAAGACTTGGTCTCCTTTTGTCGATAAGCGACTTGGTCTCCTTTTGTAAGAGACTTGGCCTCCTTTTGTCTATAAGAGACTTGGTCTCCTTTTGTCTATAAGAGACTTGGTCTCCTTTTGTCTATAAAAGACTTGGTCTCCTTTTGTCGATAAGAGACTTGGTCTCCTTTTGTCGATAAGACTTGGTCTCCTTTTGTAAGAGACTTGGGCTCCTTTTGTCTGAAAGAGACTTGGTTCTCCTTTTGTTATTGGACTTATTATTATTCTTTCCGCCAAATTTTGTCGAAGCTGTGGCGTCTGCCCTGTTGCTCCGATCAACGATCAAGTTGAAACTTTCCAGGAATGTTGGGGCCAATGGGAATTCATGCCATCTTTTTTCTGAATTTAGATTTTGCAATCACCATGGCAACTAGTTTGGATTTAAGCGAAAACGTTAAAAAACCTTCTTCTCCAAAACCACAAATGCTATCGATTTGAATCTCGTCATGTCATGATCGACTACCCATGGTGCAAAAAAGTTGTATAAGATGACGTCATTGGTGAAGCGGTTTGGCAGGTACGTAGAGGTAAAAAAAAAAATCTATCTGATTACCACAAAACATTTTTTGTGGCATCTACGTATCAATACAAACTTAAATATGAAACTTTTTTTTTGATCGGTCACATGGTCTGGTAATGAAAAAAAAAACTGATCAAAATTGATGATGTCATAGTTCACGTGACCAGCAGCTAAATTGGATTTCATGAAAACCATTATCATGCATCTCCCCCTTAATTTTTTGGCCGATTGTGTTGAAAATTGGCCCAATGATAGTATGCCATTTGACTTGATGTATATCCTCTGGATGATGTCATAGGTCATGTGACATTGCAGCCATATTGTATTTCATGAAAAACGTCTAAAATGCACCTCCTTCATTTTTCGGATAAATTCCGTTCAAACTTTGCATAATTGGGTCCAGGCTGCCATTGTCAAGGACGTTGTTGCACACTTGTCCAATCAGAATGGGGCGTCTATGTCCCCGGGGCATCACTGCTCGCAGTTTTAATTTCTTCTTGTTTCCATACTTTTTCCAGTAACATCCCTACATCCTTTTTCGTTTAAAAAAAATGTTTTTATTACTTGTTAAAAAGCTTTCAAACGACCTCAAAGTAAATCGAATGAAATTTATTGTGAATCATTTACTCGATTTTACGTCATCTCCTCCATCTTGAGGAAGTACCTTTAGGACGTCAGTCAGCGTTATCTTCATTCTTAACATACTCACCATTAGGCCCACATAAGCTATCCTGGCAAATAATGAACAGCGATTGACATTGGACTTAGTTCATTGTTGGCCATATATCACACTCTGGTTGACCCACAATACTGTCCTCTCCAGTTTGGTTACAATCGGTACAGGCATAGCCGAGATAGGACAATACATTACCCATGATGGTGTGACACACACACAATACACACACAATACACACAGACAGACAATACATATACACACACACAATACACACAGAGACAGAGACAGACAGAGCTGGTCATTCTAATACTTCGCTAACCCCTCCAGAACCAAGGTATAAATTATTGATTCTTTGCCTGAAGACCTGTCGCCATATTATTACTTACTAGTGGGGTCACCCGTGGGAATCCCACGGGCATGGACGTGTGTGACATTTGGACATCTTGATTTAGATGCTGCACATTAAATTTTACAAAATGGTTACTGGCAATTCATCAGATCCAGAAATGGTGTAATGAACACAATTATTTATTTCACATAATATGTGACCCCTCACTCCTCTCTCCACCCTCATGCCTCTCCAATCCCACTCCTCCTCACACTCCTCTCCAATACCTCCTCACTCTCCTCTCCAATACCTCCTCACACTCCTCTCCAATACGTCCTCACACTCTTCTCCAATACGTCCTCACACTCCTCTCCAATCCCTCATACTCCCCTCCAATCGCTCCTCACTCGCCTCTCCAATCGGTCCTCACTCGCCTCTCCAATCGGCCCTCGCTCCTCTCCAACCCATTGCTCCTCTCCAACCCCTCACATTCCTCTCCAATACCTCCTCACACTCCTCTCCAATCCCTCACACTCCTCTCCAATTCCTCATACTCCCCTCCAATCGCCCTCACTCGCCTCTCCAATTGCTCCTCACTCGCCTCTCCAATCGCTCCTCACTCTCCTCTCCAATCGTGCCTCACTCGCCTCTCCAATGTCACCTCACTCACCTCTCCAATCGCTCCTCACTCTCCCCTCCAATCGGTCCTCACTCTCCAACCCCTCGCTCCTCTCCAAACCCTCGCTCCTCTCCAACCCCTCACACTCCTCTCCAATACCTCCTCACACTCCTCTCCAATACCTCCTCACACTCCTCTCCAATACCTCCTCACATTCCTCTCCAATCGCTCCTCACTTGCCTCTCCAATCGCTCCCCACTCGCCTCTCCAATCGCTCCTCACCAATCGACCCTCACTCCTCTCCAACCCCTCACTCCTCTGCAACCCCTAGCCCCTCTCCAACCCCTCACACTCCTCTCCAATACCTCCTCACACTCCTCTCCAATCCCTCACTCTCCTCACCAATCCCTCACACTCCTCTCCAACCGCTCACACTCCCCTCAAATCGTGCCTCACTCACGTCTCCAATTGCTCCTCATTTTCCTTTCCAATCGCTACTCACTCTCCTCTCCAATCGCGCCTCACTCGCCTCTCCAATCACTCCTCACTCGCCTCTCCAATCGCTCCTCACTCTCCACTCCAATCGGCCCTCACTCTCCAACCCCTCACTCCTCTCCAACCCCTAGCCCCTCTCCAACTCCTCACACTCCTTTCCAATACCTCCTCACACTCTTCTCCAATACCTCCTCACACTCCTCTCCAATCCCTCACACTCCTCTCCAATCCCTCACACTCCCCTCAAATCGTGCCCCACTCACCTCTCCAATCACTCCTCATTCTCATTTCCAATCGCGCCTCACTCGCCTCTCCAATCGCTCCTCACTCTCCTCTCCAATCGGTCCTCACTCTCCTCTCCAATCGGTCCTCACTCTCCAACCCCTCGCTCCTCTCCAACCCCTCACTCCTCATCAACCCATCACACTCCTCTCCAATACCTCCTCACATTCCTCTCCAATACCTCCTCACACTCCTCTCCAATCGCACCTCACTGTCCTCTCCAATCGCTCCTTACTCCACTCTCCAATCGCTCCTCACTCCCCTCTCCAATTGCCCCTCACTCTCCTCTCCAATCGCTCCTCACTCACCTCTCCAATTGCTCCTCACTCACCTCTCCAATTGCTCCTCACTCACCTCTCCAATCGCTCCTCACTCTCCTCTCCAATCGGTCCTCACTCTCCAACCCCTCTCTCCTCTCCAATCGCTCCTCACTCTCCAACCCCTTGCTCCTCTCCAATCCCTCGCTCCTCTCCAACCCCTCGCTCCTCTCCAACCCCTCGCTCCTCTCCACCCCCTAGCTCCTCACTCTCCAAACCCCTCGCTCCTCACTCTCCAACCCCTCGCTCCTCTCCAACCCCTAGCTCCTCACTCTCCAGCCCCTCGCTCCTCTCCAGCCCCTCGCTCCTCTCCAACCCCTCGCTCCTCTCCAACCCCTCGCTCCTCTCCAACCCCTCGCTCCTCTCCAACCCCTCGCTCCTCTCCAACCCCTTGCTCCTCTCCAACCCCGTGCTCCTCTCCAACCCCTTGCTCCTCTCCAATCCCTCGCTCCTCTCCAATCCCTCGCTCCTCTCCAACTCCTCGCTCCTCTCCAACCCCTCGCTCTTCTCCAACCCCTCGCCCTCTCCAACCCCTAGCTCCTCACTCTCCAACCCCTAGCTCCTCTCCAACCCCTTGCTCCTCTCCAACCCCTCGCTCCTCTCCAACCCCTCGCTCCTCTCCAACATCTCGCTCCTCTCCAACTCCTCGCTCCTCTCCAACCCCTCGCTCCTCTCCAACCCCTCGCTCCTCTCCAACCCCTCGCTCCTCTCCAACCCCTAGCTCCTCTCCAACTCCTCGCTCCTCTCCAACTCCTCGCTCCTCTCCAACTCCTCGCTCCTCACTCTCCAACCCCTCACTCCTCTCCAATTTCTCGCTCCTCTCCAACCCCTATCTCCTCACTCTCCAACCCATAGCTCCTCACTTCCCAACCCCGAGCTCCTCACTCTCCAACCCCTAGCTCCTCACTCTCCAACCCATAACTCCTCTCCAACTCCTCGCTCCTCTCCAACCCTCCTCATCGTTGTTGCAGCAGCATCCTGTGCGAGTCTGTGTTCACGTTCGTCGAGGGTCTCATTCTCCTGTCTCGTTCTTTTTCTTGCTGCATCCTGTTCAAGTCTGTGTTCTTCATCGACCATCTCATTCATTTTGGAAATGGAAGTTTCCACGCAACGCATGAATTGTCACGATCCTCAAGAGGAAGTGTCTCGTAATCATCAAATGACAAATGGCAAGTAAATTACATTGTGAAAATTAAAGATTTCAAATAAACCTATTTAAAGTGTATGCGCACATAACTAATTAAAAAAAAAACGTAGAAATATCTCTCGGTAATTTCCTGAAACATATTTTACTTCCGGATAATAATGTTGAATGAAATAAGAACGAAGAAATATATGTCGTTTTTGTGACGACTGTCATCAAAATTAAAAGTAATATATCTTAACGGAAGAAAAAGCGAATTTTTAATATATGTCGACATTTTCCCCGACTGTTATTTTAGGCGGTGTATTTTCGTGTATCATCATGGCGCGATTTTAAAAAATATATCTCTGCATTTTCCCGTGTGTGCGTGAATGTTCTCAATTATTTCTGACACCGAGTCTAAAACCATCAATAAAAATTAAATCAGATGGTGAATTCGAGATAAAATCGTGAGGGTGACTCAATGAATGGGCTTTATTTTACAGGCCTTTGAGAAATCATTTCGTTCTATAAACGGAAACTTTCATGGGATTCTCTTCCCGTTTGTTTTCAACCGAGTCTAAAACTATGTTAGCGATTGTTAAAAATGAAATTATATATCGAATTAGAGTTGAAATAAACCAGTGTGAGAAAGAAAGGCAGCACGGGCCTAACTAAACAGGCCTCAAAGCTATTCGAGTTAATAAAATGGTGGATATTTGTTTATATGAAGCCTCTCCAAGAATGGGTGGAGCTACTCTGTAAACGGAGTAAGCCACACCCCTGGACGGACAGACAGACAGACAGACAGAATCACCGTAGCCTATTATAATATAGATATTAGCCCTCCAATAGAAAGGGCCCCCCACATGAGGTTTGCAGGGGGCCACCCACATACCCAGCGGAGGCTCTGAATACCGTTTCATATATATGATCAACTCCCCCATGGGGAATAATTTTTCTTTACTATGACATCATTAGCCATGTGGTATGGCCGCCATATTGGATTTAAGAAAAAAAATTGAAAATCGATATCTCCAGAACCGCAAAATGGATCAAACCGAAACTTCATATGTATTATCGACTACACATGAAGAAAGCACTTTCCCAACTATGACATCATCAGTCACGGGGCATGGAGGCCATCTTGGATTTAAGGGAAAAATATTTGACAATCGATATCTCCAGAAACCAGAATCTATATCTACAGATGAAACTGAAACTTCATAGGTATGATCGACTACCCATGGGGAAAACATTTTGCGAATTATGACATCATCAGTCATATGGTATGGTGGCCATCTTGGATATAAGGAAAACTTTTAAACATCTTTCTCCAAACTGCTGAATGAATCAATGCAAAATTTCATATGTATGATCGACTACACATGAGGAAAATATATTGAAAATGATGACGTCATCAGTCACTTGGACATATTCTGCACTTATTTTGTCTATACTCTTTATTATCTTAAACACCTGCCCTAGAAGCTTATCAAAACTGCTCGAAGTTCAAGTTCAATTTAAAAAATATTATTATTATTATTATTATTAAACAAACAAACAGGGTTTAATACATAACCTCCGTCCACTTTCGGTGGTGTGGGTAATAAAATAGATCGTTTTCAGATATTATGACGTTGTGGGCTTCTTAAAGCGACGTGGTATAAACGAGAAACAACCAAAGAGAGTCTTGCATGATTGCACCTATAACTATAGCTTAAAAAGTGCAGAAAAGATCGACTTAACGAGGTCACCTCGAGAGAATGTCTGTCATTAGAATCGCAAAACAGGTATTTGTCTGGAAACCACATGGCAAAAAGAATAAAGGCTGACCGAGGGAACCATCGAAAAAAAAACAATATCACCTGAGATGCAGTGACTCTAAACATTGAGCTGCAAGACTTGGAGGATTGAGCTGCAGACATGTATAGCAACAAAGTGGCAAGAGAGTAATTGATCTTCCTAACGTCCTTGTAATTGATGTTGAACTACATTGACATTTAATATCATTGTACAAACTCATTCAAGAGCCATAGATCACTATGAAAGAAATAAATGTTTAATACCTGACTCTTCCCATTAATCAATCAATTTTGTTATCACCCATGATTTGTTGTGTTATGCAAGTGAGGCAACCTGTTTTTGTGTGAAGATGACTTATTTAGTGACCCCTTAATTTTATGTTCTGTCACATACTCCAGAAGTTTCCTCGAGAAATTGAATTTTAAGCTGATTTTATAATGGTGATAAAGCCTTCAGGCAGAAACACCTGTCCAAAACTGATACTTGGAATGCTGGTCTGTACATTTCCCCTCGGGGGTCATTGTTTGGTAATTTTAAAAGAATTTGCTCCTTCAGTTTGCCTGTTCTCTTCATGCATTTATTTATTTATTGTGATGGATAAGCCACTGCATTTGGAAAGAGTTGACCATTGGACATTGGGTGGTGCAACCCTCGCCATATTGTAAATCCCTGCACTTGGCAAGGGGTTGACTATAATATATATATATATATATATATATATATATATGCAGTCATGTGAAAAAGTAAGTACACCCCATGCAAAGTTTTGACTTTTTAAACATATTTCAACATGCAGCTATTTGATCTTCATTTCAACAATATTGATAGATAAAGGTGAGATAATGAATGAAAATATGAATGAATGATCGTTTTAAGGCCATTTTCCCCGCTAGAGCGGGGGTTAGCCAAATACATCATATATAACAAATATATATATCATGAGATGAGATAATATAACACATATCATGAAACATTTACATTTTGTAGTCCATTGTATAATTTAAATAAACATAAATGCAAATTTCGCATGTGGAAAAAGTAAGTACACCCTTGGCTCTAATAGGTGGAATTGCCCCCTTTGGCAGAAACAACCTGAAGTACGCGTTGCTTATAACTGTCTACCAGTCTCTGACATCGACTGGTAGAAATTTTTGCCCACTCCTCCATGCAGGATTCTTTCAGCTGTGCGATGTTTGAGGGGTTTCTTGCATGCACAGCTCGTTTCAAATCCCCCCACAACACCTTGATGGGATTTAGATCCGGGCTTTGACTTGGCCATTCCAGAACCCTCCATTTCTTTCTTTTCAGCCATTCCCTGGTGGATTTACTGGTATGTTTAGGGTCATTGTCATGTTGCAATGTCCACCTTCGGTTGAGCTTCAACTTTCCGACATATGGCCTCACATTATCCTCAAGCACCCTCTGGTACAATGAAGAATTCATAGTGGATTCTATGATGGTGAGCTGCCCAGGCCCTGATGCAGCAAAGCTGCCCCAAACCATAATATTTCCACCACCATGCTTTACAGTTGGTATCAGGTTCTTGTGGTCAAATGCTGTCTTTGGTTTTCGCCAAACATGTCTTCTGGTACTGTGGCCAAATAGCTCGACCTTTGACTCATCTGTCAAATTGTTCATTGTTCCAGAAGTGCTGGTCTTTGCCTTGGTGTTCATTAGCAAACTTTAGTCTTGCCCTGATGTTCTTTCTGGACACCAAAGGTTTCCTCCTGGCACACCTCCCATGTAGATCAAATTTGTGCAGCCTCTTTCTAATGGCAGACTCGTGCACTTTGACATCAACAGTGGCAAGAGCTACCTGTAGGTTCCGTGATGACATTCTGGGGTTCTTCGAGACTTCTTTCAGCATCTTGCGGTCTTCTCTCGGGCTGAACTTGCTGGGGCGGCCTGGCCTGAACAAGTTGGCAGTTGTTTGGAATCTTCTCCACTTGTAGATGATCTTCCGGACAGTCAAATGATTGTTTTCAAATTGTTTGGAGATCTTTTTAAAACCTTTCCCAGACTCGTAGGCATCTATAACCTTCTTTCTGAAGGCATCAGAGAGCTCTTTTGATCGAGGCATGGTGACGCCGCACACTTCAACAACAAAGAGCAAACCAAACTAAATGTCTGAGGTTTAAATAAGACAGGTTCCTCCAAGATCCTCTCTAACGATGTTCTAATCATTTGCACCTGAGCTGGTGCACCTGATTCTAATTTTAGGTATTTGAAGTAGTGATAAATTTAGGGGTGTACTTACTTTTTCCACATGCGAAATTTGCATTTATGTTTATTTAAATTATACAATGGACTACAGAATGTAAATGTTTTATGATATTTGTTATATTATATCACCTTTATCTACCAATGTTGTTGAAATGAAGATCAAATAATTATATGTTGAAAAAGTCAAAACTTTACATGGGGTGTACTTACTTTTTCACGTGACTGTATATGTTACGTGTATTAACGGAAACACATTACATTAGACAGTGCCCTGAGGTAGAGCTGCAACCAGTTCAGAGAAAGTTCCCAGTTATGAAATACATGCTCACTCTACTTGTCATGTCATGGACACCCTAATCTCCCCCCCCCCCCCCCTACCCCCTCCAGGTGAATATAGGAACACTGACTGGTTATAAATACAGAATTTTGTACCTTGGTGTCACCAATCATTGCTGCATGACTGTGTACAGCTTTCAGCTTTCAATCTCAGCTTTCAGCAATAATCAGTTTTCCAAGTTTTTATTTTTATTTTTAAACAATTTCTGAGATTTCACTGCTCATATTAAAAACATTATTTGATTATACCAGGAAATTAATGAAATTCGATGCTTTATCTAATATTCTGAACCACTGATGTGGTGAACGGTTCTGTATTTTTAAAGCACATGAGCTCAGTTAATCAATCAAGTAAAGCCTTCATATTTACTCCACCAACAAGCAATAGCGTAAGAAGTTTAACAACGTAAAATTATTAAGGCACTACAAGGGTTTCTTGATTTATGTTGGGACAAATACATTAGCCGAGTCATTTATGCATTGTTTTTTTCCACCTTGAGATATGATTATTTCATTTGTACATTGCAAAAAAATACACAATGCAGTATTAGTGAGAGTCATCCCAAACGAGTTTGTCAGATATACAATATACATAGTATGAACGTTCTCCTGGAGTAGGTGATTTATCGCTGGCACCAGTGCCAAATCTCAAATTCCTGCATTCATCTTATCTAGAGGGGGCACTGCATCAATGGCACAGCCACACTCCCAGAAATGATGCAAACCAGCAGCCCCAGGCTGCATACGAAATGAATGAATGAACTCTCTCCTGTAGCCCAAATGGTGGATCAAACAAATTCAACCTCTGGTGTAATGATGCTTATCTTATTCAAAACATTAAAGATTATAGATAGAGGTCACGGTCATGATAGAGAGTGGAGTTCAGTTATTTCAAGACTCTAATCAACACACACAATGTGTACTTGTCATGAAGAAGAAGTGTTAAAACTGAACTGTGATATAGTGATATCACAGATCGAGCTGCAATATATATATATATATATGTAGGTAGAGCTGCAAGGGGGTATATATATATATATATATATATAATATGCACGATAATACTCTCCTCCAATCTGTCATTCCGTTCAGGGTGGGGCTTCCCCTGTTTAAGGAGGGGCTTCACCCATTCAGGGATGGGCTTCAAAATCTAATCTCCACCATCATTTTGTTTGCTCCGCATAGCTCTAATGCCTCATCAGCCTTTTTTGTAAGGCTCACGTTTTCTGTCTCTCTCAGGGCTTTATCTGAACTCCAATTCGATTTGAATTTTCATAGTCGCATAGATGCTTTAAGACTGTTGCAAAGAACAAAAAGAAAATTGGACGAAAATTGGCGTTTTTAGACAAAAATGCATTTTAGATGAAATGAAGGCCTTTTTTTTTTTTTTTTTTTTTTTTGTATACTGAATCGAGGCTCGTGAAAGAGCTAACATTTACTTCACAAACAAATCAACCAGACAAACAAAATATATAAAAAGCGGGAGCGGAAAACAAGATGGGGAGAGAAGGTGAAGCACACAAACACAACATTTGAGAGCAGGGAAATGTGTGGAAGGGAGAGGGCTTGGGGGGAGGAGGCATGGGAATGGGGGGGGGGGTGGAGGGAGAAGTATAAAACACAAGGACACCAATGACTTCCAGGACAGAAGTTGGTATTTCAAAAAAGTGGAATTGGGGTGAAATTAGCGGGGGTAGAAAAGATCAAGGTTTTGGATGGGGGAAGATAAGAGATGGTGGTGAACAGCTGTTTTAAAGACCTGGAGGGTGGAGTGGGATTGAAGAGAGTGAGGGAGTTTGTTCCAGAGGAGGGAGAAAAGAGGAATGAAGGAGTGAAGGTGAGCAGAGAGTCTTGATTTTGGCAGTTTGACCATAAGAGGGTTGCAGGCAGATCTTGTGCGACCTGTAGGAATATTTGCGGACCAGAGCTCAGAGAGAGCTGGGGGGGCAAGGCCAGAGAGGAGTCGGTAGAAGATGGAAAGACCACCAACCTGCCTGCGGTGAGTGAGTGAGAGGCCCTTGGAGTTAGCTTCATCGCGGGAGATTCCAATGATTCTGAATGCTTTGGTTTCAACAGCGTGAAGACGAGCTAGGTGTGAGGCAGGAGCACCAGCCCAGAGGGGAGAGCAGTATTCCATTGAGCTGCGGATGAAAGCCTTGTATGTGGTGAGGAGCTCAGGTGTGCCAAGGAAGGACTTCGCACGACGGAGGATGCCCAGTCGGCGACTGGCTTTGGAGGCCAGATTTGAAATGTGGTTTTCCCAGGAAAGATCATGGCAGATAGTGAGACCCAAAAGCTTGAGTGACAGAACTTCTTGGAGAGGATTATTCAGAAAGTGGATGGGAGGGTTGTCCAGTCGGTCTTTTCGGAGAGACATCGTAAGAGTGTGAGATTTGTCAGGATTGAAAGACATGTTCCACTTGTTTGCCCAGTCTGTGATTTTGTCCAGGTCTGCAGAGAGTGAGGAGGCAGCAGACTGCCGATCTGAGGGATGAAGAATGAAGCGACAGAGAGTAGAGTCGTCAGCAAAGAGATACAGAGGATTTTCAAGAGAGTCAGAGAGATCATTGATGAAGACCAGAAAAAGGACAGGGCCTAGAACACTGCCTTGTGGAACTCCAGCCTGAACAGGAAGAGGAGATGAGAGAAACCCATTCAGGGCCACACGTTGACTACGACTAGAGAGGAAGTCCGCCAGCCATGCGTGGAGATTTCCATGGATACCAAAAGAGGAGAGTTTAGTGAGCAGAGCGGGGTGCCAGACCGTATCGAAGGCACGTGATATGTCAAGGGAGACTGCTCTAATTTCCTGTTTGGCATTGAGGACCTCCATCCATTGTTGAGAAAGCAGAAGCAGCATGTCCAGAGTAGAGTGTCCAGGTCTGAAACCAAATTGATGATCAGAGATCAAGCCATTGGAGAAGAGGAAAGATTTCATATCTGAAGCAATGATGGATTCCATGACTTTGCTGATAATTGGGAGAAGGCTGGTTGGTCTGTAGTTGCTGGGATCTGTTTTTGCACCTTTTTTGTGCAAAGCGGTGATGTTGGCAGATTTCCAAGCAGATGGAAGATGACCTTGAGCAAAAGAGAGGGTGAAGAGAACAGAGAGAGGGAGTGAAAGAGCGGAAGAACAGGATTTTAGGACCCGTGGGCTGATGCCGTCAGGTCCAGTTGCAGAATCCGAGTCGAGGGTTGACAGAAACTTTTCCACCTTGTCAGGAGGAAAGGACACAGAGTCCAGGAGCAGCTGGGTACGACTGGGTACGGTGGGTACAGAGAGGGATGGGTTTGGGACACAAGATTTAGGGGCAAACACAGAGTTGAGGCATTCAGCTTTTTCACGTGCGGAGTCAGCCGTGTGGCCATTTGAGGTGAGGGAGGGGATGGAGGGGGAACAAACACCAGAAACAGATTTGACCAGACGCCACCAGGATTTGGAAGAGGGAGACAGATAAGAGAGTTCGGTCCTGAGAACGGAGAGATATTGTTTCCTGGCTCTCCTGAGGGTGGACACACACTTGTTTCGGGTTTTGTGAAAGGAAATGAGATTTCCTTCCGTTGGATTTGCTTTCCAGGAGACGAAAGCAAGTTGTTTCTGGGCAATAGCCTCACCACAAGATTCCGTGTACCATGGACGGGAGGAAGGGTATGACAACAGAAGACGAGATGGGATAAATCTGTGCATGAGAGAGAGCAGTTTGCTTTGGAAGAATTCCCAGGAAGAATTTATGACAGAGGCAGTAGAGATGGGAGACCAGTCCAGATGATTGATGGCTGCTTGAAGACCGTGCCAGTTGGCCTGAGTGAAATGCCAGACTCGTCGACGCTGAGGAGGCTCTCTGAGAATGGTCAGAGAGATGTCCACTTTAACAAGCACATGATCAGAAGAGCCGATTGGAGCAGAAGAAGCGCAGCAGACATTTTCAGGGAAGTTAGTCATAACCAAGTCCAGAAGAGAAGATGCTCCGTTGACTGAAATCCGGGTCGGGAAATTGACAGTTTGTGTCAGTCCCAGTGAGTCACAGAAGTCCTTTGCTGAAGAGCCATGGCTGGTGAGAGAGGTACCCACACCCAGCCAACTGGCATGGTGACAGTTGAAATCACCACATATGAGGAAGAGAGAGTTGGAATGGGTAGATAGAAGTTGGTCCATATTCTGAGACAGCGAGATGTAGATGGAGTCATCACTGTTTGGTGGACGGTACAACACACATATGAACAAAAGGTGGGAGCGAAGGGGAAGCCGTAGCCAAAGGTATTCCTGGGGGTGAGGTGGAGAGAGGGCAGTGCAGGGCGAGTGAGGAAGAGAGTTTTTTATAAAGATAGCAACCCCACCTCCAGGACGAGGCTCAGGTCTATCATACCGGAGTAGGGAGTAACCTGGGAGAGATACCAAGGAATCAGAGACATCATGAAGGAGGAAAGTTTCTGTTAAGCAGATCACGTCTGGTTTGTCAGAAGCAACCTGTATGGAGAGATCAGACATGTTTGAGCGAAGGCCCCGGATGTTTGAGGTCCATCCTGTTAAGGAAGAGGAAGGGGGAGCATCGGATACAGAACAGGGGGGGGGGGGCGGTAGGGTAAGATGTGGAAGAGGAGGAAGAGGTAGGGAGAGCTGTTGAAGGTGTGTCAGAGATTACAGAATAGCTCGGAGAAAGGGAAGGATGGGGCAGACAAAAGGTTTGATGGTGATTGGGAGAGGCGCAGTGAGGTGTTATTTGACGAGGGGGAAGAGCGAGGCAGAAGGTTGAGGGAGATGAAGGTGACAGTTGGAAGGGGGAAGAAGCGGGGAGGACGCTTTGAGGGGGAGGGGTGAGAGGGGAGTCTAGGAGGGGAGGAGCGAGGGAGAGTCTCGGAGGGGAGGGGTGTGGGGGGAGATTTGAAAGGAATGGGTGATTGGGAAGATTTGGAGGGGAGGGGCAAGGGGGAAGATTTGAAAGAGATGGGTGATGGGGATGATTTGGAGGGGAGGGGCAAGGGGGTAGATTTAGAGGGGAGGGGTGATGGGAATGGGATTTTGGGGTGATGGGATTTTGAAAAATGTACGATTAATGGGAAACGAACATTTATTGCAAAATGAGTTTCTTGAGACATTCGAGTCAAAAATACGTTTGAGGATGCTGGAGGGAGGATGGAGTGCTGGAGAGTTTAGGGAATGAATGAAAGATGCACTATAAGAGATGGAATTTTTTTTTGGAATGAATGGATTTGGTGAGCAAGTCGAAAGCATCCTTTTATAGAAGAAGAAGAAAAAGGTGTTATAGAATATTACAGAATACAGGTCTTCAGGGTTCAGATGAGACATTTTTTAACAACGTGATCACAAACAGCGTGGTCGAAGAATGAACGAACGAACAACTAAGAACGAATAAACGAATAAAAACGGAAGGAAATGTTTTTGGGGTTTTTTTTGGTTTTTTTTGAGATTTTAAAACAAGGAAGTATGGGATGAAAAGACCGTGAAAACAGAGACCGGAAAAAAATTTCAGCGTGATCGGAGAACCGCTGAGACAAAAACAAAGCCTAAAGCCAAGGTTGGACACAGTAGCCTAGTACTACACTTAGGCCTCAGAATACACGATGAGAAAGACCGACGATTCTGTACACAGGTACAAAAAACCAACGCCAAGAATACTATGAAAGACACCCCAATAGGTACATACAAGACCAGTTTCGACAAAAACACAATTGTGAAAAGTTACTTAACTTCGAAAGCGAGCGTGCATGGACAGCTTTGAAGAGACGAGACCTCCAATCTTGCGCATGCGCAGACTTTTTCAAGGCCTGTAATATAATCAGGCCTGTAAACTTTTTCAATTTGTAAATGTAAATCAATTTTCAAGTCAAGATGTAAATCAATGTTCAATGTAATCATGTAATGTTCAATCAATGTGATGTAATCAATGTAAATCAAAGTCAAGATGTAAATAAATCAAGATGTAAATCAATTTTCAAGGCCTGTAAACGCAGGCCTGTAATATAAAGTCCAATCAGAAGCCCTCACGGCTTGATCTCAACTGTAATTCACCATCTGCTTTCATTTTTCGTAGTTGCAAAGATGGTTTAAGTCTCGGTTGCAGCAAAAGGTGAGGAAATCGGACGAATATTGCCGTTTTATTGGCAAAAATGCATTCTAATATCCGTTTTGAATGTATCTGGTCGGACATGATGTGATGATGTGGGGAAGGAGAGGGTTGAGAGGAGTGAGGAGAGTGAGGCAATGTGAACTAGTTAGGTAGGTGGTGCAGAGAATAAATGGAAATGTAAACGAGTGAGTATAAACAGAGTGAATGGTCACTCTGGCTCACTGCCTCCTCTGGCATCACTGCCTTGGGTGGGACTCACTGCCTCCTCTGGCATCACTGCCTTGGGTGGGACTCACTGCCTCCTCTGGCATCACTGCCTTGGGTGGGACTCACTGCCTCCTCTGGCATCAGGAGGCAGTGAGTCCCACCCAAGGAAACCCATGGCTAGTTAAGAGATTAGCCCTGAGGCCGTGAGCCCTGAAGGGGATGCCAGATTTATGGGCCCGGGTACCCAGGAGAGGGCCCCATAGCATCAGTGGCCCGGGAGTGAATGTGTAACAGACTGAATGGTGCGAAAGAGTAATTGGGAGGCAGTGAGTCCTACCCAAGGAAACCCATGGCTAGTTAAGAGATTAGTTAGTGGGATTTAGTCAAATTTACAATGGATGTTGTTCTGCGGTTGATACGGTGTGTGGAAAGTGTTTATTTTGCAGGGTCTAAAGTAAATTGACGAGCTGGGAGTGTGGCTCACGAGAGAAGTGAGTATAGTGTGAAGGGTACCACGGGAGCTGGGATCCGCAGGCTAGGTGTAGGCCGTGAGCCCTGAGGAGGATGCCAGATTTATGGGCCCGGGTACCCAGGAGAGGGCCCCATAGCATCAGGTGCCAGAAAGGGGGGAGGGGGAAATTAAATTCGGAGTATGTAAGCTCGGTGGTGGCCTCAGCGTCCCGGGGATGCCGTGTGTGTGTGTGTGTGTGTGTGTGTGTGTGTGTGTGTGTGTGTGTGTGTGTGTGTGTGTGTGTGTGTGTGTGTGTGTGTGTATGTGTGTACAATGTCAGGCAGTGGGGCCAGCTACAAGAGACTTTGGAACTTAACACATCTCGATGGCTACCACCTGGTCAGGTCACACCTTCCCCAAATGTATGAAAATGTAAGTCCGAATGTAAAGTCTAAGTTGTGTTTAAATCAGAGAATAGGTAGCTTTAGTTAGGTAATTCAGGGTTTTCTTATTTTCGTAGCAGAGGAACACAAAGTTTTTTGCTTTCCTGTAAATAAAGTGAACTTTCCTGTAAACATGTGTTAGAATAGGGGGGACTGTCTTGTCCAGTAAGTGCGGTCACAGGTAACAATTGAGACCATCACGTAATGATTGAATATGGCAATGGAGAGTTTGTTTTTTTAAAGTGATTTTAAAAAAGTGATTCTTCACCATTGAGTGATATGGCCAACCAGGTGGAGGTATGCTCTCTACTGAGTGCCGTTCTAGTTTTACTGTCTTGGTAAAGTGGTGTGTTGTTTGCCGTGTACAAGCTAAATGTACACTATTTTATGAAACACACACGTTTCTGCATTAGAATAGTGACTTGCAACAGAAAATGTGCACAAAGAACAAGCTTTTGTGTCAAAAACGCTTCTATTAAGAAAACAAGACTGTATTTGCACGAATAAGGTTTCTTGTATAATTTGTGTTGTTTTACTGTGTACAAGGTAAATGCACACTGTTTGATGAAACACACACGTTTCTGCATTAGAATAGTGACTTGCAACAGAAAATGTGCACAAAGAACAAGCTTTTGTGTCAAAAACACTCCTATTAAGAGAACAAGACTATTTTTGCACGAACATGTTTGTTGTGTACAAGCTAAATACACACTATTTGATGAAACTCACATGTTTCTACATTAGAATAGTGACTTGCAATAGAAAGAGTGTACAAAGAACAAGCTTTTGTGTCAAAAATACTTTTATTAACATCGCTCAGAGGGATGACACAAACATTGATGTCTCGCCCAGGATGTGAAACACCAGGATGACATTTTATAGCTCAGTCAAGATTCAAACCCAGGCTAGGCAGCTCAGAGGTGAGCGTGCACACAGCTTGGTAAAGATTTAAACCCAGGCTAGACAGCTCATTAGTAAGCATGCACACAGCTCTGTCAAGATACTGTTGCGGTTTTTGGAATAAACGCAAACCCCCCTTTTAGTTAGTTGCACCACAACATGTAGCCTCACTTAGTTCAGTTATTTCTTATTCAATGTTACGTATAGTCTCCTTCCCAGTGTTAGTTTGCGTTGAGACAGGTAAGTAAGTGTAAGCCTCATTGGGCTGGAATGCCATGTGCTTGGACCTGGAACAAGTCTAGGAGGCCCGAGGGAGGAGTCGGGGGGAGTGGCTGGCAAGCAGCAAACAGCCAATAGAGCTATGGGGGAGTGGCCAGCCACGGCGGCCAATAAGAACTAAGGGGAGTAACTGATGGGGGGGAGATCACGACACGTGACCCCCGGTGGCCAGTGGGGGCCGTTGGAACATTCTAATGGGGCTCCGGGGGGATATAAGCCCCGCCCCAGGCCCCCAAGCAGAGAAGGTGCCCGAACAGTGAGAAGGTGTGGTCAAGTCTCTCGGTGGTGGACGTCTCTCTGTGTGCCCAGATCGCTCTCTCTCTCTGCCCCGACAAAAGAAGCTCTCATCACTCTCTTTGTAGTCTCTGCGTTCTGCCCCTGCTCTCAGCTGCCCCTGTTATAAGCGCTCTCACAGGATGATCTCTCCCGGGGCCCGAGACTCCAATGCTCTCCCTGCCTGGGCTCCCTGCACATGCGCGTTTGCCTCGTTAACTTCGGGACACGCTGGGCGGACTCCCGTGCGTGCACGACCGAGGCTGACGTCCCAGCTACGAACATCACAAAGGGGAACGCCCAACGAGCTGTCCGGGGCGAACTGCACGGAGCGGCCGCGCTATAAGCGCATCCTCTTCTTCATGCTTTTCCCCGCGTGAGTGAGAGGGCCCTTGTCTGGGATTTTAAGTTAAGGACGGTTAAGTTTCTGCCCTGTGTCTTTTTGCTTTGACCATTGTACATTTATAATAAACCTGTGTTCTTTGCTTCCATTTGGCCGTTCACGTCTTTTCCCAATTGGCCTCGCATTTCACGAAATAAAACCGCTCAATTGGGTTCATAATAATTAACGGCACGAGTCACGTGACACGCAAACCGCTCGGGCACATCAGACCAGCGTGACCCGTGCGAGGTTCAGCCCCCGTCTTCGCAGCGGCATGTGTATCGAAGGTACCAAGGTATTTGACCGGAAACCCTTCCGCGCGCTCGCTGCGGGGTTGGCGGCTGGAGTTGCTCAGCAATCCGCCCCTACGAGTGTAAAGTGGGGAGCAGCCTCGTGGACCGAAGCTCGAGGGGGAGAAGGGTTTAACCCCCTCCCCCCCCCCCCCCCCCCTTAGTACGTCGACGGGCTCGAGATCCGCAACAATACAAACCCAGGCTAGACAGCTCAAAGGTGAGCGTGCACACAGCTTGGTAAAGATTTAAACCCAGGCTACACAGCTCATTAGTAAGCATGCACACAGCTCAGTCAAGATTCAAACCCAGGCTAGACAGCTCATTAGTAAGCATGCACACAGCTCGGTCAAGATACAAACCCAGGCTAGACAGCTCAAAGGTGAGCATGCACACAGCTTGGTAACGATTTAAACCCAAGCTAGACAGCTCATTAGTAAGCATGCACACAGCTCGGTCAAGATTCAAACCCAGGCTAGACAGCTCAAAGGTGAGCGTGCACACAGCTAGGTAAAGATTTAAACCCAGGCTAGACAGCTCATTCGTAAGCATGCACACAGCTCGGTCAAGATTCAAACCCAGGCTAGACAGCTCATTAGTAAGCATGCACACAGCTCGGTCAAGATACAAACCCAGGCTAGACAGCTCAAAGGTGAGCATGCACCAAGCTTGGTAACGATTTAAACCCAGGCTAGACAGCTCATTAGTAAGCATGCACACAGCTCGGTCAAGATTCAAACCCAGGCTAGACAGCTCAAAGGTGAGCGTGCACACAGCTAGGTAAAGATTTAAACCCAGGCTAGACAGCTCATTAGTAAGCATGCACACAGCTCGGTTAAGATTCAAACCCAGGCTAGACAGCTCATAGGTTAGCGTGCACACAGCTAGATAAAGATTTAAACCCAGGCTAGACAGCTCATAGTTTAGCATGCACACCTCAGGGCTATCCTGTCAGCCCATTGGTGTAATGAAACAGGTAAAAACACAAATTGTTCCAAAATTCTAAGCTTAATACCCACAGCTTACCTTCTTTGTTGGAAAAATAACGTCAGTACATTTGCTCATGTCAGAATATATGATAACTAGCGAGGTACGCACTATGCTACGCACGGGTGGGAAGCCAAAAGCAAACAAACAATGCGGAAACAGTGAATGCTAAACCATGGAACCAATAAATTCCACATTCCTGTGCCACATTTATTTGCACGTCAGTCATAGACAACAGGTTCGTGAAAGATTTGCACAAAAAACGTACCCTGTCTGAAAGGTGTTATGCCCAGTCAATGGCGAATCAGCATTTGGCGAATCTGCGAATGTTACGGTTAAAAAGTAGAAACCAGCACGTCATTTCCTCATTCATATTTAAACGCAATATCTCTATTTTCATTCCAAACAGCATCATTCCAATCTCGCGAGATCACGGCGAGGTCACGTCTTTTCGAAGCTGTTCCATGCGCTCACGCTTTCGAAGCTAAGTGATCTTTCTCAATTGTGTCTTTGTCGAGACTGTATATATCTTTCGGTGTATGTACCTATAGCGTATCTTTTGGAAAATTTTCGGTGCTAATTTTTCGTACATGTATACACAATCGTCGGTTAATGCGTATCGAGTATTCTGCGGCCTAGTACTCGTAGGCTTAGTCTACCGTACCGTCTCCGACCTTATGGTTTTGTTTTTCTCTCAGCGATTCGTCGAATGCGCTGCAATTATTTTATTTTCGTTCTCTGTTTCGTCCCAGTCGTTCACCCCATACCTCCTTGTTTAATATCTCTACTCAAAAAAAAACAAACCCCAAAACATATTTCCTTCTCAGGTCTTATTCGTTTATTTGTTGTTCATATTTGTTCGTTCGTTCGCGATCACGCGATCACGTGGTTAGAAATGTATAATCTCTCCCTTGAACAACTATTTTCTCTCATATATTATAACACCCTTTTCTTCTTTTCCTACAAAAGGATGCTTTCGTCTTGCTCACCAAATCTATTCATTCCAAAATATATATATAATACCATCTCTTACAGTTCCTCCTTTCTACATTCCCTAAACTATCCAGAACTCCATCCCTCCTCCAGTCCTCCAGTGTCCTCAAACGTATTTTTGACTCGAAGGTCTCGAACTCATTTTGCAAAAAATGTTCGTTTCCCATGAATCGTACACTTTTCAAAATCCAATCTCACCCCTCCCCTCCAAATCCTCCCCATCACCCATCCCTTTCAAATCTCCCCCCTTGCCCCTTCCCTCCCCTCCCTCCTAAACTCCCCCCACACCCCTCCCCTCCGAGACTCTCCCTCGCTCCTCCCCTCTTAGACTCCCCTCTCACCCCTCCTCCTCAAAGCATCCTCCCTGCTTCTTCCCCCTTCCAACTTTCACCTTCATCTCCCCCAACCTTCTGCCTCGCTCTTCCCCCTCCTCAAATAACACCTCACAGTGCCTCACCCAATCTCCATCAAACCTCTTGTCCGCCCCATTCTTCCCTTTCTCCAAGCCATTCTGAAATCTCTGAAATCTCTGACACAACTTCAACAGCTCTCCCTACCTCTTCCTCCTCTTCCACATCTTACCCTACCCCTCCCCCCCCCCCCCTGTTCTGGACCCGATGCTCCCCCTTCCTCTTCATTAACGGTATGGTCCTCAAACATCCGGGGCCTTCGCTCAAACTTGACTGACCTCTCCATACAGGTTGCTTCTGACAAACCAGATGTGATCTGCTTAACAGAAACTTTCCTCCTTCATGATGTCTCTGATGCCTTGGTATCTCTCCCAGGTTACTCCCTCCTCAGGTATGATAGACCTGAGCCTCGTCCTGGAGGTGGGGTGGCTATCTTTATAAAAAAACTCTCTTCCTCACTCGCCCTCCACTACACTCTCTCCACCTCACCCCCAGGAATACCTTTGGCTACGGCTTCCCCTTCGCTCCCACCTTTTGTACATATGTGTGTTGTACCGTCCACCAAACAGCGATGACTCCATCTACATCTCGCTGTCTGATAATATGGACCAACTTCTATCTACCCATCCCAACTCTCTCTTCCTCATATGTGGTGATTTCAATTGTCACCATGCCAGTTGGCTGGGTGTGGGTACCTCTCTCACCGGCCATGGCTCTTCAGCAAAGGACTTCTGCGACTCACTGGGACTGACACAATCTGTCAATTTCCCGACCCGGATCTCAGTCAACGGAGCATCTTCTCTTCTGGATTTGGTTATGACAAACTTCCCTGAAAATGTCTGCTGCTCTTCTTCTGCTCCAATCGGCTCATCTGATCATGTGCTTGTCAAAGTGGACATCTCTCTGACCATTCTCAGAGAGCCTCCTCAGCGTCGACGAGTCTGGCATTTCACTCAGGCCAACTGGCACGGTCTTCAAGCAGCCATCAATCATCTGGACTGGTCTCCCATCTCTACCGCCTCTGACATCAACTCATCCTGGGAATTCTTTCAAAGTAAATTGCTCTCTCTCATGCACAGATTTATCCCATCTCGTCTTCAGTTGTCATACCCTTCCTCCCGTCCATGGTACACGGAATCTTGTGGTGAGGCTGTTGCCCTGAAACAACTTGCTTTTGTCTCCTGGAAAGCAAATCCAACGGAAGGAAATCTCATTTCCTTTCACAAAGCCCGAAACAAGTGTGTGTCCACCCTCAGGAGAGCCAGGAAACAATATCTCACCGTTCTCAAGACCGAACTCTCTTATCTGTCTCCCTCTTCCAAATCCTGGTGGCGTCTGGTCAAATCTGTTTCTGGTGTTTGTTCCCCCTCCATCCCCTCCCTCACCTCAACGGCTTAACGGCTGACTCCGCACGTGAAAAAGCTGAATGCCTCAACTCTGTGTTTGCCTCTAAATCTTGTGTCCCAAACCCATCCCTCTCTGTACCCACCGTACCCAGTCGTGCCCAGCTGCTCCTGGACTCTGTGTCCTTTCCTCCTGACAAGGTGGAAAAGTTTCTGTCAACCCTCGACTCTGATTCTGCAACTGGTCCTGACGGCATCAGCCCACGGGTCCTAAAATCCTGTTCTTCCGCTCTTTCACTCCCTCTCTCTGTTCTCTTCACCCTCTCTTTTGCTCAATGTCATCTGCCGTCTGCTTGGAAATCAGCCAACATCACCGCTTTGCACAAAAAAGGTGCAAAAACAGATCCCAGCAACTACAGACCAATCAGCCTTCTCCCAATTATCAGCAAAGTCATGGAATCCATCATTGCTTCAGATATGAAATCTTTCCTCTTCTCCAATGGCTTGATCTCTGATCATCAATTTGGTTTCAGACCTGGTCACTCTACTCTGGACATGCTGCTTCTGCTTTCTCAACAATGGATGGAGGTCCTCAACGCCAAACAGGAAATTAGAGCTGTCTCCCTTGACATTTCACGTGCCTTCGATACGGTCTGGCACCCTGCTCTGCTCACCAAACCTCCTCCTTTGGTATCCATGGAAATCTCCACGCATGGCTGGCGGACTTCCTCTCTGGTCGTAGTCAACGTGTGGCCCTGAATGGGTTTCTCTCATCTCCTCTTCCTGTTCAGGCTGGAGTTCCCCAAGGTAGTGTTCTGGGCCCTGTGCTTTTTCTGGTCTTCATCAATGATCTCTCTGACTCTCTTGAAAATCCTCTCTATCTCTTTGCTGACGACTCTACTCTCTGTCGCTCCATTCCTCATCCCTCAGATCAGCAGTCTGCAGCCTCCTCACTCTCTGCAGACCTGGACAAAATCACAGACTGGGCAAACAAATGAAACATGTCTTTCAATCCTGATAAATCTCACTCTTACGATGTCTCTCCGAAAAGACCGACTGGACAACCCTCCCATCCACTTTCTGAATAATCCTCTCCAAGAAGTTCTGTCACTCAAGCTTTTGGGTCTCACTATTTGCCATGATCTTTCCTGGGAAAACCACATTTCAAATCTGGCCTCCAAAGCCAGTCGCCGACTGGGCATCCTCCGTCGTGCGAAGTCCTTCCTTGGCACACCTGAGCTCCTCACCACATACAAGGCTTTCATCCGCAGCTCTATGGAATACTGCTCTCCCACCTGGTCTGGTGCTCCTGCCTCACACCTAGCCCGTCTTCACGCTGTTGAAACCAAAGTGTTCAGAATCATTGGAATCTCCCGCGATGAAGCTAACTCCAAGGGCCTTTCACTCACTCACCGCAGGCAGGTTGGTGGTCTTTCCGTCTTCTACCGTCTCCTCTCTGGCCTTGCCCCCCCAGCCCTCTCTGGGCTCTGTCCCCCAAATATTCCTACAGGTCGCACAAGATCTGCCTGCAACCCTCTTATGGTTAAACTGCCAAAATCAAGACTTTCTGCTCACCTTCACTCCTTCATTCCTCTTTTCTTCCGCCTCTGGAACAAACTCCCTCACTCTCTTCAATCCCACTCCACCCTCCAGGTCTTTAAAACAGCTGTTCACCACCATCTCTTATTCTCCCCCATCCAAAACCTTGATCTTTTCTACCCCCGCTAATTTCGGTCCCCTTGTGTTTTATACCTCTCCCCCCCCCCCCCTCCCACGCCTCCTGCCCCCAAGCCCTCTCCCTCCCACACTTCTCCCTGCTCTCAAATGTTGCGGTTGTGTGCTTCCCCTTCTCTCCCCATCTTGTCTTCCGCTCCCTCTTTTTGTATATTTTGTTTGTCTGGTTTGTTTTGTTTGTTTGTTTGTGAAATAAATGTTAGCTCTTTCATGAGCCTCGATTCAGTATACAAAAAAAATAAAAAATAAAAAAATATATACATTGATACTATAAAAAATACTGTGTTAAATCACGATTGTATTGGGAAATTTATCAAACCAGGTCATTGTCGTCATCTGTTCTCTTCCGGATCAGGGGCAGGTTTGTATCGAGCCAATTTCAAAATCATAATTTTATTGAGGAATTTATGAACCCTCCTACCTACCTTACAACATCTGCTGGGACCCCAAAATTTTCCACATTAGGTTTGGCGGGGCTAGCCCAAAAACTGAGGGATTCGTTTGGGGACGGACGGACGGACGGACAGACATTCTTGTTTTACTATAGATTTATACCTGAAGAGATTATTTTACACCTGAAGGGTGTATGTTAATACACCCCAAAGGCCAAATCCACCATTTTCAAATCTGACTTCTTTTTTGAAAGTCCTCGTTGTGTCCATTTGTTTTATACCGTTTTATACCCGTCCTAGTCTTTGTGCTTGTCTATTTGTGAACAGGATATCTCAAAACGTTTTGAACGGATTCGGACAAAACCTGGCGAAGAAGTTCGGTGTGCGACATGGAAGAATTGATTCAATTTTGGTGAAGATCCGAATCCGGATCAGAGAATTTTTAAAGTGATCCTTTATCATTGATAGATAGGGCCAAAGGCGATACATAGCACAATATTTCAAAAAGTTGTGGATGACTTATAAAAACAATAAAATAGGGGCAATACCCCCAGGCACTCACCTGGTAGAATATAGCAGCATGCCACACCGACTAAAGGTATTTTAAACAGTATCAACGTGTTTTAAAACAATTTCATTGGTTGCTAGGAGACAGGGCAGCATATAGAATCATGCTAACATAATCATAAGACTTTAAACAATCAAATCCCCCCCAAAAGCCTTGGGGGGAGGCAAGCCCCCCCCCCCCCTCCTCTCGTAGACCTGTCTACACCCCAACTTTTCTAATGTCGTTAACAAACATTGGTACACCACAGGCAATGAAGGCTGTGGTCAAGTTTCATTGAAATTGTGTGTGTGGCTTCCGAGAAGTTAGCAATTACCTATTTTGGGAAGAACCCCCCTGTAAACCGCTTGAGACCCCCATTTTTTTATTATGGCGTAGCCCATAGGGCAAAGCTGTCTGGAACAGTGTTTGTTTGTCCGTATGTATGTATGTCCCTTCAAACGTACACCAATCAGAGCTGAGGATATGGTCACATGACAGGGGTGATGTGATGTCATTACGGCGGTATGACGGCTGACTCCACACACCACCATTTTGATTCCTACCCCGTTCAGGCCGGACGTATCTTTGATCTTGTCATGTATCACAATGTGCATGCTCTACCTTAACGTTTTTCATTCAATGTGAAACAGAAACAAACACGTGAAACACATGAAGTAAAACACGTGAAAATAAGGATCTTTTATAACACTCGATTGTTATAGTGGCTGTTGTTGTTGTTGCTGTTGTTCTGTGTAGTTTTATATATTTTTTCTGTTGCTTTGCAAAATATCACTTCTGTATATATAATTTTGTATGCTGTTCCGTGTCCTTCTAAAGTGTTTCTAATGTCGTAGAATAATAAATGTTTCCGTTCAAACTGCTGGGTGAATAAACCATACATTTATAGCGCTTCTTCCTCTTCTTCAATGTCGCAAAGAGGCTTTTACTTTTAAAATTGGCAAATTCGTGATTTAAAAAACGATTTTTTAGAGCGTAGATGTTTGGTTTCCTTGTTTACAGCGTTTGTCTCTCCGTATGTATCTATGTCCCTCACGTATTTATCCGACATATTGGGTGAGTTTTATAGCCGACAATTACACTTCTGAATGGTAGGCCTAGAATGTAATACCATTTGGCTTTGCCAGTTATGTTTCATTAAACACCTGGTTGGGGCAAAAATTATTGTACTTGATGATTGCGGGGAACTGAAATTATGACAGGTGATATATGACGGGGGGGGGGGGGGGGGGGGGGTTGAGTCTCTTTGTACAGAGAGTTACGACATGACGATCCGGAAAAATACGGTCACGTGACTCAGGGAGCCATTTTGGGGCCAAATTCACGTTCGCTTAACTTCTCGCGTTCGCGTGTTATGCAAGTACAATCGATTCGACTACCTACGGAAGCCTTAGTTCACTGAAAATGCCGGGTTGTTGTGCATTTGGATGCACAAATAGACATGACAAGGGTTTCAAGATGTACAGATTCCCTTCAGATCCCAATAGACGTAAAATATGGGAGAATAAAGTGAGCCGTGTGGGCTGGAAGCCGGCTTCGTCTTCAAAGCTTTGCGAGGGAGGTCAAGTTACTGTTCAGTCCCATGTATTGTATTCCTTTAACACAGGGAGCACCCGGTTCCCGTAGAGAACGGGTTAACAAATTGAATTATTAACCTGTAATGGGATGCAGCCTGGACAATCTTGAATACATATTTCTTTCTATTTCTTCTTCTTTCTTGATAAACAGGCACATTTTGATCCTCATCAGTTTGAATGTGGACGTGCTGATCAGAAAATGAAGCTGAAGAATTCTGCAGTGCCTACCATTTTTTGCCATCGAAGGACCACAAAGTAACGAAAGTCTCCAAAAAAGCGTGACCGGCCTACAAAAGAAATGTGTCCACCCAAGCAACATGAGACACCTCTCCTTGTAGACCATAGCTATGCTGCTGACCCACAGCTTGGGAGCAAGAGTATGGCGATGAGGAAACTGGCCAAGAAAGTAAAGTGAATTATTTAACTTTCACCTTATAGAGACTACAAAAGTAATTCCCGTAACAAGTAGTCAATAGCTGTCATTGTATCATAGTGAAAACCGTTAATTTTTTTGTTTGAAAACATTGGATACTTTGCTTGACGGTACATTGTACTGTATTTTCTATATTTCTATTTAGAAAAAGAACGTTCAGTTCACAATATGCCAACAGTTTGATAACATCTAGTATTAGGAATCATTTCTAGAGAATGGTTATGAATGGTTATGTTGTAAATTCAACAGGGCTGGACAAAAAGAAGAAGTCTCTGTTTGGCATTATTGTGTATTCGTGCATGCATCTCTTATTGTGTATTCGTGCATGCATCTTCAGAAATAGCTTGCCCATGTAGCATATCCACTTACCCTGTATTTGGTCTTGCCATTTTTCTTTTTCAGGGGAACACAAAAGTTCTCAAAAAATTCCACAAAATGCAATGAAAGTTTTAATGATTGTAAAGATAAAAAGCAGGAAGTTGCTATTCATATTGGGGTCTCAACCCTCACAAGACCTCTAATTTGTATCGTTCTTCAAAATGGTCGAGATAAATGCTAAAACAAAAATCATCACATATTGCAATTTTGACAGCTGTACTACGTTTCATTTATTCTGATTGTACCTGGATCTGTTGCTGAATGTGGTTAACTGATGAAAAGAAAGCTGAAAAGGTTAATTTACAGTACTAGGGCATGCCCGTACTATATATATATCTAAAATTATATCCCCCCCCCCCCTCTATTTACATGAAATGGTTTGGTCCAAAGCGAACGGCTTGCGGAGTTTGGTAAAGAAATCGCCATAGCGTGCACAAACGCGCAGGAAAGCGAAAGAATCGCAAATTAGTTTTAATTAGTTTTAAAACATAGTTTAACGCCAACATAGTTTGCCAACGTGAAATAAATGAATACGCTCTCAAATGTGCCGTCCGAGGCAGAGTCTGTTCGGCACGTTCGGCACACGTGATAGCTCGCTGCTCTCTGATTGGTTGAATCGTTTTTTGGACATAGCTCGGTAACTACTTGTCCGATTAATATGAAACGTTGAAAAGGCACATCCTCGGGTCCCCAGCAATATACCTGGCAAGTTTAAAGTATATCGGACCCGTGGTTGTCGAGAAACAGCGGTCACAGACAAACAAACATACATACATACATACATACATACACACAGAGATTACTGGAATTATAGATAGATGTGTGCATTGACCGAGAGCGTGTGTGTGTGTGTGTGTGTGTGTGTGTGTGTGTGTGTGTGTGTGTGTGTGTGTGTGTTTATCCCGTGTGTGTGCATGTGTGTTTTAATGTGTTGATGTTTGTGTGTATGTATGAGTTTATTGGCTCTGAAAACTCATTAAATTTGTTACAGTTTGATAATGTTTACATTAAATTCATTTCTTTCAGACAAAACACACGTGTGTTTTAATCACCCCCCCCCCCCCCCGCCCCGCTTTTCCTATCCCCTTAATCGAAGAGGTTAAAGATTATTTTAGGTTACAAGACTATTTTGTCACATAGTACATGTTCAAATTCTCTCCAGGCATCGTGAGTAACCCAAATTATTATTGCCCATCGTGAGTAACCCAATCGCGACAATGAGGATTCAGAAATCACCCATTTTGTCACTTCTCATCAACCGCTCATTTTTTCAGACAAACTAATATCCCATTATAGGCAATCTGGAACATAATGGAGCTAATACTCGTAGACCTACATCTCGATACAATTTAAAAAACAAACAAAAAACATTCACCTTACTCCCTAACCCGCCCCGTGTTTGTGCAGTGGTGCATTGCATTATACACGCATAGCTCATAGTGCACTGTGCATGTGCCGGTTCAGTGGTTCCGCACAATTGGCCCCAAAATGGCGGCGTATTCTCAGTTGTCGTAACTCTCTGTATAAAGGGACTCTAGGGCGGGGTGGGTGCATGTCCCCCCAGATCATATATAATTAAAACTTTGATTAAGGGTTCTTTCAACATTGAAGCATTTCTTATATGACTGCCTCCATCCACCCTAAATCTGGTGATGACTTAACGGTTAAGATGGAGGGCTTGGGATCCGAGGGTCCTGAGTTTCAATCCCGGTCAGTTGTTGAATTAACACCAGGTGGGGTTGACTCAGACTGTACATCCTTCCAAGGTTGGCAAAATGAGTACCAACTCACTGAGTCCTCTCTCAAGGAGGTTGGTGGCAGGATCTGCACTCCGGCCACCGTAAAACACACCCGGTGGTGTGTGTCGGGATGGTGCTGAGGTCACTTTGATAGTGTTGACTAAATGACCAACATATAGAATAAACCAGTGTCTCAATGCAATCGCCTCACTTCCATGGTAACAGACGGCTTAGAGACTTGGAGTACTTCAAAATAATTTAACGCTTACATTATTTGCTAACTGGTATCTCCACCCAGGTCATACTATCCTCTTCAACTAAAGTACCAAACAAGCCCGGCTACGCTAGCCTTTCGGTCTTGTTTTAATGCCGCGAACAAACTTTGGTACATTACGGGTGTTGACGGTTGTGGTCAAGTTTCATCGGAATTGCATGTGTAGTTTCTGAGAACAAAGCGAATACCAATTTTTAGGTGGATGAGGTGGGTCGGTGACAAGAACAAGCCGATTCGATTTTGGTTCAGGTCCGGATCCAAATCTGGCCCAACAGTGGGATACAAAACGTAAACTGTTCCGCCTGGCCACGATATGCCGTGTGTCGACACTCTACCGAGTGTCGTTCTAGTTTTCTTCTGTGTTTTACCCCTTTCACGATCCTCAACTTTGTATACAAAAAAACGAGTCCAATAACTGGTGCAAAACGCCAAAAAGATTACGAGGTCTTTTTTTAAAGCATTCAGTCTAAAATAGATTGAAACCAAGCTAAGACAGAAACATTTTAGGCTGTCTTGTTCACCTTGGCAACTAAAGGGTTCAATTTCAATTTGCCCTCTTTCCCAAGCTCATTCCCGACTGTGATAACTTAGCTATTTGTCTGATAAATTGGTAAAGCTAAGATGCAGATGTCACAACGAGAACGCCATTACTTTGATTAAATGGCGGAACCAAAAATTGTGTCCATAAATATTTCCCAACTTAAAGTGAGGGAATGGGATAGATGGGGAGAGAGGGGCAGAGCTGTCATTTCTAATTAAAATGATATTTGTAAAGCATTAATTGCCATTTTGTCAGTCGGCAAGCGCGTTGAAAAATAATCAATGGAAGCTGCTGAACCAGTTAACCACAGGCCATACTGTGTTGCAGCCAAGATGGATTTCATCGTTCGGGATGGCTCGTCACAGTCTACTCCCATTAGAGAGCATTGCCACCACTATTGATCACCGATAAACAGCCAACGTGTCAACAGAACTATTGATGCAGCGAAAACAACAACATCAGTAAAACAAAGGAAAACGTGTCATAAAGCAAATATGTCAAATGAAGGAATGGTTTATGCAATTGCAATCTGCAGTTTGGAATTGCGCAATTGAGCCATTACAGATACGGGTTGTGATTGGTCAGATTTTTAGCTCACCTGGAACGAAGTTCAGGGGAGCTTATCGATGGCGCGTCTTCCGTCAGTCCGTCCGTCCTTCCGTCCATAAACACTTGCAACTTCTTCTCCGAAACTGCTGATGGGATTGCGACCAAATTTGGCACAAATGGCATATGTTGTGTTGTGACTAAAGTTTGTTCACGGCATTTAAAAAAGTCGGGGTTTAAGGGGGTTTACCAGGGTCAAAGTGGATCCAGGTTTGACCCCTTCAAAATAGGAATTTGCTTTTTCCTCTGAAACTACAAACACTATTGTGATGAAACTTGACCACAACCTTCACCATCCGTGATGTACCAATGTTTGTTCAAGGCATTAAAAAAATATTGGGTCTGAGGAGGTATATGGGGTTGGGGGAGGATGGGGGGTTGCCCACCAAAATAGGTATTTTTATTGTTTAAGATCTTATGATTATGTTAGTATGATTCTACATGCTGTCCTGTCTTATAGCAACCATTGAAATTGGTTTAAAATACCTTTAGTCAGTGCAGTATGCTGTTTATTAGTCCCCTACCGGTGAACACCGGAGGGGACTAGAGGTTTGCACGCCCTCCCTCCGTCCGTCAGTCAGTCCGTCAGTCCGTCAGTCTGTCACGCAAAGAACAGTTTACCGGACTTTTTTTCTAAACGCTTAATGCTAATGATTTCAAACTTGGCACATGGTTTCCTGATGATAAGTTACAGATCACGTTCGAACTTCACGACGTTTCGATCATTTTTGACAAAGTTATGGCACTTTGAACTTTGGGAATTCTGATAATTCTGATGATCCTTAACTCAGTGCCATTTTAAGTTTTAATTTCCTTTAAAAAAGATTTTCTCTGCAATATTTGGACCGATTGAGATCAAATTTTCACCATATGAGGGACTCGGTCTGTAGAATATTTTAATGGTAATTATGACGTCACAGGTTACGTGGTTCGGCCGCCATATTGTTTTTCATGAAAACACGAAAACCCATTTTTCTCTGCAAAGGCTGAACAGATCGAGGCCAAACTTTGTAGGCGGAATCGCATACCTGTGACGAACAAAAAAGTCAATGAGCATGACATCAAGTGTCACATGGTTTCAGAGTTATGACGTTTTTAAGCATGAACCTTTAAAACCGAGCTCCTCCCTCATTTTTGATCCAATCGAGGGGAAACTTCACAGATCTGTTCAGCATGTCAATCTACTAAAATGTCATTTTGGAATTTGCAATAGGGCGCGTGGTTTGGCAGATATCGTTAATTAAACGAAAATATTTTTTAAATGGATATCTCTTGTTTATTCTGGAGTTCTCCTCAAGCCGCACTGCGTGCCCTCAGCCTCGTCTCGCGAACGTCAACAGCGCGACACAGAGCGCGCTTTCCGGAGGGGCGGAGCCAAGCCGAGCAACATATATATACACATCGATCATTGATCGTGAACCGGAAAATATAATAAATTACTGATATTTAGCGACTCGAAAGGTTCTTTATCAACAACGTATTTTCTCGTGCTTCTGCTGACCTGTCTGCAAGGTGTATAAATCGAGGTCCCGAGTGCGAATCACAGGTGAGCCCGTCCTGAGGTAATTAGCGATTGGGAACGATTCAGAACCTGTGGATAAATAACCCTTGGTAATTTCCCCAACAGTTTTCCGGACGACAGACTGCCGGTAGGGGACATGTATTGCAGCGCAATACTCAGAATGCTTGTTCTACCAGGTGAGCACCAGGGTATTGCCCCTAAGTTTGAAACCACAGCCACGAGGTTTTTACACTGGATTGGAAACCCAAGAGGTAGCGGTTCAAATATGGCTATCGGTACAGCACTAGTTCCAAAGTTCCTAGAAGTTGTTCTGTTTTCAGGATAATTATCGGATTTTCATTGAAAGCCAGGCAGGCTCACTAATGACCGAGCGAGAGGTATTCCGATTGCTCCACCCGGTCTGGTCCACACATGGTAGCAGTCAATATTTCATGGTTGACTCTTGATGCTCTCGGGATGGCAAATTTACGAAAAGGCAGAAGTGAATCTTACTATAATTCACCAAATGTCCGTCTGTCCGTTCGAAGGTACCGCAAAAACGGCTGAACCGATCGCAACGATATTTTGGGTGGGTATTCCTGGGACCCTTTAGAGTAAAATAGGCTAAATTGTTTTTCCAATTTTTTCCCCAATTTTCCAGTGTTCCAGTTTTTCCAAACACGATGGAATAATATTTACCGATATGAACAGTGATGTGGCTTTTATTGAAATTCTACAAATACTGTTTAGATTTTGATGAGAATTATGAACCTGCCGCAAATGCGGAAGTGGACAGATTACGCAGTGCGCGGGATTGATAATACCCCAATACAACTGTCATTCAATCGTAATGTTTAATCATTAAACGTTAATCTTGTTAATCGTTTTGTTAAAGTATCAACTGATGATTGGAATTGAGTGAATAAAACTACGATTTTGAATTCGTAATTGTGTTCACCCAACCGTACGGAACTTCAGATCAGGATTTAAATATTTGTTTATGTCACGAATGTTGTTAAACGTTTATTTTTTATATTAATGTTATTTAATTTGTGATTGGAGTTATGCTGTTTGGAATGAAAAAAGATATCGAGTTCAAGTGAATGACGAAATGCCGTGACGGTTTCTACTTTCTAAACGTGAAATTCGCGGATCCCCATATGCAGATTCGCCATTGGCTGGGTATGGAACACACGTACCTGTTTGTTTGCGAACGGGGACGTTTTTCATAGAAGTCCTTCACGAACTTGCTGTCCATGTCTGACATGTAGTAAGGGAAACATATGAAAATCTGTTAACTAAATTGTTACCAAAAAATTTCTTCATCAATATGTTTGTAAAGGTGTGTAATAACATGTGTTAAAATGTTGAAGGTCAACTCCCGTGGGAAACCCAGAAAAAAAGCTGTTGAATTCGGGTACCGAAAAATTATTTTCGAGAATTTTTATTTTTTTTAATCGGCCCTTAAGTAACTCATGAGGGGTCAAATAAGGGTTTTTCATGATTCTGAGTTGATTGTTAACATTCATATTTCACCACAGACACTCCTTTGTGGAAAAATAATTTCTAAATATATCTCATTTTCTACTTTGCAGGACATGGAGTCTAGCAATATGGATGAAGACGTTACTCCACCTGTGCTCAATTGCTTCATCTGTGCACGCTCGGATACACCAGCTGAAAGGCTCATACAGGCAACTCCAAAGGGATACTCAACTTTATTGAAACAAGCAGAAACTGTCGAAAATGTTACTGTTGTGGAACGTATGAAGGAGGCTCAAAAGGAAGGAAAACTGAGGTACCACCAGAAGTGTAAAAATGATCTGTACAACAACTTTGTTGCAACCACCAATAAGTCAGCTCAAGCATCAAAGGCAGAGAAAGAGTCATCAAAGTTGAAGAGAAGACGCACTACTTGTGAGTTCAGTTCATCAACTGGCTGCAGTTCTAGAAGATCACAGTCAGTTGACCTCCTGTATAAGGATGTATGCATTCTTTGCAACCAACCAGCCCAGCTCTACAAAAATAATCCAGCACAAGCTAGAAAGAAATACAGAGTGCCAGATAATTTGACTGCAGATACACTGAAGGCAAGCTTGCTGAAGACAGCACGGAGTCACGGGGATGACTGGGGCACTGAAGTCACTGGACGCCTGGAAGGGATCAACGACTTGGTAGCAGAAGAAACACTGTACCATTTGCGATGCAAACTTATGTTTGCGAGAGGTGACAGTTTGTCCAAGACTGATGAGGAAGGAAAAAGGAAGAGAGGACAGAGGAGTATTGATGAGGAGCGAGAGGCAGTTTTTATTGAATTCTGCGAATGGTTAGACTCAGAATTAGAGCATGGGGTAATGAACATGGACCAAGTCCATGAAAAGCTGCAGGAGTTTGATCAGTCACCAGAGAAGAGCCTTTCTTATTCAAAGCATTGGCTAAAGATAAATCTTCTAGAGAAATACGAAGACACCTTGTATTTCACAACACAGGAAAGAAGGGCAGATGTACTCTGTCTCAAAGATGGCACCGACAATATTCTGCGAGGGCATCATGCTAATCTTGACCATGGAGATGAGAAGACTCAGATCATAAAGACGGCACTCAAGTTCATATCCAATGATATTGCCTTGATTGATTTAGGTCCAAAGTCATACCCCACCACACACAGTATGACTGACATCGATAGTCAGCTGACACTTGTTCCTGCAAGCCTTCAGATGTTCTTGAGACCGATTGTCAAGACAGACGAAAGAGTTGCCGTTTGGGGGCAGAATTTTATTAAGGCCTGTCGACCTCGGTCTGGAGTATTGCCACACCAAATGGGGCTTGCCATACAACTTGATCATAGATTTGGGTCAAAATGGATGCTCAACAAGTTCCACCGGCTGGGATACACTGAGTCTAACACGGAGACACAAAACTACAAATACTGCTTCCTTAATAGTAGGAGTGGAGATGATGTTCCAGATACTTCTGGCACTCTTGACACCATTGTGGAGGAAACCGATGAACAGATCAATGATGAGGTTGCGGTTGATGCTGCGCTTGAGGATCAATCAGTGATGACAGCCAAAGTGCCAGCCAGTGAAAGTGAATTGTCAAGTAATGATCAGGTGGTCTTTATGGAGGTTGGGGAAACAAACAATGCAGTCACTCAGTTTGTTGGAGACAATATAGATTTAAACATTGTCTCTATTCACGGAAACACTCCCTTTCACTCAATGGGTTGGATCGAAGTCACCTCTCCGGCACCACCTTTGCCAGATCCACAGACAACAGCAGCTTTCCCCCGGGTGAAGTTGAAGGCACTCGACAAAGCTAAGATCCTGAGAGGAACTGAAGTAAAGATTATTCCATTTACGAACAGGAAACAGATAGGAACGAACGCGATCATGTTTCTCCCCCTCGCTGAGCTTTCCTCCTCCCTGGCTCATGATCAGCCACTCCTCACTCCAGGTGACACACTCTGGGCAGCGGGGTGGGTGATCAAAGCCAACGATCCTGAGTTCCCACACTCCAACTGGAATGGCTGGATGAAGAGAATCCATGCTAATGATGCAAAGCAGAGCACACAGATCGAGTTCCTCCCAGTTATTGAAGGAGACCCTAATGACCTCAACACCATCTTCACCACTCTGAAAGAGTGCATACGGCGCGCTGGGGTCGCTATAGTGACCTTTGATCTTCCGATTTGGCTCGTGCATCTCGCCAAATGTGCATCTTGGCCTGTGGAGTCTGTAATGGCATTACATGCAGAAACTGCAGTCATGATGTTGTTGAGTCTGAAGAAGACATAGACAATGACTGTTGAAACTTCTGACATTGTGAATGAGAAATAACTCTTGAGTATTATATATGTATGTGAAATAAAAGCTACTTTGTGTGTAAATGTAAAAGTGAAAATATAAATGTTAGCAATCAACTCAGAATCATGAAAAACCCTTATTTGACCCCTCATAAGTTACTTAAGGGCCGATTTAAAAAAATAAAAATTCTCGAAAATAATTTTTCGGTACCTGAATTCAACAGCTTTTTTTCTGGGTTTCCCACGGGAGTTGAACTTCAACATTTTAACACATGTTATTACACACCTTTACAAACATATTGGTGAAGAAATTTTTTGGTAACAATTTAGTTAACAGATTTGTGAAATTTCTCATAAAATGCCCTTACTAATGCGACTGAAGGTGCTACAGGAATGTGGAATTTATTGGTTTCATGCTTTGGCGTTCACCGTTTCTGAATTGTCTGTTTGCTTCTGGCCTCCCACCCGTGCGTAGCAACGCACGTTATCGCACCATTATCCTCTCTCTCTAATTTGTGCGTAGCACGGGTACCTCACTAGTAATAATAATAATAATAATAAATCGACTTACATTTAGAGATAGCTTGGATAACATGATTAAGTTGTAATTATGGTATAAATGTGTTCAGATTTCAGGATACATGGCTATTTGCTAATTCGAGCAATTTTTGGAAAGATCGATGACTATAAGAACGCTTAATCGACAAATTAAAGTTAATTATTTATTCTTTTTCTCTAATTTGTCATTTCCTATCTGCATAACGTCCCTTTATGTGTTAACGCTTGCGCAATTGCTTCTATTAACCTCTCTTACACATCTCTGTGTCCAATCAGATTATTTTGATTGAATGTCGTTAGCTTGGCTGCTCTTTCGCATAAGTCGCATGTATTGCTGTCGATAGTGATTAAAAAGTGCTTGACAGGGCCAACGAGATGATGCCTCAATTAACCTTTTAAGAACTAATGGGATGATTGGAATTTTTAAGGAGCTGTTAATTTTCACACCATAAAGGAATGATTTCATATCTTATTAAATGGTATTCTATGGAGTACATTGATTGCATCAGGTGTTATCAAAGCAGTTTAATCATTGGACAAGAATATACTCATTTGACTTATCAGGATTTGGTAAGACTATCTAAGGATCTTTGACTATCTAAGCATTCTATCTAAAACACTATATATATTTTTGTGTTTTTTTTTCGTGTACAAGATCGAGGCTTGTGTAAGAGCTAACATGAATGACAAAAAAAGAAACGGACATATAAGACAAAATAAATGGAGTGGGAGACAAGATGGGAAGAGAGGGGGAAGCACACAAGTACAACATTTGAGAGCTGGGACATCGGGAGATCTGTGGAAGGGAGGAGGCGTGGGAAGGGGGTTGAGGGGTGGGAGAGGAAAAAAAACACATGGACACAGCGAGGACTTCCAGGAAAGAAGTAGGTATTTCAGAAAAGTGGATCTGGGGTGAATTAACGGGGGTAGAAAAGATCAAGGTTTTAGATGGGGGGAAGATAAGAGATGGTGGTGAACAGCTGTTTTAAAGACCTGGAGGGAGGAGTAGGATTGAAGACAGTGAGGGGGTTTGTTCCAGAGGCAGGAGAAAAGAGGAATGAAAGAGTGAAGGTGAGCAGAGAGTTACTAAAATTACTAAAACCTTACTAAAAGTGTTGAGAAAGCATTCCGAGCTTGTCCGAAGCAATTCTTTGGCTTGGGTTGCAGTCCTAGATAGGTTGCCACTCCAATACAAGATACTCCACTGATAGTGCAGAAATTTATAACTTGGCAAAAATGTTGGCGATAGCTCACCTATACTTCGCGAAGGATACCACGAGATATTTAACGTCGACCAACTGATGCTGGCAGACAGGATGCCCAGCTTAGCATCCACACGTCGATGTACCTCTCCGCATGCGTGGCATTGGCTCTGTTAGTGATGGGTGCAGTGGACTGATCGATGCCATGTTTGCCTTGCACGGAGACCTGTACATGCGTGATGCCCTTCACCTAGCCAGCCGCATGGCATATTGTGGACCTGGGCAACTTCAAAAAGTGTATGTGGATTCTTAGTCAAAGGCTGTTTCCATGAGCGCTGTTCTTTTGGTACGCACTCCAAAAGTGAACAAATTACTTGACGCATGATAAATATTACATTTTCATGTACAAGTTGTTAAACTATTTATGTCGTCTTCAGGCGAACAAGCTCCTTGTTCAATTTGGCTCCCTGCAATCGACGAACTAGCAATAATTGCTTCACACTTTATTTTTTACCAAGGCAGTCATTTTTGTCGAACTCTCCACTCCCAGAGTTCATAAAGGCAAAGATAATTTCGCACTCGATGAACCCCCGTCCACATCGGATTTGTTTGCTTATGAGACTGTATGGTCATTTTCCTGCTGTTTTATCCATCTGCCAATTCTTTGATTCATATTCAAAAATGATGACGTTCCCACACAAAGCTTGTTGTCGTGATCATATATTGGACTCCTCCCTTCCCTATTCCATCTCCAGGCACTGCATGACGTCATTGCTGGGCGCTGAAGTGGGCCGGGCCTGCGATGACGTGCGCCAAAAGGGAGTACTGAGTTTTCACTCCGTTTGTTTCTTTTTCCGGGGGATATCTCAGCCATCCTTTCAGCTAGGAAGCTGAAATTTGAGCACAATAGTGAAGTGATTTGGCAAAAGCTATTTTTGTACATCACTCCTTTCCTATTCCAAATCCAGGCACTACATGACGTCATTTCTATGTACCGAAGGGGGCCTGGCGATGACAAGCGCCGAAAGGGAGTACTTGGTTTTCACTCCGTTTGTTACTTGCCTGAAAAAATTCCGGCAAGTATGTTGATATGTTCGTTTGTTTGTCTGTCTGTTTGTCTGTCTGTCTGTCTGTCTGTCGGTTTGCAGCACTACGTCTACACCGTTGCACGTAGAATCGCCAAACTTTGCACACATATTGGTCTTGCCCTGGAATAGACCTTGCCCAATTGATGACGTCATCAGTCACGTGGTCGGCCGCCATCTTGGAAAAACGGCAAAACTTTGCACCACTATATCTCCAAAAGTGCTGAACAGAAAAAATTGAGACATGGCTCATTGTAAAGAACTCCCCATGGTGAATAAAAGATGTTAATGATGACGTCATCAGTCACGTGGTTCGGCCGCCATCTTGGAAAAACCGAAATAATTTGCACCGCTATATCTCCGAAAGTATTGAACAGAAAAAATTGAGACATGGCTCATTGTAAAGAACTCTCCATGGGGAATAAAATATGTTAATGATGACGTCATATGTCACGTGGTTCGGCCGCCATCTTGAAAGAACCGAAAAATTTTGCACTTCCATATCTCTGAAAGTGCTGAATAGAAAAAATTGAGACATGGCTCATTGTAAAGAACTCTCCATGGGGAATAAAATATGTTAATGATGACGTCATAGGTCACGTGGTTCGGCCGCCATCTTGGAAAAACTGAAAAACCTCGCACCTCCATATCTCCAAAAGTGCTGAATAGAAAAAATTGAGACATGGCTCATTGTAAAGAACTCTCCATGGGGAATAAGTTATCTTAATGATGACGTCATCGGTCACGTGGTTCTGCCGCCATCTTGCAAAAACCGCAAAAATTTGCACCTCCACATCTCCGAAAGTGCTGAATCGAAAAAATTGAGACATGGCTCATTGTAAAGAACTCTCCATGGGGAATAAGATATGGTAATGATGACGTCATCGGTCACGTGGTTCGGCCGCCATCTTGGAAAAACCGAAAACATTTGCACCTCCACATCTCCAAAAGTCCTGAATAGAAAAAATTGAGACATGGCTCATTGTAAATATCTCTCCATGTGGAATAAAATATGTTAATGATGACGTCATCAGTCACGTGGTTCGGCCGCCATCTTGGAAAAACCGAAAAACTTTCTATACGTCGAATCTTTCAATACGTAGAATAGCCAAACTTTGCACACGCATTTGTCTTGCCCTCTAATATACTGTGCCCAAATGATGACGTCATCGGTCACGTGGTTTGGCCGCCATCTTGGAAAAACCGAAAAACTTTGCACCTCCATTTCTCCGAAAGTGCTGAACAGAAAAAATTGAGACATGGCTCATTGTAAAGAACACTCCATGCGGAATAAAATATGTTCATGATGACGTGGTTCGGCCGCTATCTTGAAAAAAACGAAAAACTTTGCACGTCCATATCTCTGAAAGTGCTGAATAGAAAAAATTGAGACATGGCTCATTGTAAAGCACTCTCCATAGGGAATAGTATATGTTAATGATGACATCATCAGTCACGTGGTTCGTCCGCCATCTTGGAAAAACCGAAAATATTTGCCCCTCCATATCTCCGAAAGTGCTAAATAGAAAAAATTGAGACATGGCTCATTGTAAAGAACTCTCCATGCGGAATAAAATATGTTAACGATGACGTCATAGGTCACGTGGTTCGGCCGCCATCTTGGAAAAACCGAAAAACCAGCACCTCCATATCTCCGAAAGTGCTGAATGGAAAAAATTGAGACATGGCTCATTGTAAAGATCTCTCCATGGGGAATAAAATATGTTAATGATGACGTCATCGGTCGCGTGGTCGGCCGCCATCTTGGAAAAACCGAAAAACTTTGCACCTCTATATCTCCGAAAGTCCTGAATAGAAAAAATTGAGAAATGGCTCATTGTGAAGAACTCTCCATGGGGAATAAAATATGTTAATGATGACGTCATCGGGCACGTGGTCCGGCCGCCATATTTGTGCTAAATGGCCGATAAAACAGTACATTCCGGCAAGTCCTCGGTCTCTGACCGATTTTTTATTTGTTTGTCGGCGATATCTCAGCCATCCTTTGAGCTAGGAAGCAGAAATTTGGGCACAATAGTGAAGTTGTTTGGCAAAAACAATTCTTTTGAATTTTTGATTAATCAGTTAGTTGACCAATTACTTAATTATTATCGATTTATTAATAACTTAATTATTTTCTTTCTCATCTGGGCATGGGACCTTTTGAGCTGGGAAGCTGATATTTGGACATGACAATGACCAAGGGATTTGGCTCTGCAGGGGATTGCTCATTTGTTTAGTTTATTGATAAATTAATCGATTAATTATTTAATTTTTCGATTAAATACGTAAATAATTTTCAAAAAGTTACAGATTCAGAAGAAACAGTGTAGCTGGGCGGCTTAGCTAAAAAATTCGGATCGATTGTGCCTTTTCCCTTAAAAGCATGAAACTTGGCACATGGCTAGAATACCCGAAAAGAAAGATTTTTAGTCCAGGGGGCATCCCCAATTTCACCCCATATGGCGGCCATCTTGAAATCCAAGATGGCCGTCATACAAGACCCATTTTGATGAATATCTCCATAATTAGAACAGATATCAAAATGGTTGAAGTGCCTATACCTACATTTTTAGGGTCTAGGAATCCAATGGCAACATAAAATATTCAATAGTATATGGCAGCCATCTTGAAATCCAAGATGGCCGCCATAACAGACCTGTTTTGATGAATATCTCCATAATTAGAACAGCTATCTAAATGGTTGCAGTGCCTACACCTACATTTTTAGGGTCTAGGAATCCAATGGTAACATAAAATATTAAGCAGTATGTGGCGGCCATATGAAAATATTAATTTTGCATAGTATCATGCAAACTGGGAAAGCACATAAATACTCTTACCAGGTTGGCATTCTTCTGTGATTTAAAGCGTCTATGAAAGTAATTATTTTTTTAACGCTGATGCCAATTTTCTGGGTCAATGATCAAATGAAAACGTAGAATATTGGTTAATGTGTGGCATCACAAGATGGCCACCATCTAGGGACCATTTTTATTCACGTCGTATTATGTAATGCATTACGTATTATGTAATGAGTATTGTAAGATATTCAGGCCTAGGTTTTGGTTCAGTGGTCAAGAAATCTCTGAAGCTGCACTTTCGTGACCAAATGCAATTTGTATTTATATTGTTAAGCTCATTTCAGATGCCCTTTGATGAACCTATTTTTGTTTTCTTTTTCTCTCATTTCAGGACAATCATCTGCTTCTGAGGTAACCATTAGAAGTCATCACCGTGTCCGCCGTTGAGGATGTCAAAGCGGATGAAACTCGTAGACCCTTCACAGCCGCTTGCTGAACGGCATCGGGAGATTCAATGGGAACTGTGCATTTTGTGCCAGGAGTCAACAGCTGAGGATGTTCAGCATCCAAAAGTGGTGTAGTGGTGTTTAAGGTATGCTATTACCCACAATTGATTACGAAATTAATTATTTTACGATTATTATTATTTATTTATTTTAATTATGCAATTAATCAATCAATTATTGCACACCGCTCCCTCCCAATTCCGTTTCCATGTGCTCTCAAGGTGGCATCGACAGGAGCTGAAGGCACCCCGGCAACGTCGCACACTGAAGGACATGTTATTTATTTATTTGGCATGGGCTGGTGTACTTTGAATGTAGCTATACCTGTTGGAATTCTGATTTCTTCCACATTCAGATCACTTGTAGAATTGATGTCAAGGTTCATTCATTTCACATGAAATTAATTTTTCCATTTGTCATGAAAACAATCGCATTTCGCAAAATATTCTATCCGTCTCACCTTCCACTTCAACCCACAAGATTTCACTTTCCTCTCCCGAGACTCTGCCAACACCACCAAACTCCAATTTGCCACAACAGACTCACCCGAGCATACACTGCTGCGTTTAACCAAAATAAGTTAAGTTCATCCTTGGCAAGTTATGCTTATCCCTGCTTGTATCATATATATGTATATATATATATATATATATATATATTATATATATGTTATATATATATATATTATATATATATATATATGTATATATATATATATATATATATATATATATATATATATATATATATATATATATATACATATATATATATATATATATATATATATATATATATATATATATATATATACACAGTATATATATATATATACAGTATATATATATATATATATTTATAATTTTATATATATATATATATATATATATATATATATATATATATATATGCATATATATATACAGCATATATATACTATTATACAACAACACAAAAACAGGCATTTTAAGGCCATTTTTCCTGTTAGAGCGGGGGTTAGCCTTGCGGTCCCCATGACAATGTTCTCCATTTTGCCCTATTTTCTGCATCTCCCCTTGTTAACCCCCTTGCCCGCATTTCTTCTTCGACCATCTTTAGCCAAGCCTTTCTCGGTCTTCCCCGTCCTCTACTTCCTTCTACATTCATTTCCATCACTCTTCTCAACCAGTCACTTTCATCCTTCCTCAACACATGACCAAACCATCTCAACCTGTTTCTCTTCACAGCATCCATCACAGGCTCTATTCCCATCATCTTTCGCAATTCATCATTTGTCTTCCCTCTCTCTCAACGATACTCCACACATCCACCGAATATTCGCATTTCCACCCTTTCCAGCCTACGTTGCTGCTCTACATTCATTACCCATGTCTCACTCCCATAAATCATAACACTTCTCGCACATGCAGCATACACCTTTCCCTTCAGCTTCAACGACACTCCCCTCCTCATCAGCACGCCACTCAGTTCCCGAAACTTCTTCCATGCACATATCACTCGAGCAACCTTTGCCGAGTCTGATCCACCTTCTCCATTCAGCATGTCTCCTCGGTAACAAAATGTTTTCACACCTTCCAGCTTCACGCCGTCTCCAAGATCCAACTCAACATTTACTCCATCTGCAGCTCCCTCTGTCCACACCTTACACTTGAATGTAGCTGCCATACTGGTTAATGACCCTCTCAAACCACTACATTTTTGATAAACCCACTCAGCGCACATTGTACATTGAATGGAATTCACTCCGACACCCTTCCTGCACACAGCACACGGCCACTTCCCAGTTCTTTCCACCTCACCACATGCTTTACCACTTGCCATCACCTTCCTTTTTCCGATATTCACCTTCAGACCTTTTGTCTCCATACATTCCTTCCACTTGTTCATCTTCTCCTTCAGTCCATCCATACTTTCTGCAATCAACACCAGATCATCTGCATACAACAACTCCCACGGTAAACCCTCCTTTACGTTCTGAGCCAGCACTTCCATCACAGCTACAAATAGTAGTGGTCTTAGTACCGACCCCTGATGCACTCCCACCTTCACCTCAAACTCACCACTGTTCCCGTCCTTCGTCCTTACAGCTGTGCGCGCTCTTTTGTAAATTGCCATCACTACTCTGATCAACCATTCCTCCACTCCTAACTTCCTCAATGCCCATGTCACTACTTCACGTGGAACCCTATCGGATGCTTTCTCCAGATCAACAAACCCAAGAACCAACTTCTTCCTCTTCTCCATATACTTGTCCTGCAACTGCCTTACAATAAAAAGCGCGTCTGTCGTTCCTCTTCCTTGCATAAATCCAAACTGCATTTCGTCAATCTTCACTTTCTTCCTTATCCTCCTCTCCAACACCCTTTCCAATGCCTTCATTCCATGCTCCAATAACTTTATTGCTCGATACGAGCCACAGTCCAGAGGGTCACCTTTCCCCTTGTATAGAGGGACGAGGGTACTCAGTTCCCAATTCACTAGAATGCGGCCTTCTTTCACCACCAGATTGCAGATCTCTGTCATTCTCTTCACACCCCAATTTCCCGCTGCCTTCAACATATCTCCCACAACTCCCGTCGGCCTTCCCGCTTTTCTACTCTTCATTGCTTTTATCGCTTCCTCAACTTCATTCTCAGTTATCTTCTCTGCCGGTCCTAAAACTGGGTTACTCTCTATGTTGCCATCCCATTCATTCTCTGCATTCAACAGTATTTCCATATATCTCTTCCATCTTCCTTTAATTCCATCTGGGTCCACAATGATTTGTCCCACTTCATCCTTCAAGCAACTCTCCCCCATCACATCACACCTCTCTTTCGCTATCTGCTTTGCAATCCTGAATACCGCTCTCTGACCCTCTTCCAAATCCAAGCGTTCTCCGAACATTTTCCTGCATGCCTCCTGTGCATTTGCTATACAGTATATATATATATATATATATATATATATATATATATATATATATATATATATATATATATATATATATACACAAAGAATTAAGTTAAGCACCCCCCCCGTTTTTTTACAACCTCGCACATTACAAGTTTGTTGTCGTCAAAACAGTGTAATATACCCATGATATTGCTATATTTTCTGGAGACGTGATATTATGGTCACATAAAAACATAACAATCATGCCGTTTTCAATATTTTATTCTGAATAATTTAAGGTGAAATTTTTTGGGAATTTTAGGCATATTTTCACCTCAATTTAAGTATGGTGCTTTCGGTCCATCACGGACAGTGTGGATGACGTTTATGTTTTCTAACGTACAGTCATTGTTCTGAGAAGACCTCCAGCGATCTTTGCGTCAATAACGTGTGTAGGACCCACGTGATCGGATCACTGACTCAACCCTACGTCTCATAGACCCTGTAAGCCGTCGTATGCGTTGCTGTGGCAGGTTGTTCCATTCCCGATGTAATGCACGTTCCAATTCATCCAGATTGGCTATTGGAGGGACCATCTTCGCAATTTGTCGTCCCAACATGTCCCAAACGTGCTCGAGGGGGTTCAGGTCAGGACTGTACGCAGGCCAGGGGATGGTTGTCACAGCACCTTGCTCCAGCAAGGCTCGGACGCGTCTCGCACGGTGAGGCCTGGCGTTGTCATCCATGAAGATGGGTCTGCTGGCGAGGGTGTGGTCATCGAAGTGCGGGATTACGGTGGTATTCAGGATTTCCTCGGCATATCGCTCTCCGTTGAGGTTACCTCGCACAGTTATCAGGTCCAATTTACAGTCATGGGAGAAGCATCCCCAGACCATAATCGAGCCACCACCAAAGGGTACCGTTGGTTGAATGTTTTTAGGTGCATACGCGGTGTTTTTGTGGCGCCACACCCGAACACGCCCATCTGTCACGTACAGCAAGAACCGGCTTTCATCCGACCAATGAACTCGCCTCCAAGACCGGATGTTCCATCCACGTCGCGCTAGGCACCATGCCAAACGCTCCCTCTGATGTCGTTCGAGTAGCCTTGGACGCTTGATCACTCGTCTTGACCTTAAACCGGCCGATTTCAGGCGGTTCCTCACGGTACGGTGACATAGCCTTCTGTTGGGCAGCCAGTTGTCCTTCAGGAAATGGCTCGAGGCGAAGGGATATCGTCGCACCAGTCTCAAAAGCGCTCTATCTTGGCGGACTGTTGTCACGCGAGGTCTTCCAGACGTTGGGCGGTCCTTCACCGCATCCGTTTCCTGGTGTTTCTGCACCAACCGACTGATCACCGAATGGTGGTAACCAAACGTTCGAGCTACAGCTTTTCTGGACATTCCGGACTCGATCATGCCTATTATCCGCCATCTTTCTCCGTCCGACAACCGTCTACGAGCCACCATTACGAGAAAATGACCATGTAACCCCCACACGAGCTCAGGCGTGACTTGCAATAACCCGTGATGATAGTGCATTTACAGAAAATCACGACCACGTGGATGATAACACGTGCTGCACGAGCGATGGGCGTCACAGATGAGTGCACTCATCTGCATTTCATCAATGGATAATTGCTAATGTCATACCAATCATTATTTGATCTCACATACCTTAGAATATATGCCAATGTATACATATACACAAAGAATATATATTAGGGGGTGCTTACCTTAATTCTTTGTGTAGGGGTGCTTAACTTAATTCTTTGTGTATATATACATATATATATATATATATATATTATGTATATATATATATATATATATATATATATATATATATATATATATATATATATATATATATATATATATATATATATATATATATGTATATATATATATATATATATTGTTGCGGTTTTGGAATAAAGGTTAATTTCCCCTCTTAGTTAGTTACACCACAACATGTAGCCTCGCTTAAGTTCAGTTATTTCTTAGTAAATGTAAGCGTAGTCCTTTCCTGTGTTAGTTTTGCGTTGAGTAGGCTAGTGAAATTAGGTGTCCTTGTGGCGCTTTGGTTTGGTATTGGCACTGAAATACAACACGACAGGCCTGAACAAGTCGACCGAGGCCGAAGGAAGGCGGGACCGGAGGAGTAGGAGCCATCGGTAAGCACAAGCCGCCAATCAGGGCTCGAGGGGAGTAGCTTACCACTGCGGCAGAGGCGGGGTTTGGAACATTCGAGTGAGACTCTGGGGCGGGGCCATATAACCATGTTCCGAGCCCCCGCCTCAGATCAGAGTCCCGACCTCAGATGAAACGGAGTTGAGGAGGATACGGCAGATGAGTTGAGAACGCGCGTCAGAATTGCCTCGTATTGAATCATATCGCCTACGAACTGAATTACCTCGTTGGACACAAACTTTGCCCTGTTCCCCGCGCTCTGCGCAGTATAATCGCGCACTGTAAAGGATGACCCGGGCCACAGACGCGCGATTGCCCTCCTGCCTGCCGTCGCCGGGATACGTGCCGTGACCGCCAGAGGGCCATGCCGGGTGAGCTGTTCCCGGAGCGACCGAAGCAGGCGCGTTTGGCGCGCGAACATCCTTCCTCCATCTCCCCGTGTATGTGAGTGGGCCCATTGTCTGGATATAAGCTAAGACTGACTAAGTTCTGCCCTATGTCCCTTTCCTTCTTCAAATCCCTGTACAGAGTGTAAATAAATATTGTTCTTTCTTCTGATTTGACCGTCCTGTCTTTTCCATCATTGGCTTCGCATGGTACGAATAGGATCGCTCTAATCGGGTTCCAATAGAGAAGTAACGGCACGAGTCATGTGGTACGCATTCCGCTTGGGCATACTCGATTAAACGTGGCTCGTGCGAGGCTCGATCCCCACTTCTGTTGCGGCGTGGGTACCAAAGGTACATGTGAATTTGTCCCGAAACCCTTTTCCACATTTGCCCAGAAGTGGCGACTCGGTCTCGCGGAACCGAAGACCCAGGGGGGGAAAGGGGCTTAATCTCCTCTTTGTAACAGGAACGGGCTTCGAAGTTCCGCAACAATTTGGTGTCAGTGGAGTGGGAGTAGAACCCTAAATTATCACGCGTCACGTGCTCCAAATTACGAGCGAACGAAATTTAGTTTTAAAATCCAAATTGTATTCGTACCATGGCTGGCCAAGGCGGTCGAATGCCGGTGGTGGTAGAAGAAGAAGAAGTGATGACCCAGGACCCACAGGAGGAGTTGGTAGACGAAGGGAAAATTGATGAGGGTGCGGTAGCTGGCGAAGAAAATGGCGGCGCCTCGCACGTGGCGGCGGAGGCCAAACCCGTTGTGCAAGTGAGTTTTAAAGACATGCAATTATTTATGGCTGAAATGAGGGCATATATGGTCAAGTGGGATGAAGACATGAAAGAAATGTGGGACAAACCAAGAAGGGGAATGAAAGAAATGAAGGAGGGGTTGAACAAAAAAATGGACGCCATGATAGACGAATGAAGGTGTGACATGGAAAAAAATGAGGGCAGAGTCAGAAAAGGACATGAAAAAGGCGGGGGTGGACATTGGACGCAAGTTGAGCGAAGAGGTCGAAGTGGTACGCGACGAGGTGACACGGTGTGAGGAATGCGTGGGGAGCGAGTTTGAGCAAAGGACAGCCAAGTTTACCGGGGCTATGGGAGTCGTGACACGAGGTGTAGAGAAGCCGGCGATCGTAGCATTGGAAAATAAAATTTTGGGGGCGCCGGCGAGGGTTGAGGAGGGCTAGGATAATTGTTAGGGAACTAGCAGACTGTAGAGACACCATTTAAGTAGTGACACCTGGACTATAGAGGGGACGTAGGTAGCTTAGATGGATGATAAAGAAAAGGGAGTGCCTAGTGTAAAGGGACGACTGGGAAGCACGAGTTTTAGGGGAAGTAGTCAGCTAGATGATGCTGTGTGTTTGAGGAATTGAGTAAGACAAGTGGAATTGTGTTTGAGGTGGGTGAGCACAAAAGGTGTGCCAGATATTTGGTGTGTAAAAGTAGTAGTGTGAATTGACTTGCATGGTGTGCAAGATGAAAGGTGTGTGAGCACAAAAGGTGTGCGAGATAAATGGTGTGCAAGATAAGTGGTGTGGAATGCTTGGTGTGGAATAAAAGGTGTGGAATGCATGGTGCGAAGGAGTGAATGGGGGGAGGTGGAACCCATTCATGAAAGCCCAGGGTGGGTAGTGTTAAGCCAGGTAGAGGGCATAGGCAAAATTTGTATGGATATTGACACCTGTGGTGCGGGTAGTGGAAACGAAGTGTTTTGTTGGGTGCATGAGTATGTGGAATGGCTGGGCGTGTGGCTTAATTGGTGCGTATAGTTATTGAGGCACTCCGTAACTGGTAGTTTGTCGGCCAGGTGAGGCCGCAGGTAGGCTCTGGGAGCCGGTTAGGGTAGTTGTGAGTGGGGCACGAGGATCCCAGGAGAGGACCCGGGTTGCCCAATGCCAAGGTGGGCATCAGGGGCTAAGTGCCAGGGAGGGCCTTCCCCAGTTAGGTAGTCACAGGAGCAGGCAAGCTCGGGTGGCGGCTTCAGTGGCGGAGGTGCACAGGTAGGTAGACCTGCTGGTAGGGCCACACGACCCAGCCCCGAAATTGTGCGAGGGCAGAGTGTGAAAATTCGTTGGGAGTGAGACCCAAATTCGAAGAGCACCACAGAGTGGGAAATGGGAATTCTGGTTCTTAGATCCACATAGTTTTAAAAGGCCGATTGGCAGGGTACGACCCCGGGTAGTGTAAAAGTGTAATGCTAGTAGAGTAGTTAGGATGTGAGAAATCCCTTCGCACCATCCACAGCCAGTCACCAAGGAGGACGAGCTCCACACTGAGGCTTTGTAAGCTGTTTGAGTAGTGAGATGCATTACGCTGTAATGTGACATTGTGTTTTGTTCCATCCCTTCCTTCCTGGGAGGGATTGGGAGACGAATTTGGAATTAGAGGGGGATATGGGAGACAAGACGTAGAGACGGATTGTGAATACAGGGGGGGGGGGCTAGGGTAGTGTAGCCGACGGTGGGGGGTACGGATGGTAAGGGACGAGCCTGCTCTGCTCGCTCTTCTGCGTCCCTCGCGCCGCATTGCCTTGTTTTCTATGTGCCACTGTGTGCTTTCCGCTTTGCTTGTTGTGCCTTGTCTCTCCCCCAACCCCAGGACCATTTTGGAGGCTGAACTGTGCAGCACCATCGACCTGTGCAGCATCCCTTCTGCACCTTGCTACATATGTGCAGCCGAACTGTGCAGCACCTTGCTGCCATATCCTTTTGCTGCACCTTTGTTGCACCTGTGCAGCAAACATGTGCAGCACTTTGCTACCACAAACCACTTTGCTGCACCTTGTTACACTCACACTTATGGACCACAAGCCTTGTGGCCTTGCACCTCTGCTGTGCAGCATTTTGCTGCAAAATCATCTTGCACCTTCAGACCACTTGTTTGAGTGGCATTAATGCCACGTAGTCGGACCACGTGAGAATGGCCCTGCTGGCAAAATAAAAGCATTTTTGTGCATTTTATTATGGTGTGCTAGGCATAAGAAGATGTGCAAGTTTAGATGGCCCTGAAGTTTAAAATGGCCTGTATGCCGGTCCGGGGGCTAGCCGGTTTGATATATGCACACAGAAAGAGCAAGATGCAAGAAGCAAGCAGCAAGTGCCATTTTTTAGTGTGTTTTTGCTGTGTTTTCTCTCCCCTCCAATCTTCTCTTCCAAAAAGAACAGGTCCTGGGTCATAGAATTGTAAATAAAGTTAGTTACGTGCTTGTAAATATAAGAATGCTGCCCACCGGCTGTAGGTAGGAATAAAGGTTAATTTCCCCCTCTTAGTTAGTTACATCACAACATGTAGCCTCGCTAAAGTTCAGTTATTTCTTCGTAAATGTAAGCGTAGTCCTTTCCTGTGTTAGTTTTGCGTTGAGTAGGCTAGTGAATTCGGTGTCCTTGTGGCGCTTTGGTTTGGTATTGGCACTGAAATACCACGCGGCAGGCCTGAACAAGTCGACCGAGTCTGAAGGAAGGCCGGGCAGGAGGAGTAGGAGCCATCGGTAAGCATGAGCCACCAATCAGGGCTCGAGGGGAGTGGCTTACCACTGCGGCAGAGGCGGGGTTTGGAACATTCGAGTGAGACTCTGGGGCGGGGCCATATAACCCTGTTCCGAGCCCCCCCGCCTCAGATCAGAGCCCCGACCTCAGATGAAACGGAGTTGAGGAGGATACGGCAGATGAGTTGAGAACGCGTGTCAGCATTACCTCGTATTGAATCGTATCGCCTACGAACTGAATTACCCCGTTGTACACGAACTTTGCCCTGTTCCCGCGCTCTGCACAGTATAATCGCGCGCTGTAAAGGACGACCCACACCGGGCCACAGACGCGCGATTTCCCTCCTGCCTGCCTTCGCCGGGATACGTGCCGTGACCGCCAGAGGGCCACGCCGGGTGAGCTGTTCCCGGAGCGACCGAAGCAGGCGCGTTTGGCGCATGAACATCCTTCCTCCATCTCCCCGTGTATGTGAGTGGGCCCATTGTCTGGGGATAAGCTAAGACTGACTAAGTTCTGCCCTGTGTCCCTTTCCTTCTTCAAATCCCTGTGCATAGTGTAAATAAATCTTGTTCTTTCTTCTGATTTGACCGTCCTGTCTTTTCCATCATTGGCTTCGCATGGTACAAATAAGATCGCTCTAATCGGGTTCCAATAGAGAAGTAACAGCACGAGTCACGTGGTACGCATTCCGCTCGGGCGTAATCAATTAAGCGTGGCTCGTGCGAGGCTCGATCCCTGCTTCCGTTGCAGCGTGGGTACCAAAGGTACGTGTGAATTTGTCCCGAAACCCTTTTCCACGTTTGCCCGGAAGTGGCGACTCGGTCTCGCGGACCCAAAGACCCAGGGGGAAAAAGGGGCTTAATCTCCCATTTGTAACGGGAACGGGCTTTGAAGATCCGCATCAATATATATATAGATATATTTATTTATTTATATATATATATATATACATACATATATATATATATACAGTATATATATATATAACGTCGTGTGGACGGTTCTCAGTTAAGACAGAGCGTCCACAGATGGAATCGAGCTTAACGAGGCGACAATCAATTAAATGGCGGATCATTCACGAGAAGGGGGGGGGGAGGGGTTTGGGGAAAATTCCGTGGTTTACCTTCCCGGCCCCGATGATGTCTTCTCCCTGTGGAAATTAACTCACCCCGAGACGGAGGTAAAATCTACAAGAAAGAAATATTTATTACGGAACCCGAGAACAATGAAACGCGACGATAAAACCTAAACCCCTCAAATGGAGCGCTCCCACACTTCACTTCAAATACACAACACAGGAAGAATGAATCAAATAAAACGTTGTTTGTGGATGCGTCTTATCTGTCTGGATGTGTGATGTCGGTCAGGCTACGTCCGGCTCCGATGTTGGCACGAAGCAGGCATCGGCGCGCCCTTGTCCACTAGGCCTCGATAAGGCCCCCTTCACACACTGCTAGGCCACCGAGCCACTTGCTTGCCCCGGTTGCGCCCGCTCCAGCGGCAAGCCTCGCTCGCACATGAATGCCAGGGAGGAGAATCGACGGCGCTCCAACGTTCCCCCGACGTCCGTCGTAACGCAGGCAATTCGCGGTTCGCAAAGGAAAGGTCCAACCGGCAATGAAAGGCAAAGGCAGAAGGGAGGTCTGGGCAGGGAAGAAACCAAAGCGGGAAGGACCAAGGGAAGAGCTCAAATGTCGATCTCCGACCACGTGCTTTCACATCCAGAACAAGAGAGAAAATTTCGGCTTCTCTCCACTTTTATCAAAACCTTCGGCCAATCAGCTCGCTCCTTATTATCTCTGGGCTTCAGCTTCGTGCCGATTCGCCCTCCCTTCCAGTTACTTCATCTGCCCATCAAAACCCTGGTGTCAATCCATCGCGTGGTGGGCGTGGCCTCAGCCTGCCTTGCGCGATGTCTGCCTGCCATGGCGCCGTTGTACGCGGCCGCTTCCTGCTTGTCTTTCCAGTCAGTCCTTATGGCGGCGGGGCAATTAATTAATGTGGTGCGCTATTGGGCCTAGCTAATGTCTATGGGATGTATTGCCACAAGGGACACCGGGATGTTCACAGAGACACAATGTGAATGACACACAATGGAATTAGCATATTCCCGACACCTACTTAACATGCCCCGCCCCCTCATGGCGGGGATGAAGATACACTTAATCCGACATACAGGCTAGACAGGTCCTCTACTTATTTACATCGAGATGGTTCTAGCAACCCACGACAACCGGAGCACGATACCTATAGAGATCTACCTAAATCTATATATGCCCTACCCACCGACATAACAATATTATGCTGAGGCAAGTTATGCTTATATCATATATAGATATATATATATATAGATAGATATATATATATATATATATATATATATATATATATATATATATATACATACATACATACATACATACATACATATATGTATATATATATATATATATATATATATATATATATATATATATATATATATATATATATATATATATATATATATATTCATGATGGGACGATAACCGCGATTTAGATGTGCTATTTTCCACATCGAAGGCGTTATTTTAAATACCTGAAGTTGGTCATGTATGACTCTTTACAAATGTCCCAATTAGCATGCAGCCTCGGTGTGTTCTGTTAGCATGCAGCCTCGGGGTGTTCTGTTAGCATGCAGCCTCGGTGTGTTCTGTTAGCATGCACCTATTTTAGTGTGTTCTGTTAGCATGCACCTTTTTTAGTGTGTTATTTTAGCATGCAGCTTCTTTGGTGTGTTCTGTTAGCAAGCAGCTTGCTTGGTGTGTTCTGTTAGCAAGCAGCTTGCTCGGTGTGTTCTGTTGGTATGCAGCTTGCTCTGTGTGTTATGTTAGCAAGCAGCTTGCTTGGTGTGTTCTGTTGGTATGCAGCTTGCTTTGTGTGTTATGTTAGCAAGCAGCTTCCTTGGTGTGTTCTGTTAGCAAGCAGCTTGCTCGGTGTGTTCTGTTGGTGTGCAGCTTGCTTTGTGTGTTATGTTAGCAAGCAGCTTGCTCGGTGTGTTCCGTTAGCAAGCAGCTTGCTTTGTGTGTTATGTTAGCAAGCAGCTTGCTTGGTTTGTTCCGTTAGCAAGCAGCTTGCTCGGTTTGTTCCGTTAGCAAGCAGCTTGCTTTGTGTGTTATGTTAGCAAGCAGCTTGCTTTGTGTGTTATGTTAGCAAGCAGCTTGCTTGGTTTGTTCCGTTAGCAAGCAGCTTGCTCAGTTTGTTCCGTTAGCAAGCAGCTTGCTTTGTTTGTTCCGTTAGCAAGCAGCTTGCTTTGTGTGTTATGTTAGCAAGCAGCTTGCTCGGTGTGTTCCGTTAGCAAGCAGCTTGCTCGGTTTGTTCTGTTGGCATGCAGCTTGCTTGGTTTGTTCCGTTAGCAAGCAGCTTGCTGTCGCTTGTTAAGCCAGACGTTCGGTATGAACCGTTTTGTAAATTGCTCGTCCAGTCGCTCGGCAAATGGAAGAAATCAATTTTGTCCAGGCAAAATGAGGTTTTACTTTAAACAAATTGCAACAGAATTATGAAATAAAGAGTATTCCGTTTTTTTTTGTATTTTTTTGTATACTGAATCGAGGCTCGTGAAAGAGCTGACATTTACTTCACAAACAAATCAACCAGACAAACAAAATATATAAAAAGAGGGAGCGGAAGACAAGAGAATGGGAAGCACACAAACACTTGAGAGCACACAACATTTGAGAGCAGGGAGAGGGCTCGAAGGAGACAAACAAAATATATAAAAAGAGGGAGCGGAAGACAAGAGAATGGGAAGCACACAAACACTTGAGAGCACACAACATTTGAGAGCAGGGAGAGGGAGGGAGAGGGCTCGGGGGGAGGAGGCGTGGGAAGGGGTGGGGGGGGGGGGTGGGGGGTGGGAGAAGTATAAAACACAAGGACACCAAGGACTTCCAGGTCAGAAGTTGGTATTTCAAAAAGTGGAATTGGGGTGAAATTATCGGGGATAGAAAAGATCATGGTTTTGGATGGGGGAAGATAAGAGATGGTGGTGAACAGCTGTTTTAAAGACCTGGATGGTGGAGTGGGATTGAAGAGAGTGAGGGAGTTTGTTCCAGAGGCGGGAGAAAAGAGGAATGAAGGAGCGAAGGTGAGCAGAGAGTCTTGATTTTGGCAGTTTAACCATAAGAGGGTTGCAGGCAGATATTGTGCGACCTGTAGGAATATTTGCGGGACAGAGCCCAGAGAGAGCTGGGGGGGGCAAGGCCAGAGAGGAGTCGGTAGAAGACGGAAAGACCACCAACCTGCCTGCGGTGAGTGAGTGAAAGGCCCTTGGAGTTAGCTTCATCGCGGGAGATTCCAATGATTCTGAATGCTTTGCTTTCAACAGCGTGAAGACGAGCTAGGTGTGAGGCAGGAGCACCAGCCCAGAGGGGAGAGCAGTATTCCATTGAGCTGCGGATGAAAGCCTTGTACGTGGTGAGGAGCTCAGGTGTGCCAAGGAAGGACTTCGCACGACGGAGGATGCCCAGTCGGCGACTGGCTTTGGAGGCCAGATTTGAAATGTGGTTTTCCCAGGAACGATCATGGCAGATAGTGAGACCCAAAAGTTTGAGTGACAGAACTTCTTGGAGAGGATTATTCAGAAAGTAGATGGGAGGGTTGTCCAGTTGGTCTTTTCGGAGAGACATTGTAAGAGTGTGAGATTTGTCAGGATTGAAAGACAGGTTCCACTTGTTTGCCCAGTCTGTGATTTTGTTCAGGTCTGCAGAGAGTGAGGAGGCTGCAGACTGTCGATCTGAGGGATGAAGAATGGAGCGACAGAGAGTAGAGTCATCAGCAAAGAGATAGAGAGGATTTTCAAGAGAGTCGGGGAGATCATTGATGAAGACCAGAAAAAGCACAGGGCCCAGAACACTGCTTTGGGGAACTCCAGCCTGAACAGGAAGAGGAGATGAGAGAAACCCATTCAGCGCCACACGTTGACTACGACTAGAGAGGAAGTCCGCCAGCCATGCGTGGAGATTTCCATGGATACCAACAGAGGAGAGTTTGGTGAGCAGGGCGGGGTGCCAGACCGTATCGAAGGCACGTGATATGTCAAGGGAGACAGCTCGAATTTCCTGTTTGGCATTGAGGACCTCCATCCATTGCTGAGAAAGCAGAAGCAGCATGTCCAGAGTAGAGTGACCAGGTCTGAAACCAAATTGATGATCAGTGATCAAGCCATTGGAGAAGAGGAAAGATTTCATATCTGAAGCAATGATGGATTCAAATTAAATGGGGATTCAATAAGAAGGAAGGATATTTGCTATTTACAACCAAAGGTAACCAAGGAGAAGGAAGGATAATAAAATAATTTACAGAAGAAATCAAGGAGACACAGTGAAAATTGCTAGCTTATCTAAACAGGCTTAACTTATTATACCCAGTTTGTTCTTATGTGTATTGTTATTGTATTTTACATGGTTCTCAAGGTGCTAATTACATTATTTATATTATCTTGATACTATCGTGATAACTGTGATAATGATTTCCATTATAGTGATTTAATTTTGTCCATTATTGCCCAGGCCTAGTGTATACAAAACCGGTTGTCCCATTCAGTAGCATTTGTTTGAGGATGTGTAAGATCCCACAGTATATATATATTGTTACGGACGCGGTTTAGATGTTATTTACCGAGCGGTGGTATTGCCGCGACCTAACAGTTCCCCCGATTCTTCCCCAACTCACCCGATTCACCCAGACGTTGACCAAATCGCGCTATGCCAAATCAATGATGGAAAGGACACGACGACTGGGAAAGAGGAAACGACGCAAGGGGTACAGTTCTCAAGACCTCCGGAGGAGGGTATAATTACAGTGGTGGAGAAAAGGGGGTAGATTACATGGCAGAGTGAGGTAAAAGACACAGAAGAGATGGGCACTTAAATACAATCTTATCTATTCCCGGACAGACCACAGACAAACGGAACAAGGCTGACTTACACAGGGATTGATGGCAGGGAGGGACAGGTAGTTCGATGGCACAAGGTGCACCTTGGCTCGGGGACAGGATAAAGCACGGTCCAGTCCAGAAGATGCGGGGAGGCCTCACAGCGCTCGGAGGTGGTCTTGCTTGCTCCAAGCTCAGCGCGCATCTGACGTCACCTCCCTCTTCCTGCGCATGCTCAGCGGGGAGTGACACGCCCTCGGCTGGTTGGCTCCGCCCCACTGGGGCCGGTCCGCCGCTTCCATTGGGTGCGGGGGTTACCGGGCTCCGCCCTTGACGAGGAGCTGACAGGGAGCCCCTATTTGGTAACCCCGTCGAGCACATGTTCGATGGCGGCTCGTTGGGAAGGCCTGGTGCCCTCCCAACACCCCCTACCAACCAAGCCGGAGTGAGGACGCGCACTTCCCGCGCCCGCCGCTGCCGTTGCTGTTGTTGTTGTTGTTGTTGCTGAACCGTGAGGAAGAGCTGCGGGGAGGTATTGGGAGGTCCTAAACTTCCTAACGGTGCCATACAATCACATTCTGGTGCAACGAAGGGTCAGAATTAATGGAAACGAGTCCTTAACTGACATAGACTAAGAATAACTAGCAAGATGTCCTATAGTTGTCTTACATGAGATGCGCTGAACCTGGGCACGACATTTAATGGGGGAAATAGGGGGAGGTCGGGTCTACAGAGTGTTGTTTACAGAAAATGGGACTAGGGAATGGGGGATTGGGGATAGTTGGGAAGTATTGAGGAAATAGGGGAATATTTACAAGCGGATATGGATGGATGCAAATCCCATATCCACAACATTGCACCCTTCTCTACCTCGGGGCGCCCCGACCCGATAAATTTTTACCTACTTTAGTGTGGCACTCAGATGTAGTTCCCTCTACTATTAACTCAACCCTGAGTGCGACAGTTTTACAGATGTTCACAAATGAGTAAATATGTCCCCCTGCGACGTTGCACCCTTCTCCTAACAGAAACACACCCACAGGATAACTGAATCGCGGAAAGCATCCTCAAACTAAACATACAGCCGGTAGGGAGCATCATTTATACAAGACTACACTGATATTTACACTACGATCCAGGACCTGTTCTTTGAGGAACACATGCAGATGTTATGCATAGAGAGAGCACGCATGCCAGCATCGATACACCAACCCACAAGTGCCCTGTGGCCCTACGGCCTTTAATAATGTGCAGAGCACCCCGTCCAAGCACCAAAAGCACCACCCCATTACGCACAGTCAGCACCATCCGGTGCACCAATAAAGTGTTCAATAACAATGCACCATCAAGTGTCCATGGTCACCGGTGGTGTCGCAGCCGGCCGATGTTCTGCCGCTGGTCTTGCCTTCATGGAGTGCACTTGGCCTTCTGGCTTCTTTAGAAATAAAGAAAGGTGCCAACCGCGTCCATTTCTTAATTGTGGCCGTCAGGGGGCCAACTAAAAGTGGTTCACCTGTATGGCATAGGTGCCACGTTGACCCAGAGGTCCATCCACGGGTGGTGCTTGACCGCAAAAGAACTGCGGTCCATTGTGGGCGGCCACAAAAATTGCGGTCCATATGGTGTATCGATCCAGGCAGCAAGCAGCGGAAGTACAGGTCCACAACTGCGGAGCCAGCACCTCTCTCTCCTCTCTCTCTGCCCCAAAGCCAGATCCTCGGAGGTGGGAGACAAAAGAAGACAAGTGAGTAAGGTGGTAGGGGCGCAAAAGTGCATGCAATACAAGGTAATGCACACTGGGGGCACATGGGAACCAGGTGAGACAGGTACGTTCCTACCGTACGCCCCCCCCCCCACCAGGTAACCTACATTGCCCCTCCCTTACCCCTTACTGTATCCACAAAACACAACACTACCCATAAACATCTACTTTACACATCAACAAACGTCCCTACTGTCTTCCCCGTTCCTCCCATAAACCAAATTCGTCTTCTCTCCCTCCTAACCAATCAAATTTGCCATTTCCAACTCTCATCAAAATCTGCCATCTCCAACTCAACATCAAAATCTGCCATCACCAATTCATCATCAGTCCCTCCTAAGGAGGGAGAGATGGAATCACCCCAATGTCTTATCCACGTCGTGACGCGTCTCACAAATCCAAACAGCAATTCTCATTTCCTGCAACACAAAACAAAGAAAACACAGGTGTGGAGTCATCATCATCACCTCAGGTAAGTGGCTGCGTATGGTGCGACAGGTTCATCAATCCTAACTATTTTCTAAATGACTTTAACAACTTTACATTACCCGGGGTCTTTCTCCTGCCAAACCATTGGCCCTCATTACTCTATGTGGTTCGAAGAACCAAAATCCCATTGACCATCTGTGGTGCACACCATCAATTTGGGTCTCACTCCCCGATTCAACACTCGGTGCCCCCGCACAATTTCGGTGGCTGGGTCGTGTGACGCTCCCAGCTGGTCCGCCCACCTGCACACCTCCACCACTGTTGTTGCCTACCGAGCTCACCTGCTCCCCACCCTAACCTAACTAACTGGGGAAGGCCCTCTCGCACTCTCACCCCCTCAGTGCCCTCTCTGGCACGGGCTGCCCAATCCACACCCGGGATCCTCAGGCACCCACTGACACTAACGGCTCCCAGAGCCCACCTGCGGCCTCACCTGGCCGACATCTAACAGTGGCGGAGTGCCCAACCATTCACACTCATACTAACAGGCCACACGACCAGCCAATTTCACCACACCAATGCACCCATCCACAATACCATTCTGCAACCGCACCACAAATGCCAATATCCAACCACAATTTACCTATACCTTCTAACTATTCTTTAAACTACCCTCCCCGGGTACTCGTGAAAAGGGGTCCACTCTTCCCCCATCCACACCTTCGCACCATGCACACCACTCCGTACCACTTACTCCAACTCTCTCCACACCACTCATTCTCTGCTCCATATATTTCACACACCTGTACTTGCACACCTGTGCTCTCATACTTGGTGCCGCCTGCACCCTTCTCTCCCCCAAGCGCATTCGCGCTGATCCACAACACTCACTACTCATACACTGTTCCACACACCTGTCCAGTTCTCACACAGCATCATCTCATCTAACTACTCCCCTCTGAAACTTGCGCTTCTCCGTCTTCCCTTACACTCAGCGCTCCCACGTCATTATCAAACACTAAGCTACTACGTCCCCACTACAGTACAGGTACCAAGTCTCTTACTTAAATCTGGTCACCCATAGTCACCTCTAGTCCCTATCAATATAACCTAACCCACCCGGGCTAGTTTTCACTGCCATACACCCCATAATCTATAGCGCATTTGCCCCCAGTTTGTGAGGGATGACAGAGTTGCCATCCCACCACATCGGGCATCTCCCACTACCAATTTTGCACATCAAATTTCAACAAATCAAAAATTTGCCAATCACTACCATCATCTGCCAATCATTACTGCCAATCCTTTGCCAATCATCAAATTTTGTTTTTCTAATTTCGGGGCCAAAACACTATCCTCGTCATTACAGTCTACTTACTACTGCCTCTCGGTGCGCCAATTCACTTCTAAAGCTCGGCTTCGTACAGCCAAGCCATGAATGCGGGTTGTTTGGTGCCAGCGGCTGGATACGTCCCGCATTCGGTGCAGGGAAGGAGGTTTACCCGGGCCGAGGTCCCACGCACCATCTCGGCACGGAGCCATCCCATGGCCCGATCTCGACCTGCCGGAATGCCTCAACAAAAAGTGGTCGCCATGACGACCCTTCCTATCGGGCTGCCTGCTCCGCCTAGTGGAGCACGGACGCGGCCGTTCAAAGCGAGGCCCAGCGTGGATCGCGTACGGCGGTCCTTTCGAACCCGCTGTGGCTCGGATCCCCGCTGGTTCTCGCGGCACGCGAAGCCCGGCACGCACCGAGGGCCCGATTCGGCTATAAGTCGCTCTAACCGCTAACCCGGTTACCGTCGATGCCTCACCTGCATGCTTACACCCCGCAGCCCGTTCCTTGCTCACACATCCAGCCATCTCCCTGCTCTTGGTCATTGCACCTTCTCTTACACACCCAGGTACACTCATTCCACTCACAGAATTGGTCACACACCTGACCACCGAACACATTGGCACACATTCGTCACTCGCACACCTCACCAACACACCTCTTCGCGCCCCCTCCTCAGTCACCTCCTCTGTGACGATCACAGGTGTGCTCTCACTCGCACACCCAACCACGTGCCTCACTACCAATTCCAGCGTGCATTCCCACACACGCTCTACCATTCCAGGTGTGCTTCCTTTCTCACCTGTCACAACCAACTCACGCTCCGTGTCACTCTTACTACTCTCACCTCCACTCTTGACAGCGCACTCACCCTTACTCTCGACAGCGCACTCTTTCCTCATGCACCCGTCCGTTACACACCTTTCTCGCGCACACTCTCCCGTTACACCCTCTGTAACACTCACCACAGGTGTACACTCTTCCTTACTTTTGACAGCGCACTCTTTCCCCATGCACCCGTCCGTTACACACCTTGCTCGCGCATCCTCTCCCGTTACATCCTCTGTAACACTCACCACAGGCGTGCATTCTTCCATTACATCCTCTGTAACACTCCTCACTACGCGCTTCCATGTGCTCCCTCGCACACGCGCTACGACCGACTCACTCTCGACAGCACCCTCACTCCTTGGCGCGCACTTTTTCCTCACACACCCCAGAGTCGGACTTTCTCGCACACCTCCTTTTTCGCACACCAGACCTGTCGCACACTTCACCAACGGCCTCTCACGAACACCCGGGTCCATCTCGACCCCCAAGCTCATTAAATCACCTGGCGCATCATACGCACGACCATATTGGTCACCACTTACACCGGGTCCTCTTTCTCTTCGCTTCTCCTCCATCACCTGCGAATCCCTCATCCGGTTAATGAGCACATCATCACGATCCGAACACAGACTTTGGACCAATTCTTTCACTTCCTCTTTGATCTCTTTCTTATCCCCTCTCCGTCGCTTCTTAATTTCGCTTACCCCTTTTCCACTTCTTATAATTTCTGCTTCACCTCTTTTATTTCCCGGTGCGTCTCCTCAAGCTCGTCCTCTAAGGCCACCTTGACCGTTTCTATGTGCGTCCTCACCTGCCGGTCCTTCGTCTCCATTACCTCTGTCACCTCGTCCAACCTCGTTGTCAGTCCCTCACGTACCATCTGACATTGCCTCTGTGTCGCTATCAAGTCATTTTTATGTCGTTTTGTGTCGCTTTTAACCCTCCTAGTACCGCAGTGTGCCTTTGAACCTGCTCCGTTAGTTCTTTTTGTCCCTCCGTCAGCTGTTCCACTTCCAGCGTCAACTCCTCTATACCACCTTGCAATTTTACAGTCCCCTTTCTCACCTCCTTCTCCATGCGCTCCTCACAGTGCCTCACCTCCTCGTGCACTCCTCCGACCTCCTCACTCACACCTCTTCTGATCTCCTCTCCCATCACTTGCATCTCCTGCCCAGATGCCACCCTCATCTGCTCCATTTCCTCCCTGTGAGCATCCAATTTAGTTTCTACCCCCATTCTGACCCCTTCTATCTGCTGCCCCATTTTTTTAACTTCCCTTTCCGCTTGGTCCCTCATGTCCCTCAATTTGCCTTCCATACTGTTTTCTAACCCCTCTAACCCCTTTTTCATCCCTTCCATTTGATTCTCTTGAGCGGCCATTATGTTTTCTACCCCCGTTAACTCCTCCTGTATTTCCCCTAATCTATTGTCTAATCCCTCAAATTTGTTGTCTAGTCCCTCAAATTTGTTTCCTAATCCCTCTATTCTACTCCCTAACCCTCCGATCTGGGCCCCCATCCTTTGTTCTAACCGTTGGCTATTGGCCCCCATGTCCTCCCTCAATTTCTCGCTATTGGACCCCATCCTTTGTTCTAACCATTCGCTATTCTGGGCCATAAGGGCCTTCATTTGTATAAAAAAAAGGTTCAAATCCACCAGCGGCGCTGCTACGGTCGTGGGCACGGTCGCCGTAGCCATCTGCGAGGCGCCATTTTGCGCGCCCGTAACTTCGTGCGCGAGGACGCCATTTTGCGAACCTGCCGCCCTCACTGCTTCGCTCTCCTCATGTCCCTCAATTTGGTCCTGGATCGACCCTGCCTCACTCTCCTCTACCGGAACCCAGCCGTCTTGATCTCCCATAGCACGACTTTCAAAATTCGGGTTTTTTGTAAAACAAAATCAAATTTCGGTGACTTGTAATTTTGAGTGCGTTAAGCGCGCTTCGGGTCCGTATCTCACTCCCAGACACCAATTGTTACGGTAATAACACAATTGGTGTCCAAAATTTGGGCTAAATAAATTTAGTCCCAGGTTCGAATCCCACTCCTGACACCAATTGTTACGGACGCGGTTTAGATGTTATTTACCGAGCGGTGGTATTGCCGCGACCTAACAGTTCCCCCGATTCTTCCCCAACTCACCCGATTCACCCAGACGTTGACCAAATCGCGCTATGCCAAATCAATGATGGAAAGGACACGACGACTGGGAAAGAGGAAACGACGCAAGGGGTACAGTTCTCAAGACCTCCGGAGGAGGGTATAATTACAGTGGTGGAGAAAAGGGGGTAGATTACACGGCAGAGTGAGGTAAAAGACACAGAAGAGATGGGCACTTAAATACAATCTTATCTATTCCCGGACAGACCACAGACAAACGGAACAAGGCTGACTTACACAGGGATTGATGGCAGGGAGGGACAGGTAGTTCGATGGCACAAGGTGCACCTTGGCTCGGGGACAGGATAAAGCACGGTCCAGTCCAGAAGATGTGGGGAGGCCTCAGAGCGCTCAGAGGTGGTCTTGCTTGCTCCAAGCTCAGCGCGCATCTGACGTCACCTCCCTCTTCCTGCGCATGCTCAGCGGGGAGTGACACGCCCTCGGCTGGTTGGCTCCGCCCCACTGGGGCCGGTCCGCCGCTTCCATTGGGTGCGGGGGTTACCGGGCTCCGCCCTTGATGAGGAGCTGACAGGGAGCCCCTATTTGGTAACCCCGTCGAGCACATGTTCAATGGCGGCTCGTTGGGAAGGCCTGGTGCCCTCCCAACACCCCCTACCAACCAAGCCGGAGTGAGGACGCACACTTCCCGCGCCCGCCGCTGCCGTTGCTGTTGTTGTTGTTGCTGAACCGTGAGGAAGAGCTGCGGGGAGGTATTGGGAGGTCCTAAACTTCCTAACGGTGCCATACAATCACATTCTGGTGCAACGAAGGGTCAGAATTAATGGAAACGAGTCCTTAACTGACATCGACTAAGAATAACTAGCAAGATGTCCTATAGTTGTCTTACATGAGATGCGGTGAACCTGGGCACGACATTTAATGGGGGAAATAGGGGGAGGTCGGGTCTACAGAGTGTTGTTTACAGAAAATGGGACTAGGGAATGGGGGATTGGGGATAGTTGGGAAGTATTGAGGAAATAGGGGAATATTTACAAGCGGATATGGATGGATGCAAATCCCATATCCGCAACAATATATATTGTTACGGACCGCGGATAAGATGTTAATTTGCCGAGCGGATGGCGCCGCGTCCCGAACCGTTTACCAAGACTAAGACCCGATTCCTTAAACGTGGGCCAAATCGTGCCACAGATATTCAATGGGGAAAAGACAAAGGCGACACGATGTGAAGAAGAGGAAGACAGAAGTAGGAAATACGAATATAATTTATTTGCTATTTACAACCAAAAGTAACCAAGGAGAAGGAAGGATAATAAAATAATTTACAGAAGAAATCAAGGAGACACAGTGAAAATTGCTAGCTTATCTAAACAGGCTTAACTTATACCCTGGACAGAACAAACAAAAGACGGACTCACACGAATGGGGAATTTGCAGGCAGGAATGACAGGACTGGAATGGTTTGGGACTGCAGAGAAGGGGAGGAAGGCACGGAGCTGGCTAAAGCTTGATCCCTCACGGGACGTCGGGCTGGACCTCGATGGCCGCCGATGCCACCGATCCTGTGGTGTGCGCGGGGTAACGGGTCGGAGCTGCCTGGTGGAGCCAACGCTGCTGGTGAGGGGTCTGGCGTGACGGGTTCTCTCTCCCTCTCTCACAAACTCGCAGGACTCTCTTTAGGCTTGTCTGTGATCTGATCTCCTCCCTCCTCGACTCTCCTGGGGACGTCTCCCGCGGGTTATATAAGCCCCACCCTTGACCCTTTTGCGAACCTCCCCCAAACGTTCTCTCTGCGCCCTCTAAAGCCAACCCCTCGTTCTGGGTTGGTCGGCAAGGGCTGGTTCACTCCTCCCCTCTATGACGAGGTGGAGACACGCCTTTCTTCCCCGACCTTACCTCGTGGCTAATGGTGGTTTTGGGGAGATTCGAGCCAGCCCCAGCCAAAGGGCAGCAATGGCGAATGAAGAAAACCGCCCAAATGCAGTTGGCAATTGCAGCAAACCTGGCAAACCTGGCACTTTGAAGATGCCATGTCGGAGGGATCTACCTTATTTAATGCAGTGCAATGGAGTGTCAAATTAATGGAAGACAAGGCCTTACCCTACTACACAGAATAAGGAAATAACTGTCAACAAGGAGGAAATCTATTATTGGCTACGTGGGTGCTTGTGAAATAACTACGGGCACGACCTTTGACCTCTATACAACAACAAATGGAGGAAGGAGAGCGATAATTTTACAATGTACTATACAATAAAAAACACAATAAAAAAAACACCATTCTCATATCCACAACACTGCACCCTCCTCCTCTTAGGCACGTCCCGGGCCTCTTACCTTTACTTTTAGTGTGGCACGTAGGTGTAGTTCCCTCTACATTTAACCTGACCCTGAGTGTGACAGTTTTAAAACATAAATAAATATGTCCCGCTGCTCCATTGCACCCTACCTAAGAGACTCACGCCCACAGCTAACCGAATTGCGGAATGGTCTTCAAACTATACATTTACGGTGGGGGCGCATTATTTACAACGACTCTACTTTATTTACAAAACGCAACCCAGGACCTGTGATCGTTCTTTTTGGGGGGGGGAGACAGTCTGCTCTGCATCGACGCACCATGAAGCACCCAAACAATGCATCAATACACCATCAAGCACCAATCGGTGCACAGTCACCACAGTTCAATAAAAATAAAACCAACAAACCCTTTGTGGTGTCTTGCTCTTCGGCTCCCTCTGCTGGCTATTGTTATTTTCCTGTGGTCATCTTCTTTGCTGGCGGCCTATTTGGACATAAAAGTGCACAAACGTGTCCATCTTTATTTATTTATGGCCCACAGGGCCGACTATTGTGTGGTTCACCTGTGGGGCATAGGTGCCCTGTGACCCAGGTCCGCCTGCAAGATCTCGGGCCTTCATGGCCGGTTCCAGCAGAGGGGCCATGCCCCAACCCACGGGGTCCATCAGTGGTGCTCAGCCACAGACATGTGGTCCATGAGGTGGTGCATCGATGCAGACAGCTGTGGTTGCGAGAGTTCGGGCGCCCAATGGCGGACTCTCGCATGCTCCCCTCGGCGCCCAGTGGTGCACAGTCCTCATGTGGGAGACAAGGGGGGAAAAGACAGATGAGCGAGGGGTAAGGTCACAAGGGTACACAGCAATACAGGCAATGCAAGGCGAGGTGCGTATGGAGACGGAGCGGAGAAAAGCTCGTCCCTACCGTACGTCACCCCCCCGTCACCTACTCTACCCTTGCCCTTACCCCATATTTACAACAATTGTTACATATTTATGTGAATGTATGTGGATTACCATTCAGGTCTTTGCTTATCCGTGTGTAGTATATTAAGGGTTGTTGTGATTGGAGGGTCAGGAGCCCTTCTGAACAAGTGGCCGGAAACGGAAGTGACCGGAAACGGAAGAGGAAAAGACACGAGGAAAAAAGGACGAGGATACTTCTTCCTCGCCCCGCTCCGACAAAAGGTGGGATCGACCTTGCGCTGCGTGGAAAAGCGGCGTTCCGAAGCCTGTCTGGCGAGAGGAATTACCGGGACGTGTACCTGCCCGGTGGAGACGTCAAGTTGACGTGGGGCCGTGCATCGACCCCGCGTCTGGCATCGTTCGCGGCACCGTCTAAACAGACGCGTGCGGGTCGCACGTTGGGGCCTAACGCGCCTTGCAAGCGGCGTGGGGTTTGGCTTGCTCTACCGTACCCGCTTCGCGTGGCCACGAGAGGCTGCAGCCACGGTGCCTGGTACGATACCTGCCCGGTGGAGAAACGTCCACCCGGGGTTCGTTCAACCGCCCGAGTGCGGCGACGCCGACTATCATCTTGGTCAGGAGGGGCCCAGAGACATTGTGCGGGACCGAGACCAAAAGGGTGTCGTGAGTACTCACCGGGACACACGTATATAAGATGGCCATCTTACTCATAGGGAATTGATTGTGGCTGGGGAATTGTTGATGGTAGTGTATTGTTGATTGCTCGGGGAAAATCTCCGTGGTTGTGTCATTGAAATATTGTTGATGGTTGTGTATTGTTGATTGCTCGGGGAAAATCTCCGTGGTTGTGTCATTGAAATATATCCTTGAACGTCAGTTGTCTCTTGGGTGAAATTCATATGGATTGCGTGGCGAAAGCGCAGAGATAATACAGCTTTCTGGCGAAGTTCCTCTCACGGTCCGGGGGTCACTGAGACCAGGTATTCACCGAGGGGACCACGTAACAGAATTGGGGGCTCGTCCAAATTACGATTTGCGGTTTCGCAATTGGGTCTACGTCCGGGATTTAAAATTGTATAAAATAATAAAATAATAATTTTTTTATTAATTAAAATTTATTAATTAATTATTAATTGGTAAAAAAAATTTTTGAGAAATTGGGGTAAAGTCTTGGGTGAAGGTTAACAGGTGTTAACGATAGGCACCATGGCGTTTGTGGCACAGAACTTTGGGGTAACCCCGAGTGAGGCACAGTTCCGAGCGTTGCTAAAGTCGGACCTCTTGAAATTGGCCAAACATTTTAACTTGGAGGTCCGAACTAATTTGAGGAAGGCAGAGTTGCAGGCCACGGTGATACAATCTATGGTGGGATTAGGAACATGGGACGAGTTAGCCTGGGAGTGGCTACCCGAAGAACCAGAAGACGTTGAGCTCCGGAAACTGGAGTTGCAATTACGGAGCCAGGAACGGATTAAAGAAGAAGAAAGGAAAGCAGAAAAGGAAAGAGCAGAAGAAGAAAGGAAAGCAGAAAAGGAAAGAGCAGAAGAAGAAAGGAAAGCAGAAAAGGAAAGAGCAGAAGAAGAAAGGAAAGCAGAAGAGAGGAGAGAAGAGAAACAAGCACAAGAAAGGAGAGTGGAACGAGAACTCCAGGAAAGGTTAAAAGAAAAAGAAAGGAAAGCAGAGGAGAGGAGAGAAGAGAAACAAGCAGAAGAAAGGATGAAAACAAGGGAACTCGAAGCAGAGGAGAGAAAAGCGGAAAGGGAATTAAAGGAACGTGACATGGAGCTTCAGCAAGAAATCAAATTCAAGGAGCTGGAGTTAATGAGAGAACGGGGAGAGGCACCACCCTTGCTGACGGGGTCGACACCTAACCAGAAAACCTGGGATGTGGGCAGACATGTGAGGCTGGTTCCACCGTTCAGTGAAAAAGAAGTCGCGAAATTTTTTCCACACTTTGAGAAAGTGGCTCGACAATTAAACTGGCCGGAGGAGGCCTGGACCATACTCGTGCAAAGTGTGCTGGTGGGGAAAGCTCAGGAAATTTATTCGGCGCTACCAATGGACCAATGTGCAGATTATGAGGTACTGAAGACGCACATCCTCAAAGCGTATGAGTTGGTTCCGGAAGCTTACAGGCAAAAATTCAGGAATGCCAGGAAGAGGGAGAGTGAGACCCATGTGGAGTTTGCCAGAGTGAAAGAAAACATGTTTGATCGGTGGTGTGAGTCAAAAGGAGTCGGGAAAGACTTCGAGACATTGCGGGATTTGATCCTGGTGGAGGAATTCCAGCAGTGTGTCCACGAGGACATCAAAGTGTACCTGCAGGAAAAGAAGGTACCAAAGTTGTGGGACGCAGCCACCATGGCAGATGATTATGCCTTAACCCACCGAATAGGGGTCCACGAACCTAACTCCTCGCCTAGATCTCCGCAGGGGAGGTGGGGAACAGCAGGTGCGGAGAACGACCATACATGGCGGCGGCCTCGAGATGATTATGGGGACAACTATGATACCCCACCTGTTCGGAATCAGAGGGATGCGGGCCCAAGACAAACTTATAGTTCGGGGGGCCCGAGGCAGACCACGAGTTTTTCCTCCGGGCCTACTTGCGCTTTTTGCAAGAAACCTGGACACTTGATGTCCAGTTGTTACCGCATGAAAAGCGAAGACCCAGAGCGGAGTCCGACTACTACGACTCCAAACGCAATGGCCATTGTGAGAAATCGCCATCAAAAGGGTTACCAACCATTTATTTCAGAGGGGTTTGTGTCACGGGATGGAGCCTCGACTAACCGGAAACCGGTTAGGATATTGAGGGACACAGGGGCACATCAATCTTTAATGCTGGAAGGCATTTTGCCATGGTCCGAGGAGACGGCAACGGGGGATAGTGTTCGTTTACAGGGGATCGGGGGCGGTGTTAGTGCTCCCCTTCATGTCATCCATTTGGAGTCCGATTTGGTGTCAGGACCGGTCACCGTCGGTTTACAAGCCACGCTTCCTGTAGAGGGTGTATCTGTGGTTATCGGGAATGATTTGGCCGGGGGTCAAGTTTATGGTAACCTGAGGGTTGGTAAAGAGCCCAGCAGGGAAAATAACGCCACACCAGCTCGGGATGGCGACAAAAGTGCCAAGTTATTTGTAGGGGGACTGAACTTCAAAACAGAGGAAGAAGTTCTGACCTCTGTCTTCAACAGATATGGGCCGCTGGTGGAAGTGCGGTTGGTAAGAGACTGGGAAACGCAACAGTCAAGAGGGTTCGGCTTTGTCACGTTTGCCAGCACAAAAGACGCCAGAGAGGCAGAGAAGAATTGGAATGGCAGGGATTTGGAGGGTCGGACCATAACAGTAGGGAAGGCATTTCGTAGACGTCGAGAGGTCTACAGGAGAGGACAACTGGGCGGTAGTGTTGGTGGTGGCCGCAATCAATATTATTATGGAGGCTCCCTGAGTTACGGCCACTCCCGAAGGAAGGATTGGCAAAGTAGTGGCCGAGAAGGAGACCGCTATTCATGGGACTACAGGGACAAGTGGTCCCACCCTAATTATTAGGGAAGTTCTGAGAAGTTGAAGCACTGAATGCGGCAGAGCCGCCGAGCCAAGATTCCTACACGGATTAACCGTGAACGCCGTTCCTAAAGGCGTCCATGTAGTGAACTTTCATGCACGGACTAACCGTGAACTCCACGTTCCTCAAGGCGCCCATGTAGAGAACTTTCCTGCACGGACTAACCGTGAACTCCACGTTCCTAAAGGCATCCATGTAGTGAATACTCGGCTTGGCCTCCCAGAAAAAGTGCTATCGAGTGGCTTAACTTTGGATCTGTGATCAACCCCTTAACCTTCATTCACAAGAAACTCGCGGTCAAAGTCAGAGGGTCATGAGATGGAGTTTGATTTGGCAGGGACAATGTCGTTGCTGGTGCTTAGTCCAGAGTGAGTAATCTGGAGGGGTTGTGGTGAAATTTTGGTTGCTTTATTTTTAAGTGATAACTGTGCCCGGGGGCAACTGATAATGTGGGGGGGTTGAGTTATCTGGTTTGTTTCTCCAAATTGGCCGGCAAAGAAAGTTTTCGCTGGGTTCAAACTTTCTTTCTTGAAGGGGGGGAGTGTTACATATTGATGTGAATGTATGTGGATTACCATTCAGGTCTTTGCTTATCCGTGTGTAGTATATTAAGGGTTGTTGTGATTGGAGGGTTAGGAGCCCTTCTGAACAAGTGGCCGGAAACGGAAGTGACCGGAAACGGAAGAGGAAAAGACACGAGGAAAAAAGGACGAGGATTCTTCTTCCTCGCCCCGCTCCGACAAAAGGTGGGATTGACCTTGCGCTGCGTGGAAAAGCGGCGTTCCGAAGCCTGTCTGGCGAGAGGAATTACCGGGACGTGTACCTGCCCGGTGGAGACGTCAAGTTGACGTGGGGCCGTGCATCGACCCCGCGTCTGGCATCGTTCGCGGCACCGTCTAAACAGACGCGTGCGGGTCGCACGTTGGGGCCTAACGCGCCTTGCAAGCGGCGTGGGGTTTGGCTTGCTCTACCGTACCCGCTTCGCGTGGCCACGAGGGGCTGCAGCCACGGTGCCTGGTACGATACCTGCCCGGTGGAGAAACGTCCACCCGGGGTTCGTTCAACCGCCCGAGTGCGGCGACGCCGACTATCATCTTGGTCAGGAGGGGCCCAGAGACATTGTGCGGGACCAAGACCAAAAGGGTGTCGTGAGTACTCACCGGGACACACGTATATAAGATGGCCATCTTACTCATAGGGAATTGATTGTGGCTGGGGAATTGTTGATGGTAGTGTATTGTTGATTGCTCGGGGAAAATCTCCGTGGTTGTGTCATTGAAATATTGTTGATGGTTGTGTATTGTTGATTGCTCGGGGAAAATCTCCGTGGTTGTGTCATTGAAATATATCCTTGAACGTCAGTTGTCTCTTGGGTGAAATTCATATGGATTGCGTGGCGAAAGCGCAGAGATAATACAGCTTTCTGGCGAAGTTCCTCTCACGGTCCGGGGGTCACTGAGACCAGGTATTCACCGAGGGGACCACGTAACACAATCTACACATTTACAAATTCGTCACTACTGTCACGTCTCCCCCATATTTCCCCTATACCAACTTCGTCACCACAATCCCTCTAATCCAAAATTTGCCATCACCCAATCATCATCAATCCTCATAAGGAGGAAGAGATGGAACATCAGCACAATGTCACACCCACGTCATGATGCGTCTCACATTCCATACATCTGCACCAAAAATAATAAAAAACCAACAAACCATGGCATGGTGTGGAGTACCATCGTTACCTCAGGTGAGTGGATGCAGATGGTGCGAGGAGATTCTTAATCCTAACTACCTTCTAAATGACATTAACACACTTTTACACTACCCGGGGTCTTTCCCTGCCAAACCATTGGCCATCTTACTCTATGTGGTTATAAGAACCAAATTCCCATTGACCAAACTGTGGTGCTTCCTCAATTTGAGGTCTCACTCCCCCGATGCAACTCCCTGTGCCCTTGCACAATTTCAGGACTGGGGCATGTAGCTCTCCCAGCAGGCCTACCCACCTGCACACCTCCACCACTGCAGTTGCCACCCGAGCTTACCTAGCTCCTCACCCTAACCTATCTAATTGGGGAAGGCCCCTCCTGGCTCTGTCACCCCTTGGTGCCCTCTGGCATTGGGCTACCCGGGTCCGTCCTCCGGATCCTCGGGCCCCATCCACAACAACTACCGGCTCCCAGAGCCCACCTGCGGCCTCACCTGGCCGACATCCTCACAGTGGTGGAGTGCCCATCCGACTACACGCACTAACAGGCTACACGCCCAGCCATTTCCACAACACTAATGCACCCATCCAAACTCCATTCTTCCACCACGCACCACAGATGCCAATATCCAACCACAATTTACCTGTACCCTCTACCTAACACTTACACTACCCTCCCCGGGTATTCGTGATGGGGTCCATCCTCCTTTCCCCCATCCACACCTGCGCACCATCCACTCCACTCCACAGTTTCCACCATACTCACTCCACGACCATCCATTCCAATACTCCATATACTCCAGACCATTTATTCCATACACCTGTTCTCCATTCACCTGCAGTTGCACACCTGTGCAATCACTTGGTGCCACCTGCACCCTCCTTCCTCCCTGGACCATTTGGTCAACACAACTCACATCACTATCACTCACTCAAACACTGCTCCATACACCTGTCCAGTTGCACACCTGTGCAATCACACCTTTTAACCATACACACGGCATCATCTGAACTACCTGTTGCCCTGCTAACTTAGTGCTCCCCGTCTTCCCTTCAAACTAAGCACATACCACGTCATTATCATCCAAACTAATCTACCTGCGTCCCCACTACAGGTATCATTGTCACTACCTAACCTTAACGTTACCTAAGGTCATCTTCTCTAGATCCCTATCATTATCCTAACCCTCCCGGGCTAGTTTTCACTGCCAACCCCCATAAGACTAGTGCTCCTTTGCCCCCGCTTTGAGAGATGGCAAAGTTGCCATCCCACCACATCGGGCATCTCTCACTACCACTATCAATTTTGCTCTCCAAATTCCAACCAATCAAAAATTTTCCAATTACTGCCAATTCTATTCACTTTTTTTAAATTTCGGATCAAAAACACTATCCTCATCATCACAGTCCGCTTTATCTGAGCCTCGGTGCGTCGTCACATCATTAAAACTCGGCTTCGCACAGCCGAGCAATGAATTCGGGTCGTTTGGTCACCTGCAGTTGGATCCGTCCGGCATTCACGACTCCGGGGAGGAGGCATGCTCCGGCCGAGGTTCCACGCATCATCGCGGCTCGGTACCTTGCAGTCCCGGGCCCGATGACCGAGGCTCGCCCGGTCGGAACCCCGTCCCCACGTGGGGGCACCGTTCTGCTTCCTCCCACTCGCCCTTGAACCGGACCGGTCGCCTCACCCGACAAGGCCCGGACTCAACCGTGCGGGGCCCAGCATCCAACAAAGCGCACCGCGCACCGAGCGCCCGCGTCGGCTATCCGTCGCCCTAAACGCTAACCCGTTCAATGTCGATGCTTCACTTGCATACACGACCCGTTTCACACTCACAAAACCTGGCGTCTCGGTGCCTCCAGTGCATCCCCCACACTCCGTCCATTCCACCGACGCACTCCCTGTTACACACCACACCTCTCGCACACACTCACCGTTCGCACACTCCCTTAACACACCTCGCGCACCGTCTTGCGCACTCTCCCTCGGTGCGTACTCCGTACCGCTCACCATGGGCGTGCACTCTTGCATCCACCCACTACCGCGCTCCGATGTGCTCCCTCGCACTCGCGCCACAACCAACTCGGGTGTGCTTTCTCGCACACCCTCGCCGTTCATCCCATACGTGCATCCTCGCACCCGCTCCACCACTAACTCACTCCTCGTGTCACACTCCGTACACCCCAACGTGCATTCTCGCTCGCACTCTGTTTCACTCCCACACTTTATAACACGCTCACTCCTTGACGCACACTTTTTTTTCACACGCGCGCCATTTCCACTCACACGGGACCCTTCACCAACGCCCGGGTGCCATATTGACCCCAATCGCGCGACTATTCTCTTCGCGCCAAACCCCCTCTTACAAAATCTCCCGGCACCACGCACAGCCCGTCTCACCTTCGGGGTTCTTCTTCCTCCCTGCACCAACACCTGCAAATCTTTATAAGGATTAATGAGCACAGCTTCAAGGTGTGAATTCAGACTTTGCACCTTATCCATTCCTTCCTCCAATTCCTGGGCTACCTCCGTCGTCTCTTCAATTTCAATTATACCCACTATTGCTTTTTCTTTATCCACCTCAACGGCCGTTGGCTTTAATAAAATTTTCTCTCCTACCTCAGCGGTCGCCGGCTGCCCCATACCCCGGGTCGCGATCTCTATACCCGTCATTGTACGCGCGCTTTCCTCCACTTCGCCCAACCAGTGCTTCTCGACCCGCTTTACCTCGTCGTGCACCCTTGGGACCTTTTCGCCCACCCCGCGGTCAATGTCTTCCCATATTCTTTCCATCGTGGCGTTTATTTGCTCCTGAAATCCAACCGGGTTGTACCTTGCTTCGTGCCTCGCTTTTTTCGCGTCTAGCCCCTGGGTAGCCATCATTGCATCAAATCCCTTACTGCCACCCCTCAGAGCGGCACTGAAATGCATCATCAAAACGCCCCAGTCCTTTGGCACTGCGGGTCCGGCTATCGCCGTCACGTACGGGAGGCCGCCATTTCGTGTGCCTGCAACCCCCACGACCGCACCTTCTTTACTCTCCTCCACCATTTCTTCCCTCTGGTCCTGGGTTACCCCTAACCCATCTTCTAGTTCCCCCACCGGCATCCGATTACCTTGACCAGCCATGGCACGACTCAATTTGGGATGTTATAACAAAATTCACCACCATCTCTTATATTCCCCCATCGAAAACCTTGATCTTTTCTACCCCCTGTAATTCACCCCAGAGTCCTTGCAGTGTTCATATGTTTTATTCCTCTCCCACCTCCCCCCAAGTTCTCCTGATGTCCCTGCTCTCAAATGTTGTGTTTGTGTCCTTCCCCCTCTTCCCCCTCTCTTTTGTGTCCTACTTTTGTGTCCAAAATCTCTGGTGTTGGGCTAGCGGCTAGGGTGCCGGCTTAGGATCCTGGGTTCGAATCCCGGTCGATCGCCGAATTAATGCCAGGGGGGTTGACTCAGCCTGTCATCCTTCCGAGGTCGGCTAATTGAGTACCAGTTCACTGGTAATTCGCTGCTTGTCGTTGAAGGCGGCAAAAAGGGTTGGCGTCAGGAAGGGCATCCGGCCGTAAAACATTGCTTCAAAAAGGGGACCAAAAAACAACAACTACCACGGTCCCCGAAAAGGCCAACCCCCGCTTTGCGGGGAAAAATGGCCTCTAAACGGTGGGTTTTTTTTTATAACAAAATTTAGGCCGCTCAAAATTTTGACCAAATTTTTTTTTGATGTTATAAAAAATTTGGTTCGGGTCTCGAATCTCACTCCCAGACACCAATTGTTACGGACCGCGGATAAGATGTTAATTTGCCAAGCGGATGGCGCCGCGGCCCGAACCGTTTACCAAGACTAAGACCCAATTCCTTAAACGTGGGCCAAATCGTGGCACAGATATTCAATGGGGAAAAGACAAAGGCGACACGGATGTGAAGAAGAGGAAGACAGAAGTAGGAAATACGAATATAATTTATTTGCTATTTACAACCAAAAGTAACCAAGGAGAAGGAAGGATAATAAAATAATTTACAGAAGAAATCAAGGAGACACAGTGAAAATTGCTAGCTTATCTAAACAGGCTTAACTTATACCCTGGACAGAACAAACAAAAGACGGACTCACACGAATGGGGAATTTGCAGGCAGGAATGACAGGACTGGAATGGTTTGGGACGGCAGAGAAGGGGAGGAAGGCACGGAGCTGGCTGGAGCTTGATCCCTCACGGGACGTCGGGCTGGACCTCGATGGCCGCCGATGCCACCGATCCTGTGGTGTGCGTGGGGTAACGGGTCGGAGCTGCCTGGTGGAGCCAACGCTGCTGGTGGGGGGTCTGGCGTGACGGGTTCTCTCTCCCTCTCTCACAAACTCGCAGGACTCTCTTTAGGCTTGTCTGTGATCTGATCTCCTCCTCCTCGACTCTCCTGGGGGCGTCTCCCGTGGGTTATATAAGCCCCACCCTTGACCCTTTTGCGAACCTCCCCCAAACGTTCTCTCTCCGCCCTCTAAAGCCAACCCCTCGTTCTGGGTTGGTCGGCAAGGGCTGGTTCACTCCTCCCCTCTATGACGAGGTGGAGACACGCCTTTCTTCCCCGACCTTACCTCGTGGCTAATGGTGGTTTTGGGGCGATTCGAGCCAGCCCCAGCCAAAGGGCAGCAATGGCAAATGAAGAAAACCGCCCAAATGCAGTTGGCAATTGCAGCAAACCTGGCAAACCTGGCACTTTGAAGATGCCATGTCGGAGGGATCTACCTTATTTAATGCAGTGCAATGGAGTGTCAAATTAATGGAAGACAAGGCCTTACCCTACTACACAGAATAAGGAAATAACTGTCAACAAGGAGGAAATCTATTATTGGCTACGTGGGTGCTTGTGAAATAACTACGGGCATGACCTTTGACCTTTATACAACAATAAATGGAGGAAGGAGGGTGATATTTTTACAATGTACTATACAATAAAAAACACAATAAAAAAAACACCATTCTCATATCCACAACAATATATATATACAGACTTGGCATTTAATATGGAATATTTTTTTTGTGGGGGTGAACTTACTTTTCAAGATGTCTTAGAACCAAAAGTTCATTGGAATTATGTTGAAATTATTCTAGATTTTGTTAATGTGACCTTTAAAATAAACAAAAACCACATTTGACATTTCGAAACAAATAAATTGATCCTTGAAAGTGATGTAAACTGATATCGAACACAATTCATGGACAGTACTGTGTTAAACTTCTGTACGTTTTCAGGAAGTATCTCTTTATTTTATACATTAGCCAAAAAAATTTTTAACAAAAACAAAAGTTAAATTACGACTGGGATTACGGACAGTAAAATTACAGTTCAGTACTTCGTGTAATCCCCACGAGCATTCAGGAGAGCACGTACACGTTGAGGCATGCTGTTCACGAGATTTGCCAAGGTTTGGACAGGAATCGCTTGCCATGCAGTTACAATAGCCTGCTGCAATTCACGCACAGAGGTCGGCTGCTGGTCCAAGTGGTCGATTTGACGCGTTAATTCTGCACACAAGTTCTCTATCGGATTCATATCCGGGGACATGGCAGGTCACTCCATATGCTCTACACCACGGTCAGCAAGAAAGTGTTGGATCATGCGAGCACGGTGAGGCCATGCATTGTCATCTTGGAAGACAAAGTTTCCTCGAAAGGCTGCACGAGCAAATGGAAGCAATGTTTCTTCCAGAATGGCCCTGTACTTGAACTGGTTCAGGTTTCCATTCAGAACAACCAGGTCAGTTTTGCCCCCTGCATGAAAAGCAGCCCAAACGGTCACCCCACCACCTCCGGCTTGGACTCTTGGCACTATACAATCTTTGTTGTAGGCTTCATGCACTTGTCTGTGCACTCGGACGCGGCCATCTTGACGATAGACCAGAAATCTAGACTCGTCGCTGAAGATCACGTGATTCCAGTGTCCTGGCTGCCATTGACGGTGCTCTCTGGCCCACTGCAATCTGTGCTGGTGGTGTTGTCTGGTCAGGCGTGGCTTTCTCAGGGGACGCCTGGCACGATAGCCTGCTTGAACCAGTCGTTGGTTGACTAGCCTTCTGGATACAGGCACATTTGTCAGTTGCTGCCACTCAGCCCTAAGCCGATTAGCTGACTTGGTACGGCCATTGTGGACTAACCGGTGCAGCTGGCGATCATCCCTCCTTGTGGTTCTGCGGGGGACGTCCTGGCCTCGGTATTGGGGTGGGGACACCCCTCTGAGCATTTCGTTTCAGGATCTTTGACACCTGACCTTGAGTGATGCCATACTGCCGAGCAATAGCACGCTCTTTCATGCCGTAATTTCGTAAAGCCACCACTCCATGACAAACAGCATTGTCGAGTTGATGGACCATCTCCAGAGGAAGCGGCAATAACTTTTGGAGACGTGCAGCAGTTGTTTTCCACAAATACAGAACGCAACAACCCTTGTATACCCGACTGTGAAGCCAATCGTCAAATGCACCTGTCCGTACATTTTGCCACGCCACCTGTGATATAATCCTGTTGTTGACTTCTTGCTGCGACAGACAATCAGTGACATGGTTCTTTTAACAAATAAATCACCAAAGTGTAAAAGAAACTCACCAGATTGATATACTGAGTTAAGAAAGCAAACCCAAGTCAAGAAAAAAAAAAAATTCCATATTAAATGCCAAGTCTGTATATATATATATATATATATATATGTAATGTTTTTTTTAACCCTTCGTTAGTGCGGCAAGGCTTTGGTCATTGTTAGTAACATCGCCAGTGGTTTAAGATGCGCCGCCACACTAACTCAGGGTTAAAAACGAAATGTAATGCTGGAACTCTGCATGAAGTACCACGACACTCAGTGCTGCTGAAGCATCATCATGGCAAGGATGCCCCAGGTGGTTTGCCATTGCCTTCTTGGTGGTCGTAAGAACAGAAATTTGTCATTTGTTCTCGATGCCGCCGATAAATTGCCCACTCTTTCTGAAATACACCATGGGATCTTTAACGCCCACTAACAGCCGGTGTTGGTAGATGGGGCACCCGACTTAACCTCCATCCTAAGGACGGGGCACTTTGCCTTTCCTGTGAAGCAACAAGCCGAAAGTTTATAGTCATGTCAGGAATCAAAACCAGCCTTGATTGGTGTGTCCTATTGTCTTGCTGGATTGGTGAACCAACAAATACATTTTCCTATCCTGATCGGGTGATTTTTAGGAGACACTGTCTTCGTATTGGACGTTGGCGGGAGATCATCCACCCCTATTCCAGGTGTTGCTTTTCGTCCTACAAGGTGTCACAGTCACCCTCACCACCAGTAAAGCCACCGACATCCCGACCTTGCGGCAGGTAGCAATGGGTTACATGTTACCAGTGGCAGTCCCAAAAGACTCACCTGACCTGAAATGATCCTGTACTAGGTCTATTGTTTAATTTGTACAATAAAACTTTAAAATAGTTTAGTTGTCATAATGTCAAAAGTATCCAGGATCTCTTTTTAACCTTCGTAATTCCTCATGAGCTCATTTTGGTTTTAGAGGCAAGAATAGGGCTTTAAAATTTGTCCTTCCTGTTGCCTCATTGTTTGAATTAAAATGTTTAGACAACATGAAAAGAATAATTATAATAAAGAATAAGCTTACATGAATGAAAAGTTAAAATGAAATACCACAACTGAAAAATTTTACAAATCATTCCCTCTTTCCACATGCATGTTTAACAATATATTTATTTATTATTTGATTGTATGAATAATGGAGTAGCCAATTTTAGAATGGTTACATATACAAGGAGTGACACGTGCTTTGTTTTTAACACGAATTCTATAATTGGCACCATTGGAGAATAAAGGTAGGAATTTGGAAAGTGATTGCAGTTTCATGTCTGGTGGCGATGATAGGCTCAGCTGCTGTCATGGCTGCCATGTGTGCTTAGACCACACTGAATACATGAAATGCTGCTGTCCTTTTGTCATGCAGGATTGGTGATCAAAACCACATTTTGTGGGCTCAGCATTATTGGTCAGATTGCGATGTTGGTTATGGACCACAAAGGATTCTAGAAGTGGGCCTCTCCTACACAAAATCAAAACTGGAAACAATGAGGCCTGTTGTAGATGGAGAAAAATAATTTGGACATGCTGTGTTTACATGTACGAAGATTGTATTGTTACGGACCGCGGATAGGATGTTGTTTTGCCGAGCGGATGGCGCCGCGGCCCTAACAGTTACCCCGACTAACCCGATTCCTGGACGTTGGCCAAAATCGCGCCACAGATATTCTATATGGAAACCTCTAAAGCGACCGAATGTAAAGCGGAAGAAGAAGACGTACAGAAGAATAACAGGATTTATTATTTACACACACTACAGCTAAAGGAGCAGTCAAGGTTATATACAGGGAAAATGGAAAAAGCAGGTGACACAGTGAAAATACTAGCTTAACTATACAAGCTTAACTTATTCCCTGGGACAAGACAAACAAAACAAACTCACGTACACAAGAAGGATGGAATGGCAGGAATGAATGCTGGAAGGAGGAATGGGAAGGTTCAGCTGGGGCAGATGGTTCGGGCTTGATCCCGCACGGGACGTCGGGCTGGACCTCGACGGCCACCGATGCCACCGCAATCTGGTTCCCGCGGGGTAAAGGGTCGAAACGGCCTGGTGGAGTCAACTGCTGGTGGAGCCAAAACTACTCGTGGGGCGCAACTCTTTCGTTGCACTTCTTGTTTCGCACTTCTGTCAAGGCTTCCCCGCGCTTCTGTTTCGCACTTCTGTCAAAGGCTTCCCCGCGCTTCTCTCGCACTTCTCCGAACTCATCTGCTGCCTCTATCGTCTGCTCGTGCCGCTGTGGGGACGTCGCGTGCTTTGCCAGGACTCGTCTGAGGTGGGGGCGTCTTCTGCGGGTTATATCAGCCCCGCCCCTGAACCTTCGCGAACCTCCTCGATGTTTCTCTCCACACCCTCTCCAAGTCCAACCCCTTGTTCTTGGTTGGTTGAGTGGGGCTGGCTCACTCCTCCCCTCTATGACGAGGTGGAGACCCGCCCTTCTTCTCCGAGCCGGAGCACATGGCGAATGGAGTCGCGGAGGGAACAGTTGGCAATTTGTTGGAAGGGGAATGTGAAGGGAAAGGGGATCTACTCTTATTTAATGCAGTGCAATGGAGTATTTAATTAATGGAAGACAGCCTTACACTAATACACATAATAAGGATATAACTACTGAACAGGGATATATGGTGTCCTTCGTGTATGCTTTATGGAATTAACTACGGGAACGCCCTTTGATCTTTATACAACAACAATTGCAGGAAGGAGGGTGACATTTTACCACAATTCATTACACAACAATAAAAAAAAAACATTCTCATATCCACAACAGTAATTGGAGTAACACAGTACATCATTTCTCAATGTTTTCTGATTGCCTTCCCTTTGATGTACATAATACAGGATAAAATGGTTCCTTAAGGTATTACTTGAGTTTCTCAGTAATCCCTGCATGCTGGCAGGATAGCATAAAGCTACTCTAAGATAACACTGGCAGATAGCACACTCGCCTCTAACATGTCTAGCCTGCATTTGAATCCTGACCCAGCTATAAACTGTCATTCGGGTGTTTCACAGGCAGGATCATTCATGAATGTGTGTGTCGTCCCTTGGATGGACACCCGGTGTCCCATCTGCCGGCATTAGTTGGTGGATGTTAAAGATCTCAGTGTCCTTTGCTAAGAGTAGGCGAGGTATTGTCAGCACCCTGAACAACTAACACATTGACATCTATCGGGGACCCCTCTTTGTGGTGCTTGTACCTCAACGCAAGTCGGGGGCCAAATCTACCTCATTCTTCCCTGCTGCCAGGATTCATCAGGGCAGCGAGGTCACGGTCAGAGTGCTGATCAGCCTCCATTGACCAGCCCTTTCCCTCCTCCCTCTTGTCTCTTCTTTCTCTCTCTAACTCTCTCCAACTCTCTCCAACTCTCGCCAACTCTCTCCAACTCTCGCCAACTCTCTCCAACTCTCTCCAACTCTCGCCAACTCTCTCCAACTCTCGCCAACTCTCTCCAACTCTCTCCAACTCTCGCCAACTCTCTCCAACTCTCGCCAACTCTCTCCAACTCTCTCCAACTCTCGCCAACTCTCTCCAACTCTCGCCAATTCTCTCCAACTCTCTCCAACTCTCGCCAACTCTCGACAACTCTCGCCAACTCTCTCCAACTCTCTCCAATTCTCGCCAACTCTCTCCAACTCTCGCCAACTCTCTCCAACTCTCGCCAACTCTCTCCAACTCTCTCCAACTCTTGCCAACTCTCTCCAACTCTCGCCAACTCTCTCCAACTCTCGCCAACTCTCTCCAACTCTCGCCAACTCTCGCCAACTCTCTCTCTAACTCTCTCTCTCTCTCTCTCTCTCTCTAACTCACTCCCTCTCTAACTCACTCCCTCTCTAACTCTCTCTCTCTAACTCTGTTGTGGCCCTGGCTTCACAGAGGTAGGGTATGCTATCCTGGATGTGGGGGATCTCTGGGTCTCTCCATGCCGAGGGCTTGTTCGGGAGAACTGTCCGGGGCTATACCACAACAACAACAACACCAACAACCACTACTACTAACTCATTCCTGCTCTAACCTACAGGGGACACTGCACCAGTGGCACACCCACGCCCACAGCAAATGATGCTACCCACAGTCAGGTGCTGCACCTGGAAGAAGTTGAAGAATAATACATGCAAGGGATCACAAGCGAACTGCTCTAGCAAACATTAAAAGGACTACTTATTGATACTATACACCCCAAAAACCACCTCAAGTTCCACTGATTGAATGTCATACGTCAGAAAAAAAAACTCTTTAGACAATAAAACGCAGACTGACCGCTGGTACGCGTGTTACTACATTGAATAATTGTTTTTTGTGAATGTTCATTGCCACGCAAACCCAAAGACATTCCTTTTCGGTCATGCTGTAGCCATTGTGATACTCCATCCTTCCCATTTCAAACCATATGATTCGTCTTGGTTCTGATGACTTTATGGAGCGAATTGAAATGAAATTCTGATCACACCGGCTCCTTAAAACCCACAAGCCTTCTTGCCATGAACTTGCCATATTATAAGAACATTCTTCGGCACGCAGCAGCAGTGACCTTCAAGAGACAAAAAGCAATAAAAGGTGAACAAATGAAGTCCCTTTTGCTCTTTTCCAATCTGCACGATTGAGCCATGACAGGAAATGGTCGTTCAGTTTCCAGCTCTTGAACATTAATCTTCCATCACGAAGGATGAATAAGAGCGAACGTGTTATTTTAACCGCAGGAGAGGTTGAAAAGAGATCTGCTCGATGATTTACAGCTATTGCATTTCATGTGGGTAAACCTGGCAATAGAATATTTATCTTCACATTCCTCATGATGTGCAAATTATGAATGTTTGCAAAGGAACAGTGAGGTTGAAGGGGGATTACCCAAGGGAAAGTAAAAATTGCAACATCGTGGAGTTATATATATATATATACTGTATATATATATATATATATATATATATATATATATATATATATATATATATATATACTAGCTGAGGTACCCGGCTTCGCCCGGGTTGAATAAGAATAAGACAAATATATGATGAAAAGAACATGTATATTTTAGAGCAATATCACAGTACATTTCCTACATGACGTTTTGTCAATTGTCAATTTCTCAAAACCTCTTGGTATACAACATTTCTGGTTTTCTTACTTGGTGCCAAGACATAAAGATTGCTTGGTTTTCCAACCCTCGAGCAGCCCACGTACAGCTGGCCATGGGAAGTACCCGGCATTGCCGGATGGGGGAAGGGAGGGGAGGGGAGGGGAATGGGGGGGGGCGGGGAGGAGAGGGTGGGGAGGGGAGAAGAGGGGGAGAGGGAAGAAGAGGGGGAGCGGGGAGAAGAGGGGGGAGGGGGAGGAGGAGAGGAGAGAAGAGGGTGGAGGGGGAGGGAGGGGGGAGGGGAGAAGGGGAGGCTGGAGGGGAGGGGGGAGGGGGTAGGGGGAAAGGGAGGGCCATGGGGGGGAGGGAGGGGAGGGGGGAGTGGAGGGGCAAGGGGGGAGGGGAGGGGGGAGGGGAGGGGGGAGGAGGAGGGGGTAGGGGGGAACGGGAGGGCCATGGGGGGAAGGGAGAGGAGGGGGAGGGGGAGGGGGGAGTGGAGGGGGAGGGGAGAGGGAGAAAGGGGGAGGGAGAGGGGAGGGGGGAGGGGAGGGGGAAGGGAGGGGGAGGGGTAGGGGGAATGGGTACGGGGAGGGGAGGGGGAGGGGGAGGGGGGAGTCAAGTCGGAAGTCATTGTCGTCAATTGAATGTCGCATTTATTTTTTATTCCCTGTCAAATGGCATTGGTCCCGCATTCCGAACCCGGAAGTCGGAAGTCATTGTCGGCAAAGTTGAAAAAATAATGTTACGAAATACGCTGATGACGTCATAATTTTAAAACCCGAAAGTTTTTTAAACATTTAAGGTGTGCTGTAGTTGCTCTGGGACGTACTGATTCCGAATATGAAGTTGAAAAATTAACGTTCCGAAATACGCTGATGACGTCATAATTTTAAAACGTGACGTTTTTTTTTTTTAGTTGAGATTTTATTCGAATTCGAATTCCATTAAATTTCAACTGTTGGAAACAATAATTATTTCAATTTCCAACAGTTGAAATAATTATTGTTTCCAACAGTTGAAATTTAATAGAATTCGAATTCGAATAAAATCTCAACTACCGTTTATTCGTTCTTGGCGCGAAAAAATGGCGCGCATTTTGTCATTCTGTGCGACTTTACGTCACTCCTACGGACGTGAAAACATATGTTTTCCTTAAAAATATATTTAAAATAAATACAATAGTACATAAATTAACAATAAAAGAAGCTAAAAAACAATTTAAAATACAATAAAAAGCACATTGAAAATATATAAATATGTACGTACAGTATACTGTACGTACGCGCAACCGCGGGATCGGAAAGGGGCAATCGCGCCGCCACAAACTACACCATGGAATCGCAGCTGGCGCGGTTTTTTTAACCATTGATATTAAAATAAAACGTAGCCTATAACCACCAGGATTTTATGCTGATTCCGAATCTGTGTTTAAAACTTTTCTCCGATGTGTAGTTCTTGAGTTATAAGCGGACATCCAGACAGACACACACACACAGACACTCCTCCTTTATATATAGAGATATATATATTGTTGCGGATATGGGATTTGGATCCATCCATATCCGCTTGTAAATATTCCCCTATTTCCCCAATACTTCCCAACTATCCCCAATCCCCCATTCCCTAGTCCCATTGTCTGTAAACAACACTCTGTAGACCCGATCTTCCCCTATTTCCCCCCTTAAATGTCGTGCCCAGGTTCACCGCATCTCATGTAAGACAACTATAGGACATCTTGCTAGTTATTCTTAGTCTATGTCAGTTAAGGACTCGTTTCCATTAATTCTGACTCTTCGTTGCACCAGAATGTGATTGTATGGCACCGTTAGAAAGTTTAGGACCTCCCAATACCTCCCCGCAGCTCTTCCTCATGGTACAACAACAACAACAACAACAGCGGCGGCGGCGTGGGGAGTGTGCGTCCTTACTCCGGCTTGGTTAGCCGCCATTGAACATGTGCTCCGACGGGGTTACCACGCAGGGGCTCGCTGTCAGCTCCTCGTCAAGGGCGGAGCCCGGTAACCCCCCGCACCCAATGGAAGCGGCGGACCGATTCCATCTGGGGCGGAGATAACGAGCCGAGGGCGTGTCACTCCCCGCTGAGCATGCGCAGAGTAGAGGGAGGTGACGTCAGATGCGCGCTGGACTTGAAGAGAGAGAAGTCGCCACCTCCGAGCGCTGAATACCTCCCCGCATCTCTGGACCGGACCGCGTTGATTCTGCCCCTGAGCCAAGGTGCACCTTGAGCTATCGACTGCCTGTCCTTCCCTGCCATCAATCCCCGTGTAAGTCAGTCTTGTCCCGTTTGTCTGTGGTCTGTCGGGGATAGATAAGACTGTGTTTAAGTGCCCATCTTGCTGTGCTTTACCTCTTACCGTGTAATCTACCCGTTTCTGCATCACCAATTATATCCTCCTCCGGAGGTCTTGAGAACTGTACCCCTTGTGTCGTTGCATTAATCCCAGCCGTTGTGTCCTTTCCTTCATTGATTTAGCATAGCGCGATTTGGCCAACGTTCGAGTGGAATCGGGTGAGTTGGGGAAGAATCGGGTAAACTGTGCGAACACGGCGGCCATTCCGCTCGGTCAAGCAACATCTTAAGTCGTGTCCGTAACAATTGGTGTCTGGGAGTGAGATTCGGGGCCCGAACCAAATTTTTTAAAAAAACATCTAGAAAAAATTTGGTCAAAATTTGGAGCGGACGAAATTTGTTTTGTTTTAAAGCAAAACCCGAATTTTGAAATCGCGCCATGGCTGGTCAAGGCGACGGGATGCCGGTGGGAGAGATAGACGCGGTGGAATCGACCCAGGACCTCGGGGAAATGTATGTGGAGGAAAGGGAGGAGGAGAAAAATAGCAATGTGGTTGCGGAGGTTTCAGACGCACAAAATGGCGCTCTCGCGCATGTGGTTGAGGGGGCCACGGTCGCGGAACCAATGAGCGCGGCCCAAATGCAAGCCTTCATGGCCCAATTCATGGTGGAAATGCAGGAAAAAAAACGACAGTATAGTACAAATGCAGGCGTCCCTCAACCTGCAGAGTGAGCAAATGAGGGCTAATAGTGAGCAAATGAGGGCTGATAGTGAGCGATTGGGTGAGCGATTGGGAAACCAAATGGGGGTAATGGGAAACCAAATGGGGGTAATGAGGGACGAAGCGAGGGGTACCGGTGAGAAGTTAGACAATAATTTTGAGGGGTTAGACAACGGGATAAAAGAGGTGAAAAATGGGTTAATGGGGTTAGAAAATAGGATGGAGGACAAATTGCGGGAAATAGGGGAACAATCTGCCAGGGAAATCAAACGAATGGGAGAGCAGATAGAGGAGGTAAAAATCGGGGTAGAAACCAAATTGGATGCTCAGAGGGATGAATTGGGACAGATGAGGGTGGCATCTACAAAAGAGATGGAGGAGATACGACGAGGGGTAAGTGAGGAGGTTTCGGGGCTACGCGAGGAGGTAAAGCGAGGTGAGAAGCGTTTGGAGAAAGAAGTGAGAAATAATACGGCAAAGTTACAAGGGGGAATAGAAGATCTGACGGAGGAGGTGGAACAGCTGACGGAGGGACAAAAAGAACTAGTGGAGCAGGTTCAAAAGAACACTGCGGTACTAGGAGGGTTAAAGGCGACACAAAAAGAAATTAAAAACGAATTAATAGCGACGCAGAGGCAATGTCAGATGGTACGGGAGGAACTGACAATGAGGGTGGACGAGGTGACAGAGATAATGGAGACAAAGGACCGGCAGGTGAGGATGCACATAGAGACGGTCACGGTAGCCTTAGAGGGCGAACTTGAGGAGACGCACCGAGAAATAAAAGAGGTTAAACAAAAATTAGAGGAAGTGGAAGAAGAGGTGAGTGAAATTAAGAAGAGACGGACAGAAACTAAGAGAGAAATCCAGGAGGAGGTAATGGAATTGGTACAAGGTCGGTGCTCAACTCATAATGTGCTGCTCACTAACCAAATAAAGAGTTTGCAGGTGGCAAAGGAGGTGCGGAGACGAGGTACGGAGGTGAGTGGCAATGTATATGATGTGAGGAAAGCTTCAGTCGGCTTGGGGATTGGATTGGATCCGGGTGTTCGTGAGAGGCCGTTGGCGAAGTGTGCGACAGGTCTGGTGTGCGAAAAAAGAGGTGTGCGAGAATGTCCGACCATGGGGTGTGTGAGGAAAAAGTGCACGCCGAGGAGTGAGTGTGCCGTCAAGAGTGAGTCAGTCGTAGCGCGTGTGCGAGGGAGTACATGGAAGCGCGGTGTGGTGAGTGTTACGGAGGAAGTAATGAGAGAGTGTACACCTGTGGTGAGTGTTACAGAGGAAGTAACAAGAGAGTGTACGCCTGTGGTGAGAGTTACAGAGGATGTAACGAAAGAGTGTGCGCGAGAGGATGCGCGAGAAAGGTGTGTAACGGACAGGTGCATGAGGAAAGAGTGTGCTGTCGAGAGTAAGGGTGAGTGCGCTGTCAAGAACGGAGGTGAGAGTAGTGAGAGTGACAAGGAGCGTGAGTTGGTTGTGACAGGTGAGCGAGGATGTACACCTGGAATGGAAGGATGCACACCTGGAATGGTAGAGCGTGAGTGGGAATGCACGCTGGAATTGGTAGTGAGGCACGTGGTTGGGTGTGCGAGTGAGAGCACACCTGTGATTGTCACAGAGGAGGTGACCGAGGAGGGGGCACGAAGAGGTGTGTTGGTGAGGTGTGCGAGCGACGAATGTGTGCCAAGGTGTTCGGTGGTCAGGTGTGTGACCAAGTCGGTGAGCGGAATGAGTGTACCGAGGTGTGTAAGAAGAGGTACGACAAGGAGCATGGAAACGGCTGCATGTATGAGCAAGAAAGGGGTAGCGTATGCATGTAAGCATGCAGGTGAAGCATCGACGGTAACCGGGTTAGAGGTTAGAACGACTTATAGCCGAATCGGGCCCTCGGTGCGCGTCGGGCAGCTTCGCGTGCCGCGAGGACCAGCGGGGATCCGAACCACGGCGGTTTCGAAAGAACCGCCGTACGCGATCCACGCTGGGCCTCGCTTGGAACGGCTGCGTCCGGGCTCCACTAGGCGGAGCGGGCAGCCCGATAGGAAGGGTCGTCATGGCGACCACTTCCTATTGAGACGTGCCGGCAGGTCGAGATCGGGACATTGGATGGCTCCACGCCGAGGTGGTGCGTGGGATCTCGGCCCGGGTAAGCCCCCGTCCCTGCACCGAGTGCCGGACGCATCCAGCGGCCGGAACCAAAGAACCCGCGTTCATTGCTCGGCTGTACGAAGCCGAGCTTTGGAAGGGAATTGGCGCACCGAGAGGATGTAATAAGTAGACGGGTGATGAGGATAGTGTTTTGGACCCAAAATTAGAAAAAGGCGAAATTTGATGATTAGTACGGTGATTGGCAGAATTTTTGATTGGCTGAAATTTGGTGTGCCAAATTGATAGTAGGACCTCCCCGATGTGGTGGGATGGCAAATCCACCATCCCTCACAGAGGTGGGGCAAATGCGCTATAGATTATGGGGTTGATGGCAGTGAAAACTAGCCCGGGTGGGTTAGGTTATATTGTGTGTAGGGATCTAGCGAAGATGACATTAGGTAACGTTAAGTTTAGTTAGTGACTGATACCTGTAGTGGAGACGCAGGTAGATTAGTGTGGATTATAATGACGAGGGAGCACAATAGTTTAAAGGGACGACTGGGAAGCGCAAGTTTCAGAGGGGAGTAGTTAGCTGAGATGATGCCGTGTGGTTGAGAATTGAACAGGTGTGATTGCACAGGTGTGCAACTGAACAGGTGTGTGGAGCAGTGTGTGGAGTAGTGAGTGTGTGGATCAGCGCGAATGCGCTTGGGGAGAGAAGGGTGCAGGCGGCACCAAGTATGAGAGCACAGTTGTGCAAGTACAGGTGTGTGGAGTACATGGAGTAAGTGGTACGGAGTGGTGTGCATGGTGCGAAGGTGTGGATGGGGGAAGAGTGGACCCCTTTCACGAGTACCCGGGGCGGGTAGTGTAAGTGTTAGGTAGAGGGTATAGGTAAATTGTGGTTGGATATTGGCATTTGTGGTGCGGTTGCAGAATGGTATTGTGGATGGGTGCATTAGTGTTGTGGAAATGGCTGGGCGTGTAGCCTGTTAGTGTGTGTAGTTGGTTTGGGCACTCCACCACTGTGAGGATGTCGGCCAGCTGAGGCCGCAGGTGGGCTCTGGGAGCCGTTAGTGTCAGTGGGTGCCTGAGGATCCCGGGTGTGGATCGGGCAGCCCGTGCCAGAGAGGGCACTGAGGGGGTGAGAGTGCGAGAGGGCCTTCCCCAGTTAGTTAGGTTAGGGTGAGGAGCAGGTAAGCTTGGGTGGAAACTACGGTGGTGGAGGTGTGCAGGTGGGTAGACCCGCTGGGAGAGCTACACGTCACAGCCCAGAAATTGTGTGAGGGCACCGGGAGATGAATCGGGGGAGTGAGACCCCAAATTGAGAGGCACCACAGTTTGGGCAATGGGAATTGGTTTTTAGAACCCATAGTGTAAGTGGGCCAATGGTTTGGCAGGAGAAAGACCCCGGGTAATGTAAAGTTGTTAAAGTCATTTAGGAAATAGTTAGGATTGATGAACCTGTCGCACCATACGCAGCCACTTACCTGAGGTGATGATGATGACTCCACACCTGTGTTTTCTTTGTTCTGTGTGCAGGAAATGAGAATTGCTGTGTGGATTTGTGAGACGCATCACGACGTGGATGAGACATTGGGGTGATTCCATCTCTCCCTCCTTAGGAGGGACTGATGATGAATTGGTGATGGCAAATTTTGATGTTGAGTTGGAGATGGCAAATTTTGATGAGAGTTGGAAATGGCAAATTTGATTGGTTAGGAGGGAGAGAAGACGAATTTGGTTCATGGGAGGAACAGGGAAGACAGTAGGGACGTTTGTTGATTTGTAAAGTAGATGTTTATGGGTAGTGTTGTGTTTTGTGGATACAGTAAGGGGTAAGGGAGGGGCAATGTAGGTTACCTGGTGGGGGGGGGGGTGTACGGTAGGAACGTACCTGTCTCACCTGGTTCCCATGTGCCCCCAGTGTGCATTACCTTGTATTGCATGCACTTTTGCGCCCTTACCACCTTACTCACTTGTCTTCTTCTTTTGTCTCCCACCTCCGAGGATCTGGCTTTGGGGCAGAGAGAGAGGAGAGAGAGGTGCTGGCTCCGCAGTTGTGGGCCTGTACTTTCGCTGCTTGCTGCCTGGATCGATACACCATATGGACCGCAATTTTTGTGGCCGCCCACCATGGACCGCAGTTCTTTTGCGGGCAAGCACCACCCGTTGATGGACCTTTGGGTCAATGTGGCACCTATGCCATAGAGGTGAACCACTATAGTTGGCCCCCTGACGGCCACAATTTAGAAATGGACACGGTTGGCGCCTTTCTTAATTTCTAGGGAAGCCAGAACACCAAGTGGGCTCCAAGGCAAGACCAGCGGCAGAACATCGGCCTGCTGCGACACCACCGGTGATTATTGAACACTTTATTGGTGCACCGGATGGTGCTGACTGTATGAATAAGGGTGGTGCTTTTGGTGCTTGGATGGGGTGCTCTGCACATTATTAAAGGCCGTAAGGCCACAGGGCACTCGTGGGTTGGTGTATCGATGCTGGCATGCGTGCTCTCTCTCTATGCATAACATCTGCATGTGTTCCTCCAAAACAGGTCCTGGATCGTAGTGTAAATATCAGTGTAGTCTTGTATAAATGATGCTCCCTACCGGCTGTATGTTTAGTTTGAGGATTCTTTCCGCGATTCGGTTATCCTGTGGGTGTGTTTCTGTGAGGAGAAGGGTGCAACGTCGCAGGGGGACATATTTACTCATTTGTGAACATCTGTAAAACTGTCGCACTCAGGGTTGAGTTAATAGTAGAGGGAACTACATCTGAGTGCCACACTAACGTAGGTAAAAATTTATCGGGTCGGGATGCCCCGAGGTAGAGAAGGGTGCAATGTTGCGGATATGGGATTTGGATCCATCCATATCCGCTTGTAAATATTCCCCTATTTCCCCAATACTTCCCAACTATCCCCAATCCCCCATTCCCTAGTCCCATTGTCTGTAAACAACACTCTGTAGACCCGATCTTCCCCTATTTCCCCCCTTAAATGTCGTGCCCAGGTTCACCGCATCTCATGTAAGACAACTATAGGACATCTTGCTAGTTATTCTTAGTCTATGTCAGTTAAGGACTCGTTTCCATTAATTCTGACTCTTCGTTGCACCAGAATGTGATTGTATGGCACCATTAGAAAGTTTAGGACCTCCCAATACCTCCCCGCAGCTCTTCCTCATGGTACAACAACAACAACAACAACAGCGGCGGCGGCGCGGGGAGTGTGCGTCCTTACTCCGGCTTGGTTAGCCGCCATTGAACATGTGCTCCGACGGGGTTACCACGCAGGGGCTCGCTGTCAGCTCCTCGTCAAGGGCGGAGCCCGGTAACCCCCCGCACCCAATAGAAGCGGCGGACCGATTCCATCTGGGGCGGAGCTAACGAGCCGAGGGCGTGTCACTCCCCGCTGAGCATGCGCAGAGTAGAGGGAGGTGACGTCAGATGCGCGCTGGACTTGAAGAGAGAGAAGTCGCCACCTCCGAGCGCTGAATACCTCCCCGCATCTCTGGACCGGACCGCGTTGATTCTGCCCCTGAGCCAAGGTGCACCTTGAGCTATCGACTGCCTGTCCTTCCCTGCCATCAATCCCCGTGTAAGTCAGTCTTGTCCCGTTTGTCTGTGGTCTGTCGGGGATAGATAAGACTGTGTTTAAGTGCCCATCTTGCTGTGCTTTACCTCTTACCGTGTAATCTACCCGTTTCTGCATCACCAATTATATCCTCCTCCGGAGGTCTTGAGAACTGTACCCCTTGTGTCGTTGCATTAATCCCAGCCGTTGTGTCCTTTCCTTCATTGATTTAGCATAGCGCGATTCGGCCAACGTTCGAGTGGAATCGGGTGAGTTGGGGAAGAATCGGGTAAACTGTGCGAACACGGCGGCCATTCCGCTCGGTCAAGCAACATCTTAAGTCGTGTCCGTAACAATATTATATATATATATATCCAAATCTGCTGATTGTTTGGCATTTTCTTTGTCCTGTCCAGCAGGTGCCACATATTCTTCCCAGCAGTTGGTGAGTCTCCTGACTCCCTTGGAATGGAAGTCGTTTTTATGGCAATGAAGTTTTGTGGAAAGGGAATACCTTTTGACTGTATCTTGTAGATACCAAGATATTAGGTATGTATATCTGGCTGGCAGGATAGCTCAGAGGGACACACACTCGTCTCCTCTAAACCATATGGCCTGGGTTTAAATCTCGACAGAGCTATAAACTGTCATTCCGGTGGTTCACATGCGGGGTGAGGTGGCAAGATGTGTGTGCCACCCATCAGATGGATGTTACGCTCGAGAACCTGTCTGCCAACACAGGTTGTTGGTGGGCGTTAAAGATCACACGTTGTCTTTCTCGAAGAGTAGATGAGTTATCAATGGCACCCTGAACAAATTACAAATTCGTGCCACCTTCCGGTGTACGTCAGGCCTGGGCAGTTGGTTCTTGAAAAACTTGAGCCAAAAACGTTCTCGGCAGACCCCACTAGAAGGTGGTAATAATTGGGACCATTAAGGAGTTGTTGTAGCTTGGATGTATGTAGATATATGATGGAATCTTGCCCGCACCTCTCCTCCGGTATATACCATACACCTATAACTTTAATTTGCCCCATCCCCTCTACTATTTATTTTTACCTGCGACGTGTAGCAGATCTACAAGAGCTTCATAATGTTGTTGTTGCAGTTGTTGTGGTTCTTCTTGGGGGGTCGATTTTTGAAATGTGCACCCACTGGTTGGACAGCTACCGGACCACCCACAATTGTCGCTTGACTCCACCCACCATAGCTCCACCCACCATAGCTCCAAATAATATGGCCGCCATCTTGGTTTTCTGGTGGGCCTAAGACATCAGGCCGATAGGGCTCTGCTGATAGCTCAGAGGGGGGAGGGGAGGGGGGAGGGGAGGGGAATGGGGGGGGCGGGGAGGAGAGGGTGGGGAGGGGAGAAGAGGGGGAGAGGGGAGAAGAGGGGGAGAGGGGAGAAGAGGGGGGAGGTACACTGCCCGGGTTTGTTGCGTCAGATTTCCATTGGCTTTGTTTGGGTCGAGTGTTACTCACGATGAGGTACCCCGAAAAATCGAATAAATGTCAAATAAACATTATTAGTAATGTTTAATCAAGCCCATCAGCATGCACGGTGCGTGGTTCCCGAAAAAATTAGCGTTACGGAATTTTTGAATGGGCCCATATTGGGGTTAAACAATCCGTGACCATGTGACGAATCGCCTCGTTCTGATATGAGGGTCATGGATGTGGATGAAGGTTGTCTAGTTAATGTTTTAATAGCTCATTAAATGTGTGTTTCCCTATCGCTCTATTTATCTTTTAAGAGTGATTTAAATGCGCGTTTCACGATATAGGATTTTGTCGCAGGTGACCGCAGGTGTCGCAGGTGTCGCAGTCGCAGGGTGTCGCAGGTGTCGTGTCGCAGGGTGTCGCAGGTGACAGTGTGAACATTTGTCACCACAATGTGGTCATTCTTGCCTCCATCACTTCTGGTATGAAAAAAAATTTTTAAGGCCAAATTAATTTTGTTTAAATCTTGTTAATTAAGTCTTAAAGCAGGTATTAGCAGTACAGATCAAGATTTGTATTGATACATGCTCCTGAAAATCCACATTACAGTTGTGCAGTGCCCCTTTTAAGTAGTGCTCCATTTGAGTTTTGAGTAGTGGTATTACATATACAGATGTCTCTCAAGAGAGCTGAGGCTTTGGTGCTCATACTGATGAGAAATCACAGCAGCGTGAAAGTTGTCCCGTTTGGTTTTCTTGTCTGTTACAGACCCAGGTTCAAATCCCTTCTTGCACAGAATGGATTCTTTCCCTCACCTTCAATTAATGTCCTTGTAATGACAATAGGAACTGCGTTGTAAAACGCAGCGGAGGTCAAGCAATAGCAGGTATACCTAGAGGAGGTCAAGAAATAGCAGGTATACCTAGAGGAGGTCAAGCAATAGCAGGTATACCTAGAGGAGGTCAAGCAATAGCAGGTATACCTAGAGGAGGTCAAGAAATAGCAGGTATACCTAGAGGAGGTCAAGCAATAGCAGGTATACCTAGAGGAGGTCAAGCAATAGCAGGTATACCTAGAGGAGGTCAAGCAATAGCAGGTATACCTAGAGGAGGTCAAGCAATAGCAGGTATACCTAGAGGAGGTCAAGCAATAGCAGGTATACCGAGAGGAGGTCAAGCAATAGCAGGTATACCTAGAGGAGGTCAAGCAATAGCAGGTATACCTAGAGGAGGTCAAGCAATAGCAGGTATACCTAGAGGAGGTCAAGCAATAGCAGGTATACCTAGAGGTGGTCAAGCAATAGCAGGTATACTGAGAGCAGGTCAAGCAATAGCAGGTATACCTAGAGGAGGTCAAGCAATAGCAGGTATACCTAGAGGAGGTCAAGCAATAGCTGATATACATAGAGGAGGTCAAGCAATAGCAGGTATACCTAGAGGAGGTCAAGCAACAGCAGGTATACCTAGAGGAGGTCAAGCAACAGGTATATCTAGAGGAGGTCAAGCACAAGCAGTTATACCTAGAGGAGGTCAAGCAATAGCAGGTATACCTAGAGGAGGTCAAGCAATAGCAGGTATCCCGAGTGGAGGTCAAGCAATAGCAGGTATACCTATAGGAGGTCAAGCAATAGCAGGTATACCGAGAGCAGGTCAAGCAATAGCAGGTATACCTAGAGGAGGTCAAGCAAAAGCAGTTATACCTAGAGGAGGTCAAGCAATAGCAGGTATCCCGAGTTGAGGTCAAGCAACAGCAGGTATACCTAGAGGAGGTCAAGCAATAGCAGGTATACCGAGAGTAGGTCAAGCAATAGCAGGTATACCTAGAGGAGGTCAAGCAAAAGCAGATATACCTAGAGGAGGTGAGGCAATAACAGGTATACCTAGAGTAGGTCAAGCAATAGCAGGTATACCTAGAGGAGGTCAAGCAATAGCAGGTGTACCGCGAGCAGGTCAAGCAATAGCAGGTATACCTAGAGGAGGTGAGGCAATAGCAGGTATACCTAGAGGAGGTCAAACAAAAGCAGATATACCTAGAGGAGGTCAAGCAATAGCAGGTATACCGAGAGCAGGTCAAGGAAAAGCAGATATACCTAGAGGAGGTGATGCAATAGCAGGTATACCTAGAGGAGGTCAAGCAAAAGCAGATATACCTAGAGGAGGTGAGGCAATAACAGGTATACCTAGAGTAGGTCAAGCAATAGCAGGTATACCTAGAGGAGGTCAAGCAATAGCAGGTATACCGAGAGCAGGTCAAGCAATAGCAGGTATACCTAGAGGAGGTCAAGCAATAGCAGGTATACCTCGAGGAGGTGAGGCAATAGCAGGTATACCGAGAGGAGGTCAAGCAAAAGCAGATATACCTAGAGGAGGTGAGGCAAAAGCAGATATACCTAGAGGAGGTGAGGCAATAGCAGGTATACCTAGAGGAGGTCAAGCAAAAGCAGATATACCTTGAGGAGGTGAGGCAATAACAGGTATACCTAGAGTAGGTCAAGCAATAGCAGGTATACCTGGAGGAGGTCAAGCAATAGCAGGTATACCGAGAGCAGGTCAAGCAATAGCAGGTATACCTAGAGGAGGTCAAGCAATAGCAGGTATACCTAGAGGAGGTGAGGCAATAACAGGTATACCTAGAGGAGGTCAAGCAATAGCAGGTATACCTAGAGGAGGTCAAGCAATAGCAGGTATACATTGAGGTCAAGCAATAGCAGATATACATAGAAAAGGTCAAGCAATAGCAGGTATACCTAGAGGAGGTCAAGCAATAACAGGTATACCTAGAGGAGGTCAAGCAATAGCAGGTATACCTGGAGGAGGTCAAGCAATAGCAGGTATACATAGAGGAGGTCAAGCAATAGCAGGTATACATAGAGGAGGTCAAGCAATTGCAGATATACCTAGAGGAGGTGAGGCAATAACAGGTATACCTAGAGGAGGTCAAGAAATTCATATAAATATAAATTTATGACTCCTGTGTTTCCACTTAATGTATTTGCCTGCTCCACCATAAGCTTCAGTGTGTTTTTGTTAAAAAATAATTTCAAAAACCATAGCTGAAGGTTGATATTTATTACGTTGCAATTGTTGAAAGTCTTCCTTCCTCGACAGTTGATTTTCACATGAACTGGCTCTCGGTGTTGCTGATGAACCTGCATTGTGAATAACGTCGTTATTACATCCACAGTGCACTCTTTCAAATTGATGGCGATGTTGTCATATCTGACGGATGCAACTTGTCTCGTACAAATCCGCCAATTCATTCTTCGTGCCCATTGAAATTTGTGTGTTTGTAGTCGCCTCTGGCATTTACATCAGTAAGGTAAGAAAATACAAGTGACCTCCCTTTTGTGCATGTGCAGCCGTTAAGAATGGCGTTAAAATGTCATGCAGCCGTGAAGATGCTGCGTACGCGTTCCAAGGCACATCATTGTGTCACGGTGTAAAGAGCACCATGTGATGAGTTCCGTCGCAATGTGGACACTGGCATACGGGTCCCTCTGGCATGTGAGATAAACAAGCACAGGGAGAGCATCTGGAAGGCTCTTGCACCCCCTTCCGGCCCCTTTCCATGTTGATCATGTGACATTCCTGAGAATGCATCACTGAATTCCTTCGGATTCCTACACGAGTATCGTCTCGCTCCACTGCAATCGAGTTTCGAAGTTGCAAGGCAAAGTTATTGCAGGTTCTTTATCACCTGTTGGTGGTCTTTGGTTATTGTGAAGGAAATGCAAGCCTCAAAACTTCGCCGATACTTCATCTTGTATGTATCTCAAATAATATTTTGACCATTTTCACTGAGATGAACAATTTTTTATTTTGACCTTCATACATACTGGTTCTGAGACTGGCAGGACATCTTGTGGATTTGATGTGTAATTGTTTTCCACCGTTCCATGAAGTATGGCAGGGTATCTCAAACCCCTGGCAATGTTACCAACCATGTCCAAAGCTATGCCGCATGAACAAGACATCAACTAAATGACACTTGTGTTGTGGGTAGCTGGTTCTGCAAATGGTAAAGATGTGCCTTAACCCTACCACACCCTTAGGTCAAATCGCCGGTCCATCGGTGTGTTGATGTTGGCCCAGAAACATATCGTTTTCAGTTTTATTCTTGCAGTAAACAAGACTGAGTTGAATTCATGAGCATTTCAACCTGTGATTTGAAACCACCAACTCGCAGGACTCGAGCAGCTCACAAACAGAATTTTGCTTCGTGTGCTCCTTCTTTGTGTTATCGGTATGGGCCGAAGAGCTGGTTGCTTCTTCTTGGGCACAGCAGGCCACATGTTATCACTGAATACCTCTTGTTGTAGTTTATACTATGGTGTGAACACCCCATGGAACTGCCTGATCCAGCACAATCCTAAAGTTTTTGTTAAACCGAGCTGGGGGCACTTTGATGTGTACCTGCTATTGCTTGACCTCTACATTTTGCAATACAGTTCCCTGTCATTCGGCTGAAACTAATTTCAGTTTTGGGTCATGATTATGAGGTTGGACCTCACCAGTGGGGTTGTTATTTTTTAACCGACATCATTTCATGAAGTCATCACAGATGCACGCACTCTAATGAGATTTTGACTTCATCAAGAAATCTGTGCTGTCATCAAAACGAGTGAACTAATAATAATGGGGACCTTCTTGAATAAATGTCATATGGTTGGAAGTTTTCAGATTATATTATAATCTACGAGGGTCACCCAAAATATCCACCACCCCACATACATATTAGATAAGAGTACCAACCTACCCAATAACAAAACAAAACCAAAAAGAGTACCAAAAGAGTATCAACCAATTCACATGATTCTACATAATGTCCATCCTACTCGTATTTGATGTATTTTGTCCGGCGATCGACCAACTTCTTGATCCCAGGACAGAAGACTTCCTTCTGAGGTGTCCTCAAAGCAGTCGAGGTGGTCGTCGTAAGTGCTTCAGTGGATGCAAAACATGTCATCCCAGCTTGTTGTTCTTTTGAGGAATAACTGGAAGCCATGTGGATTGAAATCCAGCGAATAGGGTGGGCGAGGTAGAACTTCCCATTCCCAATACTCCAACAGGTCGCAGAAACTGTTTTGCGCATGGCGCAAAATTATCATGGAGGAGGATGACGTCATCTCAAAGTACTGGCCTTTTTTTTGGTGAATTGCTGGTCTCAGATGATCAGACTAGAACCAAGTTGCAGTAATCGTAATCCACTGTCAAACTCTCTGGAAGGACAATATTCCAATGTAGTCTTAGAAATAATGCATTGCTTCTAGGCACTCTCTTTTTGGCATTTGGCCTTTTGGGGGGATATGGAGAAGTCAAGATCATTGAAATCTCCTGCGCTGAAGCTGAGTCTATGGGCTTATCAGTTCGCCATCGCAGACAGGTCAGTGGTCATTCTGTCTTCCACCACCTCGTTTCTGGTCTTGCACCCTCTGCTCTTTCCATGCTTTGTCCCCCCCCCCCCCCCCCCAAGTTTCTGCAGGGCTCACACAGTCCACCAACAACCCCCTTGTGGTAAAACTACCGAAATCCGAATCTCCACTCACCTCCACTCATTTGTTGTTGTTTTTTTTCCTGCCTGGAGAATCAACTTCCACATTCTCTTCAATCTCACTCCTCCCTTCAGGTCTTTAAGACAACTGTTCGTCGCCATTTCAGATCATCCCCAATCCAAAACCATGATCTTTTCTGCCGTCGTTAACCCCAACCAAATCTATAATTTCCAGTTTTTCCTCCTTGGAATTTCCTTCCCCATGTATGCATGTTTTGCGTCCTGTTTTTGTCTGTTACATCCTGATCCGATCAGTATACTACATCTACCACGAGCATCTGTTATGTATACAAAAACAGTTTTTTTTTCACCTGCTGAAGGAGACATGAGATCACCGGGTTTCATTTCCAGCGATTTGTCGTGTTCCAAGAAAGTGGTGCCATCCCAACAAAAATGCTGCGAAGATGTTGTTGACAAAAATGTCTGTGGATTCAATTTCTACTCGGGCGGAGGGACGATGAGAGGTTCTGTGAAGGGTGACAGAACTCCGAAGCTTTTGACTCGTACATGTGACTATAATAATGGAGGGTTGAATAAGAGGGTCTGGAAAGTATGGGGGTGTCTGCAGGTACAAACCATCTATTGTAGCAAGTTGCGTGATCCGTATGATCGGCTTGGACAGCTTCCTGTTGAGTTTCCTTGTCCAAAACATTTTTTTTCTTTGCTCCAGTAAGTTGAATTTTTACATCTGTTCCTGCTTTCCTGCCTGGAATCAATTAGACATCATAGGTATATTTCCAGGCAAAGACTCGGCAGGTGCGAGGATGCAAGGGTCACGGTTCGCAATTGAGTCAGGTAATCGTCATTCGGCCTTGATGAAAATATATTTATTTGTTCATTTTTGCACTTTGTGAGTAAATACCAAGCAGGAAACCGAGCATGGAAGTACCGGGTCGAGATTATGACAAGATGGTGATTCACCTGTGCTGTTCGCTGGTAAATAAGGCAACAAGCAGCATTTTTGTTATATGTGTGCAATAGATGTGAATATTTGAGTTTTAGCAGCACAGCACGTGTCTGGTGGAGCTCAACATGTGGCAAAGTGATAATTTGCTCCTGCTATTCTTGGGGGTATTGCCACTATGGAGCTGACCTAAGATTTTGCTCGTACTGTTTAACACCGCGCTTTAATTGGCCAATATGCAATTTGCTTCCAATAGTTGTTTTTATTTATTATTTATTTATGTGCTTTGAATGCTTAGTGGTATCAAGGCTGCTCTGCCCTTCTGTGGTTTCAGGAATTACAGAATAGGAATCATTGGGTTAAGGAAAAGTTTTCAGACCACAAGTTCATTTCTGTTTTTTTCAAACTTAGCCACTTGGACAAAATAAATTAATTGCTCTTATTTGGACCAAGTTATTACTTCCGCCACCGAAGGTGGATGAAGGATATGGTTTCACCCGTCTGTTTTGTTTGTCCCTTTGTCAACAGGATATGTCAAAAAGTTGTGTACAGATTCGGACGAAATTTGGTGGAGAGGTTGGGTATGTGACAACGATGAAATGATTAGAGTTTGTTGAAGATTCAAATCTGGATCTGAGAATTTTAAATGATTCTTCACCATTGAGTAATGTGGCCAAAACCCATATTTAGCACGAAATCTCAAAAAGTTGTTGACGATTTTTGCCAAAACTTGGTGGATGAGTTGGTTAGGTGACAAAAACAAGCCGGTTAGATTTTGACCGATCAGTTTGATACAAATCAAACTGTTCAGCCCAGTGGACGTATGCTCTCTACCATGTGCCGGTCTAGTTGACAAGTGTTTTAACCTTCGTTAACATTTTGTCCAATAATTCTGGTTTCAAGTCGTTTTTTCTATCATTTTATTTTTCTCCAAAAGTTCCGAATGCACCTCTATTTATAAACCCCGTTTAAAATCCTTTGATTACGAAGAGCGAAAATAATTCGATGTGTATGCGATTTCCAAACTGGAGGCGACCCGTATCACTACGCAGTAGGGAAGGTTCAGGACCGCCGTTTTGACCACCGAGTGGTCCTCGGTCCCGGATCAAGACCACTCGGACGTCGAGACGAACACAGGGAGCGCATCGCAGCTCTACGAGGTTGTGCTGCCTTTGGTTTTGAATACCGATCTTCCTAAGTACAACCAGTTTTGACTAGCGATCATCTACATATGTTGTGTCCAAAATTAGCAGAAATGTTATCCAAAATTGGCTTCATGCATTTCCCCCCCCCCCCCGCCCCCCCTATTCTCTTATCCCCTTTTGAAATCCCTTTCTCCATTCCAGGTCACATCTCCCACCCACCTTATGTGTCACCCTCTCCCTTCTCTCACAATTTTTCCCTCTCCTTTTGCTTAATTATTTTTTAAATTTAAACATAAACCCCCACCCCAACCTCAGTGTACCTGATGTGCGGAAGGCACCTTGGCCCACGATAGCACACTAAACTTTCAATTATCTATCTTCGATGCTAAACACCCCAGTTACAAATGAAAGGAAGATAAAATATTGTGCAGTGGCAGCAACCCTTTGTGCGAAGGGAGGGTGATATGCAGTTAAGCTAGTATTACAGACCCTTTTTACCGCCTATTCCATTTTATCACTGCCTACGGCTTACACATAGGCCGAGGACAAGGCGCCGTGTCCTTGAGGGTGGGACATGTAATGCCCTCATTCGCGGGTTTAACCCGCACGTAGCGTGTGCGTCGTTTTACACCAGGAGCTCCACACCTCGGGGCGACGCACAAACCCCATCGAGACCACGACGAGACCAAGCAATCCAAGGGTGTATCTGGGATTGTGGTGGGGCAGAGAGGGGTGAGGGCATAAAAGGTAATACAAATCTCGCATTTTAGGAGCCAGCATTTCACTCTTTCAAGATGGCTACACATGTCTTCTCACAGTCATTCAATGTTGATTACAAGAGGCACTTATAAATACAATGTCTTCAACAACAACCTCACCCCCAAGCCATTATTGGTGGTTGGCAAGCACAACAACATGACATTGGCA